>NW_026575140.1:84962799-85592205 GCF_905146905.1 Nyctereutes procyonoides | reverse complement strand
ACAGACATATTGGAGACATAGCCATATGTTACGCTTAAGGTTCGATCTTTACCTCTATCTTTAGATATAGATTCACCAGATGCCCCGTGGAGTAGACCTGGATGGTACTAGAGCAGGGAGGGAGTACAGGTGAACCCGTAGGAAATACTACTGCTGATGTAATTATGGTGCCAGAGATTTTCTTGGGGGGAATTTAGTCCTTCCCCAATAAATATATAATCTGTAAACATGGTATGCTTGCTGTGTAAATGCAGCTTCAAGATAAGTCCCTTGGCCACCTCCTCCCCTGTGCCCCTTGTTTTCTAACCACAAGTGGTTCCCCCAGAATCCCTACCATGTGGAGATTCTGGAGTCGTCGCCACAGATCTGTTCCACATCCTTAGTATCAGGATGGATAACCTTCTATTTGGAAAGATTTTAAAATTCAGCCTATAGATAGGAAACTAGAAACGAATACCTTTGGGTAGCTTTTCTACCCCAAGGTGATTCTGTTCATTATAGTTACTTTTCCCAATCCTCCTTTCAGTGTTTTTCCTTGACATCTGTTTTTGTCCATGCCTTGTTCTTTGAGGCTAGTCTTTTCCAGCTTCCTCAGCATAACTTGGAGCCCTACCACGTGTGCTTATTTAATCCCAGTCCCTAATTCTCTCCCAGATCATGGCTGAGCATACTTTAACCTGCAGTCTAGTAGAAGTTGGGAGCCGGTCTCATCATGTAGACCACGCAGTTACCACTTTTCCAGCCTCCTGTTCTCCCTCCGCCCTCCCCTCCCACAGTGATGGGGTTTGCCCAGAGCAGAGCCTGGACACCTCCCTGTGGGGTGAACTCACTGGAAACAGCAGAGGTGTGGTTGTCAAGACAACAATGAACTTCCTGCCTTCTGCCTTCCTTTGTGTCTCGCCTTTCTTCCAGTGCTCCAGTTCTAAGCATTTCTCTCCCTCTCCCTGCCCTTTCCCCTCCACAGACTCAATATTCTTCTGAATGGGTGGCAATTTTAATCAGCCTTCCCCCACCTTCCTGCCCCAGGTGCTGAGAAAGAAAGGCTCAGGATAGGTGCCTGGTGACTGAGAATGACCCAAGCTTGCTGTTCACCCAGGAGCGAGGAAAGAAGGGAAGAAAAAGATTTTTGGATCATGCAGTCTAAAACTTTCACTTGCAGTGAAATTTTCTAGGGTCTTGTTTTAGGAAGGATTCCTAAATATAATCTTCACATTACCCATGATCTTTTGGGGACTGCCCTCAGTCTTAAACATATACAGGACCGAAATGGTTCGTTGTTCTAATATTTACACTGCTGAGCCTGCCAGGAGGAGAACCCGTTTTGCAAAAGGGATAACTGAGGCATGAAATGCAAAGCTCACTCAGGATCTTGCCAACGTTAAGTTCCTAGGGCCTGGTAGAGTCTTTTAAGAGGATCCAAGGGAGTCTTTCTTCAACTCATGCTTTCATTTTTCTCATTTGCTCTTGTTAGTGAGTAAGACAAGGCAAGAATTAGCCCATTTTATTAAGAAGGAAGCCAGACCTCAGTTCATGCAAGTGGTCAAGCCAAGCCCAAAACTGCGACTTTTCAGTGTTATTTCCACTCTTTGCAGCACACCGCCTGTGTGAAGCCTTTGTGGCTCTTCTCACCACTGAGAGTGCTTTTCCACAGAAGAGTATGAACTAGTTTTATACTCTGTATTGCCTTGAAAACTGTGGTGACAGAGGAATCTCTTGGGCTTGGAGCAGAGACGTGGACTGTTCCAGAGACTCTTAGGGGGTTTCTGGTTGTGAGACAGATGCCCTGCTGCTTCTTTTACATGGATCAAACTAAGAGCACAGGCAGTCATCCAAGAAGCATGACTTTGATTTTGCCTAGCTTTAAAGTCTATCAGCTGTGATGTTTCAAAGCTGGATTATGGTGCATTAGCAACATAGTAAGGAGCTGAAAAAGTTGATCTGAAGGTCTTCAGAGGTATACTAGATTTGTGTAAGAAGCTTTTGAATTGGAAGCCTAAGGGTATCACGATACTCAAATCTAGAACAAACTTTTAGAGCTCTCCACTTGCAGTTCGTCTCATTTATCCCATGAACACAGAACCTCTCAAGTATGTTCCTCTCCTGTTTTTGTTAGGAAGGTAACTTCACTCTTGCTTTTGGTGATTTTTTTGCCCAAACATTGTGCCACTTTCTTTTCTTCTTACTAGTTTCAAGTAATGGGCTGGAATCAGTTTGATGCTGCTGCATCCATCAGGGGCACTTCCCAAAATACAAGTGTGACTCACAGTCCTCATAACCCCTTTGCTTTTGTTTGACTTTGAGTTTCTTCTGTCCTCTGGGCCTATTTGCCAGGAAAAGTGACAAAAACATAGACTGCTGGCAGGTGTCTCTCTTCTCTAGGATTTATAGAGTGTGCCAGATACAAAGCATGGCTGACCCACTCCCTTCTACCTCTCTTGCCTTCCAGGGGAATGCATAACCAGGTGTGAATTGCATGGATTATTCATGATGAATTCTTAATTCTAGCTCAGCTGACTTACTGTCCAGGATACTTACAACATTTACCCTACAGCTGGTGTGTTGGCACACAGTTTAGTTTTAATGTTAGCCAAAACAAAAGGTTATTAGGAAAATAAGTCTGCCAAATGTTTATATAAATACATACAAATGCCAAATACAAAGGATTTCTAAATTGTCCATGATTTTTTAAATCTCTTATTATCTTTCCCCATAAGCATGGGGAAGATGCTACTGAAGAACTTACTATTCTTTTGCTGCTTTAAGTATTGGGATGTTTGCCTTTTGCAAAGCTTATTTTGACCTTTAATCTTTTAAGACCATTGTTTTTCCCATAGAGAGCATTACTTCCTTTAGTAACTAATATTTGTTGATTACCCATTCTGTGCCAAACAGTATGTTAAGTGATCAAAATACAAAAAAGACCCCAAATTCCTATCCTGGGAAGTTTAGTATCCAGTTGGAGGTACAATCTCACAAATAAGGGATTGGAATATAAAGTGAGGATTTTAAAAAGAACTATAGGTGGTGAGTAGAAGGGATGAAGTGATGGATGATGTGAGGTCCAGAGAAGGCTCACAGGAGAGATGACTTCTGAGACAGGATTGAAAAGGATGAAGGGAAGTTCAGAGCAGACATTAGAGACTGAAGTATTGGTGGCAGAGCAGTAAACAGCCTGGCAGATTTGTGATAATCCAAAGAAGTCATGTATGATTGGGAATAAAAGATGTATGGGAGCCCTGGGTGGCTCAGTTGGTTGAGCGTCTGCCTTTGGTTCAGGTCATGATCCCAGGGTCCTGGGGCTCAGCAGGGAGCCTGCTTCTCCCTCTCCTTCCTGCTCATGCTATCTCAGTCTTCATCTCCATCTGGCTCTGTCAAATAAATAAAACCTTTAAAGACAAAACAAAAGGAGTAGAAGATATGCAGCAGGAGTGGCTACATTACCCTGAAGAAAGCCTACGAGCCATTCACAGATGAAGTTTTCCCCCATTTGTGGGGAAGCCTTCTACAACATGCAAACAGATGATGACACGATCAACTTTGTAACTTAGAGAAATCACTGAAAGAGTGCCCCAGAGGATTAGTAGGAGGCAAAGTTAGAACCAGGGAGACAAATTAGGAAAGGGTTGCACCAGTAGAAATGAAGGCTGCTGAGGAACGGCTGCAGCAGTGGGGAAGGGTGCGGAGGCATAGCACCCCCTAGATTCAGTGATTGTTTATGTACTTCTGTGCTGTTGTCGGGAGGTGTGTGGATTCCAAACAGGAAAGGAGCAGAGAATGACCCCGTGTTCTACTGTGTGGATTGAGATGCGTAACTCAGAGGACAGCATAGCAGCCTTCTGACCATATCCGACGTGTGATTAAAAGTCTGCAGCTACTCATTAAATGAGTAGATTATTATCTCCTTTTGTGTAGAAATAAATGATGATACACGAGGAAGCAGGGACTGTATTCCTAGTAATTCTGAGATTTTTTGAGATAACTTAAGGACCTGGGAGCCCAGATTGTATCCTTCATCTTCTCTCTGCAAGTTCTTGTGTCTTGGGAAGAAAAAGGGAAATGTGGGATGTGTAGGTGGCACAAAGGGAAGGCTTTCTGACTTTCTGTTCTTTGGCACACGATGCTCACATGGCAGATTCCCCACTCGAGTAGAGCAAAACTCAAGGATAGTAGAGAGAATATACACAGCCGAAGACCTGTCAATTCATTGAGGACCAAGAAGCTTAAAAAAAGAAATTTTGGGGCAGCCCGGGTGGCTCAGTGGTTTAGTGCCGCCTTCAGCCCAGGGCGTGATCCTGGAGACCTGGGATCAAGTCCCACGTCGGGCTCCCTGCATGGAGCCTGCGTCTCCCTCTGCCTGTGTCTCTGCCTCTCTCTCTCTCTCTCTCTCTCTCTCTCTCTCTGTGTGTGTGTGTGTGTGTCTCTCATTAATAAATGAAATCTTTAAAAAATTTTTTTTCTTTTGACATAAAAAAGCTAACACTGGATATTACGGAAAACAGCTAACAGGAGACTGGAAGTGGATGAATGTTACTAATAGAATTCACATGAGAACAGCAAATGAGATTTAAAAAAATAATAACATCATTTTATAGGCCATAATAATGAGTTAACTTAAAATTCTAACTCAGAAGTTATCACTGAGAATTTTGCAATAAGATTGATTCATTCAGGGATCCCTGGGTGGCGCAGCAGTTTGGCGCCTGCCTTTGGCCCAGGGCGCGATCCTGGAGACCCGGGATCGAATCCCACATCGGGCTCCCGGTGCATGGAGCCTGCTTCTCCCTCTGCCTGTGTCTCTGCCTCTCTCTCTCTCTCTGTGACTATCATAAATGAATAAAAATCAAAAAAAATTTAAAAAAAATAGACAGTGAGAAACTGCCTTTAAAAAAAAAAAAAGATTGATTCATTCACTTCGATGGCTTGTTGTATGACTGACACTACGATGCTAAACGCTGAGGAAGATACCAAACTGCATTAAGTAAGATCCCTTCCCACAAAACCTTACAATCTAATTCTTTGGCACTTACACAAAGCTCCACCAATATGTATGGAGTAAATGGAATAAACAAATTAAACACAGAATTCCAGTAAGGAAAGGGAAGAATCAAGGTCAGATGAAACCAGGGTGGTTAACGGAGATCAGACTACAAGTATGCACAAATTTTAAAAAGGGGTGGGGGGGGCACATCCTGAGTAATGCAAAGTAGTAGCAATAGAACTAATAAGAATGGTGTCCAGTAAGTTGTAGATAAATGTTAGGGGGGAAGACTTAAGAAAAACAAGAAAAGCACAGGAAATACAGGTAAATCTTTTGAAACAGAAGCTATATTATTCACTGGCTATATTGAGAAAGCATTTATTCATTTATTCAACAGCGAATTGATCTGTTTGCCAAGCTGTTTAATTTCTGGGTTTTTTCTCTCAAGGAAAATGGTTTGACAAGAATTGGACAGACACAGTTAAACGAGAAGACCAAATTAGGAATGTAAATAAGAGAGCACTTAACCTATTTTAAAGCTCCCGTACGTGACCCAGATGAATTATACTCTATGGAACTAAAAAAGTGTATTTATCATTGAAAACCTAAGATCATTTAAAAAAAAAAAAAAGTTGGCATATAGGATATGCTGGGTTGGAGATGGGCAAATATCTTGCCTTTTAAAAAAATGGATGCAAATCATTGGACCCTGACATTTATCTCTAGAAATTTCTGAAGCAGATTATTAAATAGGCATTTTGTGAACATGCTCAGAGAGGGAAATAGCGAGCCCCAGAAATCAGTATGTGTTCAGGTGCCCTGCCTGATTAGCATAGTTTCTTTCTTTAGTGTGATTATTCAACCATTAAAGGAATGCATTGGTTATTAAATGTAGGTGGATTTCAACAAGCTTTTGCCGTATTATCCTAATATCCGTGTGGACAAAATGGACATACATGGCCTGGACTATAGTACCTTTTTTTTTTTAAGAATATATTTATGTATTTAAAGAACATACATGTGAGTGGGAGAAGGGGCGAAGGGAGAGAGAGAGAATTCCCAGCAGACTCTGCACTGACTGTGGAGCACGGCTCGGGGCTTGCGCTCACAACCCTGAGATCATGACCTTAGCCGAAATCAAGAGTCCCAACTCTGAACTGACTGGGCCACCCAGGTGTGGCAAGGACTGTATGTAGTACTTTTAAGTAATTCATGGCTAATTGAGTTTCTTTAGCCCAAGAGTATCTAACAAATTTATGTTATCCTGGAGGGAAATTTCTAGTGATAGATCATTTTTCTTGTTTTTATCCTGGTCAATTTTTTCATCAGTAAATTTGCTAGTAACTAATCTTGGAGGTATAATTAATACTCTGGATGACAAAATCAAGATTCAAAAGGTTAGAATAATAGGTCAAAACCAACAAGATAAAGTTAATAGAAATATTGTAAGTCAGAATTTAGATTTAAAAAAAAAACTGCACAAGTACAGAAGGGCAAGACTAGGCTTAACAGAGGAGCATGTGATTTTTTGCTAAAGTACATATGTGGAGCTAGGGTCCTAGTTGACTACAAAACTCAGTATGAGTCAGTGCTTTGAAGTGTGTGCCCAAAAAGCCAGCACAGTCTTTGACTATATTAATAGAAGTATAGTGTATGGATTAAGGAAGGCACTAATCCTCTGCATTCTTTCATTTTTTGCTGGTCAGGGCACATCTGGAGGCTGTGTTTGGTTCTGGGTACTCCATTTTAAGAGAGAACCGAAAGGAGCACACACCCAGGGGATGGAACCAGGATGAGGAATGGTTCGTTTCTCTCCTTCATTCTGCAGACCTTTATTGAGTGCATTCTGTGGGCTCAACTTTGAGGTTGCCAGAATCAAGGATATAAAAGAGACTTGGAGAAATAACAGTTGAATTTAAAAAAAACAAAGTGTTTATTCAGGAACTCTGCCCATTTTTAATTGGATTATTCAGGGATTTTGGTGTCGTGTGAGTTCTTTATAGTAATTATTAATATATTAATCCCTTATTGGATATATCATTTGCAAACATCTTCTCTCGCTTAGTAGGTTGCCTTGTCGTTTTATTGATGGTTTCCTTCTCTGTGTAAAAGCTTTTTATTTCAGTGTGTTACTAATAATTTAATTTGCTTTCATTTCCCTTGCCTGAGGAGGCATATCTTAAAAAGTGTTTCTATGGCCAATGTCAAAGACATGACTGCCTCTGTTTTCTTCAAGGCTTTATGGTTTCAGGTCTCACATTTAGGTCTTTGATCCATTTTGAAAGAGATTTGACCTAGTAACTCTAGTATTTCCCATTAACTCCAGAGGAACAATGTAGGAAGTAGGAACAATGACCAGAAATTTCAACGAGGCAGATTTCGGTTGCCAGTATTTAAGGAGCATCTCTAATAAGTCTAATAAGGTTATCCTTTTCAGGAATTAAGCAACTTCCCCACGGTCACATTCCTAATTGGCGGCAGAGTTAAGATAAAAGCCCAACTTTCTAGATTCTCGGACCAGAACCCTTGGCTCTGCCATGATGATACACAGGGGATTTCAACTCTGGGTGGAGGTGAGATAGGGATCGTCTGTTTCCTTCCAGCTATGAAGTTATATGTTCCTATAAGTCCTTGGCTTATATATGCAGTGCTCCTTTTCGTCTGTTTTCACATGTCAATTGGTGAGATTATTGGAATAGATAACCTCTAAGATTCAACAAATGATTTCTTTGACTCTTTGACTTCCTCCCTTGATTCAAAATGCTTTAATTCTTAATGCACATTAGATTTGTAGCTGTGATTGTAGGTTACTAATCAAAAACAAAAGCTGTGGCTAGATATAGAAGCATGGAACTCAGATTCTTAAAGCATGGTTTTCAGGCAAGTATGTCGTCCTCCCTTGAAGCACATGTTTTAAAGATGTGGGTCCATGATTTAAAACATGAAAGCAAAAATCAAAGAAGAAATTGTGTAGACTCTGAGCCATTTTAGATTTCACAATAGTCATTGAGAAAAAGAAATAGGAGTTTCTTGCCCTTGAAGTTTATTTCCTCCCCATTCTTCTCCCCACACAGGGCAGGAAAGGATGGTGACCTAGATACACAGTCAGAGGGCAACAATGCTGAGATTGTTCAGGCACAGCTGAGTAACTTGGGCCTGGCCAGTGCTAGGACCAAGAAGGCTAGTGCTCAAGCTCACGAGGAGGAACCGTCTGTAAACAGGGCTGTGACAGGAAGGCAGAGGCCTGGGAAAGGAATCAGGGAAGAGAAGTGTTACTTTTATCAGGTGTGAAATTGGCAAAAACAGCTCGTTTAATGGGAAATGCCCTGGATCCACACCATCGCCCTCAAGATTGCCTTTCTCTCCACCCAGTGCATTGGGGCTACCGATTTAATGAGCAAATCCTCCTAGTACGGTGCTAGGACTATGGGTGCAGAACACAGTGTTCACATTTTATGCCATTGTAAACATTTTACAGGGTGCTTGGGGGTGGGTGGAGGTGGGGAGCATTTCCAGGAAGCTAAAAATGTAGCTTGGGCTTTTTCCCCCTTTTCTTGGAACTCCTAATTCCTTATACTGTATCAGTGTTTTTCTAACTATTTTTAAACTTCAGCCCACAGTAAGAAGTACATCCATATCATGACCCACTGTGACTGCACGGTACACGCACGCACACAGAAATACACGTCTGATAGATCCTTATGTGCATCCATATAGGAAACAAAAGGCTCCCAGATCACGAGACGCACATTAGGTTTTCTAATCTGTTTCTATGGAGATGTTTTTAAATGTCACAAACCACAAAGTTGAGTGCATGGCTGCCTCTAGTGCTGTTCAGCCCACAATTTTGAGAAGTATTGTGCTACAACCACCAGTATTGAAATGAGTGGAAATGGCCCAGCACTTGGCATCCAAGACCCTAAGGTTCAGGTAGTGATTCCCAAATGGGAATGATTTTGTCCCTCAGGAGACATGCAGCAATGACTGGAAACGTTTTTGATTGTACAAAAGAGGTACCTGGGAGGGCTGGAAAGCTGCTAATCATTTTACACTGCGCAGGACAGCCCTCCAACAAGGAATTAGCAGTCCAAAATGTCAGTAGCGCCAGGGTTGGAAAACCCTAATCTAAGGGTAATAAAATGAGTTGACGCTCCAAATGTGCTGTAGATCTGTTTACGATGGTAGAAACTTTAACATGATCTTCTTTTACTCTCTCTTTTTTTTTTTTTTTTAACCATAATTTGTACAGCAAGGTGAGGTGGGAAGGTCATCCTCCTGGGGTGGATATAAAGAGGACGAGCAATGAGTCTGTTGTTTTCTTTCATTTAGACTGCACCAGGCAGTTTTGTTAAAATATTGTTACTGCTAATAGGAATATTTTCTATGTTCCAACTTCACTCTCCTCCCCCTGTCCTCACCGTTAGGCCAACTTGCTCAGGGTCCCTCCTCACTCTGCTCTAGCAGCTCTTGGCAAAGAAGTGAAGGGACGCTGGCTAATTAGATTAGACATGGTCCCTGAAGCTTTCTCCCCTTACTCGTGAGACAAGATTCTGTTGTTTTTATGGGAAATGACCTTCTGCTAACCTTGAGGTGCCATCTTAAGCCCTAGTATTAAACTGTCTCCTTTTTAGCCTCTGCTTCATTCCTCTATCTGTAGCTATTTCAGACCAGGTTCTTGTGAACAACGGACTAGACATGCACTCCCAGTGTAATGGAAAGCCCTAATCTCCACATCTCCCTCCTTCCACGTCTGGCATCAGAAAAGCTCTTGAATATCTCAGTGTCAATCTGTTGTTGCTTTTTTTCTCATTTTATTGGCTATTTCTGGGCCCACTAGTATGGCTGCCATGTGCTCTGAATCATTCAGAGGCAGCCTGAGAGAACAGACCTGGTTTGGCGTTTTTTCCCCCCTCTGTCTTTTCATTGGAAAAAGGTAGGATGGTAGAAGGAGGTAGCTCTAAATCAAATATCAGAACTGGAACAGTAGTAGAAACTAAAACCAATGCTATTTGTGGCTATTCTCTTCCATATTTATTTTAGCGTATTTACCTCATGTGTCTTGAATTACATAAACAATAACATTTGTATTTAGTAAATGAATTCTTATAAATAATTTACAATAAATAAACCAAGGGATACGTGTGTGTGTCCACCTTGAAACTTTAGATTCCTGCAAACATAGTAGTAGGCTAGTAAGCGGTACCAGCAGATTCCAGAAACTGATACTGGAACAGCTCCTGTGGACTTCAGACACATGCATTCCATTCCTTTTGCTTCAAGAGAGCTATAGGGACACAGATTTCTTTTTAACTTTCCCACTCGTAGGTTAAGAATAGAAAGACAAAAAAAAAAAAAAGAATAGAAAGACAACATGTGGAGCAGAGAGATGAAGGGAACTGATAAGAAGCTAAGGCGTCAGTCTCTCTCTTAATTTTCCAAAGTTAATCTCTTCGCCTCCTCTGCTCTCGCCCAGTGTCAGAGTGAACCGAGCAGGATGAAGGGAATTAGTGAGGCTGCATAAAGCATAAAGCGTGGTGGTGTGTGGAGCTCCACTCTGGAGAGGGATGACAGAGGAAGAGGAAGGGAGAACGGGGACTGGAGGGGGAGAAGAGCCCACTGGACGAAGAAACCCCTGCCCTCTTCATTGTCATCAGTTGTTGGTTCTAGGCGAGGTGGTAGGCAAGGCAAATAATACAGAAGCCCCACATGTGGCCATTTACAACTTAAGGAACACATACGGTGGGATAACGAAGCAGGCCTTAGAAATCGTTCTAGGAACACCTGGGTGGCTCAGAGGTTGAGCATCCGCCTTTGGCCCAGGGCGTGATCCCGGAGTCCCAGGATCAAGTCCCACAGCAGGCTTCCTGCGTGGAGCCTGCTTCTCTGTGTGTGTGTCTCTCATGAACAAATAAAATTAAAAGAAAAGAAATTGTTCTAAAGCTCATGGGTGTTTTTCTGTTTTGTCCGAGGGGCAGGGCAGTTTGGGGGTGGGGGCAGTCGGCCCTGGTCATTTTCTTGGCTTGGGCTGTGTCCCTTTCTCCTTCCACTTTGGGATGCTCGGCATTCCTGACAAGACAGCCGACTTCAGAAGGTCTGAGGGCGAGAGGGGTTGCTGCCCTGCCTCCTCTCTGCACAGGCTGCGTGGGGTCGGAAATGAACGCGGCCAGCCCCAGATGTCCAGGGGAAAGCCTCTGTCCTCTTGGAGGAGCAGGGGTGGGCGGAACCAGGGCAAGAGGAGAGTCCTGCAAGGGGTGAACATTCACATCTGCACGGTACCGGAGTGTGGTTGACGTCTGTTACCTCCAGGGTATGAAGAGGAGGAAGGGTGACGGAAACCACGGCACCTCGCAGGTGGAAGCCGCCTTCTACGTTACGTGCCTCTATAGACGTGCAGCTTGTTTCATTTCTGCCGGTTTGCACAAGACTAATTTTCTTATGTTCCTCACATGCCTGGGACTGACTCTTCTAGGGCCTTCTGTTGATCAGTTCGGTGCCTCAGGGTTTACAGTGCTTGACAGTTTCTTTATCAGCAGTTGACATTTACTTGGAGACTCGAGTTCTGTCAGTTCTGCTTAACTCCCGCGACTTGACTTGACTCCCTGACTCATCCGCATCATGAAAGGGCTTATTTTTACTTTTCCCTACTTTGGTTCCCCTTCCCAACATTCCTATTCAGAGTTTAATAAGCTGTCGTCCTGTAAATTTGTGTACGTTTATACATTCGTGTTTTGCCACATGCTAAGATTTGTTTTGCACTCAGCTGGTGTGCCTGAGTCACCAAGGCACAATGGAAGAGAACAGACGGGACGTCCTTGCCATGATGCAGCGCAAGGGCCTGTTACTGTCAGGTGAGCTGACAGGAGTTCAGAACAGTCAGTCTCCTACATCGTAAGACAAGCCCAGAAGGTGACCGAGGTACCCAGATGCACTGTTGAACATTCTGCTCTAAGAAGGGTTGAGTGGATGATGAGGTACCTCGGAGGAGTCACAGGCGTCCGTGGCCCCAGAGGACGACAGTAAGGGCACAGTGGCTAATGTGCAAATGCGAATGAAAAACTGAGCTAGACGAATTCCAGCCGAAGGCCTCTTGTTACAGATCCTCCTGGCTCTTTGGAGGACTTCAATATTTTGGTTTTTCAGGGGCGCCTGGGTGGCTCAGTCAGTTACACGTGTACCTCCGACTCCGATCGTGATCCTGGGATCAAGCCCCACGTTAGGCTCCCTGCCCAGCGGGAGGTCTGTTTCTCCCTCTACCTGCTCATTCTCTCTCTCTCTCTGTCTCTCTCTCAAATAAATAATTAAAATCTTAAAAAAAAAAATTCTGATTTTCAGATGCTTGCCCCTTCCCTCCAGTCACTCAGATGAGACCTGGATACACATCATTCACCTTAGCAGAAGTCACACAAACATTTGTGGCTCGAGGTAAAGAACGAGAGTTGGGTCACTTGATCCCCTGCAGAGAATCTGATCAGGGCATCACATCCACCTCCCTTTGCTGACCCTCTTCTATAAACAGGAGCAGAAATTCTTGCTACTGGATCCCTTTCATCAGGCGTCTTAGGCTCGCTGAATGAAAAGCCCTATAAAAAGGAGATGCGACCCTAATAATAACAAATACAATCGTGATGGCTATTTTGGGCAAGAGCAGCTTTGTGCCGCTCTTGATCTGCATTGGTGTCTGCCATTCCTGCCCTGCCATTACCTTTCGGACTTCCTATTCTTAGAATCATTTGTGAGCCCTCGACTTGGGGGATTGCAGCCCCCAAGGCTGGAATGCCTAGCTTGAGTGGAATGCAGACTGTCTGGCAGAGTGGAGGTTAAATAAAGTTTGCCTTGGCAGCCCCTCCTGCTCTTGGATGGGCGACAAGTAACTCGGGTATGGGAGCAATGGCAGGAGCTGCCATGTGGTGCAGAACCAAACAGAGCAGGAGTGGTCGATGGTCCACCGGTTAGAGTCACAGCCTTGCCAGTGTCGGCCCTGCTGCGTACTGGGGAGGCCTTGGCAGTCTTGAGCCTCAGCTAGTGACTGTATCGCTCTAAAAACAGGCAAGAGCAATAGGGTAAGAGTGAAATGCTTCATAGGAACTGCAGATTTGGTATGTTTGCCCCCTCAGAGTTACTGCCTCGTTTTTTGAATGTGAGATGAAGGAGGACATCTTCATCGTAATAGGAACAATTGCTAGTCAGTCAGCAAACAGTTCTTGAGCACCAGAGCACTGTGGGAAACTTTTTAAAAGTGTAAGACATAGAACTCTTGTGATGCTTATAATTTAGTTGGAAGAGTAAAGCTGTAAACACATGAGGAAATAATTTATATTCCAAAGTGAAATATTTCCAAACCCAAGCTGTAGAACTACATGCCAAAGGAGGTCTAAGGAGGGAAAGGGCACACTCTTAGCTAGCTGGAATGATCTAGAGGACCTCTGTGGAGGACGTGGGCTTCTCTACTGGAAAGAAGAGGGTCTTGTCAGTGAGGGGACTCTATGAGCAAAGGACTGACAAAGGACTCTCAGAACAGCTCGTGGGGACGGGAGGAGCAGCTGGATATGGACAGGGTGGCAAACGGAGACGGGTTTGTACAAAATCACCAAGCCCTTCACTGTAAAGGCTGTGTGTGCGCATTGCTGAGACGTGACAGTGCTTCTCACCAGAGGATAGTTGGAAAGCTCCAATCCTGCCCAGAAACGGGGGCCCTTCGCGTGCTCTGTTCTGTGCAACCCCTAGTACAGCACGTAGCTCCTTTCCTTCCGCTTATCTGACCTCTCTCCTCTCTTCCACCACAGGTGGCTAGAGGTGCAGGTGGCTAATCTAACGTGTCCACAGCGCTGGGTGCAGTACCTCCAACTTCTTCAGGAGTCCATCTGGCCTGGTGGGGTTTTACCTAAGTATCCACGGCCCGTAAGGACCCAGGAGCAGAAAGTGGCTGCTGAAAAACAGGCCTTGCAGAGCCTGATGGGAATCCTGCCAGGTAATTGGACAGTGAGACTGGTTATACTGATAATTACTCCTTTCCTGCCCAGCTTTGCCACCATTACCCCGTACCCCTCAAAACCCTGTGGACCCACCATTTCTCAGGCTAATAGGTAAACGATCAGAGCTGTGATCCTCTTACCCCTCGTGCAAGTGATGCTAAGGAAATGGAAAGGATCGCTGTGAGCACACCATAAATAGTAGGTGAGAATCCTACAGGTATTTGGGGTAATAAGTTCGGCCTCCACCACAGAGGCAGAACTGTTCCCACCAGATGAAGACTTCGGCTTCTCTGCCAACTCCTGGTATTTAGACCAGGGAAGAAAATGGTATGTCCCACAGAAGCTCCTCCTTGATAACTTAGGGTCATTGAATAAGGTCCTTGGCAGTAGATAAAAACAAACCTGAAGAGGATTTTTTTTTCTTTACTTTCTATAGGTTTTTAGGTGGGGAAGGCAGCGTGTTGCCTGTGGCTGTGCTGTGGTAACCAGGGTGCAGTAGTGAACTGTTAGCTCTTAGGACAGTGTTACATACTCTTTTTTTTTTTCCGTTATATATGTATTTTTTAATTTAAATTCAATTAGTGAACATATAGTTTATTATATGTTAAAAAATTATTAGTTTCAGAGGTAGAGTTCATTGATTCATCAATCTTCCTCACATCTCCTCCTTAATGCCCATCACCCAGTGACCCCATCCTCCTATCCCCCCTGCCTTCCAGCAACCCTCAGTTTGTTTCCTAGGATCGAGAGTCTGTTATGGTTTATCTCCCTCTCTGATTTCATCTTGTTTGATTTTTCCCATCCTTCCCCTATGTTCGTTCCTCTGTCTTGTTTCTTAAATTCCACCTATGAGTGAAATCCTATGATAATCGTCTTTTTCTGATTGTCTTCTTTCACTTAGCCTAATACCCTCTGGTTCCATCCACGTTGTTACATACTCATCAACTTCTGTTCTCCACCCTAAGCTTACATCAGAAGTACCTGCACTTCTATGACAGGTTACAGAATTATTTAAACACTTAAGAAACATTTTTCTTAGCTTTTCCATTCTGGTGTGGCTGTGTGGTTGAGAAGTTTGCCAGAAATACTCAGTCTGAATACAGATAGCAGATATCATGAGATAATCTTAGAACCTGGGACTTCAGTGGTAACACTGAAACCACATCTGTTTTTTCCTCCTCAGATATTGTGGTAGAAATCCTTGGGGTGAACAGATGTCGACTGAGCTGGAGTCTAGTCTTGGAGTCACTACAGCAACCCCTCATCAACAGGTAGGCTGAAAGACGTGTACACAGCATCTCCGCAGCTCTGGCCTCATAGTGTCCACGGTTTCTAAGAGAGCAGCCCACACTGAGAAGAACGGAACCACAGTCTTTCTTTGCCCTGGACTCTGACTGCAGAGCGAGATGTCCAGGTCTACACACACTAAGGAGTCCACACTGCCGGCTTCTGAGCAGGCTGTCGTGGGTAGTGAGCCAGTGTTGGACCAGCCACTGTTTGTATTTGGAAGAACTCGGCGTAGGCCCCGTATGAGCTAGTGAAATGCCCTGTCACCCTCCAGGCTTATTCAGTGTGCTTAACAGTTCTTGCAGCATCTGCCAGCCCCTGTGAACACTGAGAATATTCCCCGGCCTATATAACCCAGGCAGGATAGTGATTTTCAGCTTTATGTTCAGGGCCTCACAGTAAGACTGATTAGTGTTAGAATCAGGAATTGTCTTTGCTTAATAGTAAGGAGACAAGATAATGAGGTTGGGCTCTGATCAAAGGACCAGAAATACCACGTGAACACCGCTATAGAGTAATCCAGAAGAGGTAGATATTTCCCTGGCTGGTACCATGGGATACAAGTCTTCTGAGAAGTATTCAGGACTTCCAGTCCTTTCTCAGACCCTGTCCCACAGTGGACTGTATCTATTAACTGTCGCCACCCAAGGGCTCTGGCTTTTGTTTCATTGCCTGTAAGGTCACCTGTGGATCTATAATGATTAATTATGAGAAACAGCCGTAGTCAGGAGTTCTGCTCAGTAAGTTGATATTGCAGGGGTTTTTCCCTCCCTCACAGCTCCTCAGAGCGGAGCTGATGTGCTAAGATAACTAGATAAATAAATGGGGAACTTCCAAAAATCAGGTCTCAAGTTCTATTTCCACCTTCATCGGGGTCATAACCTTTATTCACCAGACTTTTATTTCATGGCAGAAGCTTCATCAAGCTATTGAAACGTAGAGTTCACTAAGGAGATCAGTCATGGGCAAGAGGGGGAAGGGAAAACAAATGTCATAAACAGGATCTGGTGTCTGCTGACCGAGCCAGACCCTCCTCTAAGTTGTTTTGTCCATTTGTTTCAGGCATTTGATTTACTGCCTTTGGGACATCATCCTGGAATTCTTGGATCTCAGTGCCTCTGTTGAGGAGCCTACCGTAACCGCCTCTGCCTCAGATACCCCAGGCAACCCCAAGAGAACGGGTGTCTCCCCTTAACCATAGGTTATTCGCCCATTCTTGGAAGGCTGGGAGAGGAGAGTAGCTCTGCCATCCCGCGACCATCAGGAACCTGTGCCCTCTGCAGCTGGCCTGTAGCTCGGAAGGCCTGGGGTCCCCGGGGCACAGTTGTCCCCTGGCTCTACTCCATAGAGCAGATACCGTAGCAGGTGATGGGGGAAGTATGTACCAGTCGTATCCATATACATTTCCATACTGTTTTTGTGGTGTTTGGATTGTTGCTGGTGGGTAGATCCTGGAAAAGGAATCTGTGAGGTAGAAGAATGAGCCCCTTTTGCCTCTCCTTTGCCCTCCTCCCTGAGGATGTTTGCCAGGAGCCTGGCCCTGTGCATGCACTTTCCTAAGCCACCAATACACAAGCTGTAGATAGACCCAAGAGAAAACTGATAGCCAGATTCCTTGGAGGAGTAGGCAATTTTCTAGAGCTCTCTGTTCCCACCAGGCAACTGAAATTCATCCAGGACCACTCTTGAAAGCCAGAGCCCCACGCTCTGTCTCATTTCCCAACAATTCCAGAGGAGGGAGGGCAAACATTTCTCAAGGGGCTTTTTGCTGATTGGCTGTTTTCCAACACATCATGGAGGATGTCACTGAAGGCTGCTTCCCCGGGTGGCTACACTTTTCCTGTTCAGAAGACTTCGGAGCGACTTCCAAAGCTTCTCAGTAGATCCACCGCACTCTCCACACCCTTTCCTGAAAGAGAAAATCTGCGTCACAGATTTTATGTATTAGCTTTCCTCCCAGCCCGTCCCCAAGAGCAGTTGGTTTTGGTCTTTGTGACCTTCTCTGTCTTCCTTCAGCAGAATCACATGGCAAATCGCTTATTCAGCCCAGTGCTTCCAAAGGAAGGGACACATGCTTCGTAGCTGGGAATGCCCAAAGAGTAGGAAACCCAGGTGGCTGTGGGGCTTCTCTCCTCACCAGTCTCCAGCAGGGGACTTTTAACCTGAACCGATAATACTAGCAAACCTGCAAGGAGTTGCTCACCCACAAGAAGCTTTTTACTTCCTGTTCCTTAAGGATCTGATTAGTCTTTAAGAAAACTTAAAGATGAAGGCAAAGGTGGTATGTATGTAATATCTTAGAAGAATGGAACAGTTAGGAGAAATTATTGGTAGGGAGGCAGACAGAGTGACAAGGGAAGTGCTATGCATTAAATGCATGTGAGTAGCTAACAGAAGAGGTTTAAGGAGGTCCCGGGAGACCTGTGCCACCCTCATCCCATGAGCCTGCCTGTTAGTGCCCTGCTGTCACTGAATTATGGATCCTCCCATTTGGAGGGGGATGTTGGGGTTAGACTGACGAGAATGGGAAGGGTCTAGAATGAGCATCAAGTTCTCTTAGACTCTGAAGTAGATGATGTGCACACAATTAAAGTGGTTATGAGAGAATGTTGTGCAATCTATTACTTTTTTTTTTTTTTTTTTTTTACCCCTCTGGAGGCTTGTACCCATAAAGTGTTCTGCTATGATTGGAAAGCTTTAGGTAGGCTCTTACTGCCTAAGGACAAGGAGATGAATGAGATCATGTCTCATGGCACCCTCTAGCCTTAAAATACGATTGTTACAGTGACTTTATGGCTCCAGAGCTCCTCCCACCCCGGACACTCATGGGCAGAAGGAGCTCAGCATGTCTAGGTTTAGTAAGTACTTGCAGGAGTGTGGGGTTGGAGGGAGTCCTGCTTTGCTCACTGAAGCTGATCCTCCACCTTTTTCAGTGAGGGCCAGGCTGCTCATCGGTATAGATGCAGTAGCCAGCTCATTTCTACTACCCTTCTCTCCCCATACTTCACCCTTATATGTACTTAGCCACCTATATCGCTTTGAATCTCTGCTGCTAGATCTGGCCCAGATGTCACACAAAGCCAGTACGTCAGTTGACACGCCATAAAATCCTTGTGGCTGTAAATTAAGGAATTTTTTGATATTTCCAACCCAAAGAAAACTTGCCTGTATTTCATGTTACATATGAGATGCCACCTCTGTTGTCTGTCCCAAAACATAAGCTCTCCTCAGGCCCTCCTCCTACCCAGAAGGGAAATCATGGGTATCCCCAAGGAAATAATCAAAACCTACCTGTGGAGTGTGGGTAGCAGGCACAGACAACAAGGGAGATGAGCACTTGGGAGGGAGCCACAGGTGTTAAGAAGAGATGCTCCCAGCTGAGAGACTGATAAAAGGCAATGAAGAATCAGGCCTGCATTAACCCAGAACATCCCTGATTTTTCTTTTGCGCTACCCAGCACATTCATTTCCAGTTACTATTATTTTCTTTGCTCATAGCACCAACAACAGCTGTTAGGTCTTAGGTGGAGTAAAAATACATGTATATGGCTGTATGAGTCAGGACACTCTGGACTGAAGGAAGACTCCTAGGAAGTGTTATTTTCTTCCATAAAAGGAGTACCTGAATAGGTAAGCCCCAGGGGATGATGGATTCAGCCCCTCTGACCCCACAAAGGGCCCAGATTCTTCCCATATTTCTGTTTTGCCATTACAAACATGCTTGTCCTGTTCTCAGACTGCCTACTTTCATGGTTGCTGCAGTGCTGGGCATCACATTTGTACATAACTATGAAAGAACAGGGCGTCTCTCCTGTGTTTTCTTCTAAAGAAAGAGGAAACCTTTTCCCAGAAGCCCTTCAGGAATGCTCTCCTCATGACCCATTGGCCAGAACTGTCCACCCCTAGGCCAACCCACAGCCATTGAAAATGCCATTACCTGGTTGGCTTGCAATAGTACTTACCACCCCATACCACCTCCCTGCCCCGGAGAGGAGATGATCCTCCAGGAAAGTTAGACACCTAAAAAAATTATTAGATGTTACCCAAGAAGAAGCAGAGAATGGGTACTAGCAGACTGTTCTATCATCTGTACAACATCAACAAATCCCCCATGGCACTCTGGAACTGAACTTTCGCTGAAGGCATTACATGAAGCACTTCACCTAGAGTGACTTATGTAACCCATACATCAGCCCTATAAGGTAGGTTCTATTACATGTCTCCATTTCGTAGATGAGGAACACAGATCGCGAGTTGCCCGCAGTCACTTGAAGAAATGGCAGAGCGTAGGTAACAAATCCTACTGGTCTCCCCTCAAGCCGACACGCATAATCACCATCATCTTCGTCTGCGTTTCTTTTTACACAAAGCAAAATAAGACCAGATTTTCATTTTTAAGGAGCTCACAGTCTAGTGAAGAAGTTAGTAAACCTTTTTTGGTAATGGGGCAGGAATAAATATTAGACTTGTGGCCACGTGGTGGTCTTCGTTGCAGCCACTCAGCTCTTCCGTTGTAGCATGAACGCAGTCCTAGACAATGCATATAGGGAGGGCCGGCTGTATGTTCCAATCAAACTACCTACAAAAACAGGCAGCTGAGCACATGTGGCCATGAGTTGTTTGCAGGCCTCTTGTCTAACAAGTTAGAACAGCACTTCTCAAACTTTAGTGAATGTGTGATTTACCTGGGGCCCTACTGAAGAGTATGTTGCATTTTTAAGAAGCTCCCAGATGGATGCCAGTGGGCGTGCAGATCTTCAACCACACGTTGAGTAGCAAGGGCTTAGGACATGGACGACTCTCATCGGTCGGGCACTTCACTGGGAGTGGAGGGCCCTGGAAAGCCTGAGGTCATAGTATCTAAAGTGACTCCTGAAAGATGAGTAAGTAGTGAAAACATGGGGACGGTATCCAGAGGAACAATGAATGATGTGTGCGAAGACAGAGTCGACACAGAAAGATAAAGACTGGATGATTCCACGGATGTGAAGGACCTGAGTGGTCAACCTCACAGAAACGGTAGAAATAGGGTTGTTGGGAATTAGAGAGGAGACTATTACAGAGCTTCAGTTTTGCAAAATGACAAAGTTCTGGAGATCTGTTTTCACACCAGCCCAAGTGGATCTGACACCACAGAGCTGTACGCTGAAAAGGGTGAAGACGGTCAATTTGAGATTCCGTGTACCACAATCAAGAGACGTAAAATTTTGAAAAGCTATGGAGAGCTACAGACGGAACAGTGTGCCCAGGAACCCGGCCTTGTTCTCCCTCTGCGTGGTGGGGACTATGAGGAACCTTCCTGAGGGGTACTTTTCGCCCAAGCTCACAGCTCCTGCTCGGGAAACGTGGGCGTGGGACCGCACACGTCCACGGCCCTTCCTAGTCCTACTCCCCTGGACTCACGCATGTGTCCGTCACCTCCCGGCCCCAGCCTCCATTCCCCCGAGCCTGTTCCCCTCATTTCTGCTACGGAGATGGCCTTGGGGCCCTGCAGAGTGTGGGCGCTCCACGCTGGAAGGCCTGCTGCCCCCTTGCCCCACTCAGCGGCTGTGGGGATGGGGTCCAGTCACGGAGCCTCAGTGGCTCTTCGATCCCTCTCTCACAGAAAGGGGCAGAGACGCTACAACCACTCTGAGAAGTGAATTCCCAGAACAAGCTTCATCAAATAACAAGTGCCGTGCAGTGACCACGTGAAGGCTTCCCTGCTGGCCTGGTCGGGGGGCAGTGGAGACGCCTCGCTGCCCTCTGGTGAGCCCCGCTCCCCAGCCCTCAGAACCTGCCCTGTGCGTTCTCCCAGGAGGAGGAGGGATGGTCGGCCAACCCTGCTGGGTACGGATGGGAATGGAACCAACCAGGGGGGGATGGAAACCATGATGCTTCTGTAGTCCAAGGCCCCACTGGGCAAGCTCTTGCGGGGCTTGGCATCCCCATTTCCTTTCCGCCGAGAGTGCCAGAAATCACAGGCAGTACTTGCTCTGCCTCTGTGGACAGGAGAAGGAAAGGGCACCCTCTGCGGCGGAGGGCGTGAGGGAGGCTGTGGCACACAGGGCCTTCCCAGCCAGGAGCCGGGCAGGGGAGACCACACAGCCTTCGCCTCCGTAGCCTATGACTCGCCCAGTGTTTATTACACAAAGACATTACTGGCTCATTTTAGAAAGGAAAAAACCCAGAAGAATGTGTCAAGCGAGTAAAACTCATCCAAGTCCCCTTCCTGCTGTGCAAGTCAGTGGGCCCTGAAGCCGAGAGGGCAGTGACATGTGGAGCAAATGGCACCCACGGCCACCAGGGCAGATGCCACTGGGGCAGATGCGTGATGCTCTTCTCCGACTTCCAAGCCCTCCTGCTGCCTCCCTACACCTCTCACCTGTCTCTGGTCCAAAAGCACATGTGAACTCTACTTTCTCAGGAGTGAAAACAAGCATGTGACAGGCTGCAGAGAACTCCAGTCTCTCATGTGTCTTCAACATGACAAAATCTGGTTTCTCTCCACATTTTGACCCTTGGAACCTTACCTGCAAGTGCTGCTGTAGAAGTCACTAGCAGGCTGTTTCTAGGCGTGGAGGTTTGGGAAGGAAAAAAAAATAATGGCATCAAGATCCAAACTCAGAAAAGATTTCTTGAATGTCTTGAAACATTGTCTACTTTCAACTCAAAACAGACCTCTCTGTCACAAGAGTTTCTTTAGGAAATGCAAGCTAATTTCAGTATTAGGGTGTTTTAGTGATTAAGAAGGGAAGTCTGTGTCTGTATCTACATCCATATCGTGGCTTTTTTCCCCCCCTTCACTCTTTCCCTGTCACTGTTGCAGCCTGTTAAAGCGATGGCGATCTGGCTATAATTACTTTCCAACACTCATGTTAATCAATGAGGGAAAAGGCCAAGCTAGATAAACCCAAAAGTCTGCGACTACAGAGAAAGGCTCTGGCATGTGTGCAGAAGCTGTGACTTTTCTGTTCGGGGCTGAACTGGATTTGGTGACCTTCAAGCTCAGGTCATCACCCCTTTTGTCTGTGCTCCTTGGAGAATCATCCTGCCTCAGTAGCAACGGAGAGATTAACAAAGATATGGCAACGTGTCTGCATTTCGTAGCTTGCCCTTAGGGAGGATCTACCTCATTAAGGACTAAAAACTTACAAAGCCTTTTTGGAGTGTACATTCTTCACCTGTATTAACATGGAGTCCAAATCCAAAGTATTGGCAAGCGAGTTCCTTTCCAGCTTCATGTACTTGTGTCAAAAGTTTGCCTGTAAACGCGAATGATTCAAGAATCCTGAGGGCACCTTTCATGAAGAGTCTCCAAGAGAGTCGCATGGGGTTGGTTGGCAGGAGGACTTCTGCTGGGAGACAGAATGTCTTAGGGAAATGGTTTTCTGGAAATCCAAGGGCCTGCATCCTGCCCTTTCCTACTTCTGGCCTGTGACCCACGTTCTTCCGGCTGTGCACACGTGGGCACCCTCTGTCTGGGCCAGTTAGTCTCACTTCCCCATGGAGGTTTATCTGACTGTGCCAGCCAAACTTCTCTCTCCTTTCCCTGTATGACTGTACACTGCCTGTCAATGCGATCAAAGTCAATGTGCATTTTAAGGGGTCCTCGGTAAGATCCTAATTCTTCAAGGGCAAGGAACATACAACCTGGCTTATCCCCATCATATCCCTATGCCTCAACGTTCCCATAGATTCACCTAGTGCATAGTGGGTACAAACGAAATGCTGAGCCTCGTTTAATTAAAGGGGATTCTGCTGCTTAACTTTTAGAAGGTAAAACATGTTAACACAATGAATTTCCTGGGGGCAGGAGATGTGAGAGAAGGACAAGGGGGAAGCACATTTTCGTTTTTCTGACCATTGTGTCTTTGTTTAACAGCAAATATCAAATGAAAGAAATTGGTTTTTGTATTTCCTGTGCCAAAACCCACACCATTTTATAACAGTACTATTTGCAGTCTAAGTATAGAGGCCATAAGGTGCTAAAACTGTGAGCTCTCTAAAGAAAATTAGTCCTGATTTGAAGATATTTTTTAAAAATCCTCCAGTCACCAAAAAATACACAACATACCCTGTCTACTCTCTAGGCCGCACCTTCACCTCCTGGATCAGAAAACAAAACAAAAATCAGCAGGGAATATTCTCAACTCTTCCCTGCCCCAGACAAATTTGTAAGAAAGTGATTACCATGAAGAGAAAGACTTGCTTTGCTACCTGACTTCTTTAAAATTGTCTTGAAAATCCTTTGGCCCCAGATTTAAAATTCTTCTTTTCAAGCCTTCTCCAAGAGCTTATCTAAGCCACGGCTAAGATCCCGCGAGGAAGACTCTTCAAAGACAAAGTAATAACCTTGAAGAGAAGAAAGGCTAGCATAAATTCCCCCTCGCTCTTACAGGTGGTTGCGCCACATTTCCCACTGCAGCTATTTGCTCAACCACCACAGATCAAAACTAGGCAGCTGCCCTAAGAATGAAAACTAATGAATCCAAGACACCTGGATCAGCGACAGGTCAACATGTTGGCCTTGGAGGGACAAAGTCACCTGCTGTTTTGGAGCATCAGAGCCAGCCTCCAGGCCGTGACTTGAAAGAGAGCAAGAGCAGGTAAAGGAGCACAGGAGGAGGAGGTTCAGTCTGAGAATGAAAACAATGATGCATCTCATGTAAAGAAGGAAACTCTAGACAATACAGTGCTTGGGTCATATATTATCTTAGAGTAGGTCTGCATAAGAAGGATCCCATCTGCTGTGGAATGAAGTCCGTTCTGGTGCCAGTGAACATTTGCACAACACATGATGTGGAATAGTCTCTGGAGCCAAGATTGGTTCTGTATCCACCCCAGAGCAGGTTGGTCAGTCTCCAGTATAAACCTCCTTGGGATTAACCACTTATTCCAGTGTTGTGCGCTGGATAATTAATACCAGATCTGTTCCAGACAGCTTTGTACATCCTGCATACGGATAAAGACCCAAGAAGTTGTTTTGGTGATCTGTTTGGATGGGATGGAGAAAGCTGCTGCTCCAATATCTGGAGCAGCAGTCGTCCCCCAAGTACAGGTGTGTGCCTTGCAGATGGGGGCTTGTGGGCGGCAAGTGGCATTTACCAGGCCGAAGCTTGTCTGGGCAGGTAAGAGGGGAGAAAAGTGTGTGCGGTTACAGAAGTGGTATCTGCAGCCTGAATGCTGGAAGAGAGGGGCTATGCGCCTCCTTTTAGCAGTCTGGGGAGCACGGAGGCAAGAGGTTGTGTTTCAGCGACACTTTGGATACAGAAGAATGCCCACGGTTGGGGTGGAACGGCCTGAGTTCTTTATAAGATTAGGGTTTTGGGGATCCCTGGGGGGCTCAGCAGTTTAGTGCCGCCTTCAGCCCAGGGCCTGATCCTAGAGACCCGGGATCGAGTCCCACATTGGGCTCCCTGCATGGAGCCTGCTTCTCCTTCTGCCTGTGTCTCTGCCTCTCTCTCTCTCTCTCTCTCTCTCTCTCTCTCTCTCTCATAAATAAATAAATAAAATCTTAAAAAAAAAAAAGATTAGGGTTTCTGTGGATTCTTCCCAAGTGATAGAAATTTTCCTTTCCTAGTATCGTCCATAGCAGGCAGTATTGGACCAATAGTTTGCCTAAGCCAATTTCTTTCTTTTCCCTCAATTCCTCAGTTCTTTGTCATTTTTGAGACCCTTTTCTTTTTCTTTCTTTCTTTCTTTCTTTCTTTCTTTCTTTTTTTTTTTATTTATTTAAGAGAGAGCACAAGCAGAAGGGTGGGGCACTGGGAGAGGGAGAAGCAGACTCCCACTGGGCAGGGAGCCCAACCCAGGGTCAATCCCAGGACCCCGGGATCATGACCTGAGCCAAAAGCAGACACTTAACCAACCTAGCCTCCCAGGCACCCCTCAGAAACCCTTTTATTAAACACTAAGTAACAAGAAAAAAAAACTCAAAAAACTTCATATTTCTGTCTTTTCTCTTTTGTGTGTGTGCAGCACCAAAACTTCTTTTCTTCATCCCTAAATTTTTCTCCTATATCAGTTTAGGAGATCTAAACCACGATCTTCGTGGGTTGACTTGGATGCCCCACTAGTCTAATTATCTTTTTGATAAAGTAATGTGGACAGCAACTTAAGGTTACATGTAAATCTTAAACATATTTCTTGCATTTGACTCACATTTCATATCCTATGAGGAAGATTACCCTACTGTCCCCTCCTGTGAAATCAGAATCACCACCAATCCCTAAGATTAAACATTTTGATAAATTTTTTCCATGTTCCAAGCTACTTGCACAATGTTGTAGGCTAAATGTTTGTGTCTCCCCCAAATTCATTTGTTGAAGAGCTAGCCCCCAGTGTGATGGTATTAGGAGGCCGGGCCTTTGGGAGGTAATGAGATTTGGAAGAGGTTACGAGGGTGGTGCCCCATGATGGGATTAGTGCCCTTATGTGAAGAAGAGAAAACAACAGAGCTCCTCTTTCCTCCTGCACGTGAAGAGCAGGCCATGTGAGCACAGAGAAGGTGGCCGCCTGCTCACCAAGAGCAGAGGCTGCAGAAGGAAAGCCCCCTGCCGGCTCCTTGGTCTTGGACCTCCAGCCTCTAGAACTGTGAGAAGTAAATCGTTGTTTAAGCCACCAGTCTGTGGTCTTCTGCTCTGGCAGCCCGAGCTGAGATCCACAACTAGAAAGTTGAGCCTCGTACATCTCTTCCCCTGATTTTAAGTCCAGATTCTGAGACTCAGAGAATATAGTGACTTTCTGAGCCTTCCATGGAAAACCTGTTGTGAAAAACAGTTCAGGCTCTAAAAATTATTAAACCGCCTCTGGAGACATTGCTAAAGCATTCCTCTCCTTCAAAGTACCTCTGCGAGTTTACCCTCCTAGAGGCACTTTCTGAAAACTGGTGACAAAACACTGGGTAATTAATGCTTCCGTGGGAAAGAGCTGAGTGGAAGCAAAGGACGGTTGCTGATTGCACCTGTCTGTAGTTCTGTATGCCTTTGGCCTACCCAGCAAATAAAGCAGTGCCTTTTAAAAAAATGAAATGTAATTAAAAGTTTTTCTTAAATCGGCTGAACTTAGCACAATGTGCTGGAGACGTGCGCAGCTGTCTCGATGAGGCCCGGGGTAGTGAGGCCAGGGTAGTGCGCCCCCTAAGCTGCCCCTTGCAGGATGCCCGCCCGCCTGCCCTCCCTGCAAAGCCCTGGAAGCCAGACTGTCTGGCGTGCTGTGGCCCCCCAGCAGGGAGCACGACCCCACGGCACGTCCCTCGTTTCTCCTTACGCTGTCATTTCAGAAATTCTCAGAGAGCTTGTCTAGTTGCTCCGTCTTCTCCACACAGGCCCATGAGACTTTGCCTGTGCACAGTCGCTTGATCCACAACTGAACTTGGCAGCCTTCTCATGTCAATGAGTAACATTTTTCTTTCCTTCTGCTCTTGGAATCCCCACTGCCACGTGGCAATTTTCTTTCCATCTGCCTACATGCACCTAGAGCCCACACCCCCCAGTACCCCCTTGGCTAGCAGAGGAGGGCAAGAACACCGCGTCCCCCGGGAGCAGAGGTGGAGCCCCCGCCTGTGGCTGCCCCCCCCCCCCGCTGTGAGAGTACCTACTGTCACCTCGCCATCAGAGGAGGGTATCTGGCACGAATTTCACAGCAGCAGCTGCAGACTTCATCTGACTTGGGGAGCTCCTATGGGCCTGTCGCCATGGTAACCGGCCACCACCTGACCCTCACGCCCTCTGAGACTGTCCGATCTGACGCGGAACTGTCCCCAAAAGCAGACCCCGGACTGGCAGCTCTTGACCATGACCCCCTCTCAGAAGCACATAGCTGCCTGGAATGCGGTGCTCGCTGGGGTGAGGGGGCCTCCCTGTTACACGGGAGCAATCAGATGAATTCCGGGCTCAAAAGGAATTGCTTTCCCCCCTCCAAGAGATGTACTCTCCAGTCCCCAGCCTAGCCTCCCGTGAGAGGGTTCCTCCCCCTTTCTCATTATCTTCGTTCAGGATGCTGAGCTAACGTGGGCCGGGAGCATCACGGCCAAAGGGTCGGAGTATCTTCCAGGAGGATGCTCTGCTGGGGGGGGGGGGTCAGCCTGGCGGGTGTGGTTGTAATGTTGCTCCCCGCGGACTCTAATCTGAAAGGGCAGTCCTCCTTCCCACGGGAACACAGGAGAGCAGTAGTGCCCGTGAGACCCATAGAAATGGGGCCTAGTCAACCCTGGGGTGCGAGAAGGCAGGGACGGAAACATTTCAGACATTAGCCTTACCAAATGACCACTTCTTTGGAATTGTCACATGACACGACCCCTTCACCCCAAACTCAGGGAAGGGAAGCAACAAATGGGAGGAGCAGGTTTGCCCGGGCATTGCAAGAACCGGTTTCTGGTCGGAGTCGGGGTGATCCTGGGCAAATCTCTACTGGCCTGACTGAGGGTTTTTGCCTCCGCACACAGGTTGGACCTTGTAGCGGGTAAGCGCCCGCCCAGCCCTGCAGCATCCGAGCTGGGCCGTCCAGGTGTTGGGCCGCTTCTGGAGCAGCGACGGTGCTCTCTGCATGCTTGTCGGGGAGATGAATGTGTTATTATATTTCATCTCAAAGTTTATCTCAGTAGAGATTTTCTCCCACCTCATTTGGGTCTCAATTTCAGGAAGAAAAAGGGAAGCAGAAGGAAGGGAGGGAGGGAGGCAGGGAGCGAGGGATGGAAGGAAGGAGGGAGGGAGGAAAGGAAGAAGGAAAGAAAGGAAGGAAAGAAGGGAGGAGGGAAGGGAGGGATGAGGGAAGAAGGGAGGGAAGGAAGGAAGGAGGGAGGGAAGGAAGGAAGGAAGGAAGGAGGAAAAGAAGGAAGAAGTGAGGGAAGGAAGGAAGGAGGGAGGGCCCTAGTTTCCTTATCCATTAAACTGGAATAATAACGGTACTTTCCTCCCAGGGACTAGGCGGGGGAACGGGCTAATGAGTTCATGTGTTTAGGATCCTTAGGGAAACGTCTAGCACACATCACGTCCTCACTGTCATCATCATTGGCGAGGCCCAGACTAGAACCCGGGTCTTCCAACACCTGGCTCGGCGATGTTTCTACTGCCCGACGCCAATCCTATCCTTACTCCACGGACGAGAACCTAAAGCCTGCAACACCTAGGTGCGAAGCTCACCCCCAGAGCCCCTCTTGGACACAGAGGTCTTAGAACCGACGTCTTCAGACCCCATTTAGTCCTTCCACCAGTAAGCCGTGCTGCCCTCCGCTGCTCTCAAGGCTTCGCATGTCAGAAAGCAAGCATTCTGGTGCCCCACGGCCATCTCCCAGCCTCCTGGGCGGACTCCTCCACCCCCATGGGAAGCAAAGGCTCCGAGACGGCTCCTCGCAACGGGGCCCGCGCACTGCTCCCCGTAGGGCTGTCCATATCCTGTCTGTCCCCTGGGATAGTCTCCCCTCATCTCCTTCCAACCCCAATTATCATCAGGGCCAGACGATTCAGTATTTGACCATTTACGGCTCCCTACGTGCAAGCCTGGCTTTTTGCTCTCAGTACGACTCCTTGAGAGCCCCGACGGTTGCACGCAGGTGTGTGTTCACTGCACGTGATGAATTAGCAGGTATTTAAGTGGTTCTTGATTCATGAACCGACTGGTGGCCTGGTGGACCAACGATAGCGGAGTCTCCCAGGGGTTGACAATTGTCCTTCCCTCTTAGTTGCAAGTTCAGGATGATCAAAGAACTTGCCTCGATGGCATTTAACCCCACAGTGACTGAGCAGTAGGCGTCCCAGGGGCGGGGGAGAGCGGCGAGGTCCCCCTGCTGTCGCCCAGGCTGGCTGCCACAAAGCCTGGGAACCTGGCCACTGTCTGACTGCACCCCGTGTGCACGGAGGGCTCGACCCTCGACCAAGGCTTGCCCTCCGTCCATGGCCTGTGCCCCTCATGGTGCACCCGGGCCAGACGTGACCTCGCTCCGTGGTTACAAACGAGTGGAAGCCATCTGCCAGGGTCCCTTGGCACGGAAGGCCTGTGACCCGAGGGGCTCCACTTAAAGGGCAGCATAAATCCAGGGCATTAAAATAACCCGAATGGTGTCGTTTTCTGATCAAATGCCTTTCCCTGTCGGGTTTGTGATTTTCGAGCCTGAGAATGTCCCCTCGAGGCTCAGATTTCTCTGCTGTCACATTGGTCTCGGGCCTGGAATGCAAGCGCTGGCCGTGGAGGCCGCACGGAACTATGTCACCACCCCAAAATGGAGAGACATTATCTCATAGACAGTGGCAGCAGGCAGGCACCGGCGTGGTGCTGGCAGGCCGGGTCAGGAGGTGGCCCTGCGAGGCCTTGTCCCCGGGCCCGCGGACGGACAGCCTGAGGCTCAGCTGCCCATCTGCGCCCCTGGCAGCTGGGGTCTCGCAAGCTTCTCCGCGGGGGCAGGAACGTGAGCTCAGGGGCAGACAGGCTCCCGTGGGCGACCCCTGGTGCCCCCGGGGGCTTGGCCAGGGCGCAGGGGCCCCGCACACGCGGCCGGACCGCTGGGCCCGGCAGGTGGCAGGTGGGCAGGTGCACCCCCGAGGCCGCCACCCGTTTCAGCTCTCGGAGGGGAAACCTTCAGCCCCCCAGGTCATGGAGGCCGTGGGAGTCCTGAGCGCGTTGACCATGAGCTAACTCTGGCTTGAAGAGACACTTTCCCACCCGGCCTTGAGGGGTCCCCTCCTTGGCGCCTGTTCCGCTAGGAGGAAGGCTCCTGTGCCAGCCAAGCCATCCCCCAAATCCCCCCAAATCCCCGAAACGCCCTGCCCACCCGGCCTCCTCCCCCACGCTCCCTTCTTCCCGCAGGAAGAGCCCTGCCCTCCTGGCCCCGCTGAGGCCCAGCGCGAGCTCCTGTCGGGTGCACCTGCCTCCCAGGCCCGGCACCGCGGGAGGCTGCGGGGCACAGCTGGCCGGTCCGGGTGCGCTTGGCCATGTCCTGCCCCCCATGAGCTCACCCTGCGTGTCTCCTTCCCGGGGCACCCGGCCTCAGCCCCAACCCAGGAGGCGGCCACGCAGCCTCGTCTCCGAGGCCCGGCTCTGCGCCTTCCTCCCGCGCACCAGGCATGCCGGCTCGGGCCCTTGCACTTGCTCTTCTCTGCCCCAAGGGCCTTCCCCCACCTCCACCTGCCTCTCTCCTGTCCCCAAAGGCCACCTTCTCAGAGGGGACTTTCCTGACCACCCTGTTTAAAGAACCGCGGCCCTGGTCCCATAAGGCCCATCCTGCTTCATCCTTCAGCACAGCACTTACTGCTGACCTTATGTCACCATCCTGTCCTACATTACCTTACGCTGCGTATTTTCACATCTCTTCTTCCGGGGGACCCCCTAAGAATGCAAGTTCCATGAGGGCCAAGACCTGGCTTTCTCACAGCTTGTCCGTGGCACCTACAGCCGTGTCAGGAATGTTGTAGGTTCTTTTTTTGTTTTGTTTTGTTTTAGGATTTTATTTATTTATTCCTGAGAGACACAGAGAGAGATGCAGAGACACAGGCAGAGGGAGAAGCAGGCTCCACACAGGGAGCCCAACGTGGGACTCGATCCAATGACCCCAGGATCACGCCCTGGGCTGAAGGCGGCACTAAACCGCTGAGCCACTCAGGGATCCCTGTTGTAGGTTCTTGATACTTGGTCACTAAATGAATGGGAAGATGAATGAGCACACCAATATTTGTCTGCAAAGTAAGGACCTTTCTGGGAAATGATGCAACATGGGGTCTGCTGGGGGACAGCACAGGCTTCCTTAACAAAGAACCAAAGAGCGTCACAACTATCTAAAAGGTCCTTGAGGGCAGCCTGGGTGGCTCAGCAGCTTAACATCTGCCTTCAACCCGGGGTGTGATCCTGGAGACCCGGGATCGAGTCCCACGTCGGGCTCCCTGCACGGAGCCTGCTTCTCCCTCTGCCTGTGTCTCTGCCTCTCTCCCTCTCTGTGTCTCTCATGAATAAATAAATAAAAATCTTTAATAATAATAAAAATAACAGGTCCTTGAAAGGAGGTCAACTCTCACTTGTACAGAGTGGGAAGCTGAGTCCCAAGGAGGGAAAAACAAATGGGATAAGCACTTGAAAAAGTTAGTATGTCTGACTTCTAATAGTAACTCTTCTAGAACATGGCCTGACGTGACAATTCACCTGAACAAATCCGGGGTTACCAGTCTTCTAGTGGTTTTGCATTTGAATACTTCTTATTAGAACCAAGAACAGACAAGAGAACAAAGCCAGTCGCATCAACTTTCACCTCTTCATGCTTCCCGGTGTTTTCCGAGGTGTTACTGAAAAGGAAGCATCTCCACTGATTTTGTCCGATGCCCCTCAGTAGCCAGACCCGCACAAATACTGGAGGATTCCTGCTTTATTTCCCCCAACCTTTGTGTTCAGGCGGGAACCCTGCAGGACCATCTCCGTTTGGAATAAAGAGGAACTCGAGGCTCATGCTCACAGCTCGGCCACACCGGGGCTCCAGGTCTTCATCGGGCCTGGTCTGGAGGCCCCTGCGTGGTGCTGGCGCTGCGGGAATGGCCCGGGGCCCCCCAGTGCCTCTGCCGAGGGGTTCCGCTGACTGTCGCTGTCACAACTCATCAGACCACAACCATTCCAGGGTTTCCTTGTTTTGCTGCTGCTTTTTTTTTTTTCTAATTCCCCAGAGGGCTCCAAGAAAATCCCACCCCAAGTCTTCCCTCCCAGGTGGCCCTCGAGGGTGGCTGCCCCCTTGCTCTTCTCTTAAGATTGTGTTTGACAGCAGTGAAAACCAACAGTTCAACAGCAATCATTTCTTGGCAGGACGGACTGGCACGAGGCTTGTCCCAAAACAAAGTGAGCCTTTCAAGGAAGTGCACTGCAAGTTGGACGCACGTTCCCAGGACACCGACACTCTTGCACAGCTGACACCGGAGCCGAGGCTGAGCCGGGCCAGGGCCCCGGGGACCGTCAGTAACAGGAGCGAGCGGAGAGGAGACTCGGGGCCGGGTATGCTCCTGGGCGCCTCGCACCGGGGACCTGCACATGCCCGGGCGGGCTGGGAAGGGCCCTCTGTGCTCCAGCTCGGTTTTCTGGAAAGGCCTTCTGGGCGGTCCAGCCGGGGAGCAGGGGTGTGGGTCAGAGCAGCCTGGCCTCCCCCTTCCCTGCAGGCCTGCTGGCCGCCCAGCCCCGCCTCCCTCCTGCATGAGTGCCTCCAGGCCACCTGCTGCCCCCCACGGCGGGAGGTGCCCTCGGAGGAGCTCTGCGGACGCTGGGGACCCGCGTGCCCCCTGCAGGCCTCCGCCCGCCCGCCTGCACCCTGGGTCGCTGCAAGGCCTCGCCCGCCGTCTGGCCGCAGGTGCGCGGCTCCCCGCCGGGTCGGTCCTCTGCGCTCGGCCCCCGAACGCCCGCGAGGGGGCGCCCCAGACCTCCCGCGTCGCTGGGCACCCGGGGCCCCGCGGCCAGCAGGTGGCGGTGTTGGCTCGCCCATCGAGGAGGAGCGGCAGGTGGCCGGCAGGTGGCCGGCAGGTGTCCCCAGGGCGGGGCCACGCGGACGCGGCCCGCCCCGCTCCCCCACCCTGGGTTAGGGCCGGCGCCAGGCTCCCCGATCCCGCGCAGCCGGGATCCCCCAGCTGCTTGGACCTCGGCGCTGCTGCTTTTGCTCCCGCAGCTCCCTTGACCTGTCATGCACTCAACCAACTTGGCTTAGGATGCGGGCTGCCAGGCGGGCTGGGGATGCAAGACCCCGCAGGGTGGCTCAGGGGTGATACTGGGGTCCCGGGATCGAGTCCCGCATCGGGCTCCCTGCATGGAGCCTGCTCCTCCCTCTGCCTGGGTCTCTGCCTCTCTCTCTCTCTCTCTCTCTCTGTGTCCCTCATGAGTAAATAAATAAAAATAAAATAAAGTCTTTAAAAAGGAAGAAGGAAGAAGAAGAAGAAGAAGAAGAAGAAGAAGAAGAAGAAGGAGGAGGAGGAGGAGGAGGAGGAGGAGGAGGAGGAGGAGGAGGAGGAGAAGAAGAAGGAGACACTGCTCATGTCCTGGCCAGAGGCCTCGTGTGCAGGATGCAGGGGGTGGGCGGGGGGCCACATAACCAGACTGTCACAGGCTGGGGAGGGAAGGGAGGGAGGGAGGCCCTCCCTGCAGCCCCCAGGAGCAGGGCTGCACCCTCCTGATGGGCGGTGAGCGGTTCCTGGGGATTCCAGTCTGGGAGCTGAGGGGGAACCATGCAGGTAGAGGAGACTCAGAAGGGCCGAGGGACGGCCAGTGCCAAGGCGGGGGCAGGAAACAGCCTGGTGGGTGAGTGGGGCTCTCGTGTGGGTGAGTCGTGCTAGAAACTGGAGCTGAGTGAGGACCCGGGGGCCAGGAGGCTGGGGTTTGCAGGCCCAGTCCTGATGTCCCTCCATGGGCCTGTGGTCCACGTGCTCTGAGGAAGGGACACCTGCGGAGACCCGTGGTGTCCCTGACACATGTGTCGATTTACAGGTGCATAAGTCTGCCCTCATTAGGAGATAAGGAAGTAGCCTCTAAGGGCCAGGCAGGATTGGGAGAGGCAGCAGAACAACGTTCACCTTCTTCTGGGTTTTAGCCCGACTTTTTTTTTTTTTTTTTAATTCATGAGAAATAGAGAGAGAGAGAGAGAGAGAGAGGCAGAGACACAGGGAAAGGAGAAGCAGGCCCCATGCAGGGAGCCCGACGTGGGACTCCATCCCGGGTCTCCAGGATTAGGCCCTGGGCTGAAGGCAGGTGCTAAACTGCTGCGCCACCCAGGCTGCCCTTTAGCCCAACTTGAAGTCGCCACTGGGCATATTGTTCTCTCTGTCCTTCCTGACCAAGGAGTTCCACAGACTCGTTAGGATATGAACTTGTTAAAAATCCAAAATTGAAGAGCAGCCATATATTTATTTAGCAAGATCAATATGCATATTGTTCATACAAGATAGTAAGTCACCAGTTTATAAAAGCACATGTTGTCATTTATTTATCGAAACATAAGTAAGGGGACACCTGGATGGCTCCTCCAGTTAAGCATCCGACTTCAGCTTAGGTCATGATCTCAGGCTCACAGTCTCCGCGCTCAGGGGGGAGTTGGCTTGACGTTCTCTCCCTCTACCCCCACTCATGCTCTTTTGATCTCTCTCTAAAATAAATAAATAATTCTTCAAAAAAATGTGTTCATGTTTTATAGATGAGAAACAGGAGACTCAGACACACGGTTCATAAGTGGTGGGGCTGGCCCTCTGGATTTGCTGATCTAACTACACATTCTCCCCTTTTCACCAGGATGATTCACCTTGAGTCCCTTTGGGATTGACCAGCAATCCTGGGGGGAAGGATGCCCAGCAACCCTGGTACCCAATGCATTTACTCACTCTGTGACCTAGAAGGCCATAAAGAGGGGTTGATGTCTCACACAGGATGCTGTGTTCACAGAAAGAGAGGTTGCATCTCTGGTTTAAGTTTTCACCCTAAAACCCCCTGTTCTAAAATGCGCACCAGTTGGTCACCAGCACTGAGAGCACACGGTGCACCACGGGTTCTAACAAGATGAGAGAGGTTCTGCAAATGCATCACTGCACGGGCATTACAGCTAGGGCAGTCATTAGACCGGGGGCAATGCTCTGTCGGCATCTGGGACGACGTTGCAAAGAGGGCCATCCATGTGTGTCTGTGACTTCATGCACCCTTAATGTCGCCTCTCCCAGATGCTCAGTCTCCAAACAGAAAACAGCCTGAAATTTCATTTTTTAAAGTTTCTGCTACAAAAATCCTTGCCAGTGTATTGATGTTTATGGAAAGAATGTTTTTAATCAACCAAGTGTACTGAAGTATGTAAAGTTCCCGGAAGGAATACAGCCCACCAGTGAGGCAGAGAGAAGTGGAAATCTAGCAAAGACAAATGGAGGACCCCATACTCAACATCACGGGAAAGAAGCTGAATCCAACAGGAGGGTTGTGAAGGGGGTAGATTGTGTAAAAAAAAAAAAAAAAAAAAAAGGAGGAGGAGACAAACAAAAAACAATCTGTGAGAATGGAACACATGACATGCAAATAGTCCAAAGAATAACATGTAAATTAGCATCAGATTTCCAAAAAAAATCTTTGAGTTGAGAGCCTAGAAAGACCATCTCTCCAGATCATGCTACTGAACCCCACATAAGGGAACCAACTTGCTCTAATAGAAAGAGCTACCATCAAGGGGGGGGGGGGGCGCCCAGGGGGCCAGGTCCTGATTCCAATACTCCATGGGAATTAACCCATTTCATCATCCCAGGGAGGGCACGAAGTGTCCATATTGACGGACATTTTGACGGAGAGTGAAGCAGATGCTTAGGGAGGTCAAGGATCCAAATCAAGCCCATCCTCACAAGCCAGTCCCTCCCGGAACTGTTGTAAATCAGCTGCAGAACCAAGACTAAAGCCCCGATGCCCCAGCCCCCTGGTCCTGTTTGCTCCACCATTCTGCTCTCTCCTCAGGCTCAGAAGGTTCACCCCTCAGAGCCATGGAGGTTGCTGGTCCCAGCATCCGTGTCTGGAACACTCTTCTCCTACGTCTCCATGGAGCCCACTCCCTCATTCCCTTTCTGGCCACCCCAGATAAAATGGCAACATCCTCCACCCTCTACACCCCTTACTTGGCTTCAGTCATAGGGAAGAGATCTCACCATCTACTTGCTATGTATGTGCTCCTTTAGGTTGTCGCCATTCAGTGTCTCCTACCAAATGCAAGCTCGTGAAGGCAGCTTTGACGCTTTCTTCAATGACATATCCCTGGTGCCTGGCACAGAGAAGCATTCGATAAACATTTGATGAAAAAGTAATTGAATCAATGAGCAAATGAGCAACTGGTAAATAATCCCCAGGCCCCAAGCAGAGAACTCAGGTGCTCAGCGCCACACGAGGAAAGTCAGCCCTGGCCCTTTGTGGCTGGGCTGTTGCCCAAACATCTTGCTGGGTCCCAGATCCAGCCTCCTCCAGGAAACCTGAATCCTTCCACCATGACTTCCCAGCAAGATACACATCTTGAATTATGATATCATGTCTCTAACAGTCTTTTTTTTTTTTAAGATTTTATTTATTTATTCATGAGAGACACAGAGAGAGAGGCAGAGACACAGGCAGAGGGAGAAGCAGGCTCCATGCAGGGAGCCTGACGTGGGACTCAATCCCAGGACTCTGGGATCACACCCTGGGCGGAAGGCAGAGAGACGCTCAACCACTGAGCCACCCAGGGGTCCCTCTAAGAGTCTTCTATGAAACTGTGGGTACTTCTGAAAGGAAGACCATCCTCCATCAATTAATTATCAGCCATTAACACGTTTGAATATACTACAGTAATACATAAACAAGATTTTATATGTAACAGATGCAAACTAAAATACAGCTAGTGTGGATGGAGCGTTTGGAACATGCTGGTCATAGTGCTAGGTACTTTACACATTGCACTAATTGCCAAATATTTCCGGCTCTCGGCCTCCCTGGTACTTGTGGGAATTGCACTTCCCAGGCCCTCTGTGGCGGGTGGCACCATGTGACTGGTTCTAGCCAGTCAGACGTAAAAGGGCCTGGTACCCACTCAGAGTGCTAACGAGGGACCCCTCAGAGCTCTCTGCCTTTCAGCTCAGCCAATTGGCAGCGCTCAAGGTGGTGGCAGCTTCGTCAGCCGGAGTCCCTGAGTGGCTGTGATGAGCACGGGACTCCCACGTCCCCAGCGTCTGCACAGCGACCCTCTGAGGTAATCTGTGCTATGACTCCTTTATAGGTAAAGAGCAGGCTCTGCATTATTAAAGGATTTTTGCACGATTACATGGGTCGTAAGTGACAGAGCCAGGAAGGGAACCAGGTGTGTTCGATGCTGGAGCCCATAACTTCCATCTACTTTTACTCCCTCTCCCACATCTTTATTGAATAAATAAGGATAAAGAAATGAGAATACCATCTTTTTCCTGGACAACAGCAGCTTTGTCAGGCACCACAGCTTTGGGGAGTCGGGAAGGCACTGGGATGGGAATGCTTATCATGACTGGCGGTATTAGGGTGGAAACTCTACAGACAATGTTCTCCCTGTTTATAGCTTTGCTTGTTGGAGAAGTGGAATCCTTGGTCTTTGGTCTGATTGTTTCCCGTTGCGGACTCCTCACTAGGGAGTCAGCACATAGACTGGGCGCCAGCACTGTGCTGAGGGCACCCTGATGAATCCATCCCTCAGCCCCTGCTTTCAAGGACCCACAGGCTTCCCAGTCAATCCCACTCCCCTTCTTATTTTCCCACAGGGAATGGTCACCACTGCTGCAGATAATTGCTTGGCTGTTTGATCTGAGGGTCTACAGAGGGTCAAATCCCCGCTCCTCCACGTGGGGAGGAGCTACATGGAACTGAGAGGAAATTCTGAAGGTCTGTATCACAGGAGAACACAACGGGAGCCCTTGGGAGGCAGCAGCCTCCTGCACAAAATCTTTCCTCCACTGCCAGCATGGCACCTACATTTTTCTATCATTAGAAACTTATTCCTTTGGGTTAAAGCAGATTTCTCCTCTTGCCTAGGACCTGCCCAGACTGTCGTATAAAATCTTCTTTGGCCATGCATCCAAATGACTGCCCCGACAACTCATAACAACCATCCCAGCCTTTAGGTCTTAAAGAAATAACCCAAAGGATCTGGTAACATAAGGATTGGCTGTGCTTCTAGATGTTAAATACCTCAATTCTGAGGATTAAAATGTTCCTTAGGGTGTTCTCTTTTTAAGTAGCTTTTTCCCAAAAGAACTCCAGTAGAGGGTTTGTTGTTATTGTTTGTTTGCAGCTGGTGTTAAGGAGGGCCAGAAGCCCGTGTCTCAGGAGGACTAAATTAACAAGAACTATCGTTGTGCTATCTAGAACCCAAACTACCTACACCAGTATCCACCAAAGGCTCTGGGCCCTAAGTGGATTCCCTAAGTTGAGGCTGAAATTGTTCAGTGAGAAGTGTGTTTTTTTCTGGGAGTCACTGGAAAGAGGAAGGATGGGAGCCATGGTGAGCACCTGTAGGGAGAAACACAGCTACAGACTAATGGACGTGAGAAGATCTGGAAAACGTTGTAGCATGGGAAGAGAGGTTTCAAGGAGAGTTGGGGAAATAAGGCATCAGGACCCAAACACACAGGTCTTGAGGAGAAACATCCAGAACCTCTCTTACAAAGACAAGAGATACCATGATGACCCCAAGCAGAGAGGAGAGGCAACACAAGAATGTACTTGTAGACTGAACCATTCATAGAATTGTATGATCTGAGGCCTAATTTGTTGTGAATGTCCCTGCTTTCCTTGAACTCTATAGCGAATTATCCAAGATCATCTTGTGAAATACTTTGACCCCAGATTCAAGTAAAACATGAAGCATGGCCAAGTGTGGAAAAGAAAAACTGCACAAATCTGAACAAGAAATAATGTAAAGTCATTCAATAAATCTCGAACTGGAGCAACATGTGAATGCTCATCTCACCTGGAAGCCTGGGTGCAGAGCGGCTGAGGGACCAGGTGTCGGGTGCTCTGACCCTGCGGTGAAGGAAATCTCGCCCTGCGTAACCTGTGTGTGTCCAGCACTCTTTTCCTGCAGGGGAGGTGTCCCAGAGGAATAACAGTGTCCTTGTCTTTGTGTTTCTCATGTGGCTGAAAATGGGTGCCAGGTTTGCTGGAGACATGAAGCTGACAGGGATTGATGGTTCATCAGATGTGATGTTTACGATCATAAAGAGAGGAAGAGCTGGGGTCGTGCACACCTGGGCTGGATCTCCACTACTCTATTTGCTCGTCAATGACTAGAGGCCAATCACGGATGTTTACAGGGCCTCAGTTACCTACGAATAAGATGAGGACAGCTGAGCTGCTCACATACACGTTTTATGGGCACATAAGTGAAGGGTGTAAACAAAGTGTCCAGCTCACAGTGGGCACTCACAGAATTCCTTTCCTCTTCCGGAGGGAGAAGTGGAAATCACAAAGACGCTGAATCATCTGCGGATTTCTACACCAACCAGGCCACTGTCCCCTCACCTAGCTCACCTTCCAGCCTCTTCTGATGTTGAGTCAATCAATCTCTCAGCAGCCAGAGTGCCTTTACTAAATCTTAACTCTCATTTCAAAACCCCACTTGAAACCCTTCAATGGCTTCCTGTTCCAGAGTCCTCAGCAGGGCTTTAGGAGGCCTCCGCCTCAAGAACTGGTCCCACTTACTGCTCCACCCTCCCTGTTCTGTGCCATGGACACCCTTTCCCTCTGGTCTCCCCCAGGCCATGCACACATCCAGCCCTTCCTGCCCCGCAGTGCACACAGGACTTATGTATCTCCAAAAGTCTCTGCTTTTCATAACTTATCCCCTCTTCCTAAATGATTCCCCATATCTCTCTTGCATGGACCCTTTTTTTATTTGGATAACTTCTACTCAAACTTCGGGGCTCTGCTTAGATGTTACTTTTGGCCTTCTCTGATCCTCCTACGTGCTCTTCATTGCCCTGTGTGCATACACCTGTCTGAACTTAACATCCTACTAAAAATGCATGCTTACTTGTCCTGTTGCAGACCAAGCTCTAAGTCTCCAAGGACAATGTCCATGTCTTTCTTGTTCACCACTGTCTCCTCAGCTCAGAGAATGGCACAGAATAGATACTCAGCAAATATATTACTTAACCTTTTAGTCTGAAATGACTCAAGGAAAAGTTGCAAAAATAGCACAAAGTTCCTATGTATCCTTCACCCATCTTCCTCTAATGTTAACATCTTGTAAAATCATAGTAAAATTATTGAAACCAAAATATTACCATTGATCCAATACTTTAATCTTCAGATCTTATTTGAATTTTATCAATTTTCCCACTGTGAGATTCTGATTTATAATATGAAGCATATCCTTGGTCTTCATCCCCAACCCTGGCACAGAGCTCCTAAAACACATGGAATTTCCAGTGATGAAAACAGTTAAACTTCCTTTTGTTATGTTAATCAGCTGACCTTTGCAGAGGAGGTCACATAAGGATGGAGGCTGGTTGCCATGTGGTTAGAGGGTTAGAACTTTCAGTCCCCTCCCCTCATCTCCAGTTCAGTCACCAATGGTCAATGATTTAATCAATCATGCCTATGTAACAAAGCCTCCACAAAAACCAAAATGATGGGGTTGGAGAGCTTTTAGGTTGGTGAACATGGAGATGCTGGGAAAGTGGCTGCCTGGAGAGAGTATGGAAACCCTATACCCCTTCCCCATACTTTGCCTTACACGTCTCTTCCACTTGGCTGTTCCTGAGCTATATCCCTTTATAGTAAACTGGTAGATGTAAGTAAATGTTTCTCTAAATTTTGTGAACCATTCTAGCAAACTCATGGAACCCCAGGAACCTGGGAACCTCTAACCCTCTTGCCCAGTTGTCAGAAGCACAGGTGACAACCTGGGCTTGCAACTGACATCTGAAGTGTGTGTGTGTTGGGGGGGGGGGGGCTGGGTGTCTTGTAAGACTGAGCCCTTAACCTGTGGGATCTGATGCTTGCTTCAGGTAGATAATGTCAGAACTGAGTTAATTGCTTGGTGATGTGGGAAACACGCTGGAACTGGTATCAGCATCAAACCCACCGGGTCCTTTTCTTCACCCAGGAGCCCGTCCAGGATCCCACATTGCATTTAGCTGTAATGTCTCCTTCATCTCCTCCAACCTGAGATAGCTCCTCAGTCCTGCTTTGTCTTTCATGACTTTCACACTTTCAAAGAGTTCTCATCAGCTATTTGATAGAATGTTCTTCAATTTGGGTCTGTCTAGCATTTTCTCAAGGTTAGATGAAGGTTATGTATTTTTGGCAAGAAGATCACAGAGTGATGCTTTGTCTTTCTCCAAGCACATTATCAGGTGGTACATGATGTTCGTGTGACTTATCCCTGAGATGTTAATGTTGATCACTTGGTTACCGTGGTATCTGCTAGGTGCTCTGCTCTAAACTTACAATTTTTCCCTTTGCAATTAATAAGTATTGTGGGAGGAGATACTTTAAGATCAATAAATACTTTTGAATAAAACAATGAATGTTGGAACAAAGGACTGAATCTGAAAGAAAATTAGTTAAAAGGGTTGTAAATATAAATTCTACACCTGCATTCAAAAAATGCAGCAAGAAGGGTACAAGAAAGAAAATAAGACAATAAATAGGTGAGTCAGAAGAAATACAGGTGAGTCAGTTATCATCATTTAAATGATGCTGAGAAGAGAATAAGCCTTAGTTATATCGTCATCGTCTCTTCTTATTCGTATCACCTATGTATATTGAATGAGCAATTAAAGAGGTTTCCAAGGGTGAGGTGATCAAACCATTTTTATCTTCTGCTAGAACCCAGTTGCTATGGAGGATGTGACATTGCTATGCAACCAAATTGGAGCCCATTCAGAGAAGTGAGCAGATAGATGTGGCTTTGCTGGGAAAGACTTCAGGAACAGAATATGCCCAAATTTAAAAAGCACCACTCAGGAAAGTGCAGAGTATTGTCTTAGTTTGCACGGGCCATTCTCACAGAAAACCATCATCTGGGCACTTTCTACATCAGACATTTATTTTCTCACAATTCTGGAGGCTGGGCATCCAAGAGCATGATGCTGGCCTGGCTGATTTGGGTCCCAGTGAGAGCTCTCTTCCTGGCTTGCAGACAGCCACCTAGCTGTGTCCTCCCCTGGCAGAGAGAGAAAGAACTCTGTACTCTCTTCTTATAAGGACACTAATCCTATTGGATCAGGTCCCCATCCTTAATTACCTCTATGAAAGCCCCATATCCAAATATAGTCTCATTGAGGGTTGGAATTTCAGCATATGAATCTGGGGGGACATATTCAGTCCCTAGCAGTAGTTATACTCCAGTGCTTCACAACGCATCACTGTGTAACAGAATGTTAAAATTGAACATCTCTTATCACCTCAGTTTCTGTCGAACATGGAATAGGTGTCAACACCCCCAATTTTTTTTTTTTATTTGACAGAGAGACCACAAGCAGGGGAAGCAGCAGGGAGAGGGAGAGGGAGAAGCAGCCTTCCCACTAAGCAGGGGGCCCAATAAGGGGCTCAATTCCAGGACCCTGGGATCATGACCTGAGCTGAAGTCAGATGCTTAACCAACAGAGACACCCAGGTGTCCCATCAACACTCCAAATTTGAAGCAAGGTGCTGGGCCAAGATTATTCTGTTTTCATTAGCCCATCGCCCACCTCCAGATGATAGGAAAGTTTAGGAATCCATTTGGAGGAAAAAATAATGTGAAGTTTCCCTAGGAAAAACCCGTGTGCTGAAGTTCTCCACCGCTCAAGCCAACCAAAAGGAGCTTCAAAGAACCTCCCAGCAGGTTTGACATACGTCCCTTGGAATGAGGGAGGATTGTGGAGCTGGTATCTGACTCACATTTGGAAGAAAATCTGGAAGAAAGAGACTAGGGCTTGGGGGTGGGGAAGGCTGTGTCGGTGGAGGAGGAGAAAGCTCTATCGAAGTGCACTGTGCCAAAGGCAGGACAAAAATACATGTTTCCCAAGGTCCCAATACGGCCCCCAAGGGAGAGCCCAACCATGAAGCAGCTTGAAAAATTCTATCCAAGGGGCCACTGAAGGGGGGAGGAATGCAGAGTGGGTCACCTCAATGGAAGAAGATTGAGGTGAACCACCAGTTCTGGGCAGGGAGAATGTCCTAAGCAACCAGCCAAGAAAGGCAGCACCAAATGGCTGTGGAAAGTCCCCAGTGGGAAGGACTCAGAGGAGCCTGGGAAAGTCTCCTTGAGAGAAAGAGGAAGCACTTGGGTTCTTAACACCAAGGATGCTTATGCCAGGTCACATCTGCATTAAGTCAAGTTAGGAGGCCTCTCCTTCCCACCACCTCTCTCCCTGAGGGAGCCAGTGGCAACTCAAGAGCAGGAAGGTTGAGTAGGCCAGGAAGGGAAGATCTTAACAGGCTCCCCAGCCCCAAGCAGGCCTCAACAGGGAAGGACAAAGGTAGTTGTCAAAAGAGAGTTTGGAGTTTGGTAAAAGACTACACTGGGCTTTTGAAAATCTGAAAATGACCAGAACCAGGATCTTCAGGAAGGAAGAAGAAATTTTAAAAGAATTTAACACAAAGTGGAGGAAAAATGAAGTTCTTTCCTATTTGCATCCCACCAAGTGCAACCCTTCAGAAACAAACTGTTCCCCAAAGTAGGATTAGCTGAGCAGCCATGAAGGCCTGCACCTAGAAGGGCTCCAGACTTGCCTTAAGGCTCTGTTGCTACCATCTTGAAATTCTTAATAATTGGTAACAAGGGGCTCCACATTTTCAGTTTGCACGGGCCCTGAAAGTGATGCGGCTGGGCCTAGTTACACACAGTGGGACTGACCACTGGGAAGTGGAGAGAAACAGGTTTTACCTCAATATTGGGAAGACTTTTGCTTTATCTGGTCAATGCCCGAAGTGGAATAGGCTGTAAATAGGTAGAGCTTCCTGTCACCAGGACACTTACAGCAAAGGGTCAGCTACTTGGCAGGAACACTGGAGACACAATGCAAGTTCTGGAGCCTCTAAAATCCTTGCCAAAGCTGGGATTATCTCATTCTTTGATTAGTAAGTCTCCTTCAAGATGTCTGCTTTACCATCTTCACCAGGAAATGAATTCTCTAGTGCTGAGAACAGGTAAGAATATTTTCAAGTCCAGCCTCTAACCCCTACACGTTTGGGAGTTTCACTAACTCCCTGGGTTTCTGTCCAAATTGTGAGCTGTTGTTTTCCTTTATGAGGACATTATTGCCATTACTCACTGTATTTTTGATCATTGTAAGTTGGATCTTACTATGGCTGGCACATTGTGACTTCTTGCTTCTAAGAAAAAGGCCTAAAAACTCTCGGAAAGTGTTTTGGGCCTAAAGCCACTTTCATTAATCATCATTTTTGACAATGAAGCATAAACAGACATGACAAATATTGATTAAATTTAACATTAAAAATCTACAGGCATGTTTTGGTTATTGTTGTCATCGTCAATATTATTATTCATGTGGGAGAATGTTCTAGGAGAAGAAAAGAAAGCCCATTGCTTTCTGGGATCTCCCGCATACAACCTCTTAAGCTGGAAAGTACATCTTCTCTGCTCCACCCTTACACAGCTAGTCTCTGAAGCCACAATCTGAGGGTCAAAACTCCACTACAAAGACCCACCATTGATGACAATGCTGGGCCCAGGAACTGACAGGAAACGGGTACATTTGGTCATGCTCAGTAAACCCATTTCCTTACAGACTCACTCCTCCCTCATATTTGAAAACTCTGAGCTTCTTTCATACCATATTTTGGCCTTGACCTTTCTTGCACTTAGCCTCCCTACAATGAAGCCTATGTATCTCCATACCCTCAGTGCAGACCCCCTAATTATAGCCATCTGTTAAACTGTCAGGAAGAAATCCCCATTTCAATCACGTCTTTATCAGACTCTAGCTGCCAATGGGGTCAAGTTAGGCGTCAAGTCTGACCTGCCTAGAGCCCCTGTGATGTGCTGGTCTGCACGCTCACTGGAGCCTTTGTGAGGAGGCAGGCCAGACAGCCACCTGGTTGCCCCAAGCTAAGTTCCCTGTCCCACTGCACTGCCCAGACAGGGTGGAGCCAAGAGAAACAATGGGGCTGACTTAATGTAGGACCTTCCCTTTGGCTCTATCTTTGGGGAATTCTGTGCACAGGAGTTATATGGGGTTGTCAAAGTCCTAAATTGGAAATGGAGACTCCTGAACAGGGAGGAATCTGCTATCAGGGAAAAATAAATTCTTCAGTTTGGATCTGCTCTCAGAGATTGTAGAATCATGGAACTTTATCATTTCCAAGGAACTTGGTGATCATCTGTCTAACTCTTTATTTTACAGATCAGTGTAAATATGGCCAAGGGACTTGGGTTTTACTTTTATTGCTGAGTCTGGTTTTCTTGAGTTTCAGGTGAGTAATATTTTAACATGAGTTCCATAAGAATGAGAGAAACCCAGAGTTGTTCACATGTGGCTTCATATTATTCTCTGTTTCATGCAAATATGTTTTATCTTCCAAATTGGGTCAAAAAATATCACAAGGATGGGTTATTTCTTTTCCGTTCCCCTAGAAAAGTACTAGCAGAAAAAGTGCTTTGAAATATTTGCTGAAAGTTAATGCACATTCTTATTTTGTTGTTGTTGTTGTTTGGGTGTGTTTCTGCATGTCTGTGTCTCCTTAGATTATAAACACTATGTGCAAATTCCTATAGAACTGCCAAATTTGATAGCTAGTCATACTATTCCATTTAAAAGGTGAGAACACTGAGATCCAGAGAAGGAAGTTGCTTGCACAAGATCACTCAATTAGTATATGACTTAAACTCAGATCTACTTTCTGCTCATTCAAGTTACTTCCTTGTTATGGTCAGATCATTATTGAAGGTCACAAAGGAAACAAGACATCGGAACAGGCGAGGGGAATCAGCCCTTAATTGATGATGTTATCATTGTCATTGGTAATACCTTAAACAAGTTTATGTCCCATATGTGCTTGTTTGCTTACACAAGAGGAATTTTCTCATAAACATTGCTCTGTACTTTGGGTTTTTTTCACTTAATGATATTACTTAGGATCTTTCTACGTTAGCACATGCACATCTACTTCATGCTTTGTAAAAGGCACTTACAGTTGGATAGACCATAATTTATTTAACCAGTCCCCTACTGATGGACAATTAAGTTGTCTCCCGATTTAAGCTAAGAAATGTGCATTTTTTTAAACAATCTCTCCTGGAGAGTTTTAAGTAACCAACTTGACATCAGATCAGCATTTTGGAATCACCAATAGGCTTATACCCTTATTTTAGTAAATGATAAAACTGAAGTCCAGACAAGTTTGGGAGCTTCAACTTTTAGGGGTGAAACCATAACTAGAACCTGGTGTTCCCGAGTCTCCTTCCACCATTCATTCCACTGCATTTGGGCCATGTAAGGGCACTGGACATGCTTGCTTTGGCAATTTGTAGAAGTCAATAGTCACCACCCAATATCTGGCCCAACAGAGTCTTTGTTAAAAGAACTGATTCATCAAAAGATTCTTATTGTGGTTTAAGTTTTACTAGCCCAAAGATCACTGAGTTAAACTTCCCTTTTCAGTAGATGAACCAAAGTGCCTTGAATGAATACGTAATTCAATAAAAACTTAATACTCTCATAAAATTGAATATTCTCTGGTTCCCCAATGAACTCCAAAACTTATTAGCTTTCTTCTGCAGATGATGTGAGATGGCTTGTTTTTTCCTAACTAAACCCATTATGCCCTTAAAAATATATTATTATTTAAATGTCTACATTTCTTTTATCCCGCAAACATACAAAAGAGCAAACATAGTAGTTCTGGGAAAGAAAGAGCTGGTGAAGGAAATTATCACATTAGTACATTCATTCAAGAATTAGGAACAAAAAGCAAATTGGAGTAGTGCACGTTTAGCTCATGAATGGCCCTGGGCAGTGGCTCTTTCTACAAATTGCTACATAAGGAGCTCATCAAGGAATGAGGAAAAGGGGGTGATTAGGATAAAGATTTTCCAGGGATGAGAATCTGAATGCTACACTGACTTTTCAGATTAAGTGCTTTTTGCTTGTTTGTCGTAAAGAAACACAGAGAATTTCTACATTAAACAGTAAAAGTCAAACTTTCTAGTTTGGTCTCGGTAACAAAAACAATAACTACCATGCACTGAGCACCTGTTCTGAAAGCACTGCTCAAGGCATTGCCTGGTCACTATTATACGTGGTAGAGCAATCTAAGAGACTAGAGAAATACTTAGGAACTTCTGGAGGTTTCTTACTGACTTCTTAACAACTTTCATGTGCCCACAGGGCGTGCCCCACCACAGTCTTCGTATTGGGGAGGATGTAGAGCTGACGCGTACCCCACACCACCTTTCGGCCCCATACAGACACCAGGAACTTTTTTTTCTACACCCATTTCGATCTTGCAGTGGCCCAGGCCTCCACTCTATGAGTACGTACATACTTAGCCCTTAAAAGTGGGCCTACGCTCATCAATTGAAAATTGATGAGCAAAATTTCAAGGTACCAATGGTAGCCTAACATTCCTTCTGGATGATCAGTAGGAAACAAGAAGGTTCTTTATGATAGCTTCTTGAGCCACAAGACATGTACTCTCATCAAAGGACAACGGGATCCTGGCTCCAGTCTTGTGTAGCCCCCCAGGTGCCAGCAAAGATGGCCAGTTTCTGGACCCTAACCCTAATCCCTGTCCTTGTGGTCCCTCCTAGTCTGGATTCTCACTTTGAAAGAACCCTACTCTAAACAAGGCCCTTCTATTTCTCCTGTCTCTCCATTGATCTTTCTAGAACAGTTTTATCTCATTTTTGAGGTGCTATTTTTGGTCTGCTAAAATTCTCTTTCCAATCTGTTGCTAAGTTTCCAACTTTAGTCATCACTTTCTTCCATGTGAGTTTTGAGATTGTTTCCTCTGCTACAAGTCTGAAAACACAGCTTTGAAAACCAGGAACCCCACAGTACTCTGTGTTAACGCACAGATTTAGAGACAAAAAGATTTCTAGGAATAAATACCATACCTGATATTTCCATGCTATGCGTGCTCCATGACCTTCTCCAGATTACATCTCTGGGCCCAGAAACAGAAATTTCTATTTGAATAAAATAACTTAAGACACATTCAATCCACATGGAAACATTCATCCCCTATGTTTTCTTGCCTGTTTCTGTGCCTTTTCTTTTAAGCCAAACAATTCTACCTCTATTTATTCTCTTTGCGTATTCAAGTAAAGTATTCGAGATCCTACTTTTTTCTCTTAGCATTTGTTCATCTCTGTCCCTAAATATATACTGGAAATCTATGAGGAAACAAAATACTGTGTTGTTTCATGGGGTCATTCATCTAGTTTCTTTCCATCAAAGCTATGACTTCCTGGTAATTGAAGCTCAAGAAAAGCATATACATCTCCCTGGATTTTCAGCAAACTTTTTCTGCAAAGTGTCAGATACTAAATACTTTAGATGTTGACAGCCATACAATCTGTCACAATGACAGTGCTGCCTCATAATGTGAGGCAGCTGCCACAGGAAATATGTAAACAACAGGACATAGCTATGTTCCAATAAAACTTTATTTATAAAAACTGGCAGTGGGCAGTTTACGTGCCTCTGTTCTAGATGATAATGAGGAAGAGGAGGATATAGATTATGGATTATTATTATACAATTAGCCTTGCTTTCTCTGTACAAAATACTATGTTATATTTTCTATTACTATTATCCCATTTAATATCCATAAATCCATAGGTTAATACAGTTATTATACCCATTGTATAATTGAAGAAACTCAGCTTTAAAGAGGCAAAACAATTTCCCCACAGTCAAACAATTAGTAAATGGCAAATGGTGAAGCCAGAAACTCAGATCTGACACCAGAGCTCCCCAGAGTTTTCTATCATTAAGCTAAACAGCATGCATGTTCACTGGTTAAAGCTCTTTGGTCAACTTCTCTTAGAAACTATATCTTCTTTTTTTCTTTTTTAAATATTTTATTTATCTATTTTACTTTAGAGAAAAAGAGAGTGGAGAGAGTAGCAGGAAGGGAAGAAGAGAGAGGGAGAGAATCTCAAGCATATTCCACACTGAGTACAGAGCCTGATGCGGGGCTCTGTCTCATGACCCTGAGATCACGACCCAAGCTGAAACCAAGAGTTGGACACTTAACAAACAGCCATCCATGTGCCCCCCCCCTAAGAAATTACTTCTAAACACAATTAACTTGTGAATTCAACTTCAGTAGAAAGATTAGACATGATTTTAATTTGTATAACCTAGGTAGATTTAGGGCTATTGAAACATTTAGTCAAACAAACATTTATTATTGCCACCACCCTAGGCCCTAAATTGCTATGGTGATTTGAGGAGGAAAATAATAGACTATAGTTGCCTTACTTCAGACACACTTTAGAGTCTTTGGGGGAACTTTTCCTTTCCTTTCTTCTCTTAGAGTCCATCTTGGTTTGAGAAAACAGACCCACAGCTGGCATTGCTTAAGGAAGGCAACCAAAATTTATTTGCAACTGTCCACAGACACACAAATGTGTTTGCCTTTCCAACCTTTTTTTTTTATGATTGTATTTATTTATTCATGAGAGACGCAGAGAGAGAGAGAGAGAGAGGCAGAGACACAGGCAGAGGGAGAAGCAGGCTCCAAGCAGGGAGCCTGACGTGGGACATGATCCTGGGTCTCCAGGATCACGCCCTGGGCTGAAGGCAGCACTAAACTGCTGAGCCTCCTGGGTTGCCCATTTGATCCATGTTTTCACATGGATTATTTTTGTTCTTTTTATTATGGTGATATGAGCAGTTTTGAGGGAATTGCAAGTGATCTTACAAAAACAAAAATCTCCAAAGATTTAAAGTCCCAAGTCCTAACAGCCTTTCCCTGAACATATTTGCCTGTTTACCTCTAACTATCCAGTGCCAGCAAGCCTCTTGAACTTTCTAACTCAGTGTCTCCAGTTGAATTGAGAACAGAGCCTCTCCTCTCAACACCTCCTTTCCACATAGCCACACTTGCACAACACCAAGGTTTTTGTGTGCTCTAGCAGGGTGAGTTACTTCAACAGTACACAATCACATAAAGAAGAGTGAAAGTTCCTATTCTCATAAAGCTAATGAGTCATAATAGTTTATGCATCTTTCACTTCTAAGGAAAGCTGCTCTCTGCTGTCATCCATAAAAGTTCTTCTCTCCTTTACCCCCTCTCCTTACTCCAAATTAAATGCCTTTTTAATTTTGTTCCCCTCCAAACACATCTGTTTAATTGTCATCATGCCTCATTTGTGCTCAATCCAAATGGAAACCAGCCTATGGTGGTGGGATTTGGTGTTGCTTTTCCCCAAAGGTCAAACCTCACACAGCTGTTCCTCATGAGCTATCTCCAGCTCCCAGCAGCTGCCCAGCATTTATGTTATGCTAGTGATGTTCTCTAGTTGCAAGGTCCAGAGAGCTAGCTGTTCAGCCAAAAGAAATCCTAAGGGAAAAGAGTCAGAATGAATGGCCACACATCACATGCAGTGTTGCTGGGCACCTTTGTTCTGCATTTCCCATATAGAAGCTAATGCAAGCCAGTGCAGGGTCACCAGATAAACCAATAGCTATTCTAGAACCTACAGAAAGTAACCTTGAAGAATATGCTAAGGACTTCCTTCTCAGATTGAGATATACATCTCTGATTACCAGCCATGAGGACACTAGGAAAACAAAGCAAAACTTACATGACAGCAGTGGCTTAGAAAAACACAGGATTCACTTCTGTATTATTAGATTTTTTAATAAAAAAAAATAAATGGAATTTGACAAGGATAAAGAAGAGAAGTGGAAGAGAAATGGGCAGCTCTGGTGGCGCAGTGGTTTAGCACCGCCTGCAGCCTGGGGTGTGATCCTGGAGACCCGGGATCAAGTCCCACATCAGGCTCCCTGCATGGAGCCTGCTTCTCCCTCTGTGTCTCTGCCTTTCTCTCTCTCTCTCTCTCTCTGTCTCTATGAATAAATAAATAAAATCTTAAAAAAATTTTTTTTTCAAAAAAAATAATAAATGGGCAAGAGAAAAGAGAAGAGTTACACTGTTGAGTATTATTTGGTAGAACAACATGCACATTTATTTATGAGGTTGTAGCATGACTGCCATTTTGTGAACACCTTTGACCCTGCCCAAACCACATCAGCATATCCAGTTGTCACAGAGCACCATGTTACCTATCTCACACGTACTTTAACCATGGTAAAGTCCATCATTGCCTTACCTTCTGGGTAATATCTTAGAGATGAACAGGAACCCACTGGACTGGGGTTATGCCGCTGAGGGGAGGAGCCACAGGAGAACTTAGTGCCCCTAGGAGCATCATTTACAATTAATAAATACTCTGACTTTCCAGCCTTGCTGTGGGCAATTTTTGGAGGTGGATGATTCTGTATGCTTCTTGGGGAATCTAAGAAAATTGAGCCCCCAATGTCCACAGAAGCAGCGATGAGCCAAAATTCTTATTTTGGCTTTTTCAGCTTCTGTTTGTCACTCTCTCCTTCCCCTCATTTCTGCACCATGGAATCACCTCCCAAATAAACTGCTTGCCTAAATGCCTCTGTCTCAGACTCTCCTTTCAGAGAAATGAGTCCTTTTAGAGTTGACTACTCTGCAATTAAGACATTTATAAGTAGCTGTGTATGTGAGGCAATTGAAAAGTCACACACAAGCCTAGGCAAGATGCATGCTCAAAAAAGACCTGAGAAGACCTTAGGCTGCCCATTTTGGCTCATCAAGGAGCTCAGAACATGCTTGGCTAATTACTTAAGGACTTCCTCAGCACAGATCCAGTCTGCAAAACTGGAAGAGGTGGTTTTTCTTTCAAATGCTCAATTTTCAACAAAATAAAATTACAAGCATACAAAGAAGAAATAAAACATGGCCCATTCAAAGGAAGAAGATAAAATGGCAGAAACTATCCCCAAAGAAATACAAGTATTGAATATTAGACAAAGACTTCAAGACGTGTTTGTTTTCCCCTAGGTTGACTGTGGAGAAAATTATAGGTTCTAGGAGTTAATGGGATTAACTCTCAGAGAGACATGCAAATAAGGTCCCTGTGTCAGTGAGGAGTTTATTTCATCCTTAAAGTGTTGCAAGCAGGATTGTTTTGGGACAATAATCCATAAGGCATATTAGTTATTCATTTATTCATTGTTGCACTTATTTACTTGCTCTTGCCAGGTCCTGAGTTGGGCCTGGTGAATCAAGCAGGCAACGTTTATGCCCTAAGGCCCCTGGAAGTACCTGTTCATTCTCTTCTGTCTTGGCAAAAAAGATTGAAAAGCATTGTTACCTGATACATGAATTCCCTCTTAAACAAGGAAGATGGCTTCGAATTATTTCTCAAAGGAAATAAATGGCTGAGGGAAAGAAATTCAGATGTAGTAACCCATCCTTATTTGTTTTGTTTATAACCATCCTTATTTGGAATAATTAAGATTGAAGAAAGTTTCTATTGGTGAAAAGCTTATTTTATAGTATAATATTTAGGAAACTGTATTTTATTTCCTTCAAGTGTATGTAATAGATTAACCATTAAAAGTATATAGATAGGTAGATGTCCTGCAATATCTATAATGAAATAAGTATTTTTTAAATATATTTTAATAATTATAAAAATAGTATGTAGAAAATATTGAAAATAGGGCACATGATGTGATGCATGAGCACTGGGTATTATTCGCAACTGGTAAATTATTGAACACTACATCTGAAACTAATCAGTTGACTAAATGAATTTAAATAAAAAATAGAAAACAGAAAAGTATAAAGAAACAAAGTGCATGATTCAAAGAATATAACTCCACTTCTTATATTTGAGAAGATTTAAAGACAACTGCTTTTACTATCAGTCCACATCCTTTATTTGATTCTTGGGACCACTTATGTTTTGGAATGGAGAATTTCTCAGATTTTAGTAAGATAATCCAATGCGTGTACCACAGAGTTTATTTTATTTTACTTTATTTTATTATATATTGAGATGTAATTGACATATAATGTATTAGTTCCAAGTATACAACATAACGATTCAACATTTGTATATATTGCATAGTGATCACTACAATAAGTCTAGTTAACAATCACCACATTTAGTTGTAATATTTTTCTTGTGATGAAAAATTTTAAGATCTACTTTTAGCAACTTCCATATAAACAATGTAGTATTAGTAACTATAGTCACCATGTTGTACATTACATATCCAGGACTTATTTATTTTATAAGTTTGTACTTTTGACCACCTTCACCCATTTCGCCCACCCAGGCCTTGCTTCTGGCAACCATCAATTTGTTTTTTGTATCCATGAGAAAATAATTGTCTTAAAATTCTCAAAAAATTAGAGTAAAACAAGGAGAAAGAACTAAGGGAAATCAGAAAAACAACATATGAGCAAAATGGGAATATTAACGTAGAGATAGAAACAAATTCTGGAGCTGGAAAATACAATAGCTGAATTTTAAAAATTACTGGAGAGGTTCAATAACAGAATTGAACAGGAAGAAGAAAGAATCAATGAACTTGAAGAAAGGATGTTTGTAATTATTGAGTCTGAGGAGCACAAAGAGAAAAGAATAAAGTAAAGGAAACAGAGCCTAATGCACTCATGGAACACCACCAAACAGACTACTTATGGAAGCCCCAGAAGTAAAAGAGAGAAAGGGTTGGAGAGCTTATTTCAAGAAATAATAGCTGAAAACTTCTCAAATTTAAGAAAAAACGTGAATCTACAAATTCAAGAAATTCAATGAACTCCAAACAGGATAAAGCCCAAAAGACCCATGTGAGAACACTTTAATCAAACTATTGAAAGACAAAGAGAGGATCTTGAAAAAAGCAAAAAAAAAAAAAAAAAAAAGTGATTCCCTCATCATGTGCAAGGGATCCATAGTCAGACTATGAGCCAATTTCCTATCAGAAACCTTGGAAGACAGAGGGCAGTGGGATGACACATTAAAAGTCCTAAAAGAAAAAAAAATATTGCCACGTGAGAATTCTATATCTAGCAACACTGTCCTTCATAAAATGAGGGAGAAACTAGGACATTCCCACATAAGCAAAAACGGAGGGAATTCATTACCACTAGTTGTGCCCTATAAGAAATGCTAAAGGGAGTCCTTCAGGTTGAAAGGTAAGGACTCTATAAAGTAACTCAAAGGCTTGTCCAATATAGGTGTTCATTAAAGGTAAATACATGGAAAAATATAAAATCCAGCATTATTAGAATTTTGTTGCATTAACTCCACTTTTCATTTTTGACAAGATTTAAAGACAAAGACATGAAAATAATTATAAATCAATGCTAATGGGTACACATATGTAAACATGTAATTTGGGACTTCAGTAACATTTAGTTGGGGGGGATGGAACTATATAGGAATATAGCTTTTATATACAATTAAAGATAATTGGTATAAATTCAAAATAGATTGTCATAATTTTAGGATAGTTAAATGTAATCCTTATGGCAACCACAAAGAAAATACCTATGGAATATACACAAAAGTAAATGAGAAGGGAATAAAAACATGTCACTACAAAAAAATCAACAAAGGACAAAGAAAGGCAGTAATATAGGAAATGGGGGACAAAAAACCCCCTGTAAAACATAAAGAAAACTAATAACAAAATAGCAAAAATAACTACTTCCCTACTACCCATCACTTTAAAAAATGTAAATGGTTTAAATTTCCCAATCAAAAGGCATAGATGAGCAAAATGGATTTAAAAAATCAGGATCCAACTTTATGCTTCCTACAAGAAGCTTACTTTAGATCTAAGGACACATGTAGATTGAAAGTGAGGGATGGAAAAAGATACAGCATGCAAATAGTAACCAAATGAGAGCTGAGGTAGCTATGTTAGACAAAATATACTATAAGTAAAAAAATCTATCACAAAAGATGAAAAGGACATTATATATTGATAAAGATGTGACAAGTATAAAGTTATGTGTACCCAGAGTCAGAGCTCCAAAGTATAAGAAGCAAACACTGACAAAGTGAAGTGAGAAATAGTTTTATAGTAATAATAGAAGACTTCAATATGCCACTTTCAATAATTGATAAAACAACCATATACAAGACCAATAAAGAAACAGAGGACTTGAGCAAACCTACAAACCAACTGGACCTAACAGGCACATACAGAATGCTCCACCCAGTAACAGCACCGAACATATTTTCTCAAGTGGACATGAAACATTGTCCAGAATAGACCATATGTCAGGCCATGAAACAAGTCTTGATGAATTTTATTTTATTTTTTAAAGATTTTATTCACTCGTTAGAAAGTGTGAGGAAGGGAAGAGGAAGAGGGAGAAAGGGAGGGAGAATCTCAAGTAGACCCCAGGCTGAGTGAGAAGCCTGACACAGGGCTCAGTCTCATGACCTTGAGATTGTGACCTGAACTGAAATCAAGAGTCATTCACTTAACCAACTGAGCTACTCAGGTGCCCCAAGTTTGTTGAATTTTAAAAGACCAAAATCATGGGATCCCTGGGTGGCGCAGCGGTTTGGCGCCTGCCTTTGGCCCAGGGCGCGATCCTGGAGACCCAGGATCGAATCCCACATCGGGCTCCCGGTGCATGGAGCCTGCTTCTCCCTCTGCCTATGTCTCTGCCTCTCTCTCTCTCTCTGTGACTATCATAAATAAATAAAAATTTAAAAAAAATTCAAAATCATAAAAAGTATTTTTTCCAACCACAATGGAGTGAAACTAGAAGTCAATAGTGGAAGGAAAACTGGAAAATCCACAAACGTAGAAACTGAACAACACATTCTTAAACAAGCAGTGGGTCAAATAATAAATCACAAGGGAAACTGAAAAATACCTTGAGACAACTGAAAATGAAAACACAACACACTAAAACTTAGGGGATGCGGCAAAAGAAGTGCTAAGAGGGAAATTTATAGCCGTAAATGCTTACATTTAAAAAGAAGAAAGATATCAAATTCACAACCTAATTTCATACTTTAAGTATCTAGAGAAAGAAAAATGATAAGAGCTGACAGTTTACACTGCAAGGTCTCAAGGAGACCATACTTCCCCTGGTGGTATGACCCACTCTGGCTTCCCCTCAGTGTTTCAAGAACTGTAGCTCTAAACTTTCTCCAGCCCAAACTTGCAACATTTTGCAGATATTTGCAGGAGTGCTATGTTCCACAAGTCCCAAAATGAACTCTTCTCCTCTACAAAACTTGCTTTACCTCTTACAGTTCAAATCCTATTTCTGTGGTTTCTTCCTCTCCCTCACCATTTCCTACTCCACATCAAGATGGGGTTACTACCTCCACTGCATCACTCCCATCTATCTATTTTGTTACAGAGCTAGAGTTAACTGGATTCATCTTGAATACAGAAAGAATGGGCAGTGTTGTGTCCCTTTTTCTGTCTTCATCTCCTTATTTTAAATTAATGTTGAGTACCTCTGATGGGGAAGACTCCACCCCGGGCTTTGGAAATACCAAGTATATCACTTCTAGTGCCCTCAATGAGATCTCAGTTTCATAAAGGGGAAATCATATATCAGCAATGAGCCTGACCATAGCGACATGTATGATGTTTTAGGGCCATAGAGAAGAAATTGATGGACTCTTCTTGGGTGGTCGAGGCTGGTGGATAGGGAAGGTCTTAGAATAGATGATGTTTGAACTGAGTCTTGAAGGACGAATTGGAGTTAAGTAAGTCAGAGAGATGGCATAGGAAGGGAAGGATAGAGCAAAGCATAAGCTTGGCACTGTTTAAAGGAATTTCAGCTAATTCTCTATGACTCATGTTTTTCTGACAGCTTCGAATACATTTTTACTACAACAGCCTTGTGAGGTAAGGAATAATATCATCCCCATTTTACAGATGAAGGATTTGAGGAAAAAACAGATTAAGTGATTTGCCTAAGATTACCTTGCTACTCAGAGACACCCCCCCCACCTTGAGTTTCCAGCCTAGCAGGAAGGGTATGGCTATCTGCCCTGAATCCCATACTCAGAGCAAAAAGAGAAATGTTTTGACACTTAAGCCAAACAGCTCTGCTGAAACACTGTATTTCCTCTGTGAACCAAAGCAAAACTCAGACCTGAAGTTACGTTTCTACCACCAGGGTCCCCTATACCCTTGCTTTGAGAACACATGGTATCTGGTTTCTAGGGGGAAAAGAAACGCTTACAAACAAGACTGCAAAGGCATCTTAAGACAACAAATCACTCATAAAAAAGGGAACATTCTGATGAGTTAAGTGTAAATGAATCAGAAACATATGGATTTAATCTACTTTAACAGGCCCAGTGGAGTTCTCAGTGAAGGGCAAAACCTTGGAGGAAATTATATTTGGGGATATTTCCAAACCCAGGGCCATTAGTTCTGGCCAGGCCCAGAGCTAGGCTGGTATATGGATCTCCAAGGAAACCAGCAGGATGAGAACCTCAGAGAGCTGTGAAGTTCACTTTATCCCAAATCCTCAAACCCAGACTTGAAAATATGCAAAGCAGCAAGTCTCCTAGAAACATCTTTGCTGAACATCTCATTTGGGCCTGGGATGGGGACACTGAGCATCGCCAACAATTTCTCCTTAGAAACTCAGCTTCTTCAAAAAAGGTGTAGAGGTTGGGACACCCAGGTGGCTCAGCAGTTGAGCACCTGCCTTTGGCTCAGGGCATGATCCAGGGGTCCTGGGATTGAGTCCCACATTTGGCTCCCTGCAGGGAGCCTGCTTCTCCCTCTGCCTGTGTCTCTGCGTCTCTCTCTCTCTCTCTCTCTCTGTCTCTCATGAATAAATAAAGTATTTATGAAAAAAAGGTATAGAGGTTAAGTTGAAACCCTTCGTTTCTCCCAAAGATTCTCTTCCTTTGGATTGAACTCTTTGGTATGGAAAATGTCCAGGCCATGGGCTTGGAAGATGAAAAAGCAACCATGGTTGGCAGCTTCAGATAGGAAATGAATATGCACAGAAATATTGAACCTAGCCAACTAAACAGGAAACAACATAAGAAAAGGAGAAAGATCCAGACTCATCAGTCTGGTTGGGTAACATCAACCATGAAAACAAGCACAGGCCAACAGGCCTAGAGCCCAAAGAGATCAGGCTGGTTTAATGGAAACCAGGCAATGAGCAGGTGTGTTTCCCGGTGCAATCATCGTTGGTGCTCCCCCATGTACCATGCCTTTTCTGGGGACCCACATGGTCAACCACCAGGGAACTGGGGGCTCAGTGCCTGCTCAGTGTTAATTCAGCCTACATTTCTTTACCCATCCAAGTGCCCTCTTCCAGATGAAAACAGCGTGCTCTCTTGCTCACAGTGGTGGTGCTATGGAAACAGGCCTTTCTCATCCACTGCTGATTGAATCAAGTTTGGGGGGGGGCAAGAAAAATGAGCAAGTGGAACAGTATTCTCCCTAAATGCTGCCTTAAATTGAAATCATCTGTCTCACAGTCCAGCCTGCCCCACTCCCCAGGCCACACCCAGGCAGCTGTGGAGGTGGGCGGGGCGTCCCTCCCTCACGGACACGGTGGAATGGCTTCAGTAAGGTGATATGCTGAGAAGAAATTCACTTCTGGGCTGCTTTTGTTCAGCTGCCGCTGCACCCCTGTCATCAGTTTTCACACTCAGCATGAGCCTCACATGGAAACCTGTGCGTCACTTCCCCCAAGTGCCATGCAGATAGCATAGGAAGTTCTGGGTGGGGCTGGTTGGGAGTAGGGACACTAGGTCTCCCAGCATTTTCTGTGTCCACATGGTTACCCCCTCCCCAAGACAGGCCTTCTCTCTTGTCAATGCCTGAACTCAGTCATCTTAGAGATTCATTTCTTTAGCTTAAGACTTTGATATGTAAGGCAAATTACCAAGGCGAGGCAGAATAGGATGCATGCTAACATGAAGAAAGGATCGAGAAGTAGAGGGAAGCCCCCACCATGGTAATTGGGGGGCAAGGTGGCAGGGTGGCAGGGCAAAGCAGAGGCAGGCAAGGATGACAGGAAGGAGGCTAAGAACATCAGAGATACACTGTATTCACTTCCCAGGTCTCCCTGCCCCCACCCCTGGGCCTTTTGGAATGGAATGGAAACAGAAAGGGCTCTGGAACCCTAGAACCCCCGCAGCTCCTCCCCAGGATGCCAGCATAGATGGGTACCATCAGTCCCCAGTCAAGACGTATTTGCTGAGAGGCTGCTGCATGCCAGGCATGGCCCCAGACATTGGGGCACACCAGTGGGAAAACAGGGCTGGGGTGGACGCTTTTTGGAAGAATTCAGGAGCTGCATGGAGCACAGGAAGCAGAAGAGACCAAAGATGTCGCTGTCATCCCCTCCCCAGCTCCCCAGCTAGAGTGCAGAGCCCGAGTGCCTCTCTAGCTCCAGATTCTTCTTCAGTGGGTCCTGCCTTGCAAGAGGGCTCGAGTTGTCCAACAAATTCCTTCAGATGCAGTGCTGAGCTCACTGGACTCCAGAACCTGAGGCACTGCCTGGGGGGGATGGCCAAGCTGCTCACAGCTTACCTGAGCCGTGCCTCAGTTTCTGCATCTGTTGCCACGGTGCCAAGAGTCTATACCCAGAGCAGGGAGGACAGCTCCAGGGAAGCAGGCTGTTGGGTAATGTTATTCCTTGCACAGATGGCCGGGACTTTGGCAGAAGCTGGCCCAGCCTCTCAGGGGAGAGATGTTTCAGAATCCAGTTCCCCTTTCCCCGGCACTCCAGAATCTCCACATCCACAGGCCTGAGCGGGCGCCTCTGGAACCAGCGCGCTGTTGGCCGGTGTTCTCAGCTGGTCTATGGATGGAAAGAAAAGGTGACTCAGAAAGGGATAAAAAAGAAGATGGGCTGAGGGTGCAAAGCAGGGGACAGGATTTGGTGGTAGGCTTCTTGCCCGGCTTAATTGTTTTCATCTTCAAAATGATTCCCAACAGCTGGGCCGGTTGTTCCCGGGGCAGCTCGGGGCTAAGGAGAGCCAAGACTCTTGGCGGAAGAGCAGCAGGGCCAGGGCCCACCAGCACCAGTGAGCTCGGTGCAGGGGGGAAGGTGGGGTAAGCTGGGCACCCAGTGCTATGCTATGATTATGGCTGGTGGGGGCGTGGAGGAGGAGGGGTTGGGGACAGCCCACGCTGAGTAGAGGCTCCTCTGCCAGGGTGTCCTCCCTTCCACATGACACCCAGGATGGTCATCCTCAGGCTCCCCGGACAGCTGACTTGTGACACAGCCTATGATTTCCTGCCGTCTCTGGCCAGCTTTCTCAGGTGGCCAGAGCATCGGGCCAGCAAGGCCAAGGGCTAAGTGCAAATTTCCAAAGAGACAAGTGAGCCGCATTCTCTCTGAGGCCTCAGGTGCCTGGTCCAGGCCTGAAAAACCATCTGATCGATGCAGGCCTCTGGTCACAAAAGGAGCCAAGCAGGGTCGCCCAGCACTCCCCAGGCATCTGCAGTCCAATGACAGGGGACCGTGCACGCCTGCTGCCCCAGCATGGAGCTGTGCAAAGGATGTGGCTGGTGCCAGCTAACTGCCTCAAGGCAGAAGGCTTTTCGGTGCATGTGCCAGTTTCGTCTTGGTTACATGACTTCAGTAATTCTAAAATTCCCCAATGTGTACAATGGTTGACAGACACCGGGGTAAGGTGAAGCACTAGAGAACAGGCGCTGGACACTAAGAAAGTAGCCACACCACAGTAGAATCCCATCTGAATGTCAGCCACTAGGGCAACCGGTCCGTCCTGTGTGTCCAGTGGTAATAGCAGATGCTCCGGACACTGTCCTCATTGCCGATCATCTCGTTTAATCCTTGCAACAACCTTGCAAAACGGTGTCATCCTGGACTCCGTTTAGCAGATGAGTGCATTGAGGTACCGAGAGGGGGATTAACTTGCCCAAGTCACGAGGCTAAATGACAGAGCAGGGATTCAAACCCAGGCAGCCAGGATCTGGGCTGCACCCTCTTGATCATAGAGCTAGTCTGTCTTCTCTGAGCAAAGTACCATGCTGGGTTACGTGAGGGAATTCAAATAAATACATGATGTGGTCATTGCCCTTAGGGAGTTCAGCATCGCCAAGACTTAACCAGTCTTTCCAGACCGGCCTGCACAAATCTCCTGCCTGAGTGGAATTCTTCAATCTCTGTATACGTCTTTGAGTTTTTGAACCTCAGTGCTATAGCTAGACCACCATCGGCCCCCTCGCCTATCCCCGAACATCAAATCCCGCAGCCACTGAAATCCTACCTTACATGCCTCAAACTAGTCTTCCAGACAAGTCAGCCAGAGCTCCTTCCTTCCCCGACCACTACTCTGAAGTAACAGAAAGAATTCAGCAGTTCCTTGCCAACCTTCATGACAAAGATGTTGTGTGGAGGCCAGAGGACACAGCTGAGTCGGGCCTGCTGCCTGGGATGCAGCCACAGCCAAATATGAACCAGGTCAAACAGCAAAGTAATGGAACACGCTGCACCGCCCCAGCCTGCCCAGCCCGGCTCGGCCAGTAAGGTCAGCCCCGGCCGCCCACTTGCAAATAGGTCATTTGGCATTTTAGATACTTCCTGACTGCGCTCGCCCGCAGGTTTGAGGGATGCTGCTTGGCGTTTGGTCCAGAACCCCGTCCACCTGGGACCCTCAGGGCTACACTAGGTGTATAATCAATTAGCAGAAGTCAAAAAGAGGATTTCATTACGAGTTTGAGCATTAAGTCTCTAATCAAGGTTGAGCCAAACAGGTAGAAGAGACCTGATGCCAGTTTGACCCAGACACACAAAGAAGGCCCGCAAAGCACAGGGTTTCTTCTGGAGCATTGAGCCTCTTGGAGGCCCATGTAGAACTTTGACTGAGAGCCAGATCTCCTTCTTGAAGCCACATTTTGATGTCCACAGTAGCCAAACTGTGGACGGAGCCGAGTTGTCCTTCAACCGATGAATGGATAAAGACGATGTGGTCTCCATATACAATGGAATATTGCTCAGCCGTCAGAAAGGACGAGTGCCTACCATTATACATCGACATGGGTGCAACTGGAGGGGATTATGCTGAGTGAAATAAGTCAGTTGGAGAAGGACAATTGTCATACTGCTTCACTTATATGTGGAATATAAGAAATAGTGCAAAGGGGGCACCTGGGTGGCTCAGCGGTTCAACATCTGCCTTCAGCTCAGGGCATGATCTCAGGGTTCTGGGATCGAGTCCCATTTTGGGCTCCCTGCATGGAGCCTGCTTCTCCCTCTGCCTGTGTCTCTGCCTCTTTCTCTGTGTCTCTCATGAATAAATAAAATATAAAATAAAATAAAATAAAATAAAATAAAATAAAATAAAAAGAAAGAAATAGTGCAAGAGACCATAAGGGAAGGAGGGGAAACTGAATGGAGGAAAATTAGAAAGGGAGACAAACCATGAGAGACTCCTAAATTTTAGAAACAAACTGAGGGTTGCTGAAGGGGAGGCGGGTAGGGGGATGGGGTTACTGAGTGACAGGCACTGAGGAGGGCACTTGATGGGATGAGCACTGGGTGTTATATGTTGGCAAATTGAATTTAAGTAAATAAATAAGTAAATAAATAAATAAGATGTTGCTTTATCAGTTTATAAAAAAATAAAAATAAAAAAACAGCTACATTTTGGAGACAGGAAGTTGGAGATGTCCTTCAGTCTCACTGTTCTCTTCTGGCTCTAGAGTCCCTGAGAGTCTTTTTAAAGGGCCAGTGTCTCTCCTTTTCCATGAGGGGCACCTACATCACAGAGATACCAGGGCATGAGAGTGCATAGAGGGGCCCCTGGGCGCATCTTGTAACAACAGCACCCTCGCTCTGGACTGAGGAAATAATGCTTGGAAAAAATGCAGTCTTTTTTGGTGCATAATATGCGTGAGAAACAGGGGCATGCTAAACCAAAGGTGATAGTAAGGACAGACCCCTTTCTTTTCCTGCAATCTGGCTTGGTTTTGTCAACCTCCAAGGAGGCACAAGTCTCTTCCAGGAGGAAAGCTAGCTGGTAGCAGAGCAAGGCTGCACTGCCATGAACCCCTTGGCCACCAAGAGCTGAAACAACTCCAAGTGTTGGACTCCAGAATAAAGAGCATTAGCACCAAGGTACCCATCCCTGCCCTTCCTTGCAGTGCCCATCCCTGCTCACACAAGTAAAGGCCTCAAGTCTGGGGAGTGCTCGATTCAGGCAAGTTCTAGGAGGGAGTAGCCAGGTGTAGGATCTAGCCCATCCGCGGCCCACAGGCCTGGAGACACGCATCTCACCAAGAGGGGGCCCGGATTGGTCTTCCAGGCTCGCAAGCCATGCGAACCTCAGAGAGACAGCATGCCCACGATGCATGAAGTGTGCCTTCTGAGGGAGGGGTCCAGAGACTGTTCTGGAGTCGCCATAAACAAGCTCGGCTGACTTCTAGAAAAGCAGGGAGGGTACAAGGGCTCCAGAGTCAGCCCAGTGCTGTTAGCATTGCTATCCCCCGCACAGCCCGGCCTTACCCCTAGCCACTCAAAAGGGCAGCCCCGAATCATCTAATTTCAACTTCTCTTCGGATCATGATCATCCCAAGATAGGTTATACAATTCTTTTTTTTTTTTAATTTTTTTTTTTTTTTTATGATAGTCACACACAGAGAGAGAGAGGCAGAGACATAGGCAGAGGGAGAAGCAGGCTCCATGCACCGGGAGCCTGATGTGGGATTCGATCCCGGGTCTCCAGGATCGCGCCCTGGGCCAAAGGCAGGCGCCAAACTGCTGCGCCACCCAGGGATCCCCTTTTTTTTTTTTTTTTAAGATTTTATTTATTTATTCATGAGAGAGAGAGGCAGAGACACAGGCAGAGGGAGAAGCAGGCTCCATGCAAGGAGCCTGATGTGGGACTTGATCCCAGAACCCCGGGATCATGACCTGGGCCAAAGGGAGGCACCCAACCACTGAGCCCCCCAGGCATCTCGAGGTTATACAGTTCTTATTGCAATTCACCTACAATCATTTAACTCCTGCCTCTTCAAAATTACAAAGGGAAAGAAGAATTAGTTAAGACTTCAGAGTTCCTTCTACAAATGAATAATAAACCAGGACAAGAACAATATGTGCTTTCCAGGATTTCAGCAGCTTGTATAATTAGCCTATGTTTATAAAGCATTGGGCCCTGCTTCCCCAGAGTCACTAGGATGAAACTCTCAAGTAAAAAGTTGCCCTCTGATGTTTTTTTTCAGAGACAGCAAAGAAAGGAAGCGCCTTGGAAATGTGTTGTTGTTGTTGTTTTCCCCACTTCACACAGACACACACATCAGATGGGAAAAGAACCCCCAATCAGTGGTTGTGATTTTTAAGACAGAGGTGCTTGATGTTGCACAGAATCTCAAAGCATTCAAATTAGAAGGGACATTGGAGATCACGTAGGCACACCTTCCTTCCGGGGTGGCCATTGATTCTGTTGCATAACCAGCAGGATGGTGCAGATGTCTATCTCCAGAGGTGGAAACTCATTCCCTCAAGGGGCAGCTCAAACATTTCTGGATAGTGCTATGTTTTAGATAGTTTTTCCTTATATTAAGCCAAAATTAATTTTCCTATACCTTCTAGCCAGCTTTGCAAACTGTGTTCTCTAGAGTCATTATAAATACCTCCACCCTTTCCCCCTATGACAGTGTTCAGATCTCTGAAGATAGCTGCAGTGTGCCACACCCTCCCATGCCTTCTCCAGGCTACAGTCCTTGGTCAAACAACCCAACTTGATAAGCCATGAGCTGCGTAGCTCTTTTCCACGGAAGGGCAGTTTTTGGCAGGGTTGTAGTTCCTGTGGCTCAGCCTTCTCTGGCAGCATCCATCCCCTGCTTCTACTGTGCCCCACGGTTGTTGTGCATGCGGACAAGCATCCTTTCCAACTGGCAACTCAGCTCAGCTTCCATCAGACCGAGGGGGAGGAGTTAGATTCCACAAGTAGAATGACTCACCTCAGAGTGTCTTTCTTCAAAAGGGCAGAGGCCTGGAAGCCGAGTGAGGAGAAGGACTGTGCCTGCGTCACATACCCGCTATGTCCCCAGTAGCCAGTACATGGCACTCATATTTTCTGATATGTGAATGCATAAAGGATGAAGGAAACAAGTTGGGATCAGAGGTAGAGATAGAGAAATACCTCCATAGATTGAAAATGTTCACCTCAAATGTTCTGAGTCCCCTGCACCCACCCTGGAGCCCCTCCTAATCCAACACACTGCCCCCCCCCAGGCTAAGTTCTGCCCATGGCTAAGCACACCACTCCACTTTGCCCTTTATCATTTAAACTTGCATCATCTCCTCCTCCTCACACCCTCACCAGCGTCTTCCCATATCCTCTTCCTTCTTTCCCCATTTCTCCCCAAGGTATAGTCCACAAGCATCATCTGTAAAAGCCCCATAGTGTTCCTCTGGGACACAAAATCCAAAGAGAGCCAACCAAGAGGAATTCAACGTGAAAGAAAACGTTGCATTGCTTCTGGGGCACCACTGATACTCTTCGCCCTGGACTCATTTGTGAGGATCCCAAGCTGGTGCTCATTGCCCCGGCTGCATGGACAGGAATCCCTGCCGTGGGGGGCTGTCTGGGTTGTGTCTGTCTGCACACAGATCTCTAGTAATGAGGCCTGGCTCAAAGGCATTCTAGGGCCATATGTTGCTGAATAGCACAAGATGCAATTGCTCTGTAAGTGGGCAGTTTCATTTTTTATTTTTCCTCTCTGGAGTAAAAAGAAAAAGGAACTCTGGCCACTGGTGACATATAATCTCTGCAAGCTTCAGGACTGAGTCCATCTACACATGGAAAATAACTCCCCAGGCCTCCTTTCTCCACCCCCACCTCTGGAGATAACTATAATAAACTATTAACAACTGGCTCTGCTCTTCTGACAGATAAGAGATGACTTTCTTTAAAAAACCTTTGTGCTCTGTTACTGCCAAAGATATTTAAACTGCAATCATTAGTGACTTCTCTGCTTACTACACGGGCCAACGCAAGATTTCTCTGGGAGAGGCTCTATCAATCACGTGCTCTGGGTAGGGAGCAGCTGCCTGAAGCTGGGGAAGGAGCAGGGCCCTGTAGGGAACATGGAGTCTGTTTTAGACTTCAATTATGCCCAGCTGGGAGGTGCCTGACGGCACAGTGGGGTAGGGGGAAGCAATGCAACCCAAGAGTCCTCTTTCCCAAGCAGCCTAAGATGGATGGCAGAGGCATGTCCACAGAGAGGGAGAGGGCTGAACTGAGGCCTGAGACATTGTGATGTCCTTGGGGAAGGGGGCCGGGGAAGGGGAGGGATGTTCAGTGATAGCTAACATCTCTCTTGTTCCTGTTCAAGTCTTTCAAATTCCCGGAAGCTCTTAGGATGGTGAACTCCAAGAGGTAGGAAGCTGGAGGAAGGCAGGTAGAAAGGGTGATGAAACTGAGAATTAAGATGAGGGGAGAAAAGAGAATGGAGAGAAGACAAGTCTGAGAAACAGGAAGAAGAGAATAAGGGGACAGATAGAGAGAGAAAAAAGGAAGGAGCACCCAGGCAAAGGACAGGGGAGGGGAGACATGAATATAGTGTGATAAGGGCAGAGAGTTTAAAAATAGAAATAAGTGAAGAAGAAAGGGACTGATTTCCTTTGTTTAAGGCTGAATAATATTTCACCATATGTATATAACCGCCCCCCTTTTTTTGGGAGGGTCCATTGATCTTTTGATGGGCATTGGGTGCCATTTGCAAAAAATGTAGATGACCCTAGAGGACATGGTATTAAGTGAAATAAGCCCCCACGGGACAACCACTGCATGATTCCATTTATATGTGGTACCTAAAATAGTCATGGAAGCAGGGGGGGATGGGGGAATGGGGGCATTGTTCCACTGGTATTCAGTTTTATGCAAGATAAATTAGTTCTAGAGATCTGCTGTATAGGATAGGCCTCTTGTCAATAATACTGGTTTGCCCACTTAAAAAATTTGCAAAGAGCAGATCTCATCATGCTAAGTGTTCTTACTACACACACAAAACATAAAACAAATAAAAGAGGTGATGGATATATGTATTATCCTTGATACTGTGGTAATGGTTTCATAAGTATATACATATGTCCAAATGTATCAAACTGTGTACATTAAATATGTACAGTTTATTATATATCAATTCTACCTCAATAAAGCTGTTTTTAAAAAGAAGAAGAAAGGGACTGTGATTAGAGAAGGCTGAGTCTTTTGGGAGAGAAATGTTAAAAATTGGCAGCCCTTTCTAAACCTATGAAACTCAGACACATTCCTGAATGTAATTTTTCCAAGTCAGAGAACTTTCCTTTCCTTTCCTTTTTTTTTTTTTTTTTTTCTGGTCTTAGTTTCCAGAGTTTAAAAGTCAAATTTATTGCCTAAGTGCTGTGATCTGTTCAAATCAGGTGACTGAAACATTTATATCTGCTTCTTTGAGAGTTGTGAAAGGTTTACCCTCAGATCTCTCACCTACATCGCATTTCAGGCTCTCAGCCTGTTAGAAAATGAGTGGAATGCAAATCCTGAATGAAGCACAAAACATACACTGGGAGAACCAGGAAAATAAATTCTCCCAACCCATCATGTCTTGGGAAGAGAATAACATGACCTATGAAAATAAGACAGTTCAACTGTAAAAGGACTGGAGAAGAGGAAGACCTGGGAAAGGCAAGGATCCCAATGGAGCAGTCTTGCAGACACGAAATAACTAGAAAGACCAGTCAACTAATCAGGATTGTTGCAGTTGTTTGATTACTTTGACTTGCTTTTTAATTACTTAATATATTTAGTTGGTAGCATAAGAACATGGTATATATTTCCAAAGGTCCCAAAAGGCTGCAGAGAGAAGTAAGTCATTCTCCCAGCCTCATCCTCCTCCACCCAGGCAAACACTAACACCAGTTTCTTATGCATGAGGCCATATTAGGATTGAGATTTATGTCCATAGAGGTGATCTAAGCTCTGAACATTGAGAGGGTATAAGTGACAGATGCTTTTTACATTTGGAAAACATGATCATTATAGCCTCTGTTTAGGGAAGAGAAAGGAAACAGCATTGATGAGGACAGGGCAGATAGGAGGTGGTACAGGAAAATGTGGGTGTCCTGCCCCACATTATAGCATTTCCTTTGAATTGAGCCATGGCCCTGCAGGATATTCCCACATGGGCTCCCCCTCTCCTCATACTGACAGCCCCAACCTCTAGTACATCCTTCCCCAGGCCTTTTCCAAGGTGAAACTACTCGTGTATGAGCAGGACTGATCTGGGAATGCAGGGAAATTCATGCTTCCAGGAGCAACCTCAGCCAGCAGAGAAAGAAAGCCGATAGATAAACGCTCTTCCTGGGCAATACCAGGAATACATTCTTTCAGAAGGTCCTGGATGGGTCCTGGTGTCCTAGCAATGACTTCCCTTATACACTTTTATGTTATCTTGCCTTTTCTCATCCTGCCTATTTCTTTCTCACTTCTGATCCCTGAGATTACCTCCTAAATAGAAAACCAGGGAGGCACCTGGGTGGCTCAGTCATTTACAACTGCCTTCAGCTCAGGTCCTGATCTCAGGGTCCTGGGATTGAGCCCCACATCAGGATCCCTGCTCAATGGGGAACCTGCTTCTCCCTTGCCCTCTGCCGCTCTCTTGATCTCTTACACACTCTCTCTCTGTCAGATAAAGAAATAAAAGCACAACCAGCACAGAAGCCTTTGTAGGCTCTGTCTTGTGAGGGTACCCCAAAGTAATTGCAGTTGGTAAGAAATGATGGGAGCTTGGACTATGATAGTAGCCATAGGAATGGACAGATTTGAAAGATATTTAGAAGGTTAAATCAAGAGCCCGATGTTGCCATGTTCTCTGACACAACCCTCTTTTATATTCTTTTTTATGTTATTTTATAGTCTTTGTGGCCAGCCCAGGCTCACAGTTTCTGGTAAATTCAAGATGGAAGAAGTGTGGTGATATGCCACGACCCTATTTTCTAGCTCTGCAAATGGCCACCATATATGGAGGTTAGAAGTTAACAGCCATTGCAAAACTACAGTTACAGAAGAAAAGATGGTATTTCCAGGCAGTCCTTAATTTAACTGAATTTAAAATGGGCTCTTTGGCAGATATCCATGACTTGAGTCTCTCCCTCGGGCATGATGGCATAGCCAGGACCATAGTAGCAGAGAAAGAAGTAGCAGTAATAATAAGGGGAGCAGGAAGAAAAATGTTCTTAATTGAGCCATGCACACTTACGTCCACAGTTTCCCTATAGAGGAAATATCACTACCCCTATTTTGTAGATGAAGAAATGGAGACTCAGAGAAGTAGGGTATCTTCCCAGGTAGTGATAGAGCAAGGACTCACTTTGGTCCAAATGGCTCCAAAGGCCATGTTTTTTTTTTTTTTAAGATTCTATTTATTTATTCATGAGAGACACAGAGAGAAAGAGGCAGAGACACAGGCAGAGGGAGAAGCAGGCTCCATGCAGGGAGCCTGACGTGGGACTCGATCCTGGGTCTCCAGGATCATGCCCTGGGTGGATGGCAGGCACTCAACCGCTGTCCCAAAGGCTGCCCCAAAGGCCCCAAAGGCCATGCTTTTAACAACTATCTCCTTTTAAATTTCCTTCTGCTCTAAAGTGGGCATAAAGCCCTGGGAGAGTCCAGCCATCTCTGCTTATGCTGAATTGTTAGATTAATTGATTGTCAATTAGATTCTGTTACTTGGTAGCTCCGGCTCAAGATGACACTTGGTATGTTATGATGATAATCATATTGCAATACATAATGTATCAAATCAACATAATGCACCCTTAAATATACACAATGTTATATGTCAATTATATGTCAACAAAATTTTTTAATTAATTATTTTTTAAAAGATGACATTTGAGTGGAGTGGAGAATAGAGATGACAGTGAGTAGCCTTGATATGATGGATAGACAAGATGCAGCCCTGGATGCCTCTCACTAATTTATTTAACAAACAATTTATGTCAGTTAATTTAGTCCTTATAACAACTCCGTGATAGAGGTATTGCTATTATCCCCTTTTTGTAGATGAGGAAACTGAGGCAAAATAAAATGGCTTAAAAACTTGCCCACGGAAACATTAAGTAGAGGAACTGTGATTTTTAGCCCAGGAATCCCAAAATCTGTGCTCTTATTCACTGTTTCACATTGTTCCTCCTTCGCTAATTCAGTCTACAGTGGGTGTTTGCTCCATGTCAGAGTTTAGTTAGGTGCTGGGGGAGTGAGGACTGGGCAAAATATAAAAATGAATCAAGCAAGAATTCAGCCCCCAAGTAATATATTTTCCCATAGATGTTAAGTCTTTCCATAAATGACATGAGAAAATGTAGAAAGTGACAACTGTCTAGTCAAAGATCTTGATAAAATATCATGGGAATTCAAAAAACTAGAGAGATTCCAACCTAGAAGAATGTGACAGGATGGTACAATAGTTTGTTTTGTTGCATAATGAATCACTCCAAAATTTAGTGGCCCAGAAGACATCTATTTATTATTTCTCACAATTCTGTGGTGGGCCAGTCAATCCTTCTGTTGGGTTGGCTCCATGGTGTTGGATAGTCTAGGTGGGCCTCACTTACCTGTGGATGCTGGGGCCTCTCTGCATATGACCTCTCATCTGGCGAAACCATTCTGATCAGCAAGAACAAAAGCTCTGATGCAAAAATACTTTTCAAGCGCCACCTATGTCATCTTTGCTAATCTTCCACTGGCTGAAACAGGCCACATGGTCTAGTTCAAGACTCCAAGTGTGGAGAAATAGACTCTACCATTTGATAGGAATAGCCGCAACATCACAGTACAACAAGACACGCTTGGGGGGACTGGAGGGATATGTAGTCTTCTTTCTCTGCCTCCCCCCTAGTTAGTCAGGACCAGAGAAGGCATTACAGGAAGGATGGGCCTTGAAAGGGGCTGGTGAATATGGAAGATTTCCCATATGTCGATACAAAACTATAGATGCAAGAAGCTAAGGGGTCCACATTTGTGCTAAAGGCACGTTGGAAGGGTAAGTTGGAGTTGAATCCTAGAGGGGATGGAGTAGTGTCTATCAGATCATGGATGGCTTCCAATGACTAACAAAGAGACTGATCTCTGCTTACAGACCATCTCTCTCCCAAGAACCTGTTCCACCTACACACTTGGTTGCCACGGCAGCCCCTTTCTTATGTCCCTGCAGTGCCCTCACTCCCTGGCCTGAGGGGCAGGCAAAGTGCCTATGATAGCTGGTCTGCAGGCTACCAAAGTTCCATTGTGGTCTGTCCTGACAAGGTGAGCTGGGACAGTGGTAAATGGAGGGGTGGCACATCCTGGGGACTCAGGCATTAGTGGTAGAGGTAAAATGAAGAGTGCACCCCAGTTAAGTCAAATCTGAGTCATGAAAAGTCATGTTCGAGTTGGGCGAGTGGGAGCTGAGGGTGAGGGAAGCAGCTGTAGAGAGGAGAAGCACACACAAAGAGAGAAGCTCTTTCCCATCCATGAGTAGGTTTATAGGTTATTATTTTCTCTTCAGATTTTCAATGATTCCCTGCATTAGGACATTAGGATGGATGATCTGTCTCTGCATCAAGTGATGGGTGATTCTCTCCCTTTCATCCCTGGCTGCAACATTAGATGGAATATAATTTTGAAAAGAAGCAGGGCAACCAGGGATTGAAGTATGTCTTGGTCATGTTGCAAAGTGGGATCGAACCCCAAGTGGGGTAGGTGTTCAGGACTGGAGTTGTTCTGAAAAGGAGCTCTTCTTTTTCTATCTCTCCTAACAACTAGACATACCATAAAATGAAAACTGAAGCCATCATATTTTCAGGCAAATCCTGTGATTAAGCGAAGTCTTGAAAGCTTAGAGAATATTAGTTTGAAGTCTATTTCTTACTTTCTTTATTATTTCTTTCAAATATTTTATCAGTTCTCACTCCGGTTGTTAAAGAAGCCAGACACCATTCCATTCTGCATTTTTCCTTTTGGGAACATTTACCAAGTACTTCTCAGCAGTGGCACAGGAAAATATATTTCCCTGGAAACCAGAAGTCACACAATAGTCCTCACCCTCAAAAGCCCCATGGGGCGGAGAAATCCCCATTATAATTAAAATCCAATTATTCTGCTTTTATGTCACCTCCTTCGCTGTAAATGAGGGCTAGTCCAGCTGCCAGAGCACAGAATGACACAGATACAATGTGATGTGTCAACCACTCATGTTTCTCTTTTATGAGATCAACTTTTATAACTTTGCAGTCAGCCCACTGACAGACTATAAAACTTGGCTTATTGGAAACAGATACATCAACCATGAGACATCACTTGTCAAAGACTGATCCAGCCTTCCTGGACATGAGTCCATCCTTAGAGAGAACACCATTGGGAGTGGGAGCCAGAGTTTCATCTAAAAATGTGTAGACACCTGTCCTGAGTCACCCCAGGCATCACACCGTGTGGAAAACACCCATGCTGAGCCCTCTTAGAATCTGTGAGATATTTACAGGTTATGCACCAGGGCTGACTGCTTATGAATCTTATTCCAGTAGAATTCATAGTCCATAAATCCAGCCAAATATTATTCTCAAAAGCATTTCTAGTCTATTTGTGGCAACAGACACGTCTCCTCTTTTGGGAATCCAGAATGTTGGCATCCAGCTTCCACTTCAAAGGAAGAGTGTTCAAAGCAAATGCCCCTTTGGACTTGAGCAACAGTGCGGGTGGGTCTGACAGGCCCAGTTTTCATGCATATATTCAACTACTTACACTCTGTCTTACCTTCACTTCATGCTCAGAAACAACTCCTGGCACCAAATTGGTCTCCTGCACAAATGGGACTGTGGAGTCCGTAGACAGAGTTTGAGGAGTCTCCCTGTTGCCACGGCTTTGTTCTCTTTTGGGACATTACTTAGTTTTGTGCATGACTCTCTTGCCTCAATATCCAGGCTTTCAGCTGCAGATGAGAAGCAATGCGTTGAAGTTTCAAGATGCAGGCACCACTGGAAAACATGGGTCTCTATGGCAACCCCAGGGCTACCTCACCCAACAGTGTTCAGATGTTATTGACCACAGAAGCATTTTTTTCCCTTTGATGTAGAGCAAGCATCAGCTATGTCTACATAGCCAAGAGGTTTTTTGTTTGTTTGTTTGTTTTTAATGTTATATTGCCCCATTCAAAGCTCTTGGGATAACATCATATGTTTGGGGAGAATTTTGTATGTAGACAGCATTTTCCCCTGTGCTTCTGCTTCAGCATATGGACATTTCTTTCCTACAAAAATAAGAGGGGTTCTTCTAAGGAGACAGTGTCATTATTCATCTCTGCTCTAGTCACTGCCTGTTGCCAAAAAGTTTTTTTTAATGTTTTGAAGCCAGAATTTATATTTTCTCACAGCTTCAGCAGGATCCAGCCCACTCAACATGTGATCAGGGTTGCTCACAGAAAACCCAGGTGCTTGGGGTCAGAGTGGGAGTGACTGCTGCCATGGTGACCCTGACCCGTCAACCTCCAGCCTGGAATCATTAACTCAGACACACACGTGATTAGCACTACTCCACTTTCCTCAGGCTGCTGGTGGTTAACATTATTGGGAATGACGTCTCTTGTCCCCAAAGAGCTAACTTAATTGTTGTGAAACATTGGAGAAAAAAGATGTCATTCCTCTACACCAGTGGCTCTCAGTATGGCAGAGAAGACAGGGTTTACCCCCTAGGAACATTTGGCAACGTCTAGAAACCTTTATGGTCACCACAAGTGGGAGATGGTATCTCATGGGTAGAAACTGGGATGCTGCTAAACAGCCTCCAATGCAAATAACAGCCCCACTCCCCAACACTAAATGATCCAACTCAGTGTCATTGGTGCTGAGACTGGGTGACTGTGCTCTACATAGTCAAACTGGAGACCCAGCAAGATGTGGACTCACAGCAGTTCAGATCTCTATTGTCATCAATGGGAAGCAAACAGCAAATTATTTATTAAGCTCATTCACTAGAGAACTAGAGTACATGGAAGGACTTTCTTGTGACTGGGAGAGTTTGCAGTGTATGCTAATCCTTTCTGGAAGGACTTTTCTTCTCTGAATTATGATCTCAGTTTACATTGTCTCACACTGCCTCTCTATTGTTAAAATTCCTTTCTGCACAATTCATATGAACATAAATCTTCTCTTTAAGGTTTAACCAATTAGACTTAAAACAAAATAGATTATTTAAAAGCAATATGCTTTCTTCCAGTCTCTCTCTCTCTCTCTCCCTCTCTGTCTCTGTCTCTCTTTCTCTCTAGAAATCTCAGGACAGGTTGACCCAGGAGAATGGATGGAGTGAACTTCCGTGGCCACTCATGGCCACCTCTGTAATTTACCATTCATGCTTAATTGTCGTTCTTTGCTATCACTAGTCTTCTAGTCATATGTCCTAGGATTATTACCTAAATGTGATTCATATTCTGTATAAATATGGCCAAATTTCTTGTTTTCCTCTGACGGAAATCGGAAGAAGTATGAGAGAAGCTTAGCTCCTGGGATCCACTAGCATATACGCCAGCAACAGAGATCACACTAGACATGTTCTCAGAGTAAATGACTCTAATTTACTCTAATTTCCACCGCTGGCCTTCTCACCATGCTTTCTTCCAAAGCATGAGTGGCTAAGTCATATCAAGGCAAACTTAGGTCAAGATTACAAATATGTAGGCCCTCTGAATGTCACACCCACTTGCTCACTACCATGGAGGCTGATGATGTAAGGCTAAGGGAAGAAACTTGTTTAGTGGGCTCTCACTCAAGACAGAGTAGGCTGGGCCAACCTGGTTGAAGGTTCCATGTCAACAAGATGGTGATTCCTTGAAAAGTACTACTGATTGGAGAGGACATTCTAGAGTGTTCCACAGAGTCTCTGCTCCGGTTCCTCACAGTTGTCACATTTAAGGAAATGTTTAAGATGTTAAAGCAAAGAAAGCATTTCATAAGTTGATATATAGGTACATTGATAAGTACATTGATAAGTTAGGCATATATACAGGAAGGTGATCTCAAGAAGCTTCACTAGCTTAGAGACACCTCACAGTGGAAATTTAAAAAAAAAAGAAGAAGAAGAAAAATGAAAGAATCATATTAGTGTATTTTAAATTGTAAGGATGCTCAGATTACCTCTGGGAATGAAACAGCATAGGAAACTGTATCTAGAATTCAGCAGTATGACAGCTGAGATAACCAGCAGGTTGATATTTGGGACAGGGTCTGGCCCCAACAGACCCACCCTCTCTGGGTGTTCACTGTTCTCAAGGCAGAATTTGATTGGTTTATTTCATCCCTTGAGCAGAGCTTGTTTCTTGGTCCCACCATGACCCAGGCCGTAGGCTGAGTTTCATTCCATTTCTGGGCCCTGTTTAGCCACGTCCTGCGGAATCTCCTGGGCTACTTTCCTTTGTGAGGAGCAGAAAGTGAGGCAGGCCTGGGTGCTGCATGGACTTCTCTTCAGGCCAAGGTCCCGTTTAAGGTCTCCATCACTCAAGGCTCACTCCTAACCCGAACTGCTGCTACCCCCTTGTTGCTCTGCAGCCCAGGGCTGGAGGAATCGAGCCTGTTTTTAACAGAGGAAGAACCGTCTTGCATTTGCTTGCACAGCCTGTCAGCAACTTTGCTGCACGAGGCCCTGGAGGAGCTGAGCTGGCCCTTCTGTTAAGGAAAGCCAGCAAATCCATACAGATGTTTTTCTGAAAGCTGTTCTGACCAGGGCTCAGGGATTTAGCCCTGCCTGGTATCGCATAGCGTGGGGGAGGTAGGGAATTCTCTTTGGGGAACAGGAAGTATATTACATGAAATCAAAATGTAAGTGTGTTCTTTTTGGATTAGGCAATGTTTTTCCCTTCTATTTTTCTTTATATAACCTTATCACTTAGCTCCTTCATTTCTTTCTCCTACGCCTTCCTTGGCTCCCAAATCAGCTCTGGGTCTGCAGGATAGACTCCACTCACTGGGTGGCCCTGAGTGTCATGGTTTATAGCCACTCTGTACTTCAACATTATCTAAGTTGCACTAGGACCTTTCTGATCTTATTTTCTGATCCTACCCCACGGGATTATCTTTCAGATCTTAAAGGACCTTTGACCAAGGGGCACCTGCATGGCTCGGTCAGTTGAGGGTCTCCCTTCAGCTCAGGTCATGATCCCAGGGTCCTGGGATTGAGCCCCACCTTGAGCTCCCTGCTCAAGGGGGAGTCTGCTTCTCCCTCTGCCTCTCCCCACGAGCTTGTGTTCTCTCTCACACACTTTCTCTCTCAAATAAATAAATAAATAAAATCTTAAAAAAAAAAAAAAAGACCTCTGGCATACAACCCGAGAGGCCACCGAGAGTAGGATGCATGACTTTGCTTGCTACCTGACTCCCTCCTCCTGTGATGGTCCACGTTGGCCTCCTTCCATTCCAGGATTTGTCTGCAGACAAGCAGGTGGAATGGACTCCCCACACCTAGTGTTCATTTATGAGCTTAGAAGACATTTCATTTCATAATTCAAAATGCACTTTAAACGTAGGTACCCTCAACAGAGGAGAACTGAACTAAGCTCATAGGAAGGCATGAATGGTGCACAGTCTCACCTCAAAGCAGAGAGTCCGTTTGTGTTTGTTTGCATGACTGTTTGGGTTTAGCATTGGATTTCTGTTGGGACAGCAGCTGAGGGAAAGAGCAGAAAAGCACTGGACAGCAACGGGGAGCCAAACCTCGTTTTCTTCACTGTTTTGATGGTCTCCTCTCCCTAAGCATCTTCCTTCCTCATTTTTTCCTGGATCATCTCATGAATCTGCCAGACCTGAGCTGATGTTGCTTGGCAAGGAGGAACACAGGCTCTTTGAGGTGAAGGTGGCTCTCACCTTTATGCTTCTCACAAGTTCCCTAGGTTCAACGTGACTTTCCCCAGAAATTGGGAAATAAGCCTGTGTGCCAGAAGGCAAGGATTTTACTTCTTTATTGATCAAGAAATTTTGAAAAGAACAGAAGTAGAAAGAAAACAAAGCAGAGAAGAGATGAGCCCTGGGATGGAAGAAATGCAAGGCAAAATAAGAATCTGTTGAAAACTCAAAGTATTTATGCTGTCCTGAATGAAATTAAATAATGGCAGCATGTATCTTTGTGCCAGTCCTGGGCCTGTTTGTCAACTCATGCATCCTTCATTCCCCATCTCCTCGGTCTCACAGGGACTGACCTCTGCAGGCTGTTTCTCAAAGTCCCATGGTAGTGGGGTTCTGGCTGGATTTGGCCATGGGGGTACCAGTGGGAGACAGGAGAGCAGGAGGAGAGGGAAAGGTGGGTGTCTCTCCATCCCTCTCTGCTTTATACAATTTGTATGTCAGTATTTCATAGTGCTGTGTCTCTCTCTCACACACACACACACACACACACACACACACACACACACGACTCTAGAGGGAACTCAGAGACTTTAATGACCTGAATATTAAAGGAGAAATAGAGAGGCATCCACAGAGAGAAAATGACTCTCTGCTCTCATCTTCAAACACTGATTAGAAAGGAGGCTTACCCAGTTGTTTCTCATTCACCTTCTTGGAGGGGAGGGAGGTTGGCACGCCGTCATATGGGCAGGTGACTGAGGCCTTCACAGTAGATCTGGTGAAATCAACCTTCAACCCCACTTCACACAGGTCGCTATGAATGCCACATTTGTTCTAAGGCAACTGCACGAGTGAGTGTTCATCGTTGCTTTAGAGAATTTAGCATATTGCTTTCTTTGCTTATTCCTATGATAGACCTTATGGATATAACATCCATACCATTGAAAAATACGGCCCAGGCTCTGGGCCACATTGCCTTTCTTTTACACCTCTATTAGCTAGTTTATACTCATCAACCCACCCTTTACAAAGGGGTCATTTTACTACTTTATAAAGAAAAAAGGTAGGATTTCCAAATCTGCTGTACTGTTAAACACTATTCATAAACTAAGCAATGGAGTGACTCTCATTAGTATGGTTAGCTCCTAGGGGCCTGGACTCTGTTTGGATGTGGTAAGAAATGTGGTAAGGAATGTGGGATACAAATCTCAATTCCCAACTCCTCCACCCAAAACTCTCAAGCCAACATTTTAATCTTTCTATTTGATTTTCAAACATTAAAGTAGTTTTATACTCTAAACAGCTGACTCACTGTATGTTATGTTAAGGATAATTGTTCAAGGCAAAGGTTCTGGAGAGAAGGAGGGAGGAAGCATGAGGATGCAGAATGCCATCGCATCTACTCCTCCGTCTGCTGTATCTTGTCCCCATCTCTGGTCCCATTTTGGCTAAGAGTTGTCTGAGGGCCAGATGGTAACCTAGGGAGTCACATTTGTAAAACTTCACAGTGTCACTCCAACCCTCCAATTGTCTCTTCCAGCCTTAGCTTTTTCATGAAAACTAAGGGGTGGCCAGTGAGATAAGAAGAAAACTAGGAGAGGGGTTGGCTCAGAGGTCAGCTGTCTTTCAAGAAGGAGTGTTTGTTCTCCAAACAAACAAGCAGACAACAACAAAATACTATTCCTAAAATAGCTTCTCCCCCTGGTGACAGCTCTCCTCATCCCATTACCACCAAGTTCTGAGATGGAGCACCCACCTTCAAGCCCTCATGATCCTCACTCATCTCCTGGGATTGCTCTTCAAAGGTCAGCTTCCACATCCTGGTACTTAAATTCAGGAATATCCTGGTCTTCGTCTTCCAGATGCAACTGCAGGACTCGATGAGGTTGTTTGGTTCCTTCCTTCTTTTCTCCATTCTGTCACTCTCTTCATCCAATCAAGGGCCAAACACTGCCTCTCCTCCATCCTGGCCCTGTGGAAAGCAAGGCATCAGAAGATTTGAGCCAAAACCTGCATTCAACTTAATGAGAAGAGGAAAACCCTCCTTTTGCACACACCTGCTTCTCCGATGCTTGCACATCTGGCAATACTGTCTCCCACTTGGTGTTCTCATCCACGGAAGCCCTGGTCACTGCCCTTTGTCTTTAAACCTGGCTCAGCATCTTTCCCACTTCATTCCTATCCTCATTCTGTGATCTAAACATCCCAGAGAACCACCAATCTAATTCTAATTTTTTCACGGTCTTCTATCCACTGATGTTTCTTCCATTTCACCTTAACCACACACAGTGCTCACATTCTGGACTTTGCTGTCAACCACCTTCAAAATCATGTACACGAATACCCTGCTCTGGGACACCATCTTCCAGCTTTCTGTTCATTTGATCACATACCCCCAGCAATATCCTTTGACCTCACTGAAACCTCTAGCCCTACCACTGTGGTCCCTACCACTTTCTGATCATCCCTACCACTTTCTGATTGTCCCCTTCCACCTCTGGTCTTCATTTCTCCCTGTTAAGATGCTCCACAATGGCAACCTTTGGGCTTGATCTCCCTGCTAAGATGCTCCACAATGGCAACCTTTGGGCTTTGGCAACCTATCATCTTTGGGCTCATAGACCGACCCTAGGGCTGCAGAAGTTTCTGCTGTCAATACTAACCTCCCCTCAGCATCTCTCTTCTGTATACCCAACCCCGTACTTACACATTCCAACTTCTGTGAAACACATTACATTAGGCACTTAGGACACCTCAAGATTTCCTCCTATTTTTCTGACCATCCTTTCTATGGATTCCTTTTGGGATTCTCTCTTCTTCTACTCAATCTTTAAATTTGACATTCCAAGGACTCAGGCCTGGGACTTCTCTTCTCTATTGACACTCTTTTCCTAGATGATAGCATCCATCCTCAAGGCTTCAAATGTCAGATATATTGTTATATCAAAGTTTATATCTATAGCCAGAGTTTCCTGCCCTCCGGACTCCAGGCAGATATACACAGCTGTCCACTTGACATTACCATTATTTCTTACAGTTATCACAAACATAACATGTCCAAAACTGAACTCTTGATTCCATATCCCATTACTACGCCCCAGACATTCTCATCTTAATAAAAGACACTAATCTCCATCCAGTTGCTCAAGTCAGAAACCTGAGTTATCTTCGACCTCCTTTTCCACACATATAGCATCACCAATTCTTAACAATTCTACTACCAAAAAGCATCTTAGATATCATGACTTTTCTTCATTTCCATGCCAATTATCTAGTCCAAGTCATAAATATTGCCAACTGGACTATTTCAAAAGCCTCCTAGTTGGTTTCTTGCTTTCCTCTAATCAATTCTCTTTACAGAAGTCAGGATTGTAGAGATTATTGTGAGATAATAAGAAATAAATGTACCTGCCCCCAGTTCCTGACACAGAGCTTCTAAAATCCTTGTAATCCCAAGTTTTAGGGATGCTAGAACCATCTTTTATTCTAATATCTATTTTCTTTGACCCTGATTCCTGACACAGACCTCCTAAAATCCTTGTAGTTTCCTGAGTGATGGGGCATATTACACAGAGCTCCTAAATACCTTGGAATTTCCTAGGTAATGGGAGCATCCTTTTTGTAATGAGACAATTCTTGGTGGGCTCCTGGATGGAGGTTCATCACCAGAAAGTCCAAACCTGATTAGAAGCTTGGAACTTTCAGCGTCACATTCCATTTAGGTAAGGGAGAGGGGCTAGGGATTGGGTTAATAATCATACCTAGGGCAGCCCAGGTGGATCAGCAGTTTAGTGCCGCCTTCAGGCCACGACCTGATCCTGGAGACCCGAGATCGAGTCCCACCTCGGGCTCCCTGCATGGAACCAGCTTCTCCCTCTGCCTGTGTCTCTGCCTCTCTCTCTCTCTCTCTCTCTCTCTCTATCTATCTATGTGTATTTCTCATGAATAAATAAAATCTTTAAAAATAATAATAATCATGCCTACATGGTGAAGCCTCTACAAAAATCCTAAAGTACAGGTTCAGAGAGTTTTGGGGTTGGTGAACACATGGTGATGCTAGAAGATTGATATGCCAAGAGAGGCCTTGGAAACTCCTTGCCCCTTCCCCATCCTAAAAAACTAATAAACATAGGTGTTCCCTGAGTTCTGTGAGATTTTCAGGAAATTATTAAGGAGAGGGTTGTGGGAACCCTCAATTTGTAGCAAAATCAAACAAAAAGTGCAGGTAACCTGGGAACCTACTACTTTTGATTAGCATCTGAAATGGGGGCAGTCTTGTGAGACAAGGCCTTTAGCCTGGAGTTGGGGGGGGGCACGGTCTGCACAAACTCCAATTAGAGTCATATTGAGTTAAACTGTAAAACACTCAGTATCTGGAGAGTTGGAGAATTGGTTGGAGTGGGACCTCTACACCCCAATCTGGTGTCAAAGTGCTTAAGAGTAGTCTAAAAAAGAAAAACATGAGTCTTTTAACTATAAATCAGATTATGTCACTCATCTGCTTAAAATCTTATCATGGCCCCTAATGTCCCGCATGATTAATCCCCAATTCACACTTAATTTTATCCCAGGCTACTCTCTCCTATCTATAGTAGTAGTAGTAGTAGTTAACTACACTCAACTCTGCTGGTCTTCCTCCTATTCCTTAAATATTCTGTGCTCCTTCTTGGCATGGGGCCTTGGCACATGGTACCTCTTTCCCTCCTCCAGTGCCTCTCATCCTTCATTTCTCAGCCCAAATATAATGTCATCAGAGAAGCCTTCTTGGATTCCCCAAACTGGCCAGGTCTTCCTAGTGGTAAATAATCTTATATCAGCATGTAGAATTAAGACAATTTTAGTATACATTACTTAATGGCAAGAACTGTATTTTTTGTTCTCCCCTGTTGCCACCCCTTAGCAGACACTCAGAAATTCATTGAATAAATGCACATAGCACTTTATAATTAGATATATTTATTTATTCACTGTGTATCTCTTTTATACTGTTTGTTCATGTGGTCAAGGACCAAGAGTATTTTATTCATCACTATACAGCCTAAAACTTACTACAATATCTAGAACATAATAGAATCTCCATATTCATTAAATGAACGAATGGATGAATATTCCATGTTAATAAAAGAACTCTTAAAAATACATATGAGGGGCACCTGGGTGGCTCAGTTGTTTGAGCAGCAGACCTTTGGTTTCAGCTCAGGTCATGATCTTGGGGTCGTGAAGTCCAGCCTCACATCAGGCTCCGTGATCAGGGTGGAGTCTGCTTCAGAGTCTGTCCCTCTCCCTCCCCCTTCCTCCCGGCTCTCTCCCCACTCATGTGCCTATGCAGTTTCTCTCTTTCTCTCTCTCTCAAGTGAACAAAATCTATAAAAAACATACATATGGTAAGGATATAAAACCCAATAAAAATATAAACAGAGTGTATAAACAGGGAATTCAGACAAGAAAAATACAAATATACAAAATGATATTTATTTTCATAATAATAAAAGAAATAAGAATTTTAAAACATTCACTTTTGCCTATCATATTGGCAAAGGATTATAAAGTTGAATAGCAACCTATGCTGGTGACAAGTGAAGAAACGGGAGTTCAGTGACAGTGTGAACTGCTGGAACATTTTTGCAGGATATTTTGTAGCATGTATTAAAATGTGAAGGTGCATATTTATTAACCCACCAATGCCATTTTCTCTCTAGTATACTTCATGAATGAATAGGTGAGAATTTATTTAGTGCAAGATTATGTCTAATATAAATATTCAGTAGGAATGAACAGGATATAAAATTATGGCATTAACACAAGGAAATACTGTGCAACCACTAAAAAAAATGAGGTATATTTTCAGGCATTGAAGGTGTCTAAGATGCATCACTCAGTTTTAAAAATTTGTGTCGAAAAAATAAAAAATAATAAATAAAAAATAAAAATAAATAAAAATTTGTGTCGCAGAACAGAATGAATTATAAATATCAAAGTAAACATACATAACCAACTGTTTCACAGTAATTCCTAGAAGTAGGATTACAGGATAGAATTATGGAGGAATTTCATCTTTTAACTTATTTATGTTTGTATTCTTCTTATATGTATATAAACATATATCACCTTTATAGTCAGAAAAGGTATAATTTTTAAAAGATCATGTAAGAACTTCTCAGATAACATATAAGATCAAGAAAATATTTTAATAAATGCCTTAATATAGGATTCAAGTAGAAGCTAATATATGAGTTTCATGATTTACAAATTCTATAACAGAGAATTATCTTACATAATGAGACACACTTACTTATTGGCATAAACTGCCTTTTCAGTTAACCTTCAAGTCAGAGTACCTTTCTCCCCCATGAGATTGAAAATACCACTTGTTCTCCAGGAAGATTCCTGGGAAGAATCCAACCACTTAATACCATCTGCAGTGACAATGTTCACAAAGGTGTGACAGCTGCTAAGACAAAACAGGATGCCATGGGTCCTGATAACAATAAGCTACAAAGTAGCAGTGGCTTCCTATGGACAAAAGGGTGCCTGAGGGTATCTGTGTGTACCTAGGAGGGATGAACCAATGCTGTTTGCCAAGAGGATATTATCTAAAAAGGCAAATTGTTGATACTTCAGCATCCTTTCTTCCATTCTAGCTCTGCCTGGCCCCTAATTCTTGGCTTCGTCTCCCACATTCTCTCCCAACACATACGCACACACACATTTTTGGGATTTATTTCCAATTTGGGGGTTTATCAACTGATCTGGGTTTCCCCAGTGTAGCCCTTGGGACTCTGTAAGAACTATTACCTCTGATTTACCATTTGGCTCTTTCTGTCCTTAATCACTTGAGGAAAATCCTCTACATCCAACTCAGAGCTTGAACTCACAGCCCTGAGATCAAGAGTTTCATGCTGGTCGATGGAGCCAGCCCGGGGCCTTGAGACATACAAAAACTTTTCTAAGGTTCCTTGGGTTAAGTGCTAACATACCAGAGAACGATGAAAGGTGCTTCATGTGAAATGAGAAGAATTTGTAGTTTTTCTTTTCAAATGGAAAGGAAAGAGAGGAGCCAAGAAAATGGTAAAAGTTTTGTGCTGGGATAAAACCCACTGAAATTTCCTGGGGACAGTATGGCTAAAGCACATTTTAAGAATGGTGAGCTTCACTCTTCTGCTTGGGGTTGTGTTTCTGTATAATACCCGATTTAGTAGCCTTCCTCCTTCCCCTTCAAAATGTTCAGAAATGTCTTCCCTACTTACTTTTATTTTTTATAAGTGGAGCTTTTTTGCTCTGTTTGATTACAGAATAAACAGTTTTATGGGCTATAAATGAATACAAAGTTACAAGCAGGAAAGGTGTCACTCAGGAAGCAGAAGAGACCTTAAGATCACAAAATCCACTCTGCTCCCACCTCAAAAGTTCAAGGAAATATTGGAAAGAACTTTGGAAATCCATAGACAATGGAATTGGGAAGTTCCAGCTAATTTTGCCCAATCTCAAGAGAGGCAGGGAGACTTCCGCTGACCCCTCGAAAATAAAAGGCAGAATCTAAAATCATAAATGTGTACAATGCACAGAATGCAAGAATATATATTATATATATACACGCACATATCGTAGGGGGCATGGAGTGTCCTGAAGAATAAGTGTCCATGACTGGATAACTTTGGCAGAACAAGCACCTTCAGCCTTCCTTTCCAGTACCCCCCAAATGTATGTTCTTTAAGTGTAGACAGTACTGGGAAAATGAAGAAAGAAAAAAGAACTAACATAAAAGAATAAAGGAATTTTGCAAATAGCGGCTAAATATAAACTAGGATAGACAGGATCTACTGCTATGAAGATAGCCAGATCCAGTTAATAGGAGGGAGAAAGATACACCAATTTTAAGACAGTGAATTTGAAAGAATATAAGGCATTCTAATTATACTTAGAAAAAATACATTTATTTAACCACTGTATTCAATGGCTTTTTTTTTTTTAAGGTAAAGAGAAGTTCTAGGATCTGTGTGTTATTGTGCAAAGTTGCGATAGTGCATGAATTGACTTGTTGACCCCTGCTTCGTCCGTTACTCAGCCCCTGGTGGAAATTCCAGCAGGATAAACTTTACCAGTCATCTCCATGCTTTGCCAATTAATATTCTCTCCTCAGTCATATCCTCTTAATTCTGACATAGAGCAGAGAAAGAGGAAACTGAGAAAGGCCAAAATAAATAGCCATTGTAAGCAAGAGTTCTGGAAATGGGAGTAAAAGAGAGAAGGCTCCATAGCTTCATTAAAAAAAAAAAAAAAAAAGCATCACCTATCTTTACCATCTTCTTCCCAGTTCTCCTTCCAGAGGGCCCTGATATGTATTTCAACTATGCCCTATGCCCCTAAACCAATACCTCTCTAATTGGGCCGCAGGAGGCTCTGGTGGAGACCAAGGCTTCCTCTTGGTAAGAAGATTCATCCAGCAATCTTAAGCAATTTTTAGTGACAGACGTGCGCCAGAAGTCTTTGAGAAAGTTTCATCTCCCTCAGCATCTGCTAGAGTTTAAGGAGATTGAGCGGAAATGTGCTGGTTTAAGCTTGCTGGGCAGTGGCAGCGCAAGAAGTAGAAAGGATTCTATTCTGGGTGTCAGTCGAAAGCACAGAGGTCTGCTCACTGGCAGCTTTCTGACCAGAGACAGATCAGCTTCCCCAGGCCTGAGGTCCTTCATCTATCAAATGACAGAACTGAATTCAAGGAAAGAATAGTGTGCATGCACGGCTCTGGCTACGTGCTTTACATTCAGTACATTTCCTCTGCGCCACAATCCCATGTGGTATGCACACTATCTCCACTTTATAGATGAGTCCTAAAATCCCTACTCGTACTAATATTTTTAGACTCTAGATAATTGTTTCATCGCCATCTGGATTCTTATTTTCTTTTGCAAAGTTACTTGAATTTATTTTTGAAAGGGTTTATTATTGGCATTTCCAAAATGAAAAGAAGTAATTACCCCCATGGATTCAGGAAGTAAGATTGCTAATTTGGATGTTTAAACGGTTTCTGATTATACTGATGAACCCTGTACTCTTCCTAAATTCACCAGTAATTCATTTCTGTGCTTTTCTCTAGCTGTAGAGACTTGATTCATTGGCACCCTCCACAGAGATCGTTTCAGATGTGTAATTGTGCTAACTCTACAGATGCTCCTCAGGATCACTTCAGACAGGGGAGGGGGGCAGTGAGGACATCCAAGCTGGAGGTGATGGGACTGTGCTTCTCCCCACCTCTGGAGTCCCACTCAACACAGGTATCCACATTGGCCTCTCCCAGAATTGTGGAATGCTCACTTCGAGTCAAGTGCAGCTGACTGGGGTCTTTAATTGGGACTTGGTCTTGGCTGGCCTGCTCTGATCCTCTGGAATTTCCAACAGGTGCAAAGTGGGGACTAAGCAGTCAGGTTTGAATGAAATGAGAAAAGCCCAGGGATAAAACTATCTTTGCTCAAGGTTTAAGAGAAATTTATTTTGAAGCACCTGCAATTTAGAATAATTAGTATTGCAGCTTTAGACTCCTTTCCAGCCCAAGTCCCATAGAAATCCTGAGGATTCTGAGGCCACCTGAAAGGTGGTAAAGATCTGGGAAACATATTCTTGGGAAAGTCATAGTAAAAACAACAACAACAACAACAACAACAACAACAACAACAACAACAAGGGATCCCTGGTCCCTGGGTGGCGCAGTGGTTTGGCGCCTGCCTTTGGCCCAGGGCGCGATCCTGGAGACCCGGGATCGAATCCCACATCGGGCTCCCGGTGCATGGAGCCTGCTTCTCCCTCTGCCTGTGTCTCTGCCTCTCTCTCTCTCTGTGACTATCATAAATAAATAAAAATTTAAACAACAACAACAACAACAACAAACCTTCCAGTCATCTTTATCTGTGATTCCTCTGAAAACCCCAGGGAAGTATATGACCATTTGGCTTTCCAGATGAAGAAACTAAAACAGTTTCTCAAGGACACTGGGGCAGCGAGTTCAAAGGCAAAAAATAAGATCCCTGGGTGGCTCAGCGGTTTAGTGCCTGCCTTTGGCCCAGGGCATGATCCTGGAGTCCCAGGATCGAGTCCCATGTCGGGCTCCCGGTGCATGGAGCCTGCTTCTCCCTCCTCCTGTGTCTCTGCCTTTCTCTCTCTCTATGTCTATCATAAATAAATAAATCTTTTTTAAAAAGGTGAAAAACATAATATATATATAAATAAAATAAAATAAATTTTTAAAAAGGTGAAACATATGGCCAGCCAACCCATTAGTTTTATCTATGTGATGCCAAACAATGCTTCAGTTATCCAGCAGTCATCTTGGTTTTAGAAATTGAGAGTCTCAACTTCCATCCCAGCTCTTCCACTTACTAGCTGTCAGATTTGGGAAATACCAATCACCCATCTCCCTGGCTTCAGTTAGTTTCTATACCTCTAAAATAAGTGTTAGATGGCTTGAAATTCTAACAGCTGTAGCAAAACCAATTCTATAAAATATACAATTTGTTTTGTTGTCATGGAGACAGCCTGCTGCTCAATTAACCTTATCAACCTCCCCAAAGGCCTTATAACCTAAGGGCCAATTCCCCTTCTTCAGATGTTCTGGGGAGGGAATCTGTGTGGGAAATCACAATGCAGCCCATGGGTTTCAGGGCATCTTTAGGTTGGGTCATTCTTGGAACTAGAAGTGCATGTTCTGTAAGTTTGGAGGAGAGATGGATGAATTGCAAATAAGAGTTGTTTTTAAATTGATATTCTTTGAACAAGGATACATGAAAAGGTTTCCAGGGACAATTCGGGCATTGACAGTCTTAAGGAAATTAATTTTCAAATTCTCAAGTTACAGATGAATACAGATGTATTCTTTCTGCCTACAAATATACCTTCTATAATTCCCATTTCTCAACTCTTTATTTTTCCCAGCCACCCTTTTCATGCTTTATAGCTTACTAGGGTGTCTTGCTTTCTAGGTGTGAAAACCTTCTGGGCACTACACAGAGAGAGAGTTCTAGAACACAACTCTCCTAAAGGAGAGTCCCCCAAGTCATATATAAAGGAAATGTCCTCAGAAAACCCTGAAGGTGGAGGTACCTTACTTCGCCTAGGCGACAATTTTCAGACAAAAGCTATTATGCCTAGGTAAGAATCAGGACTCAAGAGAGATGATGATTACACTGTTGCAAGGAAACTTATTTGAGTTTGAAAATGAAGTCAGAGTTTTTCTGACTGGAATAGTCTGATTTGGCTCTTGGTCTAAGGAGGGACAAGGAGCTAAAGCTTCAAGATAGAAAACATATATTAAAGCACATGATAAAATAATAACCTACATTTTTAAAATATTGTATTTGCAAAGCTGTGTTGACATGAATAGTATTTCCTCTTTCCAGTCCTTTCCAGAACATATCTGAGTAAACAAGAAGTCAAAGGGAAAGAGGAACATGAATAAATAATTGACATCCTAAATAGCCTTGATAAAAACCTTTCTGGTATTGTTCCCCCAAATTAAGAGGACTTTAACACTGAGAAACAAATCCTCTGGAAAGGCAATCAGCTTCTACTGTGTTTCTTTCATTAACATAACAGCAAGACCTTTGATTACAGATCAACATTATTTTGGCAAACAACTCAGATAGAATTCAAAGAATTGAGTAACACTGATACCCAAAACTCTTTCCATTCCCATCTATGCATTTATATGAACAAGATTTCTCAAAACCTACATCTATAAAAATGAAAAATAGCAATGCATAATTCCAGAGTACTTCTTTTAAAAGATAGAAACAGGAATATCTATCATGTTAAATGATCCATTTCCATCAACATTTTACTGTAGTATATAATACTTGTAAAAATTTATAGTATGTTTAGGTGTTTTGCTCAATGAAGTACCGCCACTACTGCTAACTATATTATTCAGAAGAAAAATTCTAGACATTGAGTCTTACAGTCTCAAAAAACTTTAGAAACAAATTTTCAAGTCATATACTTATTTTTGTTGCAGAGATATATGATAGGATGATTATAAAAGACTTAAAAGACTTTAGGCCCAAAAGTATATTTTATTAAAACTACATTGAGAAGTGGAGTAGAAACACAAGTTCAAGGAGAAAATGGAGGTTTGTAGAATTCTCAACTGGTAAAGTTTGTTTGTAGCATCATGAAAAATTTTAAATGTGGACTTAAAAATGTGTGTGATATTTAAAATTTTTAAAGATTAGGAATGACCTTTTTTAAAAAAAATAATGTTAAGAGGTATATGAACCGAAATATTTGAAGATCACTCTATTGCTCACTTATTATTGAGTGTTGGCCAGCTTGAGCATATAGACAAGTTATACAAACTTTTACGTTCTAGATAGGACAGCTGAATCCTAGAGAGACTACATGACTTGCCTAAGGACACACAGCAACATAGCAACACAGGCAGGATCCATCAGAGGATCCTTCAGACATACCCTGTCTCTCACCCCAGGGTCTTGAAACATGCAATTTCTCCTTAGACTCTTACCATTGCATTTCCATCCCCCCCCCACCCAAGATTGTGTTAAATGCTTGAAGCGCTTAAAATAGTTGTTGACTGAATGAATGGATAGATGAATAAATGAATGAACCAAGCAAATTACGGATTTTTTTTTTAATTTTTTAAATTTTTATTTATTTATATATATATTTTTTTGGTCAAACGAAAGATCTTATTTAAGGTAAGTGCCTGAGCTTCTTATGGAGAACAATTGTCTTGGGACTTGCAAGACATTTCCATTATCCAGAGAGGGTATCCTGTGAGGCTTCAGACCCTTTTGTGAGTGCTTCATTTTGGACCTGAAGAGACCAAGAATGATGTGCAGAGGTATTCAGGAGGCAACCCATCGCCTCTCCCAGCAGCCCAGACATGTCTCAGCTTTGTCTTCAGCTGGCCAGACCCTGAGGGCTCTCCTTCCACAGGGAGCCCATGCCAGAGCTCTGGGCCTTCTGGAAGCAATGCACACATGTTCAAATGGTCATACTTGTAAACTGTCTTTCCTGACAACAGTTGGGGACCCTGAAACTCTTTCAGGTAAAAGCTCCCAACAAGTTTTAAGCCTATTTCTTCTGAGACTTCCTGGGCTTAAGGCCTAAGGACAATCAGTAAGAATCTGAAAAGGAGGCTGAAAACTCTAGAATTGGAAAAAAAAAAAATCAATGTCCTTAATTATTTGTTTTGCTTTCATTTTCATTCCACTCTTTTATTAATTAATTTTCCTTCCACACAGGTTCCTAGCTTAAATATCTTCACCCAAGTCACCTCATTAGTGATTTGGCTACATCCTAGAACCCAGGCCTCTTTGGGTGTAATTAGCTAGTACCAGAGACCCTGGAAATTGGATCACATCAGAGAAAAGTGTACACTTAGGAATACTGAAATCTGAGAGAGACAGAATCTGCTCCCTTGGCCTGCTGCAGGGCCTTTGCACATACGAATTACTCTGTTCTGAGTGCTCTTCACAACCCATAACTTATTCTGGTCTCATCTTGGAGAATTCAACTCAACGTTACTTATTCTGGACTCACAGACCAAGTCAGGCCCCCATTACTTTCTCTCAGAACAGACTTTACTTCTTCCTCACATCTATCAGGATTGCAATTAAATAGTTAACTAGGTATTTGTTCTTGAGGATCTGCCTCCCTCTTTGGAATATACATTCCAGAAAAACAGACACTATCAATTCTATAGGCTGACCATTGAATTTCAAGCATATTACCCCATTCTACACAGAGTAGATGCTCAATAAATATTTATGGCATAAATGCAATTTACTTCCTTTTCACTTCACCTTTAAAAATATTTTCAAGATCTTATTCTCCCTGTAAGGCCCAAATCAAATATCATCTCCTCACTAAAGCCTTTTTGACAACGATCCAATATTTAAATTAATCACTCACACCTTTATATTTCTGTAGTAGGTTGTATTTAAGCATAATAGCATCTAATTGAGGGATCCCTGGGTGGCGCAGCGGTTTGGCGCCTGCCTTTGGCCCAGGGCTCGATCCTGGAGACCCGGGATCGAATCCCATATCGGGCTCCCGGTGCATGGAGCCTGCTTCTCCCTCTGCCTGTGTCTCTGCCTCTCTCTCTCTCTGTGACTATCATAAATAAAAAAAAAATAGCATCTAATTGAGCAATATGAAATCGCTGTTTTTTTAATAGACCAAAACTGTTGAATATCTGCAATTTCATGTGATTAAGTCTAACAGTTTGTGCTGTCATATCTCTTGCTAATATGTGAATTCCTTGAAAACAAGAGCTATAATTGCTCACCTCCAAAATCTAAAACATCTAACATAGGGCCCAGTACACAGCAGATGCTTAATAAATGTTGGTTATAAGAATGCCTGAGTGATTGACTAATCATTCCTCTGGTTCCATGCTGATTTCCAAAGTGACCTTTATCCCCTGGACTCTTCCAAATATTGGGCACTCCCTGATGACAAAATATCTTTATGAACTTTTATTAATTTTTATGAAAAAATTCTTTTTTTTTTTAATGTTTCCAATTGGACACCTTCACTCAGAGTCAAGGAATTCATTCCCAGCTTACAGAAACCACAGCCATGGAAAGCTGAGATTATTACTTGTTGAGAGAAATAACATCAAGATGGATGAGATCAGTGTAATGACTCAGGTTGTGCCTGCCAAGGGGACTGTGAAATTCCATGAAACACCCCCACCTTCCTCCACCCACCCAGACAGCCAGACCCCTCTAGTGTCCATCCATCCCTTCCATGGACATGTGTTCAAAGGGGAGCTGGAATAATTACACACACTAATGATTTTGCACTGCCTAATTGGTCTTGCCCACCTACCTGTGATGACAGTTAAGGCCTCAACACCTGTTGCTGGCACAGGCTCACTGCAAACAGCTCTAAATCACAGAAGAGATGACAGGTGTTGCTGAACTAGCCCTAGTGTTTTAGTTCTTCAAGAACTTAAAACTAGTTGTCTGGCAACTAAACTTGCCCTAAGGCACTTAACATATTAACCACTCGCTGTTGCTCCAAAGCCTCAGGAGCCTCTTCCATTCAGCTTCAACTTTAGGAAAATTTATTCTTAAAGTTAAGTAATTGCAAAAAAAATTGCAGATAAGGCAGCCCGGGTGGCTCAGGGGTTTAGCGCCGCCTTCAGCCCAGGGCGGGATCCTGGAGACCCGGGATCGAGTCCCACGTCGGGCTCCCTGCATGGAGCCTGCTTCTCCCTGTGCCTGTGTCTTTGCCTCTCTCTCTCTCTATGTCTATTATGAATAAATAAATCTTTTTTAAAAAATTTGCAGATAGATGAGAACCCACAGAAATAAGGAACTGAAATTGTTCTCTTTGTCATTCCTTTAGGCTGAGAAGACGAATAGCTCACAACACAACCAACAATAAAAAGAAGGAAAGTCTGATTGATTCCCTAAGAACCAGAAGAGATTGAAGGCATTTAAGTTCAACCCTTGATTTTTTTCAGCTGGGTACAATAAAAATCACACATTATGTTAGTTGGAGGGTGAAAACTAGGACACTGATCTCTTTGTTGTCACTTTGTCTCCTCTGCAGCTTGGCTGTGATGTTTGAAGATGATTCCATTTGTGTTCCTCTCAGAATTAGTTGCAGTAGTCCTCGGTCTTGGTCTGCTTGAACTGCTACCACAAAATACCACAGATTGGGTGGCTTAAGCAAACAACTTCTCACAGTTTTGGAGGCTTAAGGTTCAAGATCACGGAGCTGGCTGACTCAGGTCCTGGCAAGAGGTCTATTCTTGGCTTGCAGATGACTGCCATCTTGCTGTGTCTTCAAATGGCAGAGAGACAAAGCTCTCTGTGTCTCTTCTTACAAGGGCACTAATCCCATTATAAGGGCCCCACCCTAACGACCCAACCACCCCCAAAATGTTCCATCTCTAATAACATCACATTGAGAATCAAGGCTCCAATATATGAATTTGGAGACAGGGAACACAAATATCTATATATGTGTTACAGTTGAGCTATTGAGATATTTTGTCCATGTTGTCCCAATGTGAGCAATTTCATCCTGGGTCTTTGGAATCACCGATGGTGGGTAAGCATTCATAATCTGAGTGATAATTACCTTATGATCTCAGTCTCCACAGAATTTTCTTCCTAAGATATCATTTAGCATTTTCAGGGAAATTCCAAGGAACATTGAATCTCCCCTCTACCCTCCCACTCTATCTCCATCATCACACGTGGCAGAAACCATCTCTGATTCAGCGTATACTTAGAGTGAATTTCCCCAACTGGTCCAAACTCCTATACTGACAGTGATGAATCACTAAGTAGGAGAAAATGAGAATGAGACCCACAACCGACCCTTCCTGAGTCAGCCTCATCTATCAAGGCTTTGGGCCTTGAGGTTGTTATATCTCTGCCCACTTCTCCCCAGCCCTACCAGAATTATGCATTCGTATGCTAAATTATCATTTAGAATCATTGAGAGCATAACCTGGTTCCTTCCTTCCTTCTTTCCTTCCTTCCTTCTTTCCTTTCTTCTTTCCTTCTTTCCATCTCTTTATCATCCCCATCCTTTTATCCTTTCTTTCATTTTGATCCATTTTTGCTGACTCTCCCCCTGTCTATTTGACTGATGGACAGCAGCCCTTGACAAATGCATATACTCACAAGATAAAGTTTAGCTCCTTAGGTTGACATGCAAGGCTCTGCTTCTGTCCCCAAGCCCATTTATGTTCCTTTCCTTCCTCACACTTTGCTCTCCCCTATACTAAGCCCTATATGAAAATGGTTAAGGACTCAAAGTTCCAGTTAGAGAGGTTACAGCAAATTATTTAACCTTTCTAATCTCACTTTCCTCTTCTATAAAAAGGAGATAATAATACCATCTCTGTGTTAAAAGAAATGCCAGATACTCAGGCCACTGCCTGACACACAGTAAGGACTTTATAAATACTAGTGATTATTATCTCACTAAACAGTGAACACCATGAAGGTATGATCTGTGTCTGCTTTATTTTATTGTTGTTTGGGGGGCATTTACAGCTTTATTGAGGTATAATTGATAAACTGTACATGTTTAAATTATACAACTTGATGATTTTGGGGATATTTGACACCATTGCTGCAGTCAAGATGATAAATGTATTCATCACTTCTAAAAGTTTTCTCATGTTCTTTTGGAACCTCAATCCCCACAGCTATCTCCAGGCAACCACTGAACTGCTTTCTGATCCTATAGATAAGGTTACATCTTCTAGAATGCTTTATAAAAGAAATTATGCAATAAAATATTCTTTTTTATTGGCTTTCTTCATTCAGTATATTTGAGATTCTTCATTTTGCTGTATATGTCAATAGTTCTTCCTTCTTATTGTTAAATACGACTTCATTATATGGATATACTGTTGGACCCTGGCTCACAGGTGCCAACGTGGCCCGGTGGACGCCCCAGAGACTCAGACCCCAGACAGGCAGATGCAATTAGCAAGAGGGTTTATTGAACGTTTGCGCAAACGGGCTCTCCGCCTCCGAGGAGGAAAAGAGCCCCGATTAGCAATTACAGGTATCTTTTAAAAGGCAAAAGGAAAGAAACTGCCTAAAGACAAAAGAACCGCGGGAGTCACATGGCATCCAGGTTGATTTCAGGGAGGGTCAACATGAACCTATTCAGGGACATTCCAATCAGGGTGTGTGTGGGGGGAATGGTTTTCTTATTGTAAACAGAATACTTTTAGTTGCTAAAATTTCAGGAAGACGCCTGGATGGGCTGCCTCTGGATTAGGGCTGGCCCTACTTACAAGGGGGGAGGTTTCTTCAATACCACAATTTATCAATGTCTCTATTAATGAGTATTTTGGGAGTGTTTACATTTTGGAACCATTAGAAATAAAGATGCTATAAGCATCCACATATAAATCCTTGTGTGGACTTATGCTTTCTTATTCTTAGGTAAATGGAATGGCTAGGACATGTGAAAGGTAGATATTTAATTTTTTAAGAAATCACCAAACTATTTCCCAAAATGAATGCATTAGTCAGACTTTTCCAGAGAAACAGAATCAATAGGATGTGGATAGAGAGAGAGATTTATTTTAAGGAGTAGGCTCACATGATTTTAAAGGCTAGCAAGTCTAAAATCTTCAGGGTGGGAGAGCAAGCTAAACACCCAAACAAGAATCAATGTTGTGGTTCAAGTCTGGAGGGCATCTTCTGGCAGAATTTATTCTTGCTCAGGGGAGGTAAGTGTTTTGTTGCAGTCAGATAGCTTAGATACCAGTCAGGTATCTTGAAAAAAGAAACATTTATTTCTCACAGTTCTGGAAGCCAGAAAGTCTGAGATCAGGGTACTATCATGGTCGGGTTCTGGTAAAGACCCTCTTGCAGATGGCCATTTTCTTGCTATATCCCCACTTGTGTGAGACACAAAGTTTTAGGATCTCTTTTACCTCCTATAAAGGCAATAACCCCTTCGTGGATTATTTAAACCTAATTACCTCCCAAAAGCCTCACCTCCTAATGCCATCACAGCAGGGGCTAAAGCTTCAACATAAGCATTTTGGGGGGCTACAAGCATTCAGTCCATAACATCAGGTCTTCATCTAATTGGATGAGGCCCACTCACATTATGGAGGGCAATCTAGTTTAGTCAAAGTTTATGAATGTTCATTTCATCCAGAAACACACAGAAACATCCATGTTTGACCAAATATTTAGGTGCTATGACCCAGCCAAGTTTACACATAACACTACCCATCACAAGTTGTCAACTTGACACTACACATCTCTTGAAGCATAATTAATGTCCAAATGAAGGCAATAGCAAGGCCATACTTCCATCTAACATGATATAAGTAACCTGCAAACAACTGAAAATACACTAACGCTTTCCCCAAAAATGGGATGCAAGATCCTTGGGTGATGTTTACTTTTCTTATTGATACCTCATAGCTTAAATACTAGGATGTAATTTTAATAATACTTAAACATGATCATATAAAGTCAATATGTTTTACCATTACATGATAAGAGGACACAAAAACACACATGCACACATTCACAACAAAATAAGGAAGAAATATTCACAACTCAGTTTCTGCTATTCCCACTGTGAGGTCTGGCCCACAAAGAAGAGTGATCACAGAGCCTTTCACAGATGTCAGGGCTCCCCTCACAAATTTATTTCTCACAGTAGTGGTGAAAGGTGTGTTTTCTGTATCTTCCCAGTGTGGATGAGTAGGTTTTAAATGACAAGTCTACTCTAATATTCCCATCTCCCTAAGCCATTGAATCTCTTTCTCTGCATTAAACCAAGGCAGCTATAGCCTTTCCAATTCATTCACTGTGGGCCACCTTTTGATCCATTTTCAGCCAATCAATCAAACAAATTTAGAGTTTTTCCTAACTCCTTAAGCTGTAACATCAAATGCAGAATCTTGGCTTTGTGAGCCCGCTCCAATGGGAATAATTGAATCCAATTTCCACCATTACTCTACATCCTTAATATCCATTCCCATATGTGTTCTATGAATTTCTATCTGTATAAATTAGAAACCCAAGTAGTTCTTTTGGAGTATAATGTACCTCCTCATAGGTCAAATGTACCTTCACCCTAGGGGCTTGCTGGGACTAGTCTAGTTATAGGTCTAGAAGCAAAGGTTTGGGAAGGGTGGGCCCTGAGAATAATCAACATTGTCTTCCATGGCAACTGCCTCAGGGGAGACCACTACAGTTTCCTCAGACAATGCAAGGTTAATCCCCTCAATGAGTATAATAGAGGCTATTATCATTGGTAAGGAAACTACAACCACTACTAGTGGAAAAACCACTTCCACTGGGGGTGGGCAACCACTTCTACTGTGGATGAAGAGACCTCTACTTACCAGCAAAGAAGACTCATCAGAATTTAGGGGTTCGGATTGCCTGGGTGACTCAGCGATTGAGCATCTGTCTTTGGCCTTGGGAGCCTGCTTCTCCCTCTGCCTGTGTCTCTCATGAATAAATAAATAAAATCTTAAAAAAAAAAAAATAGGGGCTTAATACCCTCACCTTTATCTGCATCTTCCTACATATCCCCATGCTAATTTATAGGATTCCATTTTTTTCCTAATCAATTCTCTAATAGTAGCTCTGAGAGGCTGTGCATTTTACTTGTGTTGAGGGAAAGAAAGAGAGATTTTTTTTTTTAAATAAAAAATTGTCTCACATGATTATGGAGCCTGAGAAGTCCCATGATCTGTAGTCCAAAGCTCAAGAACCAACAGAGACAGTGGTGTTAAGTTCCAGTCCAGGTCCAAAGGCAAGAAAAGACCAATGTCCCAGTTCAAGACAGTCAGGCAGAAAAAGGGAATTCTGTGCTCAGTTTTTTTTTTTTTTCTATCAAGCCTTCAGTGGATTGCATAAAACCTACCCCCACTGGGGAGGACAATAAGCTTTATTCAATCGATAAATTCAACTTTATTCAAAAGTTAATCTCATCCATAAACACTCATCACAGACACATCCAAAATAATGTTTAACCAAATATCTGGGCACCTCATAACCCAGTCAAGTTGACACATAAAATTAACCATCACACCAGAGAAGAGCTGATGTTGCATTTCAAGTCTGAAGTCCATGAGCCTAGAGACCAAGGAAGACACAACGTTGCAGTTCAATTTGGAAAATCATCAGGCTGGAGACTCTGGGAAGAGCTAATGTTGTAGTTCAAGTCCAAAGCCCATCCATCCGGCTGAAAGAATTCCTTCTTGCTCAGGGGAGGTCAGTCTTTTGTTCTAGTCAGGCCTTCTACCAATTGGCAAACCACACATTATGGAGGCCAGTCTTTAAACCCACTGATTTAAATGTCAACTTCATCCAAAATATTCTCACAGAAACATCCAGAATAATATTTAAACAAATATCTGAGAACCATAGCCCAGCAAAGTTAACACATGATATTAACCACTATACTATCATTTGAATTTCCACCAGAAATGTGCGTCAGTTCCAACTGCTCCGTATCTTCACCAGGGTTTGGTGTGATCAATCTTTTGACTCTTAACCATGTCTAGAGGACATAATGTATCTCATTATGATTATACTTGTATTTCTCTCATGTCTCATAATACTGAGTAAATTTTCATTTGCCTATTTATTTTCTTGGTGAAGTGTCTCTTCAAATTTTTGCCCATATGCTATTGGGTTCTTTGCTCTATTATTATGTTGTAACAAATAAGCAAATGTAACAAATATTTACATGCTCTTGATACACTGGATATATATTTTGCAAATATTCCCTCCCTATATATGGCTTGTTTTTACTTTTTCACATAATGACAGTATGTTTCAAAGAGCAAAAGGTAATTCTCATGAAATCTAATTTTGATTAAAATGTATGGTTACTATGTCTTAGTTAAGAAATCTTTGTTAACCCCAAAGTCAACTTGGTGTTTTTTTCTTTAGCTTAAGTTTAAAATTCTTAGCTTTTCCATTCAAGTCTATGATCCATTTTGAGTTAGTGTTTGTACACAGTATGAGGTTAAGATCAAGGATCAATTTTTTCCCACAGATGATGTATCAGTTTTACTGCTGCCATAACAAAATACTATAAACTTCAACCTTATTTATTATCTCACAATTTCCATGGGTCAGAGCCCAGGCATAGCTTGGATTAGTTGGTTCTCTGTTTAGAGGCTCACAACACCAGAATCAAGGACAAGGTTCAAGGGAAGAATCTATCTCCATAATCATTCAGATTGTTGAAAGAATTTAGTTCTAGTAATTGTAGGACTTCAGTCTCTGGGCTTTCTTCTGTTTTGTATTGTTTTGCTGTCCTTGGTTTCCAGAGGTCACCTGAATGTCCTGAGCAATGGTGGCCTTGAAAGCTGGCAGAAGTGGATAAATTTCTTCTTACACTTTGAACCTCTCTGGCCTCCCATTTCTGCCTTCTTCTTCCACCACATCTCTCTTACTCCAGCCAGAGAAATTTCTCTGCTTTTAAGGACTCAACTGACTAGATTGGGCCCATGTGGGCAGTCCTAGATAATCTTAAAGTCTGTAACCTTAATTACTTCTGCAAAATCCCTTTAGCAGTAGTACCTACACTATTGTTTGAATAATAAGAATACAGAAATTGGAAGAGAGATTTTTTTTTGCCTACCACACATGATCATTCCTTCCAGCCCTACCTGTTAAAAATATTAACCTGACTCCATTGAATTACCCTGGCTGGTTGCTTAAATATTACTTAACAACACACATATGGGACCATTTCTGAATCCTCATTTCTGTTCCATTAATCTAATTATCTACCTTTATTCCAGTACTCCGTTATATTGATCACTGGGTTTTATAATGAGTCTTGATTTCACGCAGTGTAAGTCATAAACTTTGGTGTTTCTTCTTTAAAGATGTAGCTATTCTAGGTCTTTGGCATTCCCATAAATTTTAGAATCAGCTTGTTAATTTCCAAATAAGACGACTAGGATTTTCAATGGGATTATATTGAACCTATAGATCAAAATAAGAAGAATTGACATCTTAAAAAGATTGAGTTCTTAAGTTTTGAGTTTTTTGGTTCTCTTTTAATTTCCCATAGTGATGTTTTATTGTTTCAATGTGCAGGCCTTGGACATCTTTGACTATTTTAAAGAATTTTATATTTTTGATGCTATTGTAAATGCTATTGTTTCTTTAACGTCAGTGTCTGATTGTTTGTTGCCAGCATGTGAATATAGATTTAACTTTGCATGTTAACCTAGTATTCTGTCTTACTTAACTCTATTAGTCCTAATAGAATTTTGTAAATTCTTTAGGACTTGCCATGTGTATGATCATGTCATCTATACAGGTTGGCTTCTTCCCACCTTCCCAATATGAATGCCTTTTCATTTTTTTTTCTTATGTTATTGCACTGGCTAGAACCTTCAGTACAATGTTGAATAGTGAGATCAGATATCCTTTCCTATTGTTGATCTTAGAAGGAAAGCATAGAGTCTCTAAGCTATAAGAATTATTTTGGCTTCAGGCTTTTTGTAGATACTCTTTCTCAGATTGAGGAAGTTCTCTTCTATTCCTAGTTTGTTATTTCTATTTCTATTTTTAAATATATTTTTAATTTATTTTTTTAATTTAAATTCAATTTGCCAACATATAGTATAACACTCGGTGCTCATCCTATCAAGTACCCTCCTTAATACCCTTCATCCAATTACCCCATCTCCTCCCAACCTCCCTTCTGCAACCCTTTGTTTGTTTCTCAGAGTTAGGAGTCTCTCATGGTTTGTCTCCCTCTCTAATTTTTGAATTTCTAGCTGAAATTTATATTTAAAAAATCAGGAATAAACATTGGATTTTTCATGATTTTCTGTGTATCATATGGAGATTATCATATGGAGTTTTTTCTGCTTGTTAATATGGTGAATTACATTGTTATTTTCAGAAATAAGGAGCAAACCATATTGATACATGCAATAACTAAAATAAATCTCAAAGGCATTGCATTGAATGAAAGAAGCCAATTTCAAAAGGTTGCATATTGTATAATTCCATTTGCATGACATTCTAAATATTTTTAACAGCTTCTGGTAGAACACTCTGATATCACCAACAGAATAAAATTTGGTGAAAGGGTTTGCCCCTGATTCTGAGTGTTGGAGTAGGGAGGTTGAGTTTTTTGTTTGTGATTTTTTCCCCTTTTTCATTGTTCCTTTTGTTTGTTTCTATATGTTTGCTTTAAATTTTTTCCCATTTCTGTATATATAGTGGTGACTGGTTCTGTAACATTTTCAAAATAGTCCCACTGCAGAAGATCCAAGGAGAGTGTGAAAGTGTCATTCTTCTAATGCCTTGGATTCTGGCCCCGGTTCTGCCTTGGTAATCGGGGGTACCCATTCCACATGTTACTAGCAGCTGCAAGGGGAACGCCAATTGAAGAAAACTTGGCATTAGGAGATGGAAGGCTGGGCATTATCTCTCTGTGCCACCTAGAAAGCTTTACTCATAGGTAAGGAATGTGGCAGCCTGCACTCTGAGGAAATGTACCGCCCAAACATTTTTATGCAGATCATTCAATATATTGCATGGGATTTTCTGAGTATGTCTAAGAAAAACATCTACATTTTCCTGGAAGGCATTAAAATTCTCGCATTTGAAATGTAATCATTTGAGAATCTTGAGGGACTCTGATGATGTGTTATAAAACAGGTTACAGCATCCAGCGCACAAATTGTAGTAAAAAGCCTAATCTGGACTCTGGGAAAGGTTTTATGTGAAGACTTTGATAGTGCTGAACATCACAAAGAGAGCCACATTGGATCTGAAACAGACTTGAGCAATGATGTCAGCAGCAGCAAAATAGATTCTTCAGTGATAGATTTTAGTGAATAGATTTTAGTGCAGCCTGCCAGTCAGTATTGCTGACAATTAAAAAATAAATAAAAGCTTGGTGGAGCACCTGGATGGCTCAGTCAGTTAAACATCTTGGTTTCAGCTCAGGTCATGATCTCAGGGTTGTGGGATCAAGTGCTGCATGGGCTCTGCACTCAGCGCACAGTCCATGGGAGATTCTTTCCTCCTCCCTTTCCCCTTCCTCCTTCATACACACTCATGCATGCACACATTCCCTCTCTCAAATAGATTAATTAATTAAATCTTTTTTGAAAAAATTAAAAGCTTGGTAATCCTTAAGCTTGACAGAAACTCATACTGAGTGTTTCAGCAAATTGCCTTACATTCCCATTTTCTCCTCTTTATCTCGACGCATGGCTGATATGGGCTGCTACTCAGCTGCGATGCTTTGAGAGTTCGGAAATACACAGCCCCAGTGCTACCAGGGGGTTGGAGTTAAGCCTGGAGTGATTTTGGAAGAAGCTGTCCTCTGTCCCTGGATTCAATGACAGGTGTCTCCCTCTCATGTAAAAATGTCAAAAAGTGAAAAGTGGGCTGGTACAACCTGTGAGGAGAAGACAAAGGGATGGGATTGTTGAGAGAGCAAGTTGCACTTCCACCAAATAGTGAGGAAATAGGACTAAGTTTTCTCTTTGGCTGAGAGGTAAGCAGTGAGATATCAGGGCTCAAGGCAAAGGAGGGCTGCTTGCAGGGTGAGGCAGCCCCAGTGGAAAGGAGGTGTAGGTTGCCTGCCACCTCAGAAGAGGCTCAGCATTGGATAACTCCCCACTCAGAAGGCACCAACCCCAAGTATGGACCGCACCAACCATGTGTGCCTCATCATTCTTTCCTCCTGCCCCTTCACCCAAACTCGGGAGGAGCCATCGGCAGCAGGATGTAAGAGAGGAAAAGGTGGAACTAGAAGAGAAAGATAGCTCGATGCCTCCTGCCACAGGTTTCTGAACCAACTGTGGGGAAGGAGAGAAGCTTTGAAATAGATAACAAATTACATTTTGATTTAAGTTGCATGGAAAATCAGACTAAATGGAAGAAACAAAGAGATTTTCCAAGACTTCCTCCAGACTTAGAGAAGGAAAATTGGATAGAGAAGATTTAATGGACAGTGGTGTAGATATAAAATTAAGTTATTCCTGCTGGGAACCTCATGCTGTTCTTCTGCACTCTTGGGCCTGAGCAGGATTTATGAAGGATGTGCTGAGATGATAATTCCCTCAGCTCTCAAGACGACCTTGTGGGGCCTGGAGGAGGCAGAGCTTCAGGGGCTAACATATCTGGATGTCTTTGGCCATTATACAGTTATTACTTTCCACATATGCCATCACCTGAACAGTATTGGAAGCCTTGCCTATTGCTCTTGCAGCAAACTTGTTACAACTGGCAGCAAGTAATTGATTGGCATGACCTAACACAAAGACATTTCCTATCCATCGCCTCGGCAACCATAGAAGGAGTAAATAAATCACTTCTCTTGTTTAACCAAGTGCTTGACCAAGCCACAAGGAATGAGCCTCATATCCTTTAGGTGGAAATGATGTCTTTTTCCACTTGCTATATGTGAAAAATACAGTATGTGCATAATATATTTGATTCTGTAAACTGATGTCAGAATTCTGGAAGATTCTTAAGGCCTCCAGAGGAATGAGTCAAGAAAGGGAATTTGAGGAAGGGGGTCGTGCTAAAAAAAACTGAAGCAGAAGTGATTTGATCAGTCATTGAGCAAAGAGGCTGTCAATCATTTCTGTTCAGCAAATCTGGTCCCAGAATATTAGCTCACAACAAATTAGATACAGGGAAGGAGAACTCAATGGGTGGTCCTAAAGGGAACTCAGGGCTTGAAAGGAGGTGACTGATGCAAGGCAGGCTGACCCCAGACAAAGATGTGACTGTCATAGAGGCCAGACCCAACTGCCATGTTAGGATGATGAACAAAGATCAGAAACTTAAGTTAGAGAAGGGTAGAACCAGCGTTAATTTCTGGCTGGTGTAGATGTCCCAGGCAAACAAAAACTGCACAGAGATAGAACAGGCAGAGAGGAAAAAAATCGAAAGCAAAAGTAGGATCTGGAACCACGGAAGACTCCAAGAGAGAGGTAAAGGGAGAAGCGAGCTTAAAGCCCAGAGGTAGACACAGAGTGTCCCACTCACTTGAGGGACCAGAACAAAGTTGGTCTGTGTGACAGGGTCCTGAAGAGATGCATGCAGCCCTCAGGTGGAAAAGCTCTGCAGAGAAGTTTCCAGGAGGAAGAGAATCATTACCCGTCTTGGCAGCTGGACCAACCCAAACCTGTCATGGGTTAGAAGTTTTTGACTGTCATTAATCCAGGTTATATCAAAGACAGCAAGGTAAGGATGGAGTACATTTAAGCCCTGGCAACCAATAACTAACTGGTAAGTATACTCTATGACATTTGAACTACTTTTGCTCAGTTATTTCTCTGTGTGAATGTGAGTGTGTGTGTGTGTGTGTATGTGTGTGCTTTCCTTTTGAAATGTTAATGGAGGTCTTGCCTAAATTAGGAAGCATCAAAAGAAAAATTTCTCTCTATATATTGATATGGATGAGAGAAGGAATCTCATAAGATTTCTTTAAGAAGCGCTATGAGCACTTTGATATGAAAAGCAATATTCTCAACATACCTGCCTGGCCCCTTTCCACGCATACAAAATTGAAATTGCAACTGATTAAAAAAGTTTGTAGGATTGTTCCTAACAATTTGAAATCCAGAGAAGAGCCAAAGTTCTTAAATATAAGAATGAATCAGATTATTGGCAAAAACTTAATACCCTCATTCTTTCTATTTTTCAGTTTAATAGTCACTGCAATGATAGGTAGCATCTACTCAGTGACACATATTCTTCTAAAACCCCCTTAAATAAATTGTCTCATTTAATTTTCATTTACCTTTCATCACCCTTGAGGGAGGCTCTATTTTGACCCTATTTTGCAGATGAGGAAACTAAAGCCTAAAGAAGGTAATTTGCTCATAGTTGAGAGCTGTCTGAGTTCAGAGGCAACCTTCTTCACCATCTGTGTGGAAGACCCAGATGTGATCTTCACATGCTGCTGAAATAGATCAGCTTCTGGAGAGCAGGGTGATAGTCCAGTTGCTTGAGAGGAGTCTATAGTAAACAGCCAATAACTAACATGATTTTGTACTTTTCAGCCTATGGGTTTTTGTTTGTTCGTTTAGAGAGAGAGCATGCATGCAAGCACAAGGTGGGGAGGGCAGAGGGAGAGTGAGAGAAAGAATTTTAAGCAGGCTTCACACTCAGGGTGGAGCCCAATGGGGGGGGGCTCTATCTCACAACCCAGGAGATCATGACCTGAGTTGACCAAATCAAGAGTTGGACATTCAGCCAACTGAGCCACCCATCAGTCTGTGGTTTTGTCATCATATGGACAGAAGGAATGAGGAGTAATGGGAGGGCAATGTGCTCACAGAGGAAGAGAGTGGGTAGTTTCAGACTTGGTGTAGCCAGTGGACAATTCACCTCCATAGGAAATCGTAGTGGCTTATATTTTTTAAATTTTTTTAAAGATTTTATTTATTTATTTATGAGAGACACAGAGAGAGAGACAGGCAGAGACACAGGCAGAGGGAGAAGCAGGCTCCATGGAGGGAGCCCGACATGGGACTCAATCCTGAGTCTCCAGGATCACGTCCTGGGCCAAAGGCGGTGCTAAACCGCTGAGCTACCTGGGCTGCCTGGCTTATATTTTCTAATCTAAAAATTTGCAAGGTTGAGTTAACGGAACTTGGGTAACTTTGCTATGGACCAATGAACCTGACAGATTGTGACAGATTGCCAAAAATAGGGACTCTTTTTCATGTCCTTCCCAATGGAACCCTAAAATAACGTGTTTCCAGTTCAAGGAAAGGACGAGGTAGGGAGGTAGGATCATACAATGAATGGAGCACTGAGCTAGAAGGCAGGAGAATGGGTTCAGGTCTGTCTTAAAGGAATAATTTTGAACTCCCTGCCTCAATTTCCCTTCTGTAAAAGAAGTCTGTTGGATGATCTCTAAAGTTCTTTTGGCAGCAAAATTCTAAGGCTCTCTAGTACATTTATTGCAATGAACTAGTAAAATAAGTATTTTCTAAGTAGTGAAAGCTTACAGAAAATGACATTTTTCAAGTTCATCTTTTTCCTGCCTATGGGCTCTGGCGCCGCATCTTGCCAGCTGCCGAGGCCGCCTACAAAAAGCTCCAAGCAGAATCCTACCTCCCCAATTAAACAGTAAATGGAACAGCTCCCCTCGGAGGGAGGCGATGGGTAGCTGTCTCCTGGGAGGGAGGGGTTCCCTCCTATGCTTGGAAGAACATTGGGAAAGTGAGCACTTTGATAAGAAAGGGACATTTTGGAGGAATATTTATTGGGAAGCAAATCTCCCTCCGTGCACGAAGTCTTGGCCTCTGCACAAGAGTGTACAGGAATCTGCATATTCTTGCAAATGGGAAATGCAGCCCAAATTTTTCTGTTTCTTGTGTTTGTTTCATCCACAGGCCAGTTACCAGATCTGAAGCCCTCACGATTCCGTTCCATGCAGGCCTGCCTGTCATTTCTATAACCTATTACTCTTCTGTGGAGCTAAGTCCAGCTTGACCCGCTTATGCACAAGTCCTGAAGTTTACAATATGTTGCTTAGCTTTTTGGGCAAAATGAGGCTCTTTATTTTTCTCCCACGTCAGTTGCTCCCAGGATTGAATGTTTTGTATCTGCCTTTTCTCTGCAGCTTCCCTATTCCCTGCTGTTATCTTTGGCTCTGTTGCTATGGGCGGGAGTATTTTTTTGTCCTTGCTTAATAACTGCCTGGCTGCCAGAGGAGCTCATTTCTCATTGTATTGGTGGAGGATTAGCTGAGATGTTTGGGAGATATTTCCTGTATTAAGCAGCAGGGGAGAGCTTGCTGGGCCTAGGCCTTCTTTTGACATAGCGTCATACTTTTTTTTTTTTTTTTTTTTTTACTTTCTCCCTTGGAATGTGCTGAGGCAGTTATTTGCATCCACAGCAAGAACTCCTCCCTGACACTTTGCAAATCTGCATCCCTTTTCCAGGTGCCCTTGTATAAATACTTCTTGGGGAGGCTGCAGTGAACCACAGGCAATCACCACTGTTGAGTTTTTGATATTTGGGGCTAAAGAGTACCCTGCATCATCAACCTACTTTTCAGGCTTAATAACCTTTAAATCTATTTCATACTTCAGATTCTTTGACAATTAACTCAGTGACCATCTACTGGAGCTACTGCCTCACTGACAATTAATTTGAACCAGGTATTCGGTGTTGCCTAGAAGCAATAGGATGTGCAGTTAACAGCTCTGTCTGGACCTCTAAATCTGCCTGCCTGTAGATCATTGGTATTCATGCGCCTGCTTGTGACAATTTCAAAAGACTGAGAAAAACTATCCAGTAAAGTTTCCAAAGGAGGACAAAAGCCTATGAATTTTGGGTTCTAGATTATACTGAGGTAAAGAATAAATGCTCAAAATCTGAACAGAAGTCCATACTAGAAGTTCGTTGGTGTCGGTCGCAGTGGAATTGGTACGGGCTGGCCTCAGAGTAGGAGGCTCTGGGTTTGAAGTCTGAGGTCACCCCTGTAAAGCTCTGGGAACTGGGTGAGTCACTGCATCACTCTTTCCCACAATTTTCTCATCTGTAATATGGGGATAATGGTGACTCACAAAGTTGTTGAGAATTGTGTTTGAATGCCTTGTACACTAAACACATAAGATTCTTAGAAATACATGGTAATGAATGTGAAAACATTTGCAAAGAACTGCATGAGTGCTAATAGCTCTAGAGACCACCATGGAACTCGATAAATCGAGAGACAACAGTGGGACCCAAAAAAGATTAAACTCTTCCAAGTGTTGGGAGAACATTTTCTCCTTGCAGTGAATATTTATCTTTCTTTTTAAATGTAATCTGGATCCCCTTCCTGAATTGGAGGGATCCCTCATTGTAGGAGGCACAGCCCACTTCCCACCAGAGAAGTGCAGCCACTAGGGCAGGGACCTAGGTCCTGGTGATGACACGTTCCTCCTGCCCTACACTTTGCCCTTAAATCCAGTAATCTGAAGACAATCCATTCTGGCGACAGGAGGATGGAGGTAACCGCTACAGCTGATTTCTGGACACAGTCATGGTAAGGAATCCAGAGGTGGCATCTGTTGTTCCCCCAGGTGACTTTTAAGCCCTCAGTAATAATGATGACTTGACTTCTCTGGTGGGCTTTGTCACCTTCGGCTGCCTTACCTCCCAGCCAGATTTTGGAGACAACTCAGAATTTCTTTTAAGCTACCCAATATCCCTTTATGTAAAACTTTATTATAGAAAATTTCAAACATACAGAAAATTGAAGGGAATAGCATAATGAACTCCTGTGTGCCCATCACCTAACTCCACAATTATCAAGATTCTGACAGTCATTTCCTCTGTTCCTGCTCCTCTCCTCACCTCTTTTGTTTTTGAGTTTTGGCTGAAGTGTTTTAAAGTAGATCCAAGATCTATTCTTTTATTCATAAATAGCTCAGTGTGTATTTCTAACTGAGAAGAACTACTTCTTAAATGTAGCCATAATGTCATTTTTCCACTCAACAGGATTAATAGTAATGCTCATTAATAGTAATGCTCATTTAAAAGTAATGCTTTTAAAAGTAATGCTCAGGACACCCCAATATCGATTTCTGCTCAGGTAAGCAAAAAATGCTTTGTTTTTGTCTTTCCCATAAGATATACACTCCCTCCCACCCCCCGCCACTCAGTTCTACCATCTTGGCCCGTGGAAGGGAAGATTCACCATCTGAAGCTACTGAGAAGAATAACTTGCACTCCCCTCCCCACTCGCTCACTCTGTGCAGGAACGTCTTACCTGATGGGCTAGTTTTGAAGAAGGTGCAATCAGGGGCTCAGGTCCTCCTGAACAGCTCTCTGGAGACCCGTCGGCCGGGGGAACCACTGTATTTTGCCCAGCTCTAGCATGCACGGGCTGAGCACGTGTGGCCAGGGCCCAGGCACGCTGCGCAGTGTGCGTCTGAAGGTTTGTCTCTTCCTTGAGGGGAGTGAGGCAGTGACTCTGGGTAAACAGACCTTCTTCCCAACCTGTGGTCTTGGAACCAAGCTCTAGGAACCTGGCTTGACTCGCTCATCGACGTTGCACTCTCTAACTTTATCAGCAATAAAACTGATAGTTTGATTGCCTCCTAAGTTTGATTTTAGCATTGGTCTCTGGTGTTCCCAATTTAGTGGAGAAGAAGAAAAAGATGATATTATTTATAAGCCGTCAACCCTAACATACTTAAATTAATTCAAAAGTCATTACTATCAACCAACCCCAGCACTAAGGACCAGGGACACAAAGATGAAGAGAAGAACATTCCTGTTGCACAGAGCCCACTGACCACAAAGGTGATGATAGGAAATCCATGGGATTCTGGGGCACGGATTCTGAGAAGGGCTCCGCAGACACGGGGACAGCTGGATAAGCAACATTTCATCAGAGAGAGCAGGGGAACACAGGCATCCAGACAGAAGAGCTATGTGCAAAGGCCAAGAGAAAGGAAAAGCACAAAGCACACGTGACAGGAAGAGGTTTGGTGAGTGTCGGAGCACCTGAAGCTAGTGGGGGAGAGGCCAGGGTCAGGTGCTTAAGAGACATATGTGTGCACCCAAGAAACTGGGCTGCCATTTTCAAAGCAAGGGGGTGACATTGAAGTTTTATAAACGGAAGCAATTTTTATTTTTTTTTTTTTTCGGAAGCAATTTTTAAGAGATCTTTTTAGCAGATTTGCAGAGAATGAATGCACGCAAATGAGACACAACTCTGGAAAACACTTAGAAGCCTATTAACAACAATCCAAAAGAAATCCCACAAGACTTGAGTAAAGGGGACAGCAGGCAGATTCAAGAGATGTCAAGGAAGACTGATTTCTATCTTTTTGTTCCAAGAAAGAACTTTTATGTGAATATATAGAGAATACAACAAGATTTCTTTTTAAAGTAGCAGACAACAAAGAGAAAATAATGGTAAGGTAAGAATGTAAAATGAAGGCAGGCATGAGAGTAGCACCGTAAGTGTGTGTGTATATAAAGAGAGGGGAATGGCAAGGGATGGATCACAAATTTGGGTCCAGCTATTTAGGAGTGAAACCAGCAGAGAAGAGTCCTTTACACACACTGCAGTGCTTGTAAGATAAAAGTAGACCAGTTGTTCAGAAGAAAAGCTATTCCTGAATGTAAAGCCAAAGTACATTTCTCCCAAGAGTCCTCAGTATAATGTTAATTAATACTGTCCCCAACAGTATTCTTTAAAAAAAAAAAAAGATTTTATTTATTTATCCATGAGAGACACTCAGAGACAGACAGAGACACAGGCAGAGGGAGAAGCAGGCTCCATGCAGGGAGCCCAATGCGGGACTCGATCCCAGGTCTCCAGGACAATGCTCTGGGCCGAAGGCGGCGCTAAACCTCTGAGCCACCCAGGGATCCCCCCCAACAGTATTCTTATTGTTGAAAGAATATTTCTGATAATATTAAAGATTTTTAAATATCCAACCAAAAGCAATAAACTGAACATGTGTGTTTTTAATGACTGGCTTCTTTCACTTAACGGTTTCAAGGTCGTTTGTGCTGTAGCCTGTATCCGTTCTTCATTCCTTTTTATTGCCAAATAGTATTCCATTGTATTTAAGAGTATTTGGTCTCCTCTGGTCCCAAAAGTCTCCCTGGGGTAGTTCAGTCTTTCAGGGATAGGTTCAATCTTTCAGGTTTCCTCTTCGTGGCTTTGCCTCTCCCAAGGCAGTGTCTAGGTGTATGAGACGCCTAGGACCTCAAGACGTCCATGGATTGGCCCCCCACTGCTCTCACTCTGGGCCCTGGGCCCTCTGGGGGGGGGCAGTAACCAGTAGCATTACTTACCTCCCTAAGCGCTGGGCCCCCTGCTGCCTCTCACTGTGCTGTCCTGCCTGCATCTGTTCTGCTCACTTGACTCAGAGAGAACTGGAGATGTCTGTACGTAACCAACCTTGCGGCCACAGGTGCCCACTCAGAGTCCCCGCCACACCTTCCATCTTTCCACTCTGCTGACCCTGTACTCGCCTGGCACTCAGGCATTTATGGATCTCTCCATGTAATCCAGAAGTATGGGAAGCTCCAGAGCCATACCCCAGCCATGCCACTATGTTCCAGGGCCACTTTTATTCTGCTGCAGCTTCCCCATGCTGGGGTCAGACTAGGACCCTGTCTCTCCTTAGAGCTCAAAGTGAGGCATGGACACAACCTCTACGTTTTACATGTTTTTCTCCACTTCTCTACCACCGCCCCCCTCTGGGGCTTCAGCTTGCCAAGGAAAAGTCAGGATACAGGTCACCAGACTATGTCTGAGACCCTCTTCCCCTTCTCACCCCTCATTAGACCACAAGGGTTGGGCTTTCTTTCTGCTCGTAGAACGAGGGGACTTCCTGGAGGCTATGGATCCTGAAGCCTCTCCAACCTTGACTTACAGTAAATTCAATACTTAGCCCTTAACGGCTGGTTCTTGGTAAGCTATTGGTATTGTAAGGAATTTTTTTTAAAAAAATTTTTCCCCTGGAAAGTCCTACTTTGAAGACTAATTAGGAACTCATAAATCCTGCCTCAATGGTCAAATACTGAATATTGACCTCCTTTTCTCCATTTTCCTATTATAATAGAACTTCCCTCCCCACTACCACTTTAGAGACAGATGCCTGTAGCTGGCTGAATTGGAAGAAATCTTGCAAATGGAGATGTAAAAAAGAAAAGGAAAAATTATTATTTTTATTGCAAACTTCCCTGGGATAGGAGAGGGACCATAGATGAGAATTGAAATCCCCAAGACTCTTTGTTCAATAGGTGGGTTGGTGAATACCCTAAACCAGATAGGAAATATAAGAAGAGGGTTAGGGGAAAACACTGGATCTATCCTGGAGAATTTCGGAGGTAGGGTTCTCAGGCAGCACCTGGAATCATAAGCTCCAGAGAGGCTGGGCTGGGGATAAAGATTTGAGATCCGGTGCCAGGCAGGAGGTAATCAATATGGTGATTAGCGAATGCCTAAGGAGATGTATGCAGGTTACAGTTTAGGCAACGTCAGGCTTTCCTTGTTTGGAGTTTATACAAAAGCTTCCCAAATTGCTTTGCTCCAGGAAGAAGGTGATTTAGCAGTGGAAACAAATCCCATGGGACATTGCGTTAGCCTACCTTGTACCCCAGACACATGTAGACATGGATTTCAACATCTCCCCATTTTGGGAATTGTCCAAATTCAAGGTCCTCAACCCCATGGTTTTACCACATTTTTGTAATCCTCTCTCTCAATTCTTCCAGTTACATACTCTATGATCAAATAACAGGAATTCCTCCAATCCCTGGAAAAGCCCATATCCATGCCCTTACTTTTAATAATTCTCTCTTCTGGGAGGTCGTCTACCCAAAACCTAGTCTGCTAGTCCTGTTCATATAAAACTGCCCTCTCCAGCTGCCACTTCTATGAATATTTCCGACTTTCTACCAATGTTTGTTTAGAACATAACTATGAGCAAAGCATTGTGCTGGGCACTGGGAAGGATGCTATGCTGCTATGGATGGGACACAGTTTCTACCCTCTAAAAGATCCAATCCAGGGGCAGCCCTGGTGGCGCAGCGGTTTAGCGCTGCCTGCAGCCCAGGGCCTGATCCTAGAGACAGGGGATCGAGTCCCACGTCGGGTTCCCTGCATGGAACTTGATTCTCCCTCTGCCTGTGTCTCTGCCTCTCTCTCTCTCTCTGTATCTCTCATGAGTAAATAAAATAAAAATCTTTAAAAAAAAAAAAATCCAATCCAGCAATCTGGGTAACTCACCAGCTCTTTTACTAAGTAATCTGCATTTCTCTAAGACTAACCTACCCATACCCTGCACTCTGTTAAAATTCAGATTCCAAGGCCATTCCCCAAATCCAGTGAACGAAAATGTCCACTGTGAAACTCAGAAACCTGCATTTTTAAACAAGTCCCTCAGTGACTATATGTCATGGGTAGAATGTTTGCCTTCCTTCCTGACAAGGGTAATTTTAAAGATAAAGTTAAGACATATGTGCCCATGCTTTGAAAGTGGCAGGGCGTCATTTCAACGGATTGTGGTAAGTCTTCTTTAACCAAAGTGCATTTCTCATTCCTGTTCAAAAATCGTTTCCCTCTGTCCTTGACTCTAAGCGCATCTCTGTCCCACCCTAGATATGGCATATGTGATTTTAGGGGATTCATGCTGTCTGGGGGATGGAGACCCACATACAAGTGTCAGGTATTACTCATATCTTTACTGTAAACTCCACCCAGAATCTGAAAGCCTGGTTTTACTCCAGGTTCTTACATCACCACCAACTTTGATTAGGAGCCATAAAAAATAGGAAGCATCTGGAGGTCAAAATCAGAGCTGGCCCCGACCATCACTTCACAAGATGGTGAAGTTAGCAAGTTTTATCTCTAGTATCAACGGCCTTTCCTTCTCTGCTTGCTCCTACTCTTCGTTCCCACGTTGACCTTTCTAACCAAGGCACCTTCCCTATTCTGAGCAAGAGCTGATGATCTAATTTTTACTAAGATGTTAGGGACTTAATAGTCCACCTTTACGGGATTTTTTTTTTTTTAAGGGAGATGGACTCTGTGGTAGTGCTCAATCCAAAGAATGAATAACTGATGGTGGACTTGTAGTCAACAATGCTAAGTAAGGGATATTTTTAGTTAGAGGAATATTCTATAGCCCCTCCTATGATGATGCCACACAGGTGACCTACCACGACTTTGGGGGTTTTCCTAGGACCAACCGTGGTAGCTAGGAACATCAGTCATTCACTGTTGGCACTAGGAGGGTATCACCTGATGGGCCAACTACCAGAACTCACTAAAATCCAGAGAAGAGAAAGACCATAACACAGTTACTATGAGCACATCTCAGGCTGTGGCTAATCCGGGCTTGGGAAACTTTCTGGGCTGGCTTAGATCCAAGGCCACAGAGCACTGCAGTTAATCCTCCAGGACTCGGATGGTGTCCAGAATCCTCTCCGGTATGGGCTGATCGCCTGTTTCTAGGCCCAGCCAGCCTCCACCCATATCCTGATGGGACACAGTAGGAGAAAGGCCATGTGGAAAAGGGAGATAGTTTAGTAAAATAGAAGGAATTTTTAGCTGATACTCAGGGAAACCTGGGGTCTAGACCCAGCACTGCTGCTATTAAAGTGGGTCACTGCAGGCAGATGACATCCCAGTGACAGGCCCCATTTCCTCATTGGAAAAGGGAATGTCTTAGATTAGGTGTCTTAGAATTAAGAACCGTGCCAGTTCCAAGAAGTAATTATCCTATGCACCAAAATAAACAGCAGAATTTTACACATTATCCATCATGAATGGGTATAGATGTTATATGGCCAGAAAGTTAACATTTATGCAGCACTTTGTGCCTTTGCTACTCAAAGTTTAGTCCCCGGAATCAGCAGCATGGGCCCCCCTTGAAGCTGGTGTGGGATCCCAGGCTCAACCTGCTGAATCAATCTGCATACTAACAAGATGCCCAAGGGGTTCAGTTGCATCTGAGAGTTTGAGAAGTACACTAACATGTGCAGCACCTGTCGGAGCAACACGGTACCTCAAAGCTCTGATTGGTTCCTCATAACCCCATACTAGCCTGAAGTCATAAGGGCTTCAAGGGCCACCACAAACTGGTCTCTGCCTCCAAGTCCAGCTTCAACTTCACTTTCTCCAGTGCAGCTCTGAGGACCTCTTCTGCTCTGCTGAGCCGGTGACGTGGCAATCAGATGTGAAATTCCCTCTCTCTCAAATATTCTCCATAGAACCATTTCCCTTTGGTTAACTCCTGTTATTCCTTCAACAAATATTTAGGGGGCATTTCCTACGTCAGGCTTCTTCTGGAGACTGTCCTCATGGAGCTTACATTGCAAGCACGCCCAATTCCAGTTTAGGTCATCTCCCCGAGGATGCTTTCCCTGACCCCCAGACAAGGCTAAATCCCTGTGCTCTATTCTCATCATCACCTGCAAACCCCTTTTGTAACAGACTATATTTTCCTCTAGTTGGAGGTTCAAGTCTTCTGTACCTATTGGACTCTAGCCCCAGGAGGGCAGGTCCTAGGCATCCCATTCGCTGCCTGCACCCTCTAATTCCTAACCCACTAACTGACAAGAGAGGGGCTCCACAAATATTCACTGAATAGGGGGAAGTGTTCCAAAGGCAGGGAGGGACCTGGCTGAGATATGAAGAATTAGTGCTGTGACAAAGGGATTCTGATGGTTCTCATCACAGACATGAAAGAACAACCATTATCTGTGGCCCTTATTTCTTTGATCTGAACTTCCAAAGAGATTATCTGTGCCCACAGTATGTACCATTTGGAGGAAGGAAATCTAAATTGGCATCCACAGTGCAGTTGCTATCTGCCCAGATCTGCCTGGGATCCAGGCCTCACTCTCCCTTCCAATGAGCAAAGTGTGGAGACTGTGGGGCGGAATCTGGGCTGTGTGCTGCTGTCTTCAAGCTTGGTGACAAGTATTTCAACTTGTTTCCAGGTGACGGGAGGGCAAAGATGGCCTCAAATGTGTTTGAGACAGGCTATTCCCTGCAAGAGGGAAACAGGCTAAGACAGGAGCAGATGTGCAAAGACAGAAGTTCAGAGATTTTTAAAATCAAATTTTATTTGAAGATAGTGGAATATAAAAGTTTATTCTAAATTGGGTCAGTCAACCAAAAAAAGAGAATGTCCCTTTTCTGCCTCCTATTATGGGCAGCTGCCATGCAAAGAGCCACGGGAACCTAAGGAAATTTGGCCTCGTCATCAGAGACCACAGGGGTTGACTTTCAGAGCCTCTTGGTTTTATTGCTTAGCAGCAAAAGGTAACTGTCAAATAATAGGCCAGTGCTTTTTTCCACATCTTTCTACCCTCCGCTTACCTTTTTTCATGAATTTTCAAGGCAGGTGAGGCAGATGGTGTTGATCCCAGGTTGGCCAAAGAATAGTCTAAGCTCTGAGAGCTTAACTGACCTTCCCCAGGTCACACGAGCTCTCCTGCCTGCCAGTTTACTGTGGTTTCCATTAGCTATTCAGGCCATGGCATGAAATCCGCAATGAGGTCAGTCAGATAGCTCGGTGAGCTTGAGCTCGGAGCAAAATTGGTTACAACTGCAGCTGACATCCAGAGCCTGACATGGCACAGCAGTGACGGCCAGCAAAAGGTCACACGGAGGAAGGGCAGACACGGTGCCTCTTTTGTGTTCAGGAAACCTTCCGATACATTCCTTTTTCAGTAACAACTTCCCTTATGTAAAGAAAGCAAACCCAAGTGTCTGCACATTTGAGTTGTTTTGTATTATTTTAGCTGGTCTTAAGAGTGTTCGTGAGTCAGAAGCAATTTCAGGAAATACTGCCCATATCACCAGCTGGAATCCAGGTTCCTGTTCTCCAGAGCCCTCAGACACAAGTACATGTGTTTGTGCACACACACACACACACACACACACGTGCTCTCACACATGCCTACACGCACTAACAACCTGGCACATTCACACACACTCATTCACATACACTTACACACAAAACTCAAATACACACATACCTTCCCACACACACAAATTCGCACGACTCATACAGTCACAGTCAGACACCCCCAAACACACATATACATGCGCACGCATGATCACGTACACCCACTCACACAAATGTACACTCTCACGTACACACACCACACACATGCAAACATGCACACTTGGCTCTTGCCAAGTCTCCTTGATGCTAACACAAGCATGGCGTTCTCCATTCCAAAAGCACTTGTTGCATGAGAATTAAGACAAGATAATGTCCACGGATTATTTAGGTATTTCCAAATATCCACACACTCTGCTTTGTGGACACCAAAATGTTTGGCTGAGGCAAACTTTTCCCTGCGATTCCCTCTCTCTGGGGATACACAGTTAGTCATTCCTACTCATCTCTTCCCACCAAGGCAGAGCAGTGGGAATGTGAGGGCAATTAACCGTCTCCATGACAGAAGACAGACGTTGGAAAGCCAACCCAATAGACCTGGGTGCTGAAGGGACTTTGCAAAGTGACAACTCAGAAGGAATCGTCCCTCCAGAAAGAGGAATTGTCGTGCTCCCTACCCCCACCCCACTTATCTGCCCTCTTTCTCATACTTTTACAACAAAGGTCCGAAAACCCTTCATACCTTCCAACTGGTCCAGAATGGTACACTGCAGGTCACAACACATTTCCTCAGGGACTTTTAATCCCTGTGGAATCCAGGAAGGCTGGGACACAATGGTGGCTCTCTGTGGGAACAAGGTTCTCTTCTGTAAAATGTGAGAGAATGCACTACTCTTTTGGCTTTTATACAAAGCCAATATTTACTCTTATCTATTTGTGTTTGTCCACTGTTTGTTAATTAGTTGTGTCTACTTCCTTTTGGCATCTATCTGCTCAGTGTGTCTCCCTCAGTAGAAAAGGTGGACATTCTCTGAGCGATGGTGAGTATAAAATTCCCAGAAATTAAGCCTTCACTTAGTGCTTTTTGATGACGGTGGTAATGATGGAAGATTGTAACAATGGGCTTCTATGGTTTATATACATATAAAGGTGATTTTATTTCAGAACAAGGTGTCGTTGATTTGCTTTTGTGCACTTTGTCTCTCAGTGCTAACTCCAACATGAGTAACAAGGTAACACATCAGTGTGAATAGCACAAGAGCTTTTCTTATGATACTTTATACCAAATTTAGCACTAAGATGGCTCACTGGCTAAGTGGGAAGAAAAATTACACCCAGTTCTGTTAAAAGATCACTATCTTCCAAGCATGTGTGAGTACTAGAAGCAGATGCAAAGTTTTCTGATACTCAATGGGAGGAGGTAACCTCACCTGAGGGCAAGGCAATAGGACTGAATAACTGAAAGATGGTTCAATTTGATTTTCATTCAGCACTTTGTAGACCACTTAGCACATATCATGTCATCAATAAACATGTGCAATTAATGAATTAATCCATCTTTCTCTCTGTTGTTGCATATGGGTTTAGTCCTTAAATGTGTCTCTGTGACTTGCCTGTACATGGTAGCCATGTCTTCCCAGGGATAAGTTCCTTAAATAAGTACCATACCCTCACATCTGCTATGATCTCCTTATAATGCTGTTTTTGAGAACATGTGATGAAAATCCCCTCAGAAAAGAAAGGACTTCTTTTTTACCCCTAAACACCATTCTGCTGACCCCAGCTTTCTATCACAGAGAGTTCCAGAGCTATTTTCATTCCCTCCACAATAGTAACTGAGCTCTTTATATGCACTCTAGAGTCTAGACTGTGAGCTACTTAAGACAGAGACCACTTCTTATTTATCTCCTGGCTTTAGTGTTTGAGGACATTTTGAGGACATTCGATGAACAATTGATTAGGAACATATTGTTAAGGAAATCAAGTAGGATGGGAAAGGACTGAACTCGTGTTTCATCAATCTAGTGACATCTATTATAAAACCTCAGGAACTCTGAGGAATAAGCTGCCTTTCCTGGAAATAGGCAGGACAGAAAGATTGCCACTAGCAATGGATCCAGCAGTTATAGGGAAGATGGTTCTCCAATGTTCAATAGAGACAATGTGAGATAGTGGTTAGGAGTATGGACTTTAGGGCCAAACACCTGAGTTTGTATGCTGGCTCCACTCTCATTAGTTTTATAACCTTAGAGAGGCTATGTAATCTCAGTGCGCCTCAATTTTTTTATCTGTTAAGGGAGGTAATAATCATTGGGAAGAATATGTGAGTTCAAGTGAGTTCTTACAGGTAAAGTGCTTAGACCATTATGTGACACACATTGAGTCTGCAAGATAATCACTAGTGTTTTTTTCACTAGGAGTGGGGCAGCAACCACCATGGAGAGAATATTTTCTTAAACCTTTGTAACCAAATCCCATTTCTGGCTCTTTTCAGTTTTCTATCAGGTCTCTCTTCCTCCAGCCGTGGTCTCCCCAGTACATGCTTCACAGCGTTTCCAGGACCACCTTTATAAATACAAATCTGACATATTTTCTTCAAGGACTCTTTATGGATCTTCTCCACAAGAATGTCTTTCAGCTCATAGCACATCACTCAACACCCTGCCTAGTTTAATCTCTGTCATGGCTCCACCTTTATCCTCCATCAATCCTCATCTCTCTCTCATAACAGGCTCAGGGACACTTGGCTTTTTGTGCTTCCCCATACTTGGTGCTGTCTCATGCCTCACACCTACACTGCTCCTACTGTCCCTAGTGTCTTCTTCTCCACTCCTACTTTGCCTTCATCCTACTCGTGTGACTGGCAAGCTCCTATTATTCCTTCAGAGCCCAGTTGAGGTGTCACCTCATTGGTGAATCTGCCTTATACACTGTCAGGAGCTAAATTTTGTTCCCAAACTTCATATGCTGAAATACTAACTCTTAGTACCTCAAAATGTGACTCTGTTTAGACATAGGGCCTCTAAAAAGTTAAAATTTTAACTCAAGTTTTGATTAAGTCAAAATGGAGTCATTAAGATCAGACCTAATCCAATCTGGTGTTCTTATAAGAGAAGAAATTTGGACGTACAGAGAGACACCATGCATGTGTGCACACACAGAGGAAAGACCACGTGAAGATACAGAGTTGTGGCTGTCTGCAAGCCAAGGAAAAAAATCTCAGGAAAAACTTAACCTGCCAACATCTTAATCTCAGACTTCTAGCCCTCAGAACTCAGAGAAAATGAGTTTTCGTTGTCTAAGCCACAGTCTATGGCATTTTGTTATGGCCACATGAGCAAACTAATAGGTTTAGTTTCAGTTTGGTTTTTTAATATATGTGCCATCCATTACACAGGCAGCTCTTGATAGGAGCTAAGGGACAGGGCTCAGAGACACTCTTTATTCTTCACTCCAAATCCCATGTGTCTACTGTAAACATGTGTTAATAGATATTATAGTCAAGAACTTCTCAGTGTTTTTCACCAAAAGACCTGCCAGATGCACGTGAGCATGCATTTATCATTGGTGCCTGGGGATATATTCTCCTCCAAAACTATATTATTTTTATATGTATATAAATGGTACCTTCTACTCTATTGAATGATTTGCTATAAAAATGCTTTAAATTTTAAATCACTGGTCAAAATTCTCTAACTCAAGTCAAACTAGTTCTCTAAGGACATGTGTGTGCCACGGTATCAACTTAGTGCCTCCTGTTTGAGGACATGCTTTTGAGATTTTATGGACAAGTAGTTCCAGTGGGCAGGAAGAATGGAGGGGGTATATGCCAGGAACTGTTTTGGTTTTTTGGTTTTTTGGTGTTTGGGTTTTTTTGTTTTTGTTTTTGTTTCCTTGAGCCAGGAACTGTTTATGCACAACATAAAGTGGAAGGAGTCTAAAAACACCTGGAGACCAAGACTGATGTACAGGACAATACTGAGAGGTTGGGAAACCCGTGATTGGCAAGTACTGTGCTTGGGCATGGTTGCCAGAAAATGAAACATAATCTTTTACAAATGGTGTCATGATACCTATGGATCTGAGGTACATATAAGCAATCTGTGACCAGGCAAAACTACATGTTGACCACTTAGAGTGAATGGCATTGCTAATCTGTAAAATGAATAAATTAATACTCATAGGATTCTCTTAGAGTTAAGTGAAATGCATGTAAAAGGGCTTAGCACATACTAACTATGAAATAAGTAGAAATGATTAATATAAACATCATCATTATTACTCCATGAATATTCATCATTATTAACCCCACAAATACTCAGCAGGGAATTGCCCTACTTGAACTTACTGTGTCCACATATAAAGAAAAGAGAACTTACTATCTTTTAGTATCTTAGATCTTTTAAGATCTTTGGGAAAAAGAGCTTAGTATACTGATCCCTGAATAACATGAACAGTAAATTTCCATCTTGAGCAGAAATGATTTGGGAAAGAGTGAAAGGGAAGAAAAATGGTGAAGACTGCCATCTGTGAAATGGCTTGAAAATTTCCAACACTTAGTTTCACAAATGAAATAAAAAATCCAGGTAATAACCATGGTTTTATGGGCACTTAGTATTTGTCAGGCACTTTGTAAACATTTTCTTGTTCAATCACAAAACCCTATGAGGTAGGCATTACTATCCAAGAACTGTTCAGACCACATCAGAATCACTTCCTTTATCAGCCCTCAGTAATTCACTCAGACTCCACCTTAGCAGCTGGACCTGGGACCCAAGCCCAACAATGGGACCCAAATCCAATAACAACCCAATAATTTCTGCCCCAATTTGGAGCAAAGAACCTCAGGTGGCCCACTTCCTGCATCCTACTTTCTGTCACAATCCATAGAGTAATTTAGCAGAGGATGACTTAAATGACTAGGCTTTGGGTGAGACTCAGCCTGGGGTCCAGTGGCACTCTGCAATTTTGAAATAGATGGGCTACTTCATCTCTGGAAGCCTCAGTTTCCTCACAGCTAAATAAGGATGATAATAAGAGTAACTTCCACAGTTTACTTTTCTGTAGTGACATCAGACTATATAGTTGGCATATAATATGCACTAAGAATCTTTAAGGGTAACTGTTATTATAATCTATGTGTATCCAGAATCACTTCTTCAGCATCGAGCTCTGCAATGAGCTCTCAGATCCAACGAGACAGCATTGCCAAACATCTCTGTGACTGCATGACGGTCACCACAAAGTGAGTCAGAGCTCATTTCCAGGTGGCTCCAGCTAACACCTATTTTAATTGCCTTTAGAGTAGATACCTCCCAGGTTAAAAGAGTTGCCTGAGATCCTACAGAGTCCAGGGCCAGATATTGTTATGAAAGCCAGGTGGTGGATTACACAATTATTTTAAAATCTTGCTCACACTCTCTTTGCCCGTGGCAATATTGAAGCTAGAAATATCACACAAGAGAACAGAAGATATTAACAAGAAGGTGTGAACCTCATGGTGACATTTCCTGTTTGTTTCTAAATTAGGGATTAAAAGCCATGCATCCATTATAGGCTTTCAGAAATTGAGAAATCCCCCTGGATATCCCTGGCACCATTACACAGCTCACTTCGCCCTGTTCCATCATTTACCATGTTATTTCTGGGCGCCTTTCTGTGTTTGTTTCCCCAGGTGCCATCTATCCAGTCAGCACACATGAGGGATCTTCAGAGGAAAGCAGGGCAAACAAAGGAAGAGAGGATGGATCCATGGAACAAATTGACCTGTGCAGAAAGAAAGCCAAACAGAGACATATGGAGTTCATCATGGAAGAAGCAAAACTCCCCAAGCTATATAAGTGTGTGTGAGTGCTGAGGGCATATCTGAAGCAACTGCGTTTCTGTGTGCCTTGCAAATTATTTTGTGGTTTCCACAGACTTCCTTTTGGGTAATGGTGTTTAAGCACCACCTAAGCCCATCCCAGTTTAGCTCTTGGAAAGTGACATGGAGAGACATTTCTGCACACTGGAAGACCATCACTTTATATCAGTTTCACCCAAGAAATGAACACAGGGACAATTCTCATACGCAGATGAATCCCTGCACACTTGGATTGTCTCCACCGCATGGATCAGCCAGAAATTTCAGGGGGAAAAAGCCAAGCTAATAATTGGCAGTATGTAGACAAAACAGTTGATGGAGTTACTGTTTCTCTTTTTAACATTGTGTAAATCAAGTATAGTCTAAAGGCTTTTATTAAGTTGGTTCAAGTCCATTAATACTGTGCCATTGTGCCCTCAAAGAACAGGCTGCAACGAAGGAGCCCCAAGTCAAGCACACGTTCACCTCACGAAGAGGGAGCAGTGGCCCTGTAATTACAAGCATGTGTTGAGGGTGACTGGGAGTGACTGCCGGGCACCTTCCGTCTCCTTCCGTATATACGAATCCATCAAAAGTAATAAGAGAGGGAACACTGGCCAGCGAATGCACCAACACTCAACATTTTTCCTTTGAAGCCAGAACTCCTCTGACCTCAGGAGTCATTGATTTGCTGTCAAGCCACATAGGTGTCACACAAGGGTCAGCAGAGACGACTCCAGGGGAATGTTTTCTTACTTGGTAAATTTATCAAGACCGGGAAACTGAAGCAATCCGAGAGCTCCACGTGGCCTTATGCATTCCCCTTTCACCTGCTTCCCCTTTGAAAGTAAATCTATAGCAGACATTAAATAGGTCTGTGGGTAGGGGGAGGGTTAACCTGGGTTTCATCTCTTGGAACAGGTTTTAAGGACTCCTTAGCTAATAAAAAGGCTAAATTAGGAACCATTTTCCAGTGTAATTACAAAAAGTTCTATCAGGGTTTTGAAGCTAGGTTAGAGGCTCAGGCTGGGATACAGGTAAATATAACACAGCAAAATCTGCCCAGGAAACACACACACACACACACACACACACACACACACACACAGAACAAGTTGAAAGTGATCACATCATGGATTATCAAAGGAATCGCAGGTGAGGCAAGAGCACCAAGATGCAAGCTAGCAGGAACTGCGTCACAGGAAAATGTGTGAGCAGTTGAGTAGGAAATCTCTGTGAATCCAGAACTGAAGCGCCTGAAGAAAATCCGTGGAAGGTTTGGCACTCTAAGTGTTTCCAAACCTCAGATCGTAAATTGTTGTACATAGAAAACTTAAGACATGAAAAATAAGTCAGGAATGACCCAGACTAAGAACTACACACTCACTCTGCTCCCAGACCATATATAAAATTAAGCCCTATGGATTCCATTTAGTAAATCTAGAATCAAGTGCCCAGCACATGCACAAACCTATGTTACTATGGGGAACAATGGAAGAGGAGGTCTCTGACTCTCAGCTGTTTAAAATCATATCTCCATCAGACTACCTAAGTGGCCATCTCAGAATAACAGATGCTGATGGAAAAGTGTTGAACAGGATTAACCTTCTAGTCTCAGAGCATCATTAAATTATTTCTGTAGCCTGAAGGTTTTAACCTTCAATATGAGAAAGTTACTCTTTAAAGGTAATAGTTCTTCCCCACCATCCTACTTGAGGATGTAACATCAAATTTCTGGTGTATGGGAGAGACCTGCCAACCCAGCTCTGAACTGGCATGGACTGCTCATCTGTTTAACGAAGGGGAGGCCCTGATTCCCAAGGAATGTCAATCTCTCAGCTTGAAGGGGGGGATGCTGCAAATTGGAGGAGTCATGTAACATCCTCCAGTAAAGCAACTCTTCCCAAATCATGCTCCACGGATATTTCGAAAAATCAGAATTCCATTATCAAATTTGGGAAACATGGGGTTAAATCAAGTTAAAAGTCTCTCAAGCATATGTTCTGAGTCCTTAATGGACAATTGTTAATCTCCAAGCAGAGAAAGTAACATTTTTCAATCTTATTTAACCATGGAACTTTCTCCTCATAAAAATGATTTCCAAGGACAAGTGCTCCATGGAACACATTTGGGGGAATAGTGTGTTAGGGGCGCATATCCCAGCATATGCTCTCCTGCAGACTTTTTGCATACATACTAAGGGTGGGCTTCAAAATGATTCCAGATGAGCCAGGCCCCTGGCAACCCTGTGCTACCATGAGTTTTCCTTATTATGAAAATGTCCGTGACTAATATTCATTATGTTTCCTCCAAATACTGTTTCTTGCAGTCACAAGATTTACTTTCTACCCAGACCTCTTGTTTGGGTGTGATGAGGAAACAGAGTTTGGTCTCCTGGGATCTGTCCCCAGTTCCATGTCGGCATGTTACTTTATGTCACGTTTAGCTGAGCTGGGAACAGTTGTTGTTTTTTTTTTCCTCTGAGGGGATGATGTGGTCTGGGATGCAGATTCAGTCCTTTGAAGGGCCACTATGCACAGAGAAAAGCATGGCCCCAAGCCCCAGACTTCTGAACCCCCAGTTTTAAAGAGGAGGATGAGTTCCAAGGGAAAGACCACTGGTGACTCAGCCCCTCCTATCGCCACTCCTGGAGCAACTCCAAGGGCATATTCCAGACAGTGGTTCAGCATCTTCTGCGTAGGAGACAGCACATGAGGCTTAGTCAGCCTCCATCCCAAGTCTTCCTGCTGAAATGACAATGGCAATGGGAGGCAGGCACGCTTCTGGCAGAGATCTGTGGCTCCTTCCCAGTTGGCAGCTGTGGTACTTCCATCTTCAGCAAGGTCTTTGCCAATATAAGAAATGCAGAATCAGGTCCCAAAGAGTCAGATGGGTTGACTCCTGGTTTCTATCATGCTCTTGGAAATGTGAAGGCTGGAAACCACAACCCATCTGTTTTTAAGTTTTCTTGTTTAAAACAATACCTTTTCCAAACATTAAGTGAGAAGAAAAGACAGCAACATGAATATTCTATAAGCCAGATATCTGCGAGTGGCTTGAGCTCCTATCCACCTGGAGGCCAGAAAGGGTGATCCACAGGTAAGAGAGGCCATTCCCACTGGAGCCGGGGCAGCTGCATAAACACCCTGAGTTTCTCCACAGAAACTGGTGAAAGGAAATGCATGAAGTCATGCTGGCAAGCCATGTGTCACCCTCAAGTAATTAGGACCCTTGCCCAGCCACCTCCCAGACCCAGCCTAGCACATCCACAGGTGTGTTGTCCTTCTCCAGCTGGCATAACAAGGCCATGCCAGCATTGAGGCCAAAACAGCCCAGGGCCATCCAAGAGTAATATGGCCAGGCCATAGAAGCCAAGCCAGGAAGAGGAGGGAAGGCTCTCCTCTGCAAAATGAAAATAAATTGCAAAATGGCATTGTGTGTGTGGTTGCCCTGGAGAAGAAGGATCTGAAGAGAAGTAAAATTAGAAAGCTGTCAGAGCTCTTCAGTGAGGTTTCTTTCCACAAAGCCAGGTGGTCCCAAGGCACGGGACTAGTGTTAATTGCCACTGGGCTGGGATAAACAGGAGAGCGAACCAGCTGCAAAGCTTGCCCAGGACCCAGACTCTTCTGTGAACTTCCAGGATGCCAGGGAGATGCTTAATGCTTTTTCCTTTTATATTATTATCTTCTTGATGAGGTAGGTCGAAGTTATTAACTCCACTTTATAGATGAAGAAACTCAAGACTGAGAAAAGTATGGAACTTCGTGTTTGCTCCATCCATCACTGGGGGAGCCAGGATTCAAGTCCCTGCTTTTCCAACCACATCATTTGTGTTTTGTTCCTCTCTCAATGGCCTAAACCACAAATGCCTTCAGCTGAGCAACTTGACCTTTCCTGTTTGCAGGGGTCAGTTGGAGGAGGACAGGAATATTTTTCCCAAAAGCTGCTTAGAAGGTAGCATCTTTTGACTCATTCTGTACTTACCACAACTTTTCATCAGTTTAGGCTCAGGGAGGACAAGGAGTATTTAATGGTACAGGAGGCCTGAGGGGGGAGAGGGGAGGTGTGCAATAGGATAGGTGGGAGCAAATGGAATTATTTCATCCCCGCGTGTTTCTGTCCCACCCTCCCCTTCATACCCTGCCCCAGTGACTCTCCAAGTCATATTCCTCCAAACTCCTGAGAAAGGGTTTGTGGGTACACTGTGATAAGGCCAGCCAGAACCTAAACTATATCTACATAGTCAAACCTCTGTATTCAGATCATTTTGGATGGCCAAATGGCCTGGTGCTAATCATTACATGCTTGGAATATTTTTGGTGACTTTTTTGCAAGAGAAAAGCTGTAATTGTTTCTACATCCCATCTTATGTCCTTGGTGGCACCTAGCTGAGATATTGCAGAGCTTGCCAACGTTGCAAATATATCCACAGTCAATCGGCATTTGGTGATATTGAGAGCTGCTGAGGGACAGCGCATGATTACCTTCTATCCCCTTGGAACACGGCTCCAGTTTGTGTTCTATGTGGTTGATGTGCCTCATTTCATGAATTGAAATCCATGGCTCCCTGCTGTAACTCCTTTGTAACTAGCTCTTTATCTCCCAAACCCCTCTCCTTTGCCCTTATCCTTTTGAATCCTTTTTTTTCTGTCTTGTCGTTTCCATCCAGCCCTACTTCTGTCATGTTTACTTTCATTTAGGTACAAATGCTGTTCCTTTATTACTATTGACAGCTAATCGCAGTTAGTTTCACACTACATGGAAAACAGACCAATCATGGTGCACTAATAGAAAGTGGTAGGGTCCTTAGCTTTCAATAGCAAACAACTCAATTCAGTAAAAGTTTATTGGGTGCTCACCAGTCGCCAAGTGCTGGTGGAGGAAACAAGATAAATAAGATACAAATCCTAGCTACAAAGCATTTGAGCATCTATTGGGAGAGAGGCATCCAGTATCTCATTAGAGCTTCCCCATCCCAAGAAGGCTTAATCTTTGCATGACTTATAGACAGTAGGCGTGCAATACATGCTTGGATGAAATATTCTGCCTCCAATTATATTAATTTTAGACCCTGAAAATTTCCTGAAAGATGAGGTGATTAAAAGACATGATTGATTGAACATAGAGAATGAGACAAAGGCCCTTAAATGAAAATAGTTATAAACTTTGGACAAAAATGTTAGACTGACATCTTCAGTATTCCACTTGCTCCAATCCCTCAGACTCAGTCTGTCTGGCTGAGGCTGGAGAGGGAGACATCTTCCCTGGAGAGAAGCAAGGTTGCCTCTGGAGCTAAACCCTAGCCAGGCCATCAGAAGTCCTTTCACCACCCAATACCTGGATGGGATGGACTCGTGTGTGGGGGATTAGAGAGAGGCAAAGCTCATTCAGTTCCTTAAGCCACATACTCCATCCCGTAAGACATACCACATGCCAGGTAAAGGGTAAAGGACACACTGCAGCCCACAAATGATTCATAACCTGGGGTTGAATCTTATTCTGCTCTGCCTCTGACCACTTGACTATTGACCTTGCTGTTTGTTCACCTGTTGCCGTCCTTGACTCCCCACGCATTTGACGCATGGAGCCAATACCACTCCAGCCCCATAATAACTTTGCATCATTCAAGGTGATATTTGGTATTTGATATTTCACACTCTCTTTGATTAATATTCTTCACAATTCAACTCTGTTTCCTAAAACCCACTTACTTTGGTGCTCTCTGCAAATAATAGCCTTTCTTTCCCCCTGAATGACCCAAATAAAACCACCCAAAGACATTCAAGTGAGCATGGGCAAGGCATGTTTACAGACAGCCTCCCACACTTTAGTCAGAGGGAGTTATGGTACAATGTAAACTGCCCAGGCTCTTATATTGGAATTGATAAGTGAATTATCTGAGAGGAAACAGCTCCTTCCTTTGTCTATCTGCTCATTCTTTCCTTGCATCCAGGCTATCTGGGATCGCATTCAGACAACCATACATCTCTCCTTGCATTTTGGTTAAGTCCTGGACAACCTGAGACCATTGGAGGTCAGTTGTGTAAAAGAAAGATGATCAGGAATGCAGAGAAAGATACCCAAAGGTGAGAAAGGAGAGAAAATAAATAGACTGGGAGGAGATAAGCCATAGAAATGCAAAGTAGTCAAGCCTTGGGTGTAGTCAAGGACAGCCAGCTGGGAGAATAAGAAGAAAGAATAATATGGAGCAATTAAGGGAATTAAGAGATAGCTATTGGGGATATGATATCCCCTACTTCTACTGCCTCTCTTAGGTATCTATTTCAGGAACAGGCACACTTAGAAAAGTGGTTATTTTAAAAAGAAATTTAAAAGGGAAACCAGGGACCCAGGGGACTGGAGAGAAGAGCTATTCAGAGATCTTTCTTTCAGGTCACCTGGCACAGGAGAAAGAGAAAGGATTCCTTGAGTCACAATAAAGAACCTGGCGTTTGGTGCAACTTTGTTCATGTTTAGTCCTCAGATATTTAAAAGTCCCAAATGGAAAAAAAAAAAAAAAAACAGTATAGCCATGGTAACCAAAGGCCTCGTTGGACCCTAGAAAAAATTCTATTCCTATGATAGATACATACATCTATTTATGTGAAGCTCAAAGTATAGAAATGAGGACCAGCCTGAGCAACCTGAAACTTGGGTTTTCATTCTAGGCCTGAATGGTCCCCCTTGTGCCTCCTGAGGTACCTCTTAGGGGCTAGTTCTGATGCTAGATGCAGGAGATTCAAGGATGAACAAAATACTCTATTTCTACCTTTGAGAGACTTATCTCTTTTTAGGCTTCCATTTTATCCTGAAGATAAGAGAAGTGGAGAGAAGATATCCAACTCTTTACAAATTCCATTTTTCTAGCCAAGGAAGAACAGCCTAGGTAAAAAATATGGAAGCAGTTTTGCTCTAGTTTCTATTTTCACTTATTAAAAAAAGACTTTCAATTCATGGTCCATGGCTTCAGTTACTTGACATATAGTCATTCTTACCAAATGATGGCTTTTATCTTAAAAAAATAATACATACTAGCCATTGGAAGTTGTATGTGACTTCCAAGCATTCCATAAATCTGAAAGAAAGTCTTATTTTTATTGTATTGTCCTAACTAACATTAATCAGGATGCTTCCTGACCTCCCAAATTTTTGTGGCTGCTCGTTACTATTTATACTCAGTCTTACTCAGTCTAAGTTAGAATACTTCCACTGTTCTCCAAACTAATGTGAACCTTTATTTCAGACAGAGCTTGGTGGTTAAGTTCATATCTCAGGTGTACTGATTTGGAGACCTAGAAAGGACTTACAAAGATTTAAACAGAAGGAGTAAACAAGAGATATATTCAAGGGCAAGATATTTGGAGTGTGGGCAAACAATCCATCTTAACAGTAACCAAAGTAAACCAATATCATTCACATTGAGGAATTGAACTGGTGAGACTCACATCAATTTTCAAACCCATATCGAAGTCTGCAAAGGAGAGAAATAGAGATTTCTAATCTTAGTCTTCATGGCTATAGAACATGTAAAATGTAGAGGACTGAGAATAAAGGGGAAAACAAAAATCACTGATCCAGAAAGGGAGGTGGTTGGAACAGAAGTTAAGAGCATTGGCTTTGTCTTCCAAGAGGCTTGGGTTTGAATACTGCTCTGCCGCGTATTTGACATGTTAATGTTTATGTAGGCAACTTAAAAACTTTTGGAGCCCTATTTTCCTTAATATTTCATGGGATTGTTGTGACTATTAAATGAGACTATGTATATAAAATGCTTGCCCAGTGCCTCACAAGTAGATAGAACCTCAACACATGGTGGTGATTATCTACAAGACCTTTGCTTGATAAAGCATTTTATAATATATTATATGCATTTATATACATGTATATATATGAAATGCATTTAACTGTATTTAAAGTTTTAAAAACCTTTGACACAAAGGTACCAACACTGAACCAATAAAGTCTAGGATCTGTTCTAATTTATAATCTGTTTCTAATTTATAGCAATGGCTTTTCTAAACAGTGAATACAATTTTTAATATACATGTTTAAAGCTGTAACTTTCTCTTTAAGCACTTATTTAGCTGTATCACATAAATTTTTATATGTTGTCTTTTCACTTTCATTCACTTCAAAACATTTTTTAATTTCCCTTGTGATTTCTTCTTTGATCTAGGTTACTTAAAAATGTGTTATTTAATTTTCAGATATCTGGGGATTTCTCAAATTTATGTTGTTGCTTTCTAATTTAGTTTTATTGTGGTTGGAGAACATACTTTGAGTAACTTCAATCCTTTTATAGTTATGGATATTTATTTTAAGGCCTATCATATGGTCTAGTCTAGAAAATGTTTCACATGCACTTGAAAGAATATATTTGCTATTGCTGGATAAAGTATTCTATAAATGTCAGTTAGGTCATGTTGGTTAACAGTGTTTTTCAAATCTTCTATATCTTTACTAATTTTACATAAATTTGCTCTATCAGAATCAAGGGACTTGAAATTTTGAACTATAATTACTAAATAGTCTACATCTCCTTTCAATTTTTCTCAGTTTTTTGCTTTTTGTATTTTAGGGTCCCATTGTTAGGTGCATACACATTTAAAAATCATTATGTCTTCCTAGTGTATTAATCCTTTTATCATTATGAAATTTCCCTGTTTATCTCTACTAATATGTGTTTTCTAAAAGTCTATTTTGTTTGATACTAAATAAGCATAGCCACTTCAGCTCTCTTTGGTTTCCTGTTTGTATAGTATGTCTTTCTTATTCTTTTACTCTTAATCTGGTTGTATATTTAAACTTGAAGTGTGTCTCTTGTAGTTAACACATAGTGGAATTTTTCTTTGTATCAAATCTGATAATTTTAATGTTTTCATTGAAGTATTTAGTCTATTTAATGAACTACTTAATGTCATTAATGATATGATTGTATTATGTCTGTCATTTTGCAATTTATTGTCAATATGGCCCATGTTTTTTTGTTACTCTGTACTTCCTTTACTGTGGTATTTTGGATTAATTCTTCTTAGTATATCATTTAATTCCTCTGTTGATATTGGGAATTTATAGTTATTTTCTTAGCATTTGCTCTAGAGATTAAAATATAAATCTTAATTTATCAATTTAACTCATGTTAATGTAATACTAAATTTCAGCAAGATATAGAACCTCTGTTCCTATATAGCTCTATTTTCTCTCCTCTTTTTTTGCTATTACTGTTACATATATTATATCTATATTAATGTTATAAACTCAACAATATAGTGTTATAATTATTACTTTATACAATCTGATGATTTTTTTAATGGAGAGAAGAAAAAAGAAAATATATATTGATACATTCTTTTATACTTATGCACACATTACCTTTTCTAGTGCTCTTTATTTCTTCCTCCCCCCCCCCCCCAAGTGCTCTTCATTTCTTCCCATGGACTTGCCTCATAGTGTTTTCTTTCATTTCCTATTTCTTATAAGACTGGTTTGCTAAGAATAAGTTCTCTTAGTCTTTTTTTATCTGGGAAATGTTCTTTTTCTTGTAGGTTGCTATTAGTCAGAAAAAATATATATTAATGAACAAAAGTGTCTGTAAAAATTTTAAATCTTATCAAATGCTTTAAATACATACACACAGGGCAGCCCCGGTGGTGCAGCAGTTTAGCGCCGCCTGCAGTCCAGGGTGTGATCCTGGAGAACCGGGATTGAGTCCCACATCCAGCTCTTTGCATGGAGCCTGCTTCTCCCTCTGCCTCTGCCTGTGTCTCTGTCTCCATCTGGGTCTCTCATGAATAAATAAATAAAATCTTTAAAAAAAATACATACATACATACATACACACACACATCTCTTTACAGAATCTCTTTACACTCATAATTCTTTACAGAATCTTTGAACAGTATCTTTTTTTTTTACCTCAACGTAATGTGTAAAGATGTTTCTAGATAAAGCTTTACATGTGAAAAAAGAAAATCCATTGTCTTATACATATACACACACATAAAGACAAACACACTTATTATTTAAGAAGAACAAAAATACATGGTAAGAGTGTGAATTGGATTGGACTGAATTTCTTATAAAGCTTATATAAAAGAACACTACATGAATCTTTGTGTTACCTTAACTTTTAAAGAATAGTTTACTGGAGATAGAATTAGTGATTGACTGCTTTGTTTCATCACTCTGCCTTCTGGTCTCCATTGTTTCAGGTAAGAATTTAGCCATTAATTGGATTATTGCTCCCTCGTTTGGGATGGGTTTTTTATTTCTTGCTGCATTCAAGATTTTCTATTTGTCCTTAGTGTTCAGTAATTTTACAATTTGTGTAGATGGAGATTTTTGTGTTATCTTACTTAGGGTTTTTTGAGCTTTATGGATGTGTAGATTTATGTTTTATATTAATTTTGTGAAATCTTCATTCATTATTTCTTCAAGTATTTTTCCTGCCTCTCTTCTAGATTCTCACTACATATTAGTACATTTTATCTTGTCTCATAGGTTTCTAAGGTTCTGTTTTTATTTCTTCAATATCTTTTCTTCTTTATTCTTTAGGTTGGCTAGTTCCTTTGATCTATCTTCAAGTTCACTGATTCTTTCTTCTGCCATCTTAAATCTACCCATTTAGTTAAGTTTTTATTTCAGCTACTGTGCTTTTAAATTCTAGAATTTTCATTGGTTCCTTTTCTACTTTTCTGTTTCAATACTGAGAATTCTTATTTGAGGATAATTATCATACTTAAACTTTTTAAGTATGTCATAAGCTCCACTTCGGAGTCTTTGTGAGTAAACATAACATTTGGGTTTCCTCAGAGTCAACTTCTATGGATCTTTTTCTCTTGGGTATAAGTCACATTTTCCTATTTCTTTGAATATCCCACAATATTTTTTGAAAACTGATATTTTATATCATATATTGTAACACCTCCGGGTTTTTTCCCCATAAGGTAACTATTGGTTATAGAAATTTACCTAGACTTAATTTGCAGAATCTGTCTCCATGAAATTTGCAGCCCCTGATATCTCTGCTGTTTTTTATTTTTAAATTATTTTATTTTTCTGTCTGACTTCCTATAAGTGCCCTGAGTCTGCATGGCTTACTAGCAAGTCAATGATTCACAAGAGGTTGTGCTCAAGAACTTTGAGCCTATAAGGCTAACACCCTCTACTGATAGATCTGTGTGTGTGTTGAGGTAAGCATTTAAAGTTCAGGCAGCTTTCAAGTCTCCCTGAGCTTTTGCTTTACTCTGGACCTTCCTGGGTGTCCTGTAACCATGAGCATAGCTTCCCATTAGGCCAGAGAGGTAAGGAGAGCTTATCTCACCCGTCCGTCTATGATTCTCTCATTTCTATCATCTCTTCGTTAAGGTTTTGGCTAGTCTTTCACTTGCCATAACTGGGGCTCAAACTCAGTTTAACGAAGCTATGGGAATTCCCCATTCACTTCCTATCACATATGCTACTTTTACTGTTAATGCTGCCAACAATGGGTTTTGACTCTCCAGCCCAAATCAAGTCAGCTTGTTTTAACAGTGAAGCTTCAGGCTTTCTGGTTTTCATAAGGTATCATGCCCTGGTAAGGCTACTTTACTAACCAAGTTTTTGGAGGGGGTATGCAGGAGGAACAGTTACAAGCAAGAAGGCTGAGGATTGTCTGCAGACTTCCACTTTTCTCATCCAAATTTCTAGCAGTTTTTCATGAATAAACACTCTCAATTTCTTGTTTTTTTCTCTGGTGATTTGCAGAGCACTGAAACAGTTGTTTTTGATCAGTTTTTTTTTTTTCCCATTTTATACTGTTTTTTTCAGAAAAAGATTTGTTGGACTCCCCATTTTGCTATAATGGAGTCCTGCCTCTGAATAAAATATTTAAGTCAATTGTTTCAACATGTATCAACAGTGTTGTTGTTTTTTTCCCCCTATTCACCCTGTTTACTTTTCCTCAACAGATTTTTAACATTTTTTTGCCAAAAAAAATAATTTTATGCTTATTTTGCTTTTTCATGGCTTTACTCTAATGATGGGAATAGTCTCTTAAAGATGATTATGAAAGTATTATGACTTATGTTTCCTTTGTCTGTTTCTGACACTTTTCCTTATATCTTTATATTCACATAAAATATACAATGGTGCTGGGATGTCTGGAACTCAGAGGTATTAACCATTTGTTGTTTACTTCTTTTGTCTAAGAAAATCATGAACATAAATGATTATTGTATGCCAAATTTAAGCTGCACACTTTGACATGTGATTTCTTCAGTATTATAGTCTATTAATTAAAGCCCTGTGTATACTGAAATAAATTTCACATGATTTGAAAACAACCTCCACCAAAAATAAAGACATGAAAATTTCTACAACATTATTAACCACTAGAGAAATATAAATACCATAGTGAAATACTACTGAATATCTGCTGGAGTACAAATCTGTGAAGCAACTGGAATTCTCACACATATCTAGTAGGAATTTAAAATGATATGACATGACCACTTTGGAAAATGGTTTGGCAGTATCTTATGGTTAAACATATTATTATCATGTCACCCACTCTTAGGTATATGCCCATAAGAAGTAAAAGCTATGTCCATACAAAAACTACTACAGCAATGTTTATAACATGTTTATTCATAATAATTTCAAACTGATAACAATCCAAAAATTTGTGACTTTTCATTAAGTAGTATTCCATTGTGTGTGTGTGTGTGTGTGTGTGTATCACAATTTGTTTATTCTCTTATTGGCAAACCATTGTACAATTATATGAAGGAGTCTGAAAAACACAATGCAGAGCAAAAAAAAAGCCAGATACAAAAGACTATATACTATGGGATTCTAATTATATGAAATTCTAGAATAATAATTTAAAAAAACCCTATAGTGACAGAATGGATAGCAAGTGTACCTGGGCATGAGGAGAGGAGGATTATCTGCAAAGGAGCATAAAGGAAATTTGAGGGATGAAGAAAATGGAAATGTTGTATATCTTGATTACGGTAGTGGTTATCAGGTCTATATATTTATCAGTAATCATCGAACTATCCCCTTTAATATGGTTGCATTTTAGTATATGTAAACTGTATCTCAATAATTAGGTGCATAAAGTACTCAGTGTAGATGCTAGCACCTGGTAAGCACTTCACAAATGTACTGATGTTTGTGGTGAAATAACATTAGGATGTCAGAGACTCATTCTTCTTCTTGCTTGAAGAACTGGAATTGCAAATTCTCCAGTGTTTTCCCCGTCCGTTGAATATGAAGAACCAGGCTATAGGGGTACTGATTCCACAAGGAAATGGCAGGCAGGTAGAAACTTAACAAGGATTACATTATGGCATATTTTTGTTGTTGCTGCTGCTTTTGCATTTAAAAAAAAATTTGTATTTAAATGTAATTTAGTTAACATACAGTGTATTATTAGTTTCAGGGGTAGAATTTAGTGATTCAATGGTTGCATATAATCCAGTGCCTTCCTTAATGTCCATCACCCAATTACCCAATCCCCCCCCCACCTCCCCTGAAGCAAGCCTCAGTTTGCTCCCTATAGTTAAGTCTCTTACAGTTTGCCTCCCTCCCTGGTTTTATCTTATTTTATTTTTCTTCCCTTCTCGTATGTTCATCCGTTATTTTCTTAAATTCCACGTGTGAGTGAAATCATACGGTATTTGTCTTTCCCTGACTGACTTATTTCACTTAGCATAATACCCTCTAGTTCCAACCACATCATTGCAAATTGCAAGACTTCATTCTTTTTGATGGCTGAGTATTCTTCTTTAACCATTCATCTGTTGATGGATGGACACCTGGGCTTTTTCCATAGTTTGGCTATTGTGGACATTGCTGCTATAAACATTGGGGTGCAGGTATCCTTCCGAATCACTATGTTTGTATCCCTTGGATAAATACATAATAGTACAATTACTGGGCCACAGAGTAGTTCTACTTTAAGCTTTTTGAGGAATCTTCATACTATTTTCCAGAGTAGCTGTACCAGTTTTCATTCCCACCAACAGGTTAAGAGGATTCCCCTTTCTCTGCATCCTCACCAATATCTATCATTTCCTGAGTTGTTAATTTTAGCCATTCTGGTTGGTGTGAGTTGGTAGCTCATTGTGGTTTTGATTTGTATTTCCCTGATACCAAAAAATGTTGAATATTTTTTCATGTATTTTGTTTGTTTAGTTTTGCCCTTGTGTTTTTGCTAAATTGGTGATGTTTCTTAGACATATCTTCAGAAAGAAGATATTATGGTCAGTGGAAAGTATGATAGCTTGGGCTCTAGTCTGTCTCTAGAATCCTGCCCAAATTCATGAACTCTGAGTTTCATTTTTGAAAAAAGTGGATTGAGTTTTATGATCCCTAAGATCTCTTCCAATTTAAAACTTCCAAGTTTCTATGAACACACACATTTGTTGCAAATAATATCTGCAAAAGTAATTCAACTTTCACATTTCTGAATCTCTCTCTTTTAGTGCATTGTATTTCTGGACTCTCTCTGCTATACTCCTTTTTTCTACAATTAAAATTTTAATTATGTCCCACTTCCTCAGAGTGTTGCTAGGCAATAGGAAAGAATTTATTGATCTATTACTACCTAAAAAATCACTTCAAAACTTAGTGGCTTAAAACAACAACATTTATTTTGCTCATGAATCTGCAGCTTTAGGGCTCAGCAGGGACAGCTCATCTCTGTCTCACTTGGCAGCAGCTGGGGCAGCTTAAAGGCTGGAATTCTCTGAAGGATCTTCATTCACATGCCTGGTGCCTAGACTAGGAAGTCTCAGACAGCTGAAGGCTGAAACAGCTAGAGCCCAAGCATCTTTACGTCCATGTTTTTTTTCTCCACATGGCCTTTCCAGCATGGTAGCTTCAGAGTACCTGAATTTCTTACATGTTGGCTCAGGATTCCAAATATGCATACAGAGAGAGAGAGAGAGACAATGAGTTTTAGGCAAAAGCTGTGTTGCCTTCCCTACCCGTTTGAAAAGCCACACAGTGTCAGTTCTGCCTAATTGTGCTCATTTAAAGTGAGTCACTAAGGCTGCCCTATATTCAAGGAAAGGAGAATTAAATTCCACTGTTTGATGGTAAGAGTATTAAAGAATTTAAGGACAAGTTTTAAAATTATGGCCAACTAGTTTGAATTAAGACGTTTATGAGTGATAAATAGCTGAGGAGATTTCCCTTTCATCTTCCATTGGCACATCAAGATCACTACTGTCCTCAGAGGGATGGTGCTTTAGGCATTATGATGGCCCATGGTGGAAGGGAGAACACTTGGAACCCCTAAGTCACAACAAAAAACTATTCCTAGTGCACCCTTCAGAAGTCAACTGGGAGGAATGGTTTGGTAATCTCAGTTCTGCTTGCAGCTGGAAAGGCAAGGCAAGCTGTCGACTATGTTTTACCTCAGTAGAGGGTCAAAGAAACACATATTTCATGCAAACTCTATCAACAAAAAAATATACTGAGTAGCAGATGAAGAGTTTTAAGTGTAGCACCTCATAGAGGGTAAAAACTGCTCATTCTGTGACTAAAACCAAATAAATAGAGGAGATGTCTGGGTAAATACAGCATATTTATGGCATAGATCCAATAGTGACGGTAGATCTTAAAGAAAGAATAGGATTTTTAACTCCTCACCCCATGCCCAGTGAATTTGCAGAACTCCTCAGACTTCTGTGCCAGAGTACTGGAGGGGAGAAAGTCTTCATCCCCCAGCATCTGACACAGTTGCTGTTTTGTTTATCACCAAGGAAAATATTTTTAATTTTAATTTCTAATTAGAAATATTCATGTGATATTTGCATTCTATGACATAGTTATCAGTTTATTTAAAAATAAAATAAATATGATTTTACCCAAAATTTCATAGGTGAAATTGATGCCTGAGAAGTTGATCCATGGTCTAGTCTGAGAGTATTTCTTAAGCCACTTTCAGGTACTGTAAGCTCCATCTGGAAATAAAATTTTAAAGTTTGAGAGAATACGTTTTTATACATTCCAGCCTCACATTGACTATTTAAATTGTAAATCCTTAAGCTTTGTTTACATTCACCAAATAGAAATCAAATACTACATTAAATTATAAGGTTATTAGAATTGTAGACTTCAAAGATCTAAAGAATTCATTACATCATCTCATGTAACCTTTTGTCAGATAAAAATCTGAGTCTGAACATATATAGCAGGTTGCTTAAATTATGCAGCTATCAAATCAAGATAAATAATAAATTATAAATAATAATAATTTAAATAATAAATTATTCTTGGCCATATGTAATTTCCTATGTAAATCCTTGTTTTTGTTTTTATTTGCTGCTTCTATTTTATATACCACTGTTTAAGGTTACCTTTATTTTTCCCCATTTTAAATATTTTAAGAATATATTTTATATATTATATAAATATGTGGGGGGGGTGTTCTAGTTCCAACAATGGTGGAGCAGATTATACTGGACTTATCTCCTTGCCAAAAGCAATGATAAACTGTAAACAATTTATAAAAACCAGTCGTTTGCAGGCTGTAGAGAACAATTGAAGCAGAGAAATGGATCTGATATTACCTTGAAAGTAAGAGAAACTCATTAGGTGAGATTCACACTTAACTTTCATTTAAGAGCTTCATTTTCTGGAAAGATGGGAGGGTAGAGAGCAAGAAATGAAACTTTTGAAAGACAGGAGTAGGTGGGCGGGGAACTGAGTATACTTTTAATATGAGATGAAGAGATATAATCCCTGGACTATGGCAGATTAAATATGATCCCATCCTTCATCAAGAGGCAGAGTCTCCCTTCCGTTTGGGTGAGCTCTGTGCTGTTTTGACCAATAGCATACAAAGGAGTGATGATAATCCAATTTCCAAGTTAAAACGCTTCTCCTCTCTTTCACTTTTCTTCTTTTAGACACTTGCTTCGAGAACCCAGTCACTCAACCATAGGGACAAATTCACATGAAAAGGAACCAAGGCCCCAGGCTGATAGCCTCAGCTGATAACTCCAATTTGCTAAGCCTGTAGCTGATGCATCTTCAAGTGAATAATATAGCCCCAGTCAAGCTGCCCCAACTGATGCCACATGGAGCAGAAATTAGGTATTCAAACTGAGTTTGGCTCAAATTGAAGATTTTTAAACAGAATTTAAAATCTGTTGTTCAAGCCACTAAGTTATAGAGTTATTTTTCTTATACTGCAATAGATAACAGAACAATGGAGAGAACTTAAGCAGATATTTCACACACAGAAAAGATATAAAAATGGCCAATAAGCATAAGAAAAGACTAACAGAATTAGTCATCAGGAAAATAAACAGAAGGGACATCTGAGTGGCTCAGCGGTTGAGCATCTGCCTTTGGCTCAGGGCATGATCCTGGAGTCCTGGGATCGAGTCCTGCATCAGGCTTCCTGCATGGAGCTGCCTCTCCCTATGTCTCTGTCTCTCTCTGTATGTCTCATGAATAAATAAATAAAATCTTTTTGTAAAAAAAGGAAAAGGAAATAAACAGAAAACCACAAAATATATTACTACATACGCATTCATATGTCTAAAATTTAAAATACTGATTCATACCAGCTGCTGAGGATGTGGAAGAACTGGGACTCTCATACTTTGATGAAAGCAAATGGTACAACCAATTTCAAAAATACTTAGGCAAGCTTTTTATATATAGACTTAAACATGTCCTATGACCCAGCAAATTCACTCCTAAATATTTACCCAAGAAAAATGAAAAGATATGTTTACCAAAAATTTGCACAAAAATATTCTTAGCAGCTTTTATCATGATAGCCCAAATGGATATAACCCAACTATCTATGAACTGGAGAATGGACCAACAAAATGTGGTATTATAGAATGGTAAATAAAATTGAATATAATACAAAAGAATAAACTGTTGATAAAAATAATAACATCAATGAACCTTAAAAATATGACATTGGGGGAAAGAGGTCAGACACATAGGGATGCTTACTCTTTTTAAAATACACATACAAGATGTTCAAGGCTAGGCAAAACAAATTCAATAAATACTTGAGCCATAACTCTGTCCCAAGCAGGCTGGTTTCTAGAGCTTGTGACCTAAACCATGATGCTGTATCTATGAATTCATAAAGTTTTTGAAGGAGATATAGAAAATGGTTTAATTGCTTACATTAATGATGAGATCCTGAAGAAGAGATAATAATTAAGAGACAACCGAGGAAGGATAAAACAGGACTCTTAGTTTTGCTCTTTATAAATTTCTATTGTATATAGAGAGAATAAGTATAAAGAAAATCATGTTAAAGCACATCATAACAAAATTGCTAAAACACAAAACTAAAAAAATTAAAGCACAAGAGATAAAATGGTATGTTATGTACAGAGTAATAAAGTCAGGCATGACAGCAGACTTCTTATGGTAAAGTGTGCAAACCAAAAGAAAATGAAGCAACATTTTAAACTACTGAAAGAAGCAACCTATTATCATAGAATTGTATTCCCAAGAAAATTCTCTTTCAGAAGTGAGGGCAAAAGAGAGAGTAAATTAAAAATAGAGAATAAAAGCACAGGGATCCATTAACAGACCTATACCACAAGAAATATTAAGGAGAACTTTTTACACTCTCATTAAAAATCAGAGCTTGTCAGATTGGATTTTTAAAAAGCAACACATAGGGTAGCCTGGGTGGCTCAGCAGTTTTGTGTCTGCCTTCAGCTCAGGGTGTGATCCCAAGGTCCCTGGATCGAGTCCCACATCAGGCTCCCCACAGGGAGCCTGCTTCTCCCTCTGCCAATGTCTCTGCCTCTCTCTCTGTGTGTCTCTCATGAATAAATAAATAAAATCTTTTAAAAAAAAGCAACACATACCTACATTCTGCCTATAAGAAACTCTCTTTGTATAAAGATGTAGAAAAAATAGAGCTAAGAAGATGGAAAAAGAATATCATGCAAAAATAATCAAAGAAATCTGTAGTGGCTATAATTAATATCAGACTTTGTACACTTTAGAACAAGGACTATTATCTAGGATAAAGAAAGACATTACATAATAGTAAAGGGGTCAATTTATCACAAGGGCATAACAATCCTAAATGTACATACACATATACCTAACAACTTTAAGATAAATGAAACAAAAACAATTAGACAACTAGAAAACAGAAGGACAGATCATTCACAGCAATATTAGAAGTTTTAAAATCTTTTTTCTTAGTAATTGATGTACAAATAGACAGAAAATAAACATGTGAACAAAACTATTAACCAGCTTTGACGTAACTGACAGTTATAGAAGACGTCATCCAGCAACAGCAGGATAGAAATTCTTTTCAAATGCACACACAGTATTCGCAAAGAAAGACTGTGTTCTGGGTCTCGGTATATTTAAGGTGATTTAAATCATACAAAGTATATTTTCTAATCATAACAGAATTAAAGTAGAAATCAATACCAGAGCAACTTCTGGAAAATTCCCAAACATTTAGAAAACAACATATGAATTTAAACTTAATCACTAAGAAAATTAGAAAATATTTTTAATCAAAACAAAAACATATAAACATAGGCAAAAAAAAAAACCTATAAAAATGTCTGCAATGTAGCCAAAGCAGTACTTAGAGTAAATTTATAACTTTAAATCCATATGTTTGAAAAAGAAAGGTCTCAAATCACTGAATTTTGTACTTAAATTACAAAAGAAAGGGTAAATAAATATGAAAATTATCAGTAAATCTGATAACAAATTATATGACCCTTTGTCTATTTTGGTCTAATAGTTTATCTTATATTGTTGTTTTCTGCTGCTTTTCTTTTATCATAGCTATAGATTTTTGTTATAAATCATAGCCTTGTTGAAGAAAGCATACTACCATACACAAGAATATATTCAGAAAATTTTTTGAATTTTTATGGTAGAAATTGTGTCAATGAATGACCATATATTAAGCCCCTACCATCTGCCAGCCCTTGCACATATGTTGTTTCATTTAATACCAAGGCTACAGTGGATCCTTAGGGAATTTTGATGATTTAATTTATGATCATCAGAAGCTGCCATTTAAACATCCACATCCTGCAGAATTGGTGGATTTAGTTTATTTTTTCTGTAATGTGTGAATATTAGTTTCCATCACACAAGCACCATGGTGAAAAAAGCCTCTAATAACACTTGGGTTGTATGAGATCAACTTGCTTTCATGAATTATGACATCAAGCAGAATTGGTTTAGAAAACAGCAAACACATTTAGAGAAGTGGTAAGATACAGAGCGCGGATGGAATTTATTTCAATCTATTACTTCCCACAAAACTCAAAGTCAGCCATTACATGATATCACAATAAGTGAAAAGGGGGGACAAAAGTTGTGAAAAGCAAAAGCAAGAGATTATTGCTCCCCTGTTGTCAGCAGTCAGCATTTCTTCTTATCAGTCCCAAGATAATGCATCTCCTTACCTGATGCTTATTTATGTTCATCTGTGGTGAACTTTCTTACTGTTGGACTCCAATTTCCCTTTCTTTGGTTCTGTTTGGGGCACTGTCGCCTGGTTGCAACAGTAACCTCTTGGGGAACAGGTACAGTGTTCATGTAACATTAATAAATGTCACAGATTAACATAGAGGAATTATTTGTTTACTGATAAACTGGCAGAAGATGTCATATAGCCTGAGCTCTTCCCTAAATTAAAGCTAGGTTTAAGAATTATTTTTTCAAAGGTCTATTTTGAATTGTGGGGCTTAATTCCATCTTGAAGGCTATTTGTGGGTCACGCTTCACTTCTTGTGGTTTATGACTTCAACCCAGGCCCTCGATGGGATTATAACCCAACAGTCACAGAGGCTGCTATATATCATCTGTTTATTTTACAACCAAGCACCTACTATACTTTGGTTTTATGTTCAACAAGAACATAAGAGGAAAGGACATGATGGGAGAAGAGGAGCAGGAGAAAAAAATAATTGAACCCAAGCAACAGCTATGTCTACCTGACTTTAAAAATTTGAGATAAAAACTGAAAATCAGGGGCAGTTCAAGATGGCAGCATAAGGAAGATACTGAACTCACATCCTCACACCAAATCTACAGCTACCTCTGAACCAATTCCCTCTGAAAATAACCTGAAAACTAACTAAACAGCTCATCCATAACAAAGGGTAAAAGGGATCCTGGTAAAAGAAGCAGAGATGTTTTCTCACCAAAAATACCACCCCTGGCAGGGCAACCCACAGTCAGGAGGAAACTCACAAATATGGAGCTCTTCTCTGAAGAGAAGGAGGTTTGTGCTCCATGTCAGGCATGTCAAACCTTGAGACCTGCACCAAAGAGATAAGCTCCTGAAACATCCAGGTTTGAAAACCAACAAGGCTGATAACCAGGAGATTCAAAGTGCTAGAGTGAATGAGACTTTTCTTACTCTATGCTCACACACAGACTTGCTCACCCCAGGCTCAGTACAAAAGGAGCAGTCTGAAAAGTGCCTAGACCATGTGTGAAAGAGATTCATTTGCTAATCTTAAACTATCTGACAGAGAGGCAGGAGGCTGTTGGGACCCTCCAGAGATGGAGGCATTGGTGGGAACCAATTTTGGCTCCCTAGCCAGTGCTAGAAAGTGCACACAGTCACAGAGCTCTCTCACTGCCCCACTAAACCCAGTGAGTGCCCCTCCCACCCCATGCTCTGTCACTCCCTCACTGAAACCAGTGGCTGTATCCTGGCCCTGTGCTCTCCTACTGCCTCCCTAAAACTGGCTGGCACAGGCAGCCAAACAGGAGTCAGAGCTGAAGAATACAATAACTGGACTGAACTGAAAAATACACTAGTGTTTCACAGTGGATTAGATGAGGTAGAAGAAAGGATTAGTGATCAGGAAGATGAAGAAATGGAGCTCACCCAAACAGAGTAGCAAAAAGAAAGTATTTTTAAAATTAAAAAAGATATTTCATGCAAATGGAAACCAAAAGAAAACTGGGGTAGCTATACTTCTACTAGATAAAATAGATTTTATTATTTTTTTATAAAATAGATTTTAAATAAAGACTATAATAAAAGACAAAAAAGTTCACTATATACTGATAACAGGATCAATTTAAGAAGATACAGTAGACCATGTTTATCCATGGTTTTGATTTCTATGGTTTAAGTTACCCATGGTCAATCACAGTCTAGAAGCAGATGATCTGCCTTCTGTCATCAATAGTAACCTAATGCTACATCACAATGCCCATGTCAGTCACCTCACTTCATCTATCATACAGGTATTTTATCATCACATCATAAGGGTGAGGTACAGTGCAATAAGGTATTTTGAGAGAGAAACCACATTCACATAACTTTTATTACAGTATATTGTTATAATTGTTTTGTTTAGTATTAGCTATTGTTGTTAATCTCTTACTGTGCCTAATTTATGAATCAAACTGTATTATTGTTAAGTATGTATAGGAAAAAGAAAGGTATATGTAGGGCTTGGTTCTATCCACAGTTTCAGGCACTCATTGGGGGTCTTGGAATATATTTTCCACAGATAAGAGGGGACTACTCTATAATATTTGCAAATATTTATATGCCCAATGTAGGAACACTCAAATATATAGGGCAAATATTAAACCTAGAGGGATAAATTGAGAGCAGTACAATAATAGGGGGGATTTTAATACACATATCAATGGATAGATCATCCACACACACAAAAAAACAAAACAAAAAGGAAACATTGGCCTTATGTGGCACATTAAAACAGGTTGACTTAATAGATACAGACCAAACATTTTATCCAAATTCAGTGGAAAAGGCATTCTTGTTAAGTGTGTATGAAACATTCTCCAGGATATATAACATGTTAGGCTACAAGCAAGTTTCAATAAATTCAAGAAGACTGAAATAAGATCAAGCATCTATTTTGACTATAATGTTATAAAACTAGAAATGAATTACAAGAATAAAACTGAAAAAGTCACAAATATGTGGAAATTAAACAACATGCTACTGAACAACTAAATGGGTCAACAAAGAAATCAAAGAAGAAACCAAAAAATACCTGGAGACAAACAAAAATGGAAGTAAATCACACTAAAATCTATGGGATGCAGCAAAAGTAGTTCTAAGAGGGAAGTTTATAGCAATACTGCCTACCTCAAGAAATTAGAAGAATCTCAAATAATTCAACTCTATACCTAAAGGAACTAGAAGAAAACAAACAAAACACAAAATTAGTATAAGGAAGGAAATAATATAGATCAGAGCAGAAATGAATGAAATAGAGGCTAAATCAATAATAGAAAAATCAATGAAACTAAGAGCTGGATCTTTGAAAAGATAAAAAAAAAAATTGACAAGCCTTAAACTAGAGGGCTCAAATGAATAAAATTACAAAAGAGAGAGGAGAAGTTATAACTGATACCAAAGAAATATGAAGAATCATAAGAAACTACTATGAATAATTACATGCCAACAAATTGGACAACCTAGAAGAAATGTATAAATTCCTAGAAACATACTACCTTCCAAGACTGAATCACAGAGGAATAGAAAATATAAATAGACTGATTATTAGTAAGGACATTGAATCAGTAATTAAAAACCTCCCAACAAATAATAGTTCAGGACCAGACATATTCATTGGTGAATTCTGCCAAACATTCAAAGACTTAATATCTATTTTTTCAAACTGTCCCAAAAAATTAAAGAGGGTTTGCTTCCAAACTCATTTTACAAGGCCAGTGTTATCCTGATACCAAACCAGACAAAGATACCACAGGATAAGAAAATTACAGGCTAATATCCCTGATGAACATAGATGTAAAATTCTTCAACAAAATTTTAGCAAACCAAATTCAGCAATATATTAAGAGGGGGATGCCTGGGTGGCTCAGTGGTTGAGTGTCTGCCTTCTGCTCAGGGCATGACCCCAGGGTTCCAGGATCGAGTCCCACATCAGACTCCCTGCGAGGAGCCTGCCTGCGTCTCTGACTCTGTGTGTCTCTTGTGAATAAATAAATAAAATCTTTTTAAAAACCCAATATTTTAAGAGGATTGCACATCGTTATCATGTGAAATTTATTTCAGGGATGCAAGGATTGATCAGTATCAGCATATCAATCAATATAATATACCACATTAACAAAATTAAAGATAAAAATCACATGATCAGCTCAAATGATGCATCTGACAAAAATTCAGCATTCATATATGATAAAAACACTCAACAACACAAATATAGATGAAATGTACTTCAACATATTATAAAGACCATATATAATAAGCTAACATCATATTCCACAGTAAAAAGCTAAAAGCTTTTCCTCTGAGATCAGAACAAAACAAGGATGTTCACTCTCGCCAGTTTTATTTAATGCTGTGTTGGAAGCATTAGCCAGAGTAATTAGGCAAGATAAAGAAAGAAAAGGCATCTAAATTTGAAAGGAAGTAATCTTTGTTACTATTGCCAGATGACAGGATTTTATATATAGAAAACCCTAAAGAATCCATCAGAAATTGTTAGAACTAATTAACAAATTCAGTAAAATTGCAGAGCACAAAATTCAGTAAAATTGCAGAGTACAAAGTCAATGTGAAAATCCGTTGTGTTTCTATACACTAACAATTAAGTGTCAGAAAGTAAAAATATTCCCATTTACTATTGCATCAAAAATAATGAAATACCTAGGAATAAACCTAACCAAGGAAGGTAAAGAACTGGGCACTGAAAACTGTAAAACATTGATGAAAGAAATTGAAGAAGATACAAATAAATGGAAAGACATTGGAAATACATGAATTAAAAGAATAAATATTGTTGAAATATCCGTATTACCCAAAGTAATCTATAAATTGAGTGCAATCCTTATAAAAAAATGCAATGACATTTCTCAAATAGAACAAATAATCCTAAATTTTGTACAGAAGCACAAAAGATCCTGAGTAGCCAAAGCAATCTTGAAAAAGAAACACAGGGCAGCCCAGGTGGCTCAGCGGTTTGGCGCTGCCTTCAGCCCAGGGTGTGATCCTGGAGACCCGGGATTGAGTCCCATGTCGGCCTCCCTGCATGGAGCCTGCTTCTCCCTCTGCCTGTGTCTCTGCCTCTCTCTCTCTCTCTCTCTCTCTCCTCTCTGTGTATTCTCATGAATAAATAAATAAAATCTTTAAAAAAAGAAAAGAAAAGAAGCACAAAGCTGAAGGCATCATACTCCCTGACTTCAAATTATATTATAAAGCTGGATAATCAAAACAGTATGATATTGGCATAAAAACAGACCTATAAATCAAGGGAACAGGCTAGAGAGCCCGGAAATAGCCCCATGTATATATATGGTCATTAATTTACAAGGGAAGCAAGATTATATTGTGGAGAAACAGTCTTTTCAATAAATGATGCTTAGAAAATTAGACAGCCACAAGTAAAATAAGGAAAGTAAATTATTGTGTTACCCACTACACAAAAGTTATCTCAAAATGGATCGAGGACTTGAATATAAGACCTGAAACCATAAAAACTTATAAGAAAACATAGGGAGTGAGCTCCTTGACATTGGTCTTGACAGATGACTTTTTGAAAGGACTCCAATTTTCTTTTGGAAATCAACAAAATCAAAAATAAACTGGTGGGATTAGGTCAAACTAAAAAGCTTTTGCACAGCAAAGGAAACCATCAACAAAATGAAGTCAGCCTACTGAATGTGAGAAAATATTCACAAATCATATATCTGATAAGGCATTAATATCTAAAATATATAAAGAATTCATGCAACTCAATAACAAACAGTCCAATTTAAAAATGGGTGGAGAAGCTGAATAAATATTTTTTCCAAGAAAGATATACAGATGGCCAAAGGTGCATGAAGAGATGCTCAGCCTCTCTAATCATCCGGGAAATGCAAATCAAAAATACGATGAGATATCATCTCAACCCATCAAAATGCCTAGTATCAAAAAGATAAGAAATAACAAATTTGATAAGCATGAAGAAAAAGGGAACCCTATGAAGAGTTGGTTGATGGGAATATAAACTGGTGCAGCCACTACGGAAAACACTATGGAGGTTTCTCAAAAAATTAAAAATGGAAGTACCACAGGATCCACCAATTCCACTTCTGGGTATTTAGCTGAAGAAAATAAAAAGACTAATTCAAAAAGATATATGCACCCCTATGTTTATCGCAGCATCATTTTTAACAGTCAAGGTATGGAAATAACCTATTTATTGATGGATGAATGGGTGAAGAAGATGGAGTTTATATATATACAACGGAATACCACTCAGCCATAAAAAATTAAATCTTGTCATTTATAACAACATGGATGGACCTTAAGATACTACTACACTCGATCTTAGCCAAAAGCCCGAAATGCAATTGGATGGGCCTTGAGAATATTATGCTAAGTGAGGTCAGTCAGAGAGAGAAAGACAAATATTGTGTGATTGTACTAATATGTGGAATCTGAAAAACATGACAAACAAAGAAAACTCATAGATACAGAGAATAGATTAGTGGTTGCCTGAGGGAAAGGGAATCGGGGAGTGGGCAAAATGGGTGAAGGGGTACAAACTTCCCGTTATAAAATAAATAACTCACGGGAATGTAATGACCAGCATGGTGACTATTGTCAATAATGTTGCATTGCATATTTGAAAGTTGCTAAGAGTAATTCTTAAAAGTTCTCGTCACAAGAAAAAAACTTTTCTAACTGTATGGAGATGATACATATGGTAACTAGACTGATTGCAATGATTTCACAGCATATACAAATATCAAATCATTATGTTGTACACCTGAAATTAATATTATGTCATATGTCAAATATACCTCAATTTAAAAAAAAATCTGTCAGACAGCAGTCCAGACATGTTATCTCCATGTTAATAAACACCTGGAAATATCTATTTTTTTTAAATGTGGAAATAAAATGTTCAGTTGATTGTTTTCTGTCTTTTCAAAAACGAACATGACTGAAACAGAAATCAGAGGGTCCAGCTGAGGGGCAGCCATCCGTCTCTTCCTCTCCTTCTTTTGTCGACTCTGTACCAATAATAAGCTCTCTGGCAGGAGGACGCAAACCGCTGGGTCAGAGATCAGGCGGGGTCATTGCACACCCAGGCCTTGGGTTTCACCCTCTAGTCTCCACAGTGCACTGGGAGGGACACTCCTTGATCCCTCCATGCCGTCACCCGGTTCTGCAGCACAGTTGGCACCGAGCCTTTGCAAACATTCTAATTTGATGCATAATTAATATAACAGTGATTCAAGGCATAGAAGCTTCTGGGACTAATTAGTGACCTGAATCTCCATGGTAGCCTGCATTCCATTCTTATCAGTGCCGGGAAGAGCTGCACTCTTAGAAATAATCAGTCTCCCACTTATTACTATGACACAGCCAAAAGGCAAAGATCATTTTTCCATCCAGTGTGCAAAAATTCCATCGGTGTGTAATCATCTCCCATAGGGACTAAACTTCCCCTGGAAGAGTCTCATGAAATTAGTCCCTCATGAACCTTTAGGTTTCCATATGGGCCTGGGGAGATCTTATTGCAGGTGAAGAAATAAAAATAGTCAGCAAGGGCTCACTGACCATCCACAGAATGGACAGTATTGTTCTGGGTTTTGGAGCTGGTTTGAAGGAAAATAAAAGCCTCGGCTCTCTTTCCAAAGACTTTGCAATGCAATAATGGAACACAGAGCGATGAGAATGAATGACTTGTGTACTGCTATTCCTAATATGCATCTGTGGATGGTTCTGAGTATTCCAGTAAGACACAGAGGACCTGTTCAAAGTCAGAAAGAGTTCACCCAAGGAAGAGAGGTGGGATTATAGTGACCATCAAAACCCGGTCTATCTCCAGCCCACTTGCCCAGGCCCAGCATGATCTAGACCAGGATATGTATCATATGTCAAATCTGCCTGACACTCATTAAATTCATGCATATATGGCCCATGGATGCATTCATGCTGTAATGGCAAAGTTGAATTGCTGTGACAAAGATCCTATGACCCACACATTCTAAAATAGTTGCCATTTTGGGGCACCTCGGTGGCTCGTTGGTTAAGTTTCCAACTCTTGATTTTGACTGAGTTTATAATCTCAGGGTCCTGGGATCCAGCCTGGGCTCCACACTTATCAGGGAGTTTGCTTGTCTCTCTATCCCTCTCCCCACTCATGCTCTCTCTCTCTCTCTCTTTCAAATAAATAAATGAAATCTTAAAAAAAAATATTTAACATCTTGCCCTTTGCCAAAAAGGTGTGCTGACCCCTGGTCTAGACCATCAAAAACTATCCAGCAAGTAGGTGACCTTGGCTTTAGTCTTAATTTTTTAGAATTCTTTATGGGAGAGTAGGTTATGGACAACCGCCCCATGAGCAATCTCTTCAACGTGTATGACTTCCAACTTCTGTTCATGATCATGGAGACGAAGTGCTTATTATTTACCTTCCTGTGTAGGGGCCTTCATATTTCTCAAACTTTTATTTATTTAATCAGCTCTTAAGTGGTACTTACTGTATGTCAAGCACTACTCTAAGTACCTAAATCATCTCATTTCATCTTTACAATCACTCCATAAAGTAGGTATTACTATTACTCCATTTCAAAGATGAGGAAACTAAGGAGCAGAGAGGTTGAATTGCCTCAGGTTATATAACTAGCAAGTAACACAGCCAGGATTTGAATTCAGGCAGCCTTGCTCTTCAGTCTCCCCTTAACTATGGAAATACAAACTTTTGTACCCAGTATCCATGAGAATATAGTGGGATCACCCTTATTAGCTACTTACTACTTGCTAATTTCCCATAAATTCTTTTCAAGCTTTCAATTTAAAATACATATGAATATTGCACTATATTTATCCTATGACTTCCAGTACCCACTAGCACAGTACCTGTATTCCCTGGAATATGGGCACTCTCATTTTGAAAGGTATAGCCTAGTTTATTTTTGGAATAGACATTTGGTTTTGCCATTCCTACACTTATTTATTTGACCAAGTCTACTGGTTTGAACACTTTTTGTTTTCAATCAATAGGCACTTTTTAAAAGAAAATCGTATACAGAATATATCACAGATAGAGGTAATTCAGACAGAAAGCTTCTTTTTTAAATTTTTTTTTATTTATTTATGATAGTCACAGAGAGAGAGAGAGAGAGGCGCAGAGACATAGGCAGAGGGAGAAGCAGGCTCCATGCACCGGGAGCCCGATGTGGGATTCGATCCTAGGTCTCCAGGATCACGCCCTGGGCCAAAGGCAGGTGCCAAACTGCTGCGCCACCCAGGGATCCCGAGAAAGCTTCTAAATATCTTCACTGAGATACTCAAGTTCTTTGAAAAACTCTGTACTCATTCATCCTTCTGGAGCAACCCAGACCAAGTCTGTTCCCTTTCTTACATGACCTTCCTTCAGATGTGCTAAGATGGTGATCGTATATCCTCTAATATCTCATATCTGAGAAAAACAAAGCCAGTTCCCAAGATCATTCCTCATAGGATGAGCTTTCAAAGTCTCCCATGCACCTCAACTGAAATGGGTGCCCAGTACTGGATATAACACTTCAGGATTGGGACTATTACAGAGACTATTATTTATAGAGAATTTAGTGTAAAGCGTTTATTTATCAGATCTGAATATTCTATAAAGGAATTTGTGACAGATGGTATTTTCCAAAGATGGAGGCAACAGTAAGTCTCATACCATTTTCTCTTCTAGAACTTTGCCACCCTCCCAGTAAATGGTAGAGTCTAATTTTCCTTCCCTGGAATCTGGGTGGTTTTATGCCTCACTTGTAGCCAATAGAATGCTGAGGAGATGACTTTGGATAACTTCAGAGGCTAAGTCCTAGATGGCAAAGAGCAGCTTCTACCTTGTGAGTTGGAACACTGTACTAGAACACTGAGCCACCATGCAAGTGATCTGACTGCCCTGAGGCCACCATGCTGTGAGGAAGCACAAACTAGCCATGTAGAAAAACCACATGGAGAGGCCCTAAACCTATATGCAGAGAGAGAAATGCCTGGCCAGACTCCAGCTGTTCTAGTCACACCCCCTCCACTGTTCCAGTTTCAACTACCATCTGATTAAAACCATATGAGTGACCCAAAGCAAGAATCACCCAGCCAACTCCTTCCCAAATTCCTGAGCCACAGAAACCATGACAGATAATAAAATTATTGTTGTTGTTTTCAACCACTAAATTTTGACATGATTTGTTATGCATCGGTAGAGAACCGTAACAGGGTCTTAGTACTGATCTTTAATCTGAAGGGGATGAGGTTTGAAGTCAACTCCTCAGAGAATTCTGGCACTGTTTATCTCTTTTTCTTTAGAGTTAGAATCCTATCTCACCTAATAACCTACAGAGAGATTTTACAAGAGGTGATAGACTGCCGAGACAAAGCTCGAGACTTAAAGTCAATTCGATGGCTTATATCTTTTAAAACATCTATTTTAGTATTGCTCAAATGTTATATCAATAACACCTGCTTATTAGAGATACATATTGCTATACATTGAGTTGTTCTGCCCAAAATTCATATGTTGAAGCCCTAACCCCCGATGTGACTTTATCTGGAAGTAGAGTCTTTAAGATGAAATCAAGTTTAAATGAGGTCAAGAGTGTGGGCCATAATCCAATAGGGACTTATAAGATCTCTCTATTTCTTTCTCTCTCTGTCTCACTTTCAGTGAGGACACAGTGAGAAGATGACCCTCTGTAAGTCAGGAAGAGAGGTCTTACCAGAATTTGACCATGTTGCTACCCTGACCTCAAACTCTCAGTCTCCAGAATTGTGAGAAATAAGTGTAGGTTGTTTAAGCCACCCAGGCTAAGACATTTTGTTCTGGCGGTCTGAGCTGGCTAACATACAAGAGTAATCTATATATTACTTATATATAATGAGATAGGTATATAGACATATACAACTAAACAATAACGATAACTTAAATCCTAAGGGAATTAATTTGCAAAAACCCTGAAAAACAAACAATTTTACCCATATCTGTCATATAAAGTAGTTGTGCCATCTAAACTTTTCATATATGGTAGCCTCCACTCATTTGCGGTTTCAGTCACCTGCAGCCAATCACAATGCAGAAGCAGATAACCCTCCTTCTGAAGTACCACCAGAAGGTCAAAAGTGGCCTAACACAACGTGACAATGCCCATGTCATTCACCTCACTTCATCTCATCATGTGGATATTTTATCATATCACACCATCACATGAAGACGGGCAACTACAGTACAAGATATTTTGAAAGAAGTGAGAGAGAGAGACCACATTCAGATAACTTGTATTACAGCATATGTTCTATTTCATTATTAAGTATTGTTAATTTCTTACTGTGCCTGATTTATAAATTAAATTTTATCATAAAAGTGTATGTGTAGGAAAAAAACATACTATACCTAGGATTCAGTACTATCACAGTTTCAGGAATCTACTGAGGGTCTTGGAACATATCCCCCCTGAAGAAGGGGGGTACTGCTGTATATTTTGGACATGCTTATTGTAAAACCAGTCATGGTATAACTAGCCCTATCATAATTAAAATGGATTGTAAATATAATCCCAGAAGTTTAGGTGGAAACGTAAAGTTTATTCATCTTTGCCTACTAATTAGACCCTCTTTTATCAGAGCCTCCATAGTTAGTATGGTAACAGCCAACCTGGATCCTCCTAGACTACCCAAATCTTTAGTGTTCAATATGCTACTATCACTCAAAGTGGATTAAGGTGCACTGAAATGGGCACTCTGATACATTTTTACAGGCTTGTAAATTGATACAAACTCTTTGGAGGATTTTATTATGTTGCTTGGTATTAAAAAGATTTATATTCCTCAAACTGTGCTTAAGTAATAACCTGACATGCAGAGAAAGGTTCCCGTGCTATGGTGTTCATTGTGGAAATATTTGTCATATGGAAAAATTAGAAACACCATAATTGTGCAACACCATAAATAATAGTAGGGACATGGTTAACTAAATTATTATTCTACAAAGCATAACTATGTAGATGTGTAAAACAAGGCTGGCAGAAACTACATAAATGCCTGTCTGTTTAATGAGTTGAATAATAACAGCAAACTCCTGAATGTTCTACTCTCTCTGGTTATCAGATTTTTACTTGGAAAAAAAAATGACCCAAAGTCAGTTTGGAAAATATGGTCATTGGAGAGTCATGTGGTCATGAAGTCATGAAATCTGGAAGCAAGAACCAGTTTTATTGTTACACAGCTCTAATGGTTAAAGGAATCTGCCTTCTTGTAATTTCCACCCATGCTTACCAGGTCTGACAAGTGAGGCGACCAAAACAAAAACTTTATAAACCATGTCACATGTGTAAGATATTATGATTTTAACAGTTCCCAGATAAAAAAAGGCAGTCATCATATACAAATCACTGTCATGGCTAATATCACAGATATATAAAATTATTTTTTTAAATATTTTCTACATGGGAACTTTAGGGAAGAGATTTCTAGTTGCTCCTCTCCAACCTGCCTTTTTCATCTGGAACATGGAGTTGTGGTTTAGAATTTGAAATACTGTCCAGTATTTCTCACAACTTGAGTCTAAAATATCCTTCCTCATAATTTAAGGCAAATGATTGTGTTTTCTCTCTTTTTTTTTTTTTTTTTTTGCTGAGTGTTTTTCTGGATTTTGTTTTTCACTGTTGACTGATGCTTGTCTTTGAGTTATGACAGGTGAAAGCCAAGTGTACATATTGCCAAATGAAGTGTAGTCAGGAACAGCCAGTCTACTGGCGAGTAGAAAAGGCTTGTTCCTTGGGACCACATGATGTCATGGGACTATTAGCAGAGTGATTCACATGTATTTAGTGTGGGAGCTGGAGCTAAAGGAAGACTGGAAGGATGGAATATGAGGCTGCTTGTCCATACTGGAAACTATAGACTTAGTGTGTGCTTCAGTTTTGTGATGCTTTTTTACATGATTCAATGATGGTATATGCTTTGGACACTAAAGCTTTCAGGCTTTTATGGTACATCTACTCTCAAAGTTATATATTATAATGAAAATGCCTTAGTATTTATCCTGGTGAGTATAAAATGGAACCAATACAAAGGCACACATTTAGGGTGCAATGATCAATTAGAGTCAACTATAATGAAGGTGTCTGGTTGAGTGACAGTTCATGAGAAGAAAAGTTGAAAGTTTTAGTTGGCCAAACTTTGAGAAAAATTTCTGTGGAAAATGCATTCTTTATATCCTGATAGGATCACACAGATGTATGAATTTGCCAAAACTCAGCAAACGTACAATTAAGACTGAGAACTCACTCTACATAAAAAAAAAAAATACTGTTAACAAATATTAGACTCCCGTTAATATGCATGCTGAAGTACTTAGGAGGAATTATACTTACATCTTAAATTTGCAAAAAATAAAATGGATTGATGGTGGACACAGGAATGGATACACATCTGATAAAACAAATTCATAAAATGTTGGTGGTAGGATCTGGATGATGGTTTTGTGAGTGGTATTCCTGAGCTGGCTCAGAGGGGCTCACAAGAGCTGATTTTGCACATACCTTCCCCAACTCATGTTGGAAGCTTGATATTGGCCATGGTGGAATGTCTATGCCACAGAAATCAGCAAACCATACAAATTAGAGCTTTTTAATTTTTTTTTTCACCAAGAGAGAGAGCTTACCAACACACCACTGAATGTGTGGGTTGTTCATAATAAACTTCCTTCAACTTTGCTGTAGGCTTGAAAATTTTCGTAATAAAATATTGGCAAAACAATATGACTCAGTGTGCTTTTCATTGATGAAAAAATAGATTAATAGTTTTTAGACTTTTGCTTCCAAGAAGAATTTAGTAGGCCTTCTTCCACTGCAACAGCTAGGGAAAATAAAGACTTATTACAAAATCATATTTTTAAAAACAGTGTGGAGAACCATAGAGGCAAAGACGACCAGAAGAAGGAAATTCCAGAGGGGAAGAGCACACAGAAAATGAGCTGAAGTTACCTACAGTTTTCTTCCTGTGGGGGCCCTGGGGTGGGGCATTTGCTGAGGCCCTGCCTGAGGATTGGGCTTAGTATGCTGAGGGGAAGATACATCAGGAGAGTTCCCACCCGACTGCCCCCCACCCCTGTAGCCTGGTAAACCAGAACAGAATTTAAAGGAGTCCCAGTCCCATGGCTGAGTTTTCCCCACAGAACAATTTCTGCATTTGGGCTGGCACAGGAGCCTGGGGGGTTGAATCATCAAGGAAGAGTGAACTCTCTCCCAGCCTCAAAGTTTATTAGTGGGAAGAGCTTACAACCATACCCAATGTTTGACAGATTTTGAATCTCGATGATGTGGAGGCTAAAGACTTCAACTTTCAGGTCAGAGATGACAGAGACACAACAGGATCTCAATCCAAAGCCAAAAAGGACTTTGCCCAGAAAGGGCTAAGTCCAGGAATACAGTGTAATCTCCCTCAGTCTTACATTTTGTAGGAGACAAAACCCCACTGGAGGCAGTAAACAGCAACAAACATGCACCCTGAGACATATGCAATTAGGTTGAACAAAGTCTAACTGCAAACAGCCATGGCCCACTTTACTTTCTCAAGGCATTGAGGTGATCAGCCCTTTATGCTGTCTGTCCAGCTGAGGAAGAGCAAACCCTTTCTGAGGGAAAATAATATTATCAGTCTGCATGGTTCTTTTATATGTTATGTCTGGCAAACAACCATAAGCAATGAGAGAAGTAGGAGAATGAGACCAATAATCAAGAAAAGAAAATTGACACTAAAGCAGATCCACAAAATATGAATATCCAGAGTTTAGAGATAGCAGAGAAGGACCTTAAAAATAACTACTGTAATTTTTTAAATAGAGAAACTAGTAGACAGAAAGATAGATGAAAGATGAAGAATTTCCACACATGATAGGGATCTATTTAAAAATAGAAGTGGACCTTCTATTTTTTTAAACTACAGACTTTTTTTTTAAAGATTTTATTTACTTATTAGAGACACACAGAGAGAGACAGGCAGAGGGAGAAGCAGACTCCACGCAGGGTGCCCGATGTGGGACTCGGTCCTGGATCTCCAGGATCATGCCCTGGGCTGAAGGTGGCGCTAAACTGCTGAGCCACCTGGGCTGCCCCACAGAAGTAGACATTCTAGAACTGCAGTATCTGAAAGCAAGAACCCATTAGATGTATTTAACAGTAGATAAGATATAGCTGAAGTTAAGCTAGTAAACTAGAAGACATGTGAATAGAAAAAAACAAACAAACAAACTGAAGGGGCAGATGGAAGAAAGGATAAACAGAGTATCAGAGACTTGCAGAATGAAAAGAGTCTAACATATGTGCAATTGGTATCCCAGAAGGCAAGTGAAGAATTAGGAAGAAATATTTAAAGTCCAAGTCCTTACAGATTCCAGTGGAAGATGTATTATACTTGGATATTCATATCCCGGGCATCACATTTACTGATTATCTGTGACACTGAGTGAATCTCATATCTTCTCTAATCTTCCTTTTCCCTCATCGATAAAACTGAATCAACATTATTAATTACAATATTATTAATTCATAGTATTATCTATAGATGATAAAACTATATAAGGTAATGTGAAAAAAAAACTTTAAATTATTGTTATTGTCTTCATTACTCCTTCCTCACTCAGTGGGCTGGTGTGTAATCTCTAGTGCTAGCACACACCAGACTAACACTGGCAATTGACTAAAACGAAATTGGATTTCACTTAGGTTGTATCTCTCTTCATTCTAAAATATTTCTACTTTTATCACATACATCCTCATATTTTTCCAATTTATGTAACAAGCAGTATCTATTCCAGAGATCACTGAAATAGGACTTCCCTTCTGAGATTATTTCCTGGGACTGAAGTTCTTGGGTGGAGGGAGAACATGAGAGGCAGAATGGGAAATACGCCTCTAATTTGAATTAGGGAGGGTTGAATTCATCTAAATTCTTTAGTTACTTAGTCTCTAGTCACATTAGAACTGGAGTGAAAGCCCAGAATCATATCAGGAAGGGTGGACCCTTAAGACTCACCAAAATAACATGTAATTGTGAGCATATATATATATTTATAGGCACATATATTTTTTAAAAGCTCTAATGGAACACAAGCTTAGGAAACATGATTTCAGATGGAAGGTTTGCTACCATGGAAACCCAAACTTCCAGTTTTCTGATTCTGAGCTACTCGATAGAATTCTAAGCCACAGTCTCCAAATTAGTTTATGGTCTTCTGTCACTTTTGTTGCAGTTTTTACAAAGAAGTAAAGAAAATAAGATAATGGAAGCTGAAAATCGAGCAGAGGGAAATATAAGAATAGGGAAAAGAAAAGAGTGTAGAAAAATATGAAAGCAGCAGGGTATTAGTCAGCTCAGGCTGCCATAACAAATACCACAGACTGGTGGCTAAAACAACAGAAATGTATTCTCTCACAGTTCTGGTGGATGGAAGTCCAAGATCAAGGTGCCAGCAGGGTTGGTTTCTTCTAACATCTCTCTCCTGGGCTTGTAGATGACTGTCTACTTGTTGTGTCCTCTCGTGGCTTCTCTCTGTGCACCCGCATACCTGGTGTCTCTTAGTCTTCTAATGACACCAGTTCTGTTGAATTGGGGCCCCAAATACAGTTATATTTGGGATGAGGGCTTCAACATATGGATATTTAGGGGACACAATTCCATTCATAACAAGCAGGGGAAAAAAAAGGATCAGTATTAACTAATGGCTTCATAACTAAAAAATGCTTTGCCTTGTCCACACCAGCACCAGCAGATCAAAAAGCTATAGACTTTTATTTCTTTTCTTTATTGAGGGTTTGGGGATGGGGTGACAGTCTACTTCATTTGTTAGCTTAGATGTGTCAGTTTGGAGTTCTGAGTCTTTCCTATCATCACCTCTCTGATGATATGCTCTCTGTTGTTTTCTTCAAACATCCTATCTTCTAAGAAATTGAGGCTTCTTAGTCATTCCGGGTATGTCTCCAAGATTAAGCTACCCAACTTCCAGTGACCCAAATTGTTGGAGAGGAGCCACAGAGCACCTACCTTGGAAAATCAAGTTCCCAAAGGGGTGGGATGCTGTGTGCCTCTGGCTTGACTTCTCTACCCAAGACAAACCTCACCCTTTCCTGCCAATGTATATGAAATAGTACATTGATCCAAGTCAATTCAGAAAATATTTATTGTATGGGAGGCTGTGGATACTGGGATAAAAACATCTCATGTGCTGTCCTCAGGGGCTCACAGTCAAATAAAGACAAACAATGAGGCGGAATTAAACATATCTCAATAGTCCAAGGAGCAGCACCAGTGAAAAACTCACAGATGAAAGTGATTCATTCTGCCTGGGAGAATCAGGGAATATTTCATGGAGAAGTAAGGTTTGGGAAGGACCTGGAATAATGCACAGGAATTTGGCAGGTGGAAAAATCATGGAGCGTAGGATGTAGGGGATGGAGTGTGAAGAAGGCAGGTCATTCCACTCAGATAAAAAAGCATTAGCAAAGTCATGAGGGCACAAAAATAATTTTAATTTAGAAAAATGCTAAATCTGGTGCCGCTAGAGTGGTGGTTCTCAAACTCAGAGTTCATCAGATCACCCGGGGTTTGTGTGTGTGTGGGGGGCTGGTTAAAATATTGATTGCTGCCCTGTCCCCTCCCTCAGGAGTTTCTGACTCAGTAGGTCTGGGGTGGAGCCCAAGAATTTGTGTTTCTAACAGGTTTCCAGGTGATGTTGACATACAGTTGATCCAGGGGCTGTGCTTTGAGAACAACTGGACTAAGAATAGTGAAGGAGGCAGTGGCAGATTAAGGTAGATGGTGGGTTCTATTCTTTAGACAATGGAGGGTCATTATGTTACTCAGACAACCATTTGAAGGATGAATTGTAAGCCTAGGGGGAAACTTGACAGCTGCCTAGGGATGGAGGCAAGTTCTGAAGCTGTTTCATGTTTTTATTTTTGTTTTTTAAGATTTATCTAAGAGAGAGAGCATGTGGGGGTTGGAGGTGGAGGAAGAGGGAGAGAGAGAGAGAGAGAGAGAGAGAGAATCTTTTTCTTTCTTTTTTCTTTCTTTTTTTTTTTTTTTTGGAGAAAAGGTGGGAGAGAGAGAATCTCAAGCAGACTCTACGCTGAGCATGGAATCTAATGCAGGGCTCAGTCATACAACACTGGGATCATGACCTGAGATGAAATCAAGAGTCAGACGTCCAACTGACTGAGCCACCCAGATGCCCCTGAAGCTGTTTTAATTGTCCAGCTGAGAAATAATAAATAATGAGGGCCTACCTTGGAATTTTCTCATCAGAATGGATAGAAAATTAAAGATGCAAATGACATTCCAAAGCAGAATCGAATATGGAAGGAGAAGAGGAGAAGGCAAAGAACAAAAATTACCGTTTCTTTTTAGGAGAATGGACAGATTTTAAAACATTCCAAAGAAAAAGCACAGGAAGAGGAGCAGGAGGGAAAAAATAGTTCTGGTCCTTAAGATGGGTTTCAGGTAGCCAAGCTGGGGAGTTGGAAACAGGCTGGAGCTCTACAGAGACACAGGGCTGAAGACAAAAGTTAGCACAAAAGAAAATATGCCTAAAGCAGAACCCACAAAGTGCCTACTAAGAGGCCAGAAGAGGAAGGGGAACCACTGAAGAGGACTAAGGGGGAGCCAAGGGCGAAAGCTTCTGAGAAGCTCGGTGGAGACAGAAGAGGAAGCAAGTCAGCAGAAGAGGCGGTGGAGCTAGTTAGAGAGGGGTTGAGAAGCACTTTGGCAGCCGGTGCCTTGGAAGCTCTGTTTACTCGTTCTTTGAAAAATATTTGTTGAATGCCAAAAATATACCATATGTTGTGCTGAACGCTGGGAGCACAGTGGGGAGCAAGACAGCAGTCTGCCACCGTGGAGCTTGCTTGATGGGGTTGGAGCCAAGGTGTTTTTACAAGTAGAAGCATCCTGGAATCTATCACTACATGTGCAAAAGGAAAAGTTCAGGAGGGAGTAGGGGGTGAGATGGCCACACTGTGGAAACGGCACTTAAGCTTGGGCTAGACAGATGAGCTGGGCAAAAAGAGGCAAGAAAATAATGTGTATGAAGCCCTGAGACAGGAGATACGCATTGTGTCCCAAGAAACTGAACGGAAACCAGGTGACAGGGACATAGAGAGTGAGTGGGAAAGCAGTTTGAGATGAGGCTGCACAAGGTGGGCAGGACCTAAAAGTGCCAGGCTTTGCTCAAAACCTTGTTAGGATTCCCCTACTGCAGAAATGTCTTCAGCATGGGTTTGGAGCTCTTCAATACCACTACCTTGCTGCTTTACACTAACGCCAGCTTGCTTTTAAACAAAACCGAAAATTCGAGATTGATAATTCACCTCCTTCACCGAATTTGGCTCTGGATTGCCTTTGGATTTCTCTAGCATTCATAGCTAGCCTCACAGGACTAAGGCTTGCCATGATTGAAGATATATATAAAAATATATTTATGTGCCTGAGGCTCAGAAAGCAATTTCCAAAGAGAATTTCTAAAGCTGTTTTGAGCATTATATAGCCTCTTGAGATGATGGATTCTTTCCAAACACATAACAGAGCTCTATACATCCTAATGAAAGTTCACAGCAATAATATTGCTTTTTGTCCTCTGCTTGCATGCCTAGCACTTCTGGGGTCTGAGGGCACATAAAGCCATGTCAGGCCGGAGCTTTTGCTCTCATTAAGCTCGAGGTCTCCCTGAAAAATCAATCTTGCCAGAGGGAAGAGCTTGGCAGTTCCTCTATCCTATTATTAACATTTTTCTGCAACTGGATTCACAGTCTTACCTGGAGGGACAAGTGTAACGTAGTAATAAGGTGCTTGGGAGCCAAACAGACCAGGGTTTGAGTCCCATCTCTGCCCCTGGACAGCTGTGTGACCTTGGGCAAACTGCTTTACCTCTCTGAAGCTCGCTGTTCCCTTCTGCAATGGTAATAATACCTACTTCATCATGAGGCTGTGAAGACTAAGTAAGCTATGTCTATGAAGCACTTAATATTTTACCTGGAACAAAAAAGTGGAGCTGTCATTACTACCCTGACAGACCAAATTAGGCAGAGGACACTGGTGATGGGCTCAGGCCCAGCCTGCTCCCTGCCCCCAACCAGAAGAAGAGTATGGCTCCTGCCCCTTCCATACCCACCCCCTGCCCCCTCTCTGCTCATGGCTCTGCCAGATGTGGGATGACTCTTGTTCCCCTGCCACCTGCCACTTTCATAGACACTGCTTCTCTGTGCCATTTTACGAGGCAATCAGGCATTCACAGGCTGCCCCCAGGTCAGTCAACTACTCATACAGAATTCCACTCTTGCTCCTTTCCTCACAAACCACAGACTTTTACTGCTTCACCTCAACCTGCCTGCCCCCTCAGACCTTTTCACACCCCAGGAGTGTCAGAATTTAAGGCCGCTCCTGGGTCTTCCATAGTCACGTTTGCCTTCCTTCCATCCCACCTGGCAACTTGGCAAGGTCTGAGCGGGTAATGTTTCAGGAAACCTTTAGAGAGGTAAACTCCAGGTTCCCACTGATACATCAAAAGAGGCCAAAAGAACGTGCTGAGTTGGGGGGTCCCTGCAGCCCCGTCAGGGGTGGAGAGGAGCTGCGAGGTACTATACAAGTGTTTCCATTCAGAATGAATCACCTGCTCCTAAGTTGGCAACCCTTGGCCCCGGGAACAGCTTGCCAAATGGAAAACCAAGGGGAATGTTCATGATGTATGTTTGTATCCCCAGCACTGTGACTTAAATACCACCTCCCTCCATACTCCTCCTTTTCCATACTGTGAACAGATGCGTGCACTGTCCCAACACCCAGCCTACCTGGGAATCTGACCATGAGGCAGGGGGATCCCTAGGGACACCAGCCCCCTGAGCTACTCTGGGCCCTTGGGGAAAGGGTACTTGGGAGAAGGTGGGGAATTACACGGTTTCAGAAAAAGAGATGACACACAGGCCATTCCCAAAGAGGTAGACCCATGACTGTCATGCAAATATAGAATGAATACACGTCATAGAGTTTATCCAATTCATTAATTAATGAGGGAAAGACATTAAAACTGCTACAAATGGGGATCCCTGGGTGGCTCAGTGGTTTAGTGCCTGCCTTCAGCCCAGGGCGTGGTCCTGGAGTCCCGGGATCAAGTCCCACATCAGGCTCCCTGCATGGAGTCTGCTTCTCCCTCTGCCTATGTCTCTGCCTCTCTATCTCTCTCTCTCTCTCACGAATAAATAAATAAAATCTTTTAAAAAAACTGCTACAAATGACAATTTGAAAATTTTAAATTTTATAGGCAATTTAAAATAGAAGTTAATGTAAGATCACTATGTTAAAATCAACTGGTTAATGTCTCACAAGGTCAAAAACCACAACCTTTGGGGTCCTTCTCCTCCCTCCTCTAGGAAAGAAATTATTTTTTGCCCATTGCCAAATTTTGAGTGATTTTTCTCCAGCATGCTCCAACCTACCCTCCAACCTACCGTCTCTTGTCCTTTCACGTGGCCCAGATCTCTGTTCTGTCCAAACAGTTTGAGACCCAGTTTAATCCTTTACTCTTTCCAGTCCAAGCTGGACTAATAGCTAATTCAGCAACTCCATATGGATTCATCTCTTTATTTATGGGAGGCCTGCATGGCAGGAACTGGGAGATACTGCAACGTCCACTGTGGACGTGATGTCTCTTAACAGCAAGCACCAGAGGGGCTCCAACTGCCCCACGTCATGGGTTGATCTACTGACTAGGATTTTGTTGAAGCCCAATCCACCAAGACTTGAGAGGCCATGTTTTAGTCTGGGTTCTGGGCATAAAGGAGAAACAGCCTGAAATATCAAGGCAGAACTAGGAAAAATGGCCATAGAAAACCACAGAGAAATTCATCAAAATGGGACACATAAGTTATGTGTATTTCATTTCATGCTAATAATCGTGTTACTTTGATCTCATTTTTAAAAATTAACTTAAAAAAGGAGATCACATGGAACATCATTCGTCTTATTTACACATTCAGCTGTTTACCATGCATCTATCTATGAGCCTGTACTGTACACAGTGGTGCATACAACAGAGTACCTGCCCTTCTAAAGCTTATGGTGAAGTGACTCCAGAAAATACTAATCTTCCCTTACATATTTCTTACCTTCTCAAAGGGTTTTCATGTAAAAAGCCTTCAAGCTTAAAATCCTTTCAGCCATTCCTCTGGAATACATCCTGCCTATAACCAACTCCTCCTGCACCCTGCCTGGGCCTAAGCCCTTCTCAATGGCGTTCCTGCATTTCTTATCATCTCTCCATGTCTATTCTTTTCAATATAGGCAGAGCATCTTTTAAAAACATGAGTCATATCAAGTGTCTCCATAGCTTAAAACCTCATCCACCACCTGCAAGGCCCTTGTCATCTGGTGCCTACCTTCTTCCTCATACTCACCTCTCTGTTCCTGGAATGGCACCAAACTTGCTTCTGGCTCAGGGCCTTTGCACATGCTGTTCTCTATCCTAATTCTTCTCTGACAGGCTACCTTTATCCTTCAAACCTTGGTTCAAATATAACCCTTAGAGAAATCTCTCTTCACCTCCAGTCTCGGTAATGCACCCCCGCCCCAGGTCGCTCTATCGTATCTCCCAAGGAGTCATTACAGTAATTACCTTATTCTTTATTTATTGATTACCTGTCTCTCTACCCTCAATTGCAAGGTCCTTGAAAGAGGGGTTGTGTCTGTCTTGTTTACTGTTGAATACCCAGCACCTAAAGTAACACTTGGCCCACAGGGTGCACTGAATGCCTGAGATCATATGGTTTCCTATGAATATTTGGAATAAAAAAATGAAGATGTGATGTTCTTTTTTTTTTAATCAAAAATCCAAGTGTCAAAGTTTTTACTCAAGGAAAAACTGGACCATTAAAAACACAGAAACAGAGTTTAGTAAGTTTAGAATTAGACAGTAAGCTTTGTGAAAGGAGCTCCCATTGCTCCTGCTAACGATACACACCAGGGCTTAGAGTAGAGCTTGGCACAGAGCTGGTCCTCAGTATTTATGGAGGTTGGTGCATTTCTGGGTGGTAGGACCAGTCCAAGCAGAGTGGGGCCAGGCAAGCTATTCTCTCCAAGCTGACAGGGAAGCCTGGGCTGGACGGGAACTTGCCTGGCACACATCCCTTCTAGAAAGGATTCTTGGGAAACCGGAGGTCATCCCTGCTCAGTCAACAGCTGAATTTGAGAATGATTTTGATTGCTCTCCTCCTAAGTCCCTCTCATTGTGAAGCTCCTTGAGTGTAGATTCAGGAGTTTATCATCCTAGCATTTTTCTTTGTCTGTTTCTAACCTATAATTCCTCATTTAGAAAAATGGGGGCTCTGGAATAGATCTTTAAATTCCCTTCAGAGCCAACATTTGATGGTTTTAAGTGAAAATGTGTTCCACCTGGATCCAAGGGGTATTCAGGTCAAGCCTTTAAAGAAAACAATCCAAGCTTAACTGGAAGGACATCCAGAGTTGGTTATAGAAGCTCCTTCACAGCAGGTGTCCCAGGTAATGAGGCCCTCACTCACCTGACCCCAATGTAGTACAGAACAGCATGAGATGATTATGAAGCCCATATCCTGTCCCCTCCAGGGCTTGGCATTTAGGTTCCTGGAACTTCTCCACTCTAAGCAGAGATACTATTAAAGAATGTTTTAAATTGAGGAATGAGAAACATTCTCCACATGAGTTTTTAAAGTCCACATGTGAGACTGGTGTTCTTAAGCTCAGAGTCACCTGGGGGTGCTTGTTAACAGTATAGTCTCCGGCTCACTTCCAGCACTCTGACTTGGTGAATCTGCACTTACAGAGTTTCCAGTTGATTCTGGTGCAGATTTGTAGTGGTAAACTACCCACATCCAGCGTGACCTGGTGTGAAGGACACGGCCTTACACGGGCTCGGGGCCCTTCCCTGCCCAGCTTCCTGTGGCTGCGTGAGATGCATAGGGTCCCAGCAGCCTCTTCACAGGCCAGCCCCAGGCCAGCAGGCTCATCACTCCCTTCAGTCACCTGAAGGGCCTGTTTGCACAATGCCAAAGAGCTGGATACTTCAAGAAGAAAAGGCTACTGATGTCCAGACATACAGGCTAAGTAAACCCAACCTCTGATAGAAACAAGTTCTTTGTAGATCAGTGAACACTTGAGTAGATTATCTTAAGGTTATCAAAATTCTAGAAAATAACATGTGATTTTCTTTTCTTTTGGCCATCTCTTGCTCCCCTGTTAAGGTGACTAGAGGAACTTGAATAGCAAGCTTGATTCTGCATGAATGGTATTTTCTTCAGTCTGAAAATGCTCTGTTCCTCTACTCCTGCTTTCTAGATATGATGGCAGGGAACATCAAGCTCTTTTTACAAAGTCTCTCATCCATCATCACATACAGACCTATAAAACTAAGATTCATAGGGCATTTGTCCCCAAAGTTGGAGCATTTGACAAATATAGAGTCATTGGAGTCACATTTCCCAATGGCAGTCATCCTCTTTCACACTGTGCAGATAACCAACAACCTATAGTAATATTGAAACCCTCTACTCTGAGTAGGAGCCTGGGGGAAGGGAAGCAGCTGGGACTCACACAGGATTATTCACTATGGGTCAGAGAAATGGACCCACCCACAGAAACAACCAAGTGGTCCCTCCCAGACCTCAACCCCATGCCCCTCCCAGAACTCTACCCACACCCAGACCCAGCACCCTACCCACAGGGATCTGTCTGGGGCAGATAGGAGAAAGCAGCTCTCACAGAACTTCTGTGCAGTTTTGAGTCCACTACAGAGCCCATGAAGAAAAGAATCAAAGACTCCGGGCTGTTATCTTCATTCTGTGCCTTCACCTCCTCTCTGCTGTTGTGGTTTCACCTCCAGCCCATAAAAAATAAAAAGCTGGAGAATGAGAGAGAGAGCAAGGAGGCTCCTTCCTGTCGTCATCCTTCCCACACAGGCACCACAGAGTACTTCTGGGTAGCAGCCAGCAGCAGCATCTAGCATTGAGATTGAATTGACTCAAGGAGACTTGGAAAAACAAAGATCCAACCAAAAAGTACTGAGGCTCGTTACTCTTATGTCCAGACATCAGTGCCTACCCAAACTGCAAACCCGAGGTCGTGCCCATTTCAGACTTTGGAGAAAGAGCAAGGAAGACATGATACCACTATAACCAGTGGCCAGTGGCAGGCAAGGGAGACTCCAGAGCCAGCAAGTTCTGACCTCAGGGGTATTTCTGAGAGCAATAAAGGCAACGGCTCTGTTGGATCACAAAGAAGAGGCTAGCAAACTTCTCCCATGTAAGCAGTAGAAGCATTATTGGCAAGGTAATCCTTTACTTGCTGAGTTCCAGAAGCCTTTACTACACATCATCGAGCCAAAATAACTAGAATTCTAAAGTCAGAAAGGACCCAACAGGTGTGAGGACCCAAAGGGGATATGCTCCCCGGGAAGAGAGAACACAAAAGCAAGAATGGGGGCGATGGCACCCTGGAAGTGTAGACCCCCCTGGAAAGTCGCCAGCTCCTACTCAGCCTTGCAGCTAGCCGCCTGTTACCATGCAAGAAACTGGTGCCAGGTTTGTCAGAGCTAATGATTTTTCAACATAAGCCCCAAATTCCGATTTTTATGTGAAATTTCCCAATTTTAAGATGTTGGCAACCAAGTCAATGTTATTTAAAATGCAACACAATATCTGCCAAACAAAACCCATGTGGATCTGGGGGAAGGGCAGGTTCAGGCTGTGGGCCTCCAGCTAATAACTTCTGAGATTATATATATATATATATATATATATATATATATATATATAAATTATTTCATAGCCAATAATGGTAATAGCTAAGAAAAAAATTGGGTGCTTCACACGCATTATTCCATTTAGTCTTCACAGTTGAGAAAGTTAAGTTTATGGAGAACAGGTAACTTCTCCGAGGTTGTATAGCTACGTGCTTACCTACATACGTAGGGGAGCCAGGATTCAAATCCAGGTCGGTCTGACATCAAGTGCTAAACTCTTCACCATTAAGTGATACTGCAATTCCAGAAGCAAATAATAGTTGCCCTTAAACCCACTTATCCCAAGGCTTCTTTTGAATGGGCCACTGAACAAGACAAGCAGCTGGGTTTTGTGCACATGGAGGCTTGAGGAGCCTTCAGCGGGCCCCACTGGCCCCTCTCAGAGCTGTTCTCCAGTTCACCTGGGCCTCCCATAGTTCTTACCATACTCTACATCGGACGGCCAACTTCCTAAAAGTAGAGGCTTCATCTTCCCTTTCTTTTTTGCCTCTTCCTGGGCGTGGTATGCAGTCAGCTGGGCCCCATCAACCCAACCGTAGGTAAGGGAGGTGGGGTGGTTCCTACAGCACACAGCAGAAGAGCTCCTTCCCTAGAAACACAACCCTGCAAATTAGCTCAGGTACCAGCTCAGGTACCAGGCAAGCCGCTCAGAAAGCGAGAGAAATGGGTCTCACACTTGGGGTTCCCCAGGTAGTAGCCTGGTGCTCTAGGGATATCAGTGGTAGCTGCCCCAAGGAAGTGAATGTCCTCTATAGGCACATTCTCGACATTGTCTGCCATGAAAGAAAACCAAGATTCCAGGTGTGATCGGATGCTAGGGGGCATAGAGGTGAACCCAGGACTGGGGTGCTGGTGCTCACCTGCAGGTTCTGACCGTGGCGGGCATGTCACGCAGCAGGACGCCTGGACCTCTATTCTCTGTACTGACCGCAGACCCTCTTTGCTCCACGGCCCGTGAGTCCTTTCCAGAAAACAGGACAAACCCCTGTCCTGACTCTTCTGCCATTGCAGCTAAATTTTCAACTGTCCTTATGGGCTGCTTAGCCGCCGAAGAGACGCCTCATGGGAGCACAGAAGACAGGCAGGCCTGTCAGCTCACAAGCCTGCTCATACCAACATGCCTTTCCCCGCTTGCCCAAGACACAAGGCCTCCCCAGTGACTGTGCCTTGCAGGAAAATTCTCACTGTCCCTAAGGCAGCCCAAATTCTTTAAGCATGTATGTCACCTCCAACTCCTTCTACAGCCCTCACCTGCCTCAGAGGCCATAATCATTCAAGGAAAAATAAAGTAAAATTTCCCAACACCCTCCTCCTCCTCCCCACGGACCCGCTTTGTGCACACGTGCAGCTGGAAAGCAGCTCCTGGCTCTCAACCACCAAGGCTTTCCATTCCAGTTAAACTGTGATGTTGCCATGGAAACAACCAGTGAGGTGTTTCTCTGGCTGTGACCCAGGCTGAGGACCCAAGGCCCATATTGCAGACACCCTCATGGGCTGGCATCCCAGGAGCCCTATGCCACCCCCCTGCAATCCAGGGCAACCCCCAGACCTCTGTGGGGCTGTTGGTGTGTGTGTGTTGGTGTGTGTAGGTGCACGGGCTCACATGTTTGTTTTCTTTTCAGCCCAGCCCCTCTCAGCACACAAAAGGCACATTCTTGGGGGGGGGGGAAGAAAGAAAGAAAAAAAGAAAGAAAGAAAAGAAAAAGAAAAAATGTATTTTTTTTTCTGCATTCCAGCTGCCTGAGCTAAGCGGAGGAATGAATGGTTTGGGAAAAATCTCACACAGGAATAAATTTACAAGGGACAGCTGAGCGGATAAATTCAGTCCCCAAAGAGGGGCATTACGAGGCCTTTTGGCAGGAGACGTGCCCCTTGTGCAAAGCTGTCTAAAAAGAAAAACAGAGCAAGAGAGGGGAGCTTTCAAACCCACCCCAAAATAAACTTTTCAGAAATCCTTTTAACTCCCTCTAGCTGTTAGCATTTCAAGACAGGAGGAGGCCCATTAACAAAGGCCAATCAGTCCGTTCTTGGTGGCCCCCCTCTGTCCCTGGGCTTGTCTGGGATGCGGCTCTCGCTCCTCCCTGGCCCAGGTAAAGGGTTCAGGCTTACCCCAGTTTTCTGGCTCGACTTGTCCACGTTCAATGACAAAAGTGGAGTTTGACCTAGTAAGAGTCTGGCAAGCAGCTAGGGATGTCTCCTGAGGCAGCCCCCTCGGCTGAAAAGTGGGCCAGACAGAATGGGGCAGACTGGACGGGCTGGGGCTGGGAGCTGGATGTAGGCCCCGCCGAGCGGGAAGAGGGGAGCGCTAGGAGAGGATGGCTCAGTGATGGGGGGAGGGCGGCTGCCCCCAGGGCTGGAAGATGCTGTGTCCAAACGTGATGCTTGTTCCTTGAGTGACCGTAGTTGTTTTCTCCAAAGATTGGGTAAGAGGCCAGAATCATTTTTTGGACATTTCCCCCAAAAAAGGGTGTCGAATACTTGCCTCTCCCGTGCTTCTTTATCACTTCCTTGACTCAGCACAGCTAGCGGCTGGTTACTAGAGTCAGGAAATCCCCCTTGGTTACTCTGAGATCTGAAAACTCAGCAAACCCATGTCCTCTCCCTTTTCTCTGGAAACCAAATCCTAGAACTTTTACAGCTGGCAATGAGCTTCTTGTTCCTTGTCGTAGCTTTTCCCAGGCTCCTTCACCCGCAGGAGAGCCTGAGACTCGGAACCGGGCCTTACGGGCTCCTCTGGGAAAGCCGAGCTGCTGGCCGTCCCCAAACATGTCCACGTGCCTGCCTCGAGCGGAGCAGAGCTCAAGGTACGTTGCCCCTTCTCCATGGTGTCCTCACTCCTGAAGTCATCGTGGGGCAGGGCCTGGGAAGCATTTACAGTACTGTCCTGCTCTGTGTGTGCACCCGGAGATGTAGAAAGATGTATCTACACACGCAGTGATTATCCCTGCCCCCAGTGGGCCCCGAATCCTGATTAGACAATAATCACCAGTTGCTGTGTGCTGGCTATGTGCCAGGCCCTGAGCTCTTTACTAAGTTTTTACTGTGATGACTACTTTATTTGCATTCAGTACCCAGGCTGTCCCCGCTGGCCCCAAGTGGAGTTCCTATGAAACCTTTCATGAGCTGAAATGGCCTCCAGTGAAGAAGCAATACTGTCCCGTAAAAGTGAAAATGCTCTTCAGATTCCTTTCAGTTTGCAAAAAACAGGTACCTGTGCAGGTTTTCTGTAAAAAGCGAAGCGGCATGGGATGAGCTTTTGGGTAGCAGGGAGATGGATGGTGTTCGAATGCTCTGAAGAATCCAACTGGAAGTGAATCCTGGTTTGGCCTCTTAGCTCTACGTCTTTGTGCGTTAACCTCCGAATCCATTCACAAAGGTTTCCTCATTTGTGAAGCAGATAAGAGTATCTATTTTGCACGACGATTGTAAGAATTCAGCGAAACCATGTTTGCAAAGTTCTCAGCTCAGCGACAAGCATGCAGTGCTCGAAATGCTATTGATCAAACAGTGCTCAAAGGGCCTGACTGAGATTCTGGGTTGGTGAACACATAGTGAACATTTCAGGGCATAGAAGCCCTGGCTCCTCCCCCATATCTTGTCTCATGCATCCCTTCCACCTGGATATTCGTGAATTCCAGAAACACTTCCTTTATCCTCAATGGGGGAAACCAGCTACCCTTCATGTGAAAATCCTGCCAGGTTCTCAGCCAAAACAGCAACAGTCCATGGTCATTGCTTAATCCTCGCATGTTAAACAAGGACCAGAATGTGTCCTACTACAAGAGGGAAATGACGAGAGGCGCTGCACATGGCCCTGCACCTCTTCAAAGGAAGAATGCTTCACCAGTATCTTACTTTTGTCCATGTCTTTTGAATCATATGTAAATAGAAACTGGGTGAGGTCTACAGGAAAACAAAAGCTGGGAGTCGGAATTCAAAATCCACTATCCCCAAGGGCACGAATGGTGCTGCTTCTCCAGCCAAGAAAGAAAACCGTGTCCCTAAAGAAGTCGTTGCCCATGTGGCCAAGGAGGGACCTAAAGCCAAGGCTGCTGCTCCTCCGAATGGTGGCAGGTCTAAGACGCTGCCTGAACACCTGGCCAGGAAGACTGAGGCCCCCAGGGGCCCTAGGAAGGCTGGCATACCCACCAAGTCCTCCTCATCCAAACTGGCCAGTAGGAAGGCAGGGACTGAGAGCTAGAGCTGGGGTGGAGACACTGAGGTTCTGCCTGAGTTTTTATTCCCCAACAAACCGTCACTCTATTTCATTGTAAACTATTTATCAATAAAGCCTTTTTTTTTTCCCCTCACAAATTGGTGTGGGTGGAGGCTGAGAAAAAAAAAATTCAGTCTTTTTTAGCAATTAAATATTTTGCCTTAATAAGGAAAGAAAAAGAGGCACCAGAAGAAAAAGTGGCTCAGTGGGTTAAGCATCTGCCTTCAGCTCAGGTCATGATCCTAGAGTCCTGTGATAGAGCCCCCGTATCAGGCTCCCTGCTCGGTGGAGAGTCTGCTTCTTCCTTTCCATCTGCTTCTCTCCGCACCCACTTATGCTCTCTCTCTCTCTCTTTCTTGCTCTATCTCCCTCTATCTCAAATAAAAAAAATAAAATCTTTAAAAAAATAAGGAAAGAAAAAAACAAGAATATTTTAATGAGTAAAAACATACTTATATACATACTCATACTAATATTTGCAAAAGTAAATTGGAAGAAGAGTCCAGACACTGATGAAAATGGTTACCTAAAGAAAGTGGGTTGAAGAAGTTATGGATAAGAGTGAAATCTTCTGAGTGTATGTTTTGCAATATTTTATATTTCAATTAAGCAGATGTTTTACATATAAAAACCACAGTTAAAGCAAACAGGAAAAGAAAACAAGTCATAAAATCAGACATAGAAAGTATAAAATAATCCAACTGCATAGCATATTAAATGATCAAAGAAATGAACAATTAGTAGTTTTATGTTACTACAATATTGACAATGCAATTCAAAGATGTTTTATAAAAATTGTAGGAAAAAGTACTAATGCTTGAGAAATAAAGTTCTCACTGAAGAGATACAACTATAGAATGAAAGAGGCCAAGAGAAAACTAACATTAAATATGAAAAGGAAAAAGTGGCATTAATATTTTGAGTAATAATGGAGGGTCCAAACGGCCGCCCCTGATGTGACCATCAGCGCCTGCCAATGGTGTCGGCTAGGACTGCCGTGTGAGAAGATAACATCTCTGCGTCGCCAGCCCTTCCCAGCTAGTAACCTTCAAAAATAGCTGCCCTCTTCCCCCAGCTGGAAAGGAATTTGGGAGAAGCCAAGAAAATGAGTGACTTCTTGGCTGCTTAAAACCTGTAGCTTTGTCCTGCAGGGACCAGCTGTGGTTCTGAGATGTTTCCTTCTGGTGGCATTTATATGACCCATGTGCGTCCCCTTTTTCTATCTTCTACTGGCTCCCTTAAGAGGCAAGAAATTATAGTGAAACCAAGAAAACACATACGAAACCCAACTTTGCCTCTTTTGAAAGTTGCCTCTTTTGAGCTTGTGTCTTTGGTTAAGTCATCCCTGCTTTCTTTCTGAGCCTCAGTTTCCTAATCTGTAAAACTGGTATACAATAATGTCCATCTTGCTAGATAGTAAAATTTAGAGATGATGTGTATAACACACTTAGTATATATAGTCAATAAAGGGTTAGTATTGTCAGTATTTTTATTAACATACGAAAATGCCTCATGAGTTGCAAAATTTCATATAAATGTCAAGTATCATTAGTTATGCTTCAGTTTTATCAGAGATCATACATGACGCCTCCGGTACTGTGTAAAGAAATCACACAGAACTTAGCTCCGCCTCAGTGTGACAGCAAGTACGACACGCGGGCAGGATCCACAGCCTGCAGAAGAAAGCCAGCCAGCGGATATCTGAGTTCACCGTATGCCTTGTCCTTTAGGGGCATAGGCTGGGGTATAGTTATCTTTGGGATGGAGATGCAGGAATAGTCTTAAGTGTGTTCCCTTCTTGCAATGAATAGCAGTTACTAAAACCTTTTGGAGGAGCACAAACACAGGCCATTCAGTGTTAGGTAGAAAAGGTAGAGGTGGAGGCCGGGATTGTTTTTGGTGTTCTGTGACCACACCACAGGCTACAATATGTTTTTAATAAACAATCACTAATAAATGGACAAGAACTGCCTTATGAAGCCTAAATCAAATGCATGTTTGAGAGAATGAAGCACTATTGAAGAGGGAATTCACTGATATGTTCTTGTTGTAAGCTCTTACTTTTGAAATGTCAGGGATCCATTCTGTCCAGGAGATCTTGGCTTTCAGAGGAACTCAAAAATCCAAGCAAGAGATTCATCTATCTAAAGTGAAAATGATGGCCTTTCTGAAGGGTGTGGGCAATGGTCACAAGAACGATGACAGCCAGCTAGAAATCTCATTTTCACTAGGGCCAAAGGAAAAGGACATCCTGGGGAGGTTCTGCATCCAAACCAAACATTGTAATCATTAAGGTCTATCATAAGCTTCCAGTCATTTGCCAGGACAACCCTGTGCAATTTACAAACATCACCTTGTTTAATTTTGGTGACAATTCTCAGAAGGAGTTAGTATTAGTGTCACTTACTAATGGTGCTGAGAGAGATTCAGAAACATGCTTAACAGTGCACAGCTAGCATGTGGTAGAATGAGGATTCCAACCAGGTCTGGCTGCCTGGCCCCAGAGCTGACACCCCCGGCTGACTGGCTATTCCTAGGACATCACCCTATAGTGTCCATTCTTATTTTTAGGGTGTGTCCTCCAACACCTGTCTCAACTTCTTCCTCAGTAACAGAACCCCACAAAAATTAGGTGGGCGTGTTGCTACTCAGAGCAAAGACACATTTCCCAGTCTCTCAGCAGCTACATGGGGCCATATGACTAAGTATTGGGCAGCAGGATAGAAGTTTGAAGCAATGTGTTCAATTTCTGGGAAGTGTCCTTAAAAGGAAGGGATGTGGGCCCTTCCCCTCCCCTTTGCTCTCTTTCCTTTTCCAGCTGCTTAGAATGCAGATGTGATGACAAAAGTTGGAGCCATCATCTTGGGCCACAAAATGGAAACTGTTCATTGAAGATGGCAGAGGAGTAGCATAGGAGTGTGGTCACTGACAATTAAGGAGCCATAGTAACAACCCTGGTGTGGCTCTCTAGCAGTCAGTGTGTGGGTCGGATAAACCTTAATATACTGATTTTGGATTTTCTGCCTCTCAACTGGATAGAATCCTATCTATGACACTGGGAAACCCCCAGTCTTCCCCCATCTCTTCCTACTTAAAATCATTGTTCTTCTCCAAATTATCTTCTTTTCCTCCCATACATTTCCTCCAAATGGATTCCAATTACTCATGTATCCTATCAAACAGATCACCAAAAGCGACAGAAAGACAGCCTGGGATCTCTGGAGAAGGCAGGTGTGAGCTGGAGCCAAGGACCGGGCACTTAGAGGCAATGTTCTTGGGTTCGGTCAGCAGAGAGAGAGTAGTTCAAACTCAGTTATTCCTGCTCACTTAGCCTCCCTGCCCATTTATGAGGCAAAGCATGAATCTTGCCAACAAAATCTTTCCAAGAAAATAAATTCAAGTCATCCTGCTTCTCTGATTTCTCTCCTGCCATCATTTCCAGGAAGATGTACATGATGTGGTTGTCATGAAACATCTGTCTATAATCTCACCCTCAAGTGCCAGGTTCCAGGCAGGACAAGGCCAGACTAGACTGGACTTTCCCCTTCTGTGTGTGTCATTCTTGTTTATCTTCCAGGACAAGTCTGTCTGAGTATGGCTCCAAAGACAAAAGATTCTTACATCTCCCATGGGAGTGGTTCAAAGAGTTCCAGCATGGATGAGACCTAAAAGTTCCCTAAATCACTGAATCTTAAAGCTACAGAAACTATAGTGGTTACTTGGTTGAAAAAAGATGACGATCTTACAGTTGAAGGAAGCCACCTTGTCCAGGCCAAATAGTTTGTTATTAGAGAATTGAGACCACTAATAATAATAACAACAACAACGAGAAACATTTAATCAGCTCTTGCTATGTGCCAAACTCTTTGCCAAGCATTTAACATGGACTATATAATTTAATTCTCACAATAACCCAGTGAAATAGTTACCCAAACCAGAAGCTCAGAAAAACTAAATAAGTTGCCTGATTTTATAAGATGATAGGACTTTGAGTTAGGATTCAAACCCAAGTGTGTTTATTGCTTGAGCCTGAACTCTGCTCTTTTTATAGCCTCATTCTATCAATTCATTACTTGTTAGAGCGAGACAATGTCACCATCTCCTTCTTCACAATTAAGCCAATCCAGACACCATGTAGTCTCACCGATTGTTGTCATCAAGATTATTCACACACGGTACTGTCCTTGGGACACCCAAAGACCTTGACACAATCCCTCTGTGGAAGTCGAAATCTACATCTGAAGGAAGAGTGGGCTTCACATCTATTCACAGGCACCAACCTAAGCAACCATTTTCAAGGTTCAGTCAAAAGCCTAATGCCAGGATCTTCCCATCCTTTCGCCCCTCACTGGTTTATTCAGTCCTTCGAGAGGTAGTTATTCTGTCAAATAAGACTGTGTTCAGCATTAGGGATAAAGAATCAAACTAAACAGATCTCGTGCCTGACTTTACGGGACATTTCCGTGGGAAAGATAAACAATAAATGAATAATTTCATAAACACTTAGTGGCAATTGTGATAAGTGCCACAAAGGAAAAGTCCACGAGTGTATAAAAACAGCATACTTGGCAAGGAAATGGAATGTGAGAAGGTTCTGAGATGGACAGAAACTTGGTAAATTACAGAACCTGGAAGAAGCCAGGGTGCTGAAGACATGACCAGGAGCCAAACCATTTAAGACCTAAGAAGCCATGTTAGAATATTGGACTTGATCCTAGGAGTCAGGATGAGCCACAGGAGAGTTTTACACAGGCAAATAACGAAGTCTGGTTTGCACTTATAAATAATCACTTTAGCTGCTAAGTGCAGAAGACATTGATTGGAATGGAGGCAGAGAAGCCTCTCAGGCTGCCACAGTCACCCAAGTGAGGGGTGGTGAGTTTGCCCAAATGAGGGAGCACAAGGGATAGACAAGTAGATGCATTTAGGGTAGTAGATAAACTCGACAGGCCCTACGTGTGGGAGTGAAGAGCTCAAAAGAGTAGCCTTATCTAAAAGACATAGATTTTAGAGCTGTCATCTTGCAGATAGTCATTGAAGCCATAGAGGTGGGTGAGATCTCCCCAAGGGAAGTAACGGGAGAAGAAAAAGTGGTCTTAGGATCAAAACCTGAGAAATTCTACAATTCAAAATCAAGCAGAAGGAAAAGATCCATCTAAGGAGACAGAGAGAATAAATGGCCAGAGAACCAGGAAGCCATCCAGGGGTGTGTGGTGTCACAGAAGGCAACAGAATGTTCCAAGAAGGAGGGAATAGTCAGTGGTGTGAACATGCCATAGTGAACAAGAAAGATGAAAAATCTTTTTGAGGGCATCTGGGTGGTTTAGTTGGTTAAGCATCTGCCTTTGGCTCAGGTTGTGATCCCAGAGTCCTGGCATCAAGCCCCATGTTGGGCTTCCTGCTCAGTGGGGACTCTGCTTCTCCCTCTCCTCCTGCCCGTTCTCTCTCTCTCTCATTCATTCTCTCTCTCAAATAAATAAATAGAATCCTTTTTTTTTAAAAAAAAAAAAAGAAAAATCTTTCTTCGTCTTTGAAGCTTGCAGGTTGGTGACTACATAGAAGTGCTGGGAAGATGGCATGACAGGGAAGGGCCTGGAAATTCCTCCCCAATTCTTGCCCCATGCATCTCCTCAAATTATTTTGGCTGTTGCTCTATCCTTTTATAATAAACTAGTAAGCCAAGCACTGGTCTAGAGACTTCTACTCGAAGCAAAAGTCCAAAAGCCAATATGTCAGTACTATTTAGAAATATGGCTATTATAGATCACCTTAAAATCTATGACAGCAGTGCTCCCAAAATATTGCTACTAAGAGTTATTTAGGGATTGGTTAAGAAGGATGAATCAGAAGGAAAAGAAGATGTGTTCCTATAAAGGTGGTTGAGTATGTCCCAGAGCCCAAAAAGCTAAAGGGTAAATTTTGAATCAGATGAGGATGATAATAGCAATTACTTGAGGAACATTAGTTCTTTAAAAAGAAATGTAAGACAGTATGTGTAGAAAGTTTCAAGATTCAAAAAAATAAAAGCATTGTAAACTAGTTTATAGTTAAAATATCTTTTTAGTTAAAATATTTTTAAGTATTTCTGTTAATTGAAGACTTTGAAGGAGACTTAGAGAAACTATTGTATAAGAATTTATATTTTGGGGGCACCTGGGTGGCTCAGTGGTTGGGCGTCTGCCTTTGGCTTGGGTTGTGGTCCTGTGGGGAGCCTGCTTCTCCCACTGCCTATGTCTCTGCTTCTTTCTCTGTGTCTCTCATGAATAAATTTAAATTTTTTCTAAATCTTTAAAAAAAAGGATTTATATTTTTGAATATTGTGCTTGAACATGACTTAATCACTAGAGAAACTTCCCAGCTCAAAGACATATATAATAGCGTTGCTTCTTATACATTGCTGCTTTATGATCAAAGATATATACTGTGTCAGTATTTTAATGTGATTACATTTAGCAAAATTTGAGGATAAAAGCTTATAAATATTAACCTCTTTATAATTTTAATAGTTTCCAGAAATTCTTGATTTCCTGAAGGTTAAAGTATCTATGAGAGCAGTGTCTAAAATCAGTGGGTTTTTTTTACTAAGTATGTGTTCTTTCCAATGCTTATGATAGTATCAGCCATGGAGACTGAATAATTAGTCCAAAAATGTGAATTAAACAGCCCCCAAAAAAGATAATAATGATGCCCATTGAGTAGAGCACATGTTACTGACTTTAGCAAAAGCCATTTTAATAAATTGGTAAGGATCGAAGCCAAGTTGGAATGCAATCCAGAGTGAATCGGAGGGAAGGGTGTGGAGATGACCATTCTACAGACCCTTTTTCATTTTAGAGTTAGCCTGGATTAGCTCTGGCTCACAATCCTTTCAGGGTTACTCTAATTCTCGCCTCTCTCCCATAGGAGGAAGATGTTAGCAGATTGGAACCAAAACACTCTGGCTCTAGTCCAGCCCCAAGATTAAGATAATGACTGAAGAAGTAAAAAAGCCCTAAGTCTAAGTTTGTATGAACTGGGTCAATATTTTTTAGAAACTTGTAATATTAAATTATCTTGTAAATGTTATATGTCGGCTTGGGGAATGGTAATTTTCTAACAAGCTAGGACTTGACTACAGGATAATAAACATTATTTGATGCTAACAGAGTTGGGACAAGGGAGTGTGAAGGAAATCAAGGTGTGACTAGTGGGATCAAAAAGGTGAATAGAAGAAGGACTTGCCAAAGACAAGAAGTGATTGAGTAGGAATAACATAGTCAAGGCTAGAGACTAAGAATTGGGTTAGCTGATGACACTTGACCAGATAAAGTCACCCAAGGTGGAATCCAGGGGTGTGAAAAACACACCTAAATGTTAGGTGGCAGGGCACCTGGGTAGCTCAGTTGGTTAAGTGTCCAACTCTTGATTTTGGCTCAGATCATGATCTCAGGGTTGTGAGACTGAGCCCCACGTTGGGCTCTGCGCTCACTGCAGAGTCTGCTTGAGATCCTATCCTTCTCTCTCTGTCCCTCCCCCTGTTCATTCTCTCTCTCTCTAAAATAAACTTAATCAATTAATTAAATGTTATTGGCTAGAGTGGGAGAAGTTACCACTGCCTCCAGGGGCTGGGCTTTTGACTGTATTAACTCAGCCTTGATATTTCTTCCACCCACCCTATGAAGTATCATTAGTCTCATTTTACATAAGACAACTTGCCTTAGGTCACATAGCCAGGGAGTGGCAGACCAGGACACACTACCTTACTCTGTAATGTGTGAGCCCAGCAAACCTCCCTCTCCTCCCGGTGTGACGTACCATCACTTATAGGTGGAGGATTCTTTGTTCCCGGCCTTCTACTCTAGTTTCTTAATCCTACTGCTATCCATGGTTAGGGGTCAGGGGCACAAAGCAATCTTCACACGGTTACTGCAAAACTCACTCTGCCCGGCTCCTGCATCTGATGTAGCAAGACAGCAGAAAATTCTTCAGGTTGGCTGTCCTGATGAAAAATCTCTCTCCATTATCTTAAAATCATCTCTCTGTGGGAACTGAACACACAGCTATAGCAACTCTGAAGGCAAACCAGGACTACCAGTTGATTAGCTCCTGAAATTAGATCCTGGAAACCCATCCCTCCTCCCCACTTTGTGTGGCTGACAGCATCATTTTGTCCTGGATTTTGAACAACCCCACGTAGTGCAGTCTGTAGCCATGCAGAAGACCCAGGAAGGATAGCAGATATTCATCACAAGTGCTTGCAAAACATTGCCGACTGAGCAATTTTTGTCCTCATTCGCTGTTCCAGATACACAGGATAGCTCCCAGGCTCTGACTGCAAACAGCTGACTCAGCACATCCTGAAAGAACACAAAGTCACCTCAAACGGTGTGTGCGTGTGCATCTGAAAGTATACATCGTTGCGTGTGCATGCGTCTAAGAGAGGACTTAGACGTTCCAACCGTTGAAAGCTTATTCCATCCGATCTGACCCTTTTAGGCACATGTTGGAGCTTTAGAGAGAAGTTAAGCAGGATGCAAATAAGATCATTCCCTTGAGTGTCAGGCAACGTGAAGCATGATGTTTGGGGACCAGTTCAGTTTGTTTGTATCTTTACTTCAACTGAAGCTCTCCCGTTTCCACGTGACCCAGGGATGAAGTGCGGAGCCCCTCTGGGGCCTGCTGGAGCTATTTTCCCAGTTGCTAAGCAATATCAGTCCCACTTCTTGCCTGGTGAGCTCATGCCTGTGCTGTGGCAGTGACTGTGGGTGATCTGGGATTAGCTTTACAACAACCAGAAAAAGTGTGTGGGGGGGGGGTGTGCATGTGCAAACAGAACACATGAGCACTGACAAAGTGATGAAGGATGTCTCTGATGGGAGGCCGAGAGCCACGAGGAGCAGTAAAAACAAGGAGTGCCATTCTCAGGATCTACTCTCTGCCAGGTATTAGGCTAGGCACATGAGTTCACTGAAAGAGGGAGGACACAAACAGGGGAGGCGGCCACACGAGAACAGATTCCTGCCATTCACTGTTGTATTTGCCTCACGTGGTGCCTGGCACATGCTAAGAGCTGAGAAATTATTATTCAAATAAATGAGTGAGTCACAGTATTTAAGAGCAGGAAAGAGCCACCATTGAATCCAATTCTGTCATCTACTCTACGAGACAATCTTTTGGAGGAAATCCATATAAACACCATCGGTCTATCCCTCGTACACATCTGACTCACATTTACAAGGCCCACACAGGAAAGTTGCAAATAGGGGAGGCTCTGGCCCTCTGCTCCCCACTGCAGAGGACCCAAACAACCCCTGGCAATCAAGAAGAGAAGGTGGGAACCATGCCTGATTGCAAAGACTTGCCCTGGCCCTTCATTCCCACTCTTACCACCCGCCGGCCCAAGCCCTGAGACCTCGGGTGTGGGCTGCTTCAGCAGGATCCTAGCCATTCCCCCTGCCTTCTTTCTCCTACTGTTTCTCTTCCAGACCATTCTGATAACACAGCAGCAATGGTCTCTCTTTCTGGCAACTAGTTCCTTCCCAAGAGCCTGCCCTGGTCTCTCCCAGGCCCTACCAAGCAGCCGTCCTTCTCCTGCAGGCTCATCCCCACCAGCTGGGTTTATCCAATCTCCTCTCTCACAGAGCACCAACTCTGTATTCTGCTCCTGCCAGACCAGGGCTCTGTGCACGCACCACACACATCTTAGCCAGACCCAGCGTTGAGCCCTTTACAAATGCCCCCCACTCTTCTCTTTGTCAAACTGCAACCATTACTTCTGTGTAAGTCCTCCTCCTCCAGGAAGCCATCCTTCTCCATTTTCTCCCAACCTGGTCATCTTATTTTCATCTGGATTTCCAGAGACTTTTTTTTTAACTGTGGTAAAATAAATAACATAAAATTTATCATTTTAACCACTTTTAAGTATACAGTTTGACAGCATTAATATATACACGTTCCAGAATCCTTCCTAAAACTGAAACTCCACACCTATTAAATAATAATTCCCCATTTCTCCCTCTCCCTAGCTTCTGACAACTACCATTTCTGACTTATAAATTTGACTATTCTGGGTACCTCACATAGGTAGACTCATACGATATTTGTCATTTTGTGTCTGGCTCATTTCACTTACCATAATCTCTTTAAAATTTGTTCATGTTGTATGACATTTCAGATTTTCTTTGCTTTTAAAGGACAAATAATATTCCATTATATTTTGTTTATCTTTTCATCTGCCAATGGATATTTGGATTGTTTCCACATGTTTGTATTTTGGCTAATATAAACAGTGCTACTATAAACATTGGTGTACAAATATCTGTTTGAGTTCTTGTTTTCAATTCTTTTGGGTATATCCCCAGGAGTGAAGATGCTGGATCATTTAGTAATGCAATGTTTAATTTTTTAAGGATTTATCATACTGCTTTCCAAAAAACTGAGCCATTTTACATTCTCATCAGCAAAGCACAGTGTGCCAATTTCTCTACATCCTTACTACACTTGTTATTTTCTGTTTTTGTTCTGTTTTTATAATAGATATTCTAATAGATGGAAGTGTATGTTATGTGGTTTTAATTTGCAATTTCCTATAGCTAGAGATGATGAGGTCTTTTCATGTGCTTTTTGGTTATATCTTCCTTGGAGAAATAGCTATGCAAGCTTTAACCATTTTTAAATTGGGTTGTTTTGTTGTTGTTGAGTTACAGGCCAATTCACCTATTTTTTCTTTTGTTGCCTTTGCTTTTCATATCATCAAAAAAAATCATTGCTAAATCTACTATCATGAAGCCTTATTCCTACATATTCTTCTAAGAGCTTTATAATTTTAGCTCTTACACAATTTTTAAAATCCATTTTGAGTTAAATTTTTGCATATAACATTAAGTAAGGCTCTGATTTCATTCTTTTGCTGTGGATATGCAGATTCCCCAATAACATTTGTTGAAAAAAATCATCCTTTCCTCTTTGATCTTGGTGCTACTGTATAGAATCACTTGACCTTATTCCCAAGAGTTTATATCTGGGATCTCTATTCTATCCTATTGGTTTATAGCTCTGTCCTTATGGCAATACTGTATTTTTCTGATTACTATAGCTTTGTAGTAAGTTTTGAAATCAGGTAGAGTGAGATCTTCAACTGTTTGTTTTCATGGTGTCTGTTTTTGGGTGTTTTGTTTTTGTGGGGTTTTGTTTTGCCATTTGTGTCCCTTGAGATTATATATGAATTTTGGGAGGGATTTTTTTCCTATTTCTGCAAAAAAAATTGATATTTTGATAGGAATTGCATTTAATATGTAGATCACTTTGGGTAGTAACTTGGAAGTTTTAAAAATACTTTCTTGAGGTTATTTATTATTTTTGTGTATTAACGTCTTCTTTAGCCAACTAAATGATAGATTTCTGATCATAATAACTGTGTCTTCTGTCTTTTCTATCTCTCATTGTTTTTAGAACAATAGTGAAGACACTAAGCTATAGACAAAAGGATGAATTATTATCTTTCTAATTAGATTTCTTTAATTGGGAAAACTAGGAGCTATTAACACTATCCCCAGATTTTCTTCTGGCTTTGAATTTTTCTATTGAATGACCTGGAGTTGACCAAGAAAATAACAGGGCCACCAATCCCTGTCATAAATAGAAGGCACACATTCCCTTCCTGGATCACCACTGAAAGCTGATACACTGACTGCAGGACACACTAGAGAAGCCAACACCTCTTCCTTCCCTGATATTTCCAGTTAGTGTTACTATTTGGGTATGACTATTCATAAGAAATCCCAACAGAGGTCCACCTGGGTGGCTCAGTTGGTTAAGAGCCCCACTTGATTTTGGCTCAGATCATGATCTCAGGGTCATGAGATCTAACCCTACATTGGGCTCTGCTCTGGGCACTGAGCTTGCTTAAGATTCTCTCTCCCTCTCCCTCTGCCCCTTCTACCACTTTCCAACCCCCACCCCTGGCTCTCTCTTAAAAAAAAAAAAGGAACCCAAACAGAAGGTGATTTTCAGACTGGGCAAGCCTCTGTTGATGTTACAGTTGTCATGTTGTGGGGGTAATATAATTTAATTAATACCATTCATTCAGAGCTTGCTATATGTCAAATATTAAGCAATTAGTATGTTTTACATGCATTAACTTAATGCTCAGAGACAATCAGGCTAAGAGTTTTGCAAGGAAAAAGGTTTGGTATCTAATTCTCAAGTGGGAGACCCTAAGGAAAGAAGTTTAGGTAGAGAGAATCCAGTGCATTGTAGCACACAGTGAGTAAAATGCTAGTTGTATACAAAATGGAGGTAATCACACATTAGAAGAGTATTTTCAGCTTGCATTTACTTTTGAGTTTGGGTTCTATCTGTAATAGGACCATAGTGCTGACCTCTGAAGAACCAACAATGAAGTCCTTCTAAACAGAGCTCTGCAGAATTGAAAATGCACAACACAAGCAAAGGACAAAACTTGGTCTCAGCAAATCGGCCCACCAGAAAGGCCAGGCTTGGTTCCAAGAGTCAAGGCAAGAAAATCTTCCTATACCATGGCTCACTCTATGAGCTGAGCCCTCCAGGACCAATGGAAATTTCTGGCCACTGGAAGGTAGTGTTGACAAGTAATTACTAAGCCTATATAGTCTGTGGTAACTGTTGGGTTGTCCACAAGAATCATGTGGTGCCAGATGTTGCTATTGCACTGAGTGATGTGTCAGATGTGTCAGGCACTAGGACTGTGCTGATTTGTTGCCACAGCAACCGACAACTGAGATTAAACAGTAGTTTCCCTTGAAATTAGTTGGCATCATATAGACCAAACAGTTGACTGGTTGAGTACATTTTTAGTTTTCCATGATGTTTTGGTTCTTGTATGACCCAGTGCTGAGATCCTAATCAAGCACGGATGAAGAACCTGGGCAGCAAGCTGTTGCAGCCTATAAAACCTGAGCTTCCTGAGACCTCTCTGTGTTTTCTAGCATATCTTCATTCAGCGAGTCACCTATTCCTCTCAGAATTCCCCACTCCTCACCAGCATTTCCCGGTTAATACAGTCTGCCAGGCCTTTATGTATCCTCCCATCAGCCCTGAAAACACTATGCATTCCTTTAATTTTATCTGATCCCCATATAAATTAAGGCAGGTGGCCCACAGACAGATGCTCATCTGATCATAGACCAAACCCCAAAGTCCAACCAGTCAAGGGGCCAAGTATAGCAAAGAGCCTCAGAGTGGATAGAAAATAAGTTTATTCAATCCAATTTCAATACTGCAAAGTAACTTGTATTCAACACACTAGTAACATCGATCTCTAGTGTCATTTTCAATAACTGAGGCAAATATTTACATGCGTCAGGTCTTATTTGAACTGCTTATTTGTCTTTGTGGTATGTGTCATAATCCTTCAATGGCTTCTTCCTGCCAAGAATACAAAGTGCAAGCTACTTACATCAGCAGTCAAGGGCCTTCAAAGTACTTCCTGGCCTACACTCTCCAGTCTAGCTTGGCTCATTTCCTTACAGCATACCAGCGCATTTCTGCCTCTGTATCTTTGCTTATCATACTTTCTGCCACTGTAGTGGCCCCTATGCCTCACCACCACCAAGTTCCTGGCAACTGCCAAGTCCAGGATCAAGTTAAAGTAACTGAAAGGATTAGAAGTTAAAGTTCAAGAAATTTCCCAGAACCAAAGTTAAAGAATAGAAACTAAGAGAGGAAAGGTAAGAAGTTAGAAGATGAATCCAGACAAATCTATATCCAATTTCCAGTAGAGGGAAGATATAAAATCAAAAGGAGGGGATCCCTGGGTGGCGCAGCGGTTTGGCGCCTGACTTTGGCCCAGGGTGCGATCCTGGAGACCCGGGATCGAGTCCCACATCGGGCTCCCGGTGCATGGAGCCTGCTTCTCCCTCTGCCTATGTCTCTGCCTCTCTCTCTCTCTCTGTGTGACTATCATAAATAAATAAAAATTTAAAAATAAATAAATAAAAATAAAATCAAAAGGAGGAAGTAATTTAAAAAAATCATACAAGAAATTTTCCCCAAACAAAAACGAGTTCCTAGATTGAAGGAGCCCACCAAGTTATAGAAAAATAATATCCACATACAGATATGTTACTATAAAATTTCAGAATAGGCAAATGAATGAGAAAATGCTAAAAGCTTCCAGAGAAAGAGAGAGAGAAAAAAAAAGAATCAGGAATCATAATTGCATTGGACTTTCCAAGAACAATAATAGAAACTAAAATACTGTAGAACAATGCCTTCTACATTGTTCTAAATAATTCTAAATAATTCTAAATAATTTCTGCACATTCTAAAATAATGTGCAGAAAGTTTTTCCAAATAGAATGCAAAAGCCAGCCAAACTTTTAGTCAAGTGTGAGAGTAGAATAAAGACATTTTTAAAAATGTATCTCCCGTGTACTCTTTATCTCCCATGTACCCTTCTCAAGAAGCTACTGCTCCATCAAATATAGTGGGGGAGGGGGAAAATAAAGCAAGAAAGAGGAAGATGCAGTATTCAGAAAATAAGGAATTTAAATCAGAGGAGAGCATGAGAGTAAGATAGTGGAGGGAATCCCAGGGAAAGCTGCACAGCAGGCCTGCAGATGAACCTGTGCAGTCTGAGCAAGGTGGGGAAGGGCAGCCACTGAGGAGCCTGAAAGGGGGTTGGAGGTAGACCAATAATCTGCTTGATCCTTCTGACTCTGCTGAGAGGAGCTTTATGATTCTGTAAGATATTGAGGAAAAATTTTGTAAGATTCATAGAAAACTTGAAAAATCACTGTGGGAAAAAAGATGTATAAAACAAAGAAATGTAATTATATTTTGTGGCTCAACATTAATAATGTTTATATAACCATAACCATGTAAAAATGTAGTATTGGCCTAAGCAAAATTGTGACATAATTGTGGAATGTAGAAAGGGAAATGCTGTGTATATTGCAAGGGCAGAGAACTAAACTATGCTAACTATGTGCACTAAGTATTGTGAGAGACCTAAAATTTTCATCTCCCATGTAGGAGGCCAATACATGATGTCTTAAGCAAAATAAAGATCCAACAATAAAGAGAAAATTACTTAGAAACATAAAAGTAAAGCACAATGAAAAAGCCAAGAGTTGCAAATGACATACACTCTCAGGGGTAGGACTTTGTTATATTCACGTATTACTTGAATTAAAAAAATTAATAAGGCAAGAACAAGAGGGAAAAACAAATGGCATAGTAAGAATAGATCTTCAGGCCATGAAGCCTTAGAGATAAAGAAGTAGAGAGACTTTAGCATTCATTAGTCAGTGAAGCTTCACATGAAAATGGAGCAGATATAGGTGTGATGGACCAGGTGGGCTTTGACATCAAGTGAACAGTGACCACAGCAAAGACCATAAAGTCCCACATACTTGTGAGGGGGTCTAAGAAATACCTGCCTAGAAATGATGTGCCACTCAGTACAGGTGACCCAAAGCTTTTTCTACCTGGCCAGGGGACAGCATGTATCATAAAATCAGAAAGGTGGCACATTAGAGTAGAGAAGCAAACACAGACAAAGTCCTCTGAATATGTCCATTATCTTCCATCTGGCAAAATGTGTTCACAACATCCCATTAAACCCCCAGTGAAGGGAGATTCTCAAGCTTTACAATCCCAGTGGCTACTGGAAATACTTTCAGCCACATTGAAGGTCATTGCCTACTAGCAGACTGTCCTTAATTTAATGAATGTGAAAACTTTTTGTAAAAAACTTTCATGGATTTACTCTGGCTAAAGTCTACATCCAAAATCTCCCCTTAAGATTTCATGTTTGTCCCCTGCAAATTTACTTACAAAGGAGTTTTTCAAAGCAAGACCATAGACACCCAGTGTTGTTCACACCTCCACATTGTTCCTAAAGCCTAGAATTCCTTCTCTCTTGCCACTTTCATCTGGCTCACTGGGCCCATTATTAAGATTTCTCAGGCACTCTTCCTGGAAGAAGGCTTCCTGGGCCTCTTTCTGTATTGTGCTCCCCATCCAAGGTGGATAAGATGGTTTTCCTCTGCGCTTCCAGAATGTGTTGTGTATAGCTCTACTTTAAACTGAGTCCACTAAAACAGAATTATCCCATGGCCACCTGTCTCCTCCAGCGGATGGGAGGATCATCTGTGTATGTCACCTGTCTCCCCTATAGGACTGTAAATCTCTGAGGTATGTAGCCATATTTGATTATTCCTGGGTTTCTAAAGCACTGGCACCAAGTTGGACCAGTGTAGAAAGTGGCAGTCACAGGTGGCAGTAAGTTAAGACCCGAAGACTGAGTGTTGCTCCCTATTGAATAAGATCAAACGTGGATACAAATGGTTTGGCAAGCAAAGGCCTGGCTAGATTTAAATCTTTATCTACCCTACCACATGAGTGGTAGGGTAGATAAAGACCACTCATGCCTTTGTGCAGGGTATGAGCTACACAACGTCATGCAATGTCAGTGCTTACCAGTTGTGTGACCTTGGTTACATACTCTCGATGTCAGCTTTCTCTTCAGTTAAGTGCAGAGAACAGTAAACCTCAACTGGTTAGGTCGTTCGGATAATCTTATCCAATCTCACTCAAAACTAATCTTATCAGAAGTATTGCATGAAAAATACTTTGCTAAGTGCCTGGCACAGAGTAAGAGCTTCATAACTAGTAGAAGTTACCGGGATTATTGTTTATAACAAGAGAGCAAGGAGCCATTGAGGGCTTTTAAGCAAAATAATGACATTTTTGTGCTTGACAAAGGTTGTTCCAGCAGCTGCATGGTGAATGGACTGAAGGGGAACAAGACAGAGGCAGAGAAAGGAGTTGGGAGCCTATTTCCAATGGCCTGATGAGAGATAATGGGCCCCAGTCAAAGTAGAGCAGACATGAGGGCTAGAGCGGCAGAAACATGCTTTCTGCACATCCTTTGGCGTTCTTTCCCCTGCTCTGCAGTCCTGCCTCCCTGCCGAGCCTCCCCCAGAAATCATCAGGAACCTGTGCAGAGAGCCCTGCTCTGAGGACTAATGCCAAAGCAATTAAGCATGTAACAATGCATTAAAATAGAAGGGCTGGTCGGAGAAGAGGAAAAACACTGTAACCCTCCTCAGGGGACCCAGAAGGCCCTAACATGCATCCATAATCCCCCGGAAACTTCTGCAATCCAAATGTCCAAAAGAGAAGGTTTAAATGAGAACGAAACCCCATACAATGCACACGTGCTCACAGACACACGTATATGTTTTTGAGATAGGTGCCAGACTAAGGGAGCCCAGGCCAGCTGAGGAATGCTTTCCAGACCCCTGGTACCAGAACTCTCATCCACTGGAGTGCAGGCGGGGAGTGGGATGTGGAGAAGCAGAGGAGGGGCTCTATGCCTGACGGCCTCTCTCTAGATACTGAGCTCACGGATTCATTCCAGATTAGAAACACATGCGCTATCAGGCAAGGCAGGAACCAGAAATCAACAATGTATAAAAATATTTCCTTCCACAGACACTTTTCCCTCCACGCTCTTGCCCCTCCTCCCAAATCTCCCTTCACTTCTTTATTGGCAATAGGGCTTGCTAGGGAGGGACAGGCTCTGGTGCCCCATAAATAATAATATGAGTGGAGGCTTTACATATGGTTTGTGTCTCTACTTCTGAGTCATTCTGAATGCACCTGAAATTGTAACAGCCAAGGGAGAGATTTCCAATGGCACATAAAGCCTGCTTTGAGAAATGTGTAAAGAAGGCTTCTCTTTCTTCTTATTTCAGTGTTTTGTTTTTTCTACTAGTGCCATATGGTGGTGGCACCATCTCAACACTTACAGTCAGAACTTGGAGGGAAATCCACCTCCAAAAGCATGTACCAGAGCAGAAAGTATCTTTTGAGCAAGGGCTCTTCAACCCAGAGCCCACAGATGGTGTCAAGGGAGGCATGAGCATCCTCACTCTCTAAAATGTGGCCTCGTGATGGTTTGCATCTGTGTGCACACATGGATTTCTCTAGGGAGAAAGTCCACATATTGTTGTCAAATTCTCAACAGAATCCATCACCAAGAATGTTTAGAATTACTAACTTAGCTGTTAACCAGCCCAGTGACCCCCATTCTCATCTGAGGTTTGAATCCCCTACTTATTGTTTCATTCATGCACTAATCCAATTTATGCTTGAACACCTCCAGTGATGAAAACCTGACATAATTGCCTAATAATTGAGAACACAGGCATTGGAGCTGGTCCTCCAAAGCAGGTATTCAAAGCCTGGTGCTGCCACTTTAACTGTGACTTCGTGCTGGGTGGTTAGCCTAGCTTATCCTCATGTTCACCATCTATACGTATGGATTATAAGATCTCTTAGGTATTTTGAGATTAAATGAGGTAATGTATGCACAACTTTTGAGCACGGCACATGGGAACGTCATAAGCGTGCAACTAGTGTCACTGCTATTGCTGTCATCCTCAACTTTATCATTATTATTATAGCGACAACTCATTACTCCTCTGGGGAAAAAAATTATAATCTTTTCCTTTTCTCTTCCTTAACAAAATTCTTCCTTATGTGCAAGCAAAATAGTCTTCCCTGCAGCTTCGGGTGATTGATCTTCCTTGACACTTGATCATGCAGAACATGAGAAAGAGCTCAAATGCAGTCTGGCCCATCACTCAATAGTAGCATTCCAGGAAAGCTTGCATTCTAAAATAACGCATTATAATAATAATCATTCAATGAGAAAGAGAATATTAAAGCTAGAGAGCTTTAGACTCAAGATAACAAAGTAGAATGCTTTGTTTCGTGAAGATATTTTGAAATAAAGGTTCTTTATAGCTTTACATGGAGAGTTTTAAAACTCAAACATCATGGAGCAAATCTAGTGCCTGGCTGAACTTACCCTGTATGCAAAATATCTTTCCCTGGTTTTCCTGTCATTACCAGCACTATAATCAATACAGAATTTCTTAGAGACTCTTCTAAGCCCTTATCTCCCACAGGTATATGATAGACAAAGTCTCTCATCAGCATGTGACACTAACAGCTTAGGTCCACCTAGAGCAGAGCTAGTTCCTGATCCCGATGCACTGGTATTCCTGATTCTACAATCTCCATGACAGCCAGGATAATGGCAGAAATAACTGCTCTCCTTTGAGTTCCCAGCATCTACCAGAGTGTCTGGCTCCTCTTAGAAACTTAAAACATATTGTTGAATGAATAAATAGTAAATAAATGAATGAGAGAATGAATGAAAAACGAATCAATTTATAAGCTAAGAAGCTTGCACAAAGTAAATTACATTCCTTCACCAATCCACTATGTCGTATCCAATTTGCATCATAAAAATTCATGTTTTCATAGCTTTTATAATTAAAGTGCAATTAAGACAGATTTTATGTTTTCTCACTCCTGAAATGACTTCCTTTCTTAGATAAATACCCACAGATCTTTAAATCATTCCTTATGTTGTATGCTTTGTATGCTTTTATATCCTTTCAGCCATCCTCAATTCTTCTTTTCAGACATTGAAGACTGATTATTCCTCCACCCTAGAGATGTCGGGATCCTTAACTTGGGTCCTTGCCAGCTATCTAGCTTTTGCCCGATGCCCTTCGCCCTGGGGAGCAACAGCAGCTTCTGAGTTTGAGGCTTCATTACAATCCCTTGGGAGTTGGAAGTGTAAAGGAAAATAGACATTTAAGGTCACTGAGCTCAGTTCTTTACATTTAAAGGATCTTTAAGAGTAGGTATACATGGCTGTGTAGTAGCAGAAATGAAACTTTTCCATGTAACCAAATCATGATTCAGAAGAAAAATTTTGATTCTTTAATCATGGTGGGTGCTTAAGATAATAAGACCAGAGCAAACTTGCCACCCTCCTTCTGGGCGGGTAACTGGTGAAGTCCTAGAAACCAGTCTCTTAACATCCTCTTACAGTACCTACCATGTTCTAGGTACTATACCAGGCCAAAAGAGCCCTGCTGTCAATGAGATAATGAGAAACAAATATTGAGACAATCAGAAAACAGTAGAGTGGCACAAATAAACAACAGGAAAAAGATTGCATGAATATAATCTATTTAAAACTTCAGTCTCAATGGCAAGCAAAGACATTGACTAAAACTTCAGTGAGATGCCCCCCTTTTTAGTAGTTAAAACTACAAAGACTTATAAAGAAAAAGAAGTCCCAAAGCCAATGAGCATGCAGAGTCAGGCATTCCCCATACAGTGCTGATGGAAGGAAAAGTGGATCAGTGGAGCCTTTCCAGAGAGCAATTTGGCAATTATTTGCAAAAACTTTAAGGTGCACACTTAAGATACACATGGGATTCTCATTTGTAGAAAATATATCCTCAGGAAATTATCAGGGACATACACAAAAGATATATGTGTAAAATATTCATTGTAGCATAATTCATAATAAAAAGTAGGAAAACTAAATATCTAATGTTGGGGAATTTTTTTAAACTGCAATCTATCTATCTGATTGAATACTATGCCTAGGATACTTCTGTCAAAAATGAATTTTAACCAGGAAAATGTTTGCAGTTTATTGGTAAGTGGAAAAACAGAAGAAAAAAACTGCAAAGTGGACCACACTCAACAGTATACAAAACTTCTGAACTAGTTAACTCCTAGTTTCTTTTCTTCTTTTCTTTTTTAAAAGATTTTTATTTATTTATGAGAAAGAGAGAGAGAGAGAGAGAGAGGCAGAGACACAGGCAGAGGGAGAAGCAGGCTCCATGCAGGGAGCCCGATGTGAGACTCAATCTCGGGACTCCAGGTTCACACTCTGGGCCGAAGGCAGGAGCTAAACCACTGAGCCACCCAGGGATCCCCCTAGTTTCTTTTAGATCTTAACTCATTCATCTTGATCTCTGGAGCAAGTCTGTTCTCTTTGTCTTATGCTTCACAGCTCCATTTGCCCCTCCTTCTTCATAGTGTCACCTACATAAGTCAAGTTCCATCTAGCATTTATTTGTGTGACTCTTTGGTTAAGGTCTGACTGTCCAATTAGACTGCAGCTGAATGAGAGTAGAGCCTGTGCCTGGCACATAGGATATATTTTTGAAAGAATGATGTACAATACCATTATTGTATACAAACCTGTATGTACATATACACATAGAAAGGGGACTAGAATAGTATTTCCACTATTCATATTTTGATAATAGAATTTCTAAGATGGTGGGATTGGAAGAATTTTCTTCCAAGTCTGCCAACTTAAGTATGTACTTCAGCCATTTAAAAAAAAACGTTATGGGAAAAATAAGTCTGAGAAATTAATGTGGTGAGTGGCATCTGTCTACAGATGATATTCCTTGAGCACTGAGACATAGCTGCATCACTGGACATAGGCAAGCAGGAGTGGGGCAAGGAGCAGGGATTGTCTTGATAGCATCTATCAGGGAAGAGATTGTGGAGGAGAAACAAGGGAACTCCTATAGCTGAGAGAGACAGAGAAGACAAAGGTCAGGGGATCGAGGGGCAGGAGGGAACAACATATGCTGCCATTTCTGGTTGCTAAGGGAAAGGAATTAGGTCAGAAATGGTAGAGACATGTGATTGGAGAGGTAGATAATGGAAAGACACATATATCAGTTTGGAGCCTGTATCAAAGGAGAAGTCATGGGGTAAGGAACACGTACTTGGTTTAGGTTTAAAAAGATCAGTCTGATGACTCTGCAGAGAGTGAACAGGTGAGAGAGAGAGAGATCTAGAAAGGCAGTGTCAGTGTTAAGGCTGTTTCTCTCATATGGGCAGATGAGATGAGGATCTAAAATAAAGATGTGGCTATACGGATGAACTAGAAAGGAATGTTCAAGAACTACTGAGAAAAGAAAAACAGGAAAGATTGATAACTGAATCAGAGGAAGAAAGCATGAAAGACATCAGACTTCTGTCTGAGTGACTATATGGCTGTGCCAACAAATGAGGGTTCTAGGTATATTTCAGAAGAGGAAGAAGAGGGCATTCATTTTGAATATGCTGAATGTGAAACTTAGAAGAAAAGTTTGGGCTGGAAATTCAGACTTGAGGGTCTTCTACATATAAGTGATGATTAAAACTTTGCCAGTGGGTAAAATCACCCCAGAGAGTATTAGGGTAAGAAGAGAAGCTGGTCAAGCATGAGAACCTACAAAAAACCAATAGTCAGGGGGGAGGCAGAAGAAAAGGAACTCTGAAGGAAAGAGAAGGCGTGTTCAGATATATGGAGCAAAAGCCAAGGAAGTAGGGATTTTGGAAAAGAAAGTAATAGAGATGAGCCAACGCAGCAGAGTTCTAGTAAAATTAGTGCTGGACAAAGTATTTCCTGCAGGGTTGCAATTGGGAAGGCAAAGAGCGACCAGAGTGAGAGCAATTCCTGTAGAATGTACATAGAAGTCAGGCTTTGGGGTTTAAAGGACAAATGGATCGTGCAGAGTGAGAATCTGTGAATGCATACAACTTTTCCAAAATTTAATGAAAAGGAAAGAAGGAAAAGATGAGAATGAACAATGCCTGGGATTTCAGGACACAGAACTGCAAACCGTACTGGGCAAGCCATTGCAGGGAAGCCTAGAACTGAAGACTTCTAGTGCCTCAAACTAGGGCAAAGAACTTAGTATGTATTGTTCCCTATTTTACTCTCATACCTGCCCCATGAGGAGGACACCATTATTACCATTATTGTACAAATGAGACTAAGGTTTTGAAAGGTTGAGAATTCATGCAAAGCCTCACACACTGAGGAAATAATCAGTGAATAGAAACTACTCCTCAGAGATATTTGTTCAAAGGAAGAAAACAGGGACAATGACATACAAAGAAGACAATGTAATGAGCAAGGTTTCCAGGACGAGGACACCTACACGTGCTTACAGGTAAAAAAGGGGCAGCAGGAGAGAAGCAGGTGACTCACTGGAGAAGGTTCTGCTGGATGGAGACACCCTACATATACCTTGAAAGCATGAGATGAAGAGTGATGTGGGGGGACTGAGGTGGCTCAGTTGGTTAAGTATCCAACTCTTGATTTCAGCTCAGGTCATGATCTCAGGGTTGTGAGATGGGCTCTGTGTTGGGCTCTGTGCTCAGTGGGGAGTCTGCTTGAGATTCTCTCCTTCTCCTCCCCTCACTCTGTGCACTATCTCTCTTTCTCTCTCTCTGAAAGAAAGAAAGAAAGAAAGAAAGAAAGAAAGAAAGAAAGAAAGAAAGAAAGAAATCTTTTTGAAAAGGGGAGGAAGAAAGATTTGCTGGGAACTGGGCTGGGAGAGGACAGAATGAAGTGGGGAATGGGCCTCAAGTCAAAGCTGGGGAAGGGGGGAGTGTTGAAAATAAAAGAATCTCTTTCTCCAGTAATGAATGAAGTCCCAAAGGAGTTGAGAGTGCAAGGGGCAAGGACACAATCCATGCGTTAGCCTGTGGTGAACAAGGAGTGTTTCATCTATGTGTCTCTGCAAATAGGAAGAAACACGGAGTATAGTTTTAAGCCCATGCAAAAGGATCATGTAGTTCCTGAAACATGCTAGCTAGAGCTTTCATGACTGTATAAGAGAGTTCAGTCAGGGCAGAAAATATTCAAGTGGCAATCAGGCACTAAAGGAAGATAATGAATAGCGTGCTATTCAGTTCTATGAGTCCCAGTGGGAAGTGTCTAACTTACCTATTCTCAAAGGCTTTTCTGACCCAGACCCTTCTCTACCTCAAGTTTCTTGAATTAATCCATATTTGTCATGGTTTTCTCAACACTTAGCATCCTACTCCCTTTGACCACAGCCCTCTGTTTATTGATGGTGATTTTTCAGGTAGAATTGATACGATTTTTTTTATGTGAGTATGACCAGCACCGTGAATAATAATGTACCATTTCCCGTACTCTGGACACTAACTAATCCTGCTTATAATGCAACCTAAAAATCCACCCTTTATTTTATTTATTATTTCACAATGTCACCTTACTTTAAGTGCAGCCAACCAAAGTACAAGCCTTTTTCAGACCAGCTCTTTACCACCTTGTCTTTATATAATTTTTTTGTTAACCTCAAGTCAGGACTTGACATTTTACCCGGTTGAATTTCATCTTATTGATTTTGGCCCATAACTCAAATCTTTTGATATTATTTTGAAATGCCTCCCAGTTCTGGCCATGTCATATTCAACATTTTTATCAGCTGATTATAGGAAGACATAAAAGATATACATATCAAGCTTGTGGGTAACACAGGAAGTCCTACGTCCCCAGAGGCCTCCCTTTGGAATGGCTCTAAAGCATTAATCAGCACATAAAAGAGCAAGAGAATGCCTCCCTTACTAAAACACAATACAAAACTTGCCAAGCTTTTTAGAGGAACGCTCCAGAAATGTGTCTGGCTAAAGGCACACACTTCCCTAACTCTTCAGTTCAGAGCACTAAGGGTCAGACAGACCCACACTGGGGTCCCAGCTGTGGGATAGTTACTGTTTTACTAAGCCTCAATTTTCTTACTTAAAAATGGAAGTCATAAAAGCAAGCACCTAATAATTTATGGCTGTGGCTACCTAATAACCATTGCCTATCCAAGACATTCTCATATCCACACATCCGGAATACACAGCGATTCGCTCAATCTAGAGAGACCCTTTCCCGCGCATAGGGAGACACCTTCACCTTGTGATGGATCTAAAGTCTAATAGTGCTTCTTCAATACAGTGATCAAAATATAACTGTAAGCATTAGCATACTCATGGTAACAGGAAGTTCCTTTCTTGTGTACTCCTTGGCTGATGTTCAACCATATAATGGTGTTCAACTATTGTAAATTCATTTGCTGGTAGTTTTATGTATTCAGTAAATACTTACTTTTTCTCTTTCTTTCTTTTTTTTTTTTTTATAAGGGCTCCCCTCTTATCAGGATCAGGAACAGGCAAAACTAGTAGTAGTTAGAGGGTAGGCTCTTGCCAGACTACCTTGGTTCAAATCACAGCTCTGCCACTTACTAGCTGGGTGACCTTGCAGGGATCATGTTTTCTGCGTCTGGATTTCTTCATTTGTAAACTGTGGTTACTAATAATTGGCTTGTCATGATGTTTGTGCGTAGACATATATAAAGATCTTGAAGTAGTGACTGGCACATTTATTTCTTGACACACATCTCTACTTAAGTCTATTCTCTTTACCTAAAACCTGAACCTTCCTCCTTTCTTCTAATCTGTGTTTCCACTTTCCAGCCAACTCCAGAAGTCAGCATCAAGAAGTCTCCCTTTCTTAATTCCCTCCTCACAGGTCATTCCTTTATCATCTTCAACCTCCCATTTATTTATTTTTTTTAACATTTTTAAAAATTTATTTATGATAGTCACAGAGAGAGAGAGAGAGGCAGAGACACAGGCAGAGGGAGAAGCAGGCTCCATGCACCGGGAGCCCGCTGTGGGACTCGATCCTGGGTCTCCAGGATCGCGCCCTGGGCCAAAGGTAGGCGCCAAACCGCTGCGCCACCCAGGGATCCCTCAACCTCCCATTTAAATCTAAGGGTCATTACCATATTTAAACTATTTACCAGCACCGTGAATAATAATGACCTTTGCTTATAAAATAAATCATTAATTTAAGTAATTTTTCAAAGAGAAAAATAAAGGACTTGCTACCACAATAAATATATGTACTGTTTGTCTACATCTAATTTTCAAAGCCTAAGTGTAAACATATGTTTTAAAGTACTATAGTTAATAATACTGTATTACGTATTTGAAAGTTGCTAAGAGAGTGTATATTAAAAGTTCTCATCACAAGAAAAGAAGTGTAACAATGTGTGGTGATGAATGTTAACTACACTTAACCGTGGTGGTCATTTCACAATATATACAAATAGCAAACCATTATGTTGTACACCTGAAACGAAATATAATGTGCATTAATTATATCCCAATATTAAATAATTAATATTAAATATTAATATGTTAGACTCACGTATATGACAAGTGAGAAGTGATGGAGATAACAGAACTCTCTCACATAAGCACAGCTGGCCATGTTGCAAAGACCTTGGTTGCTAGTAATCATAAAGGAGAATTAGACAAATGCAGGGATGATTTATAATTCATTGTTTCTTGGAAAATACAAATTTAAAAGTGTTTGCTCATATTATAACATTATAGCTCTCTTTTAAGTGATAGTAAATCTTTTTTTTGAGTTTTTTTATTGTGATAAAATAAACAACATAAGTTTTGCCAATTTCACCATTTCCAAATGTACAATTTAGTGTCATTGGTCCATTCACACCATCACTGCTATCCATTTCCAGGACTTCATCATCTCAAACAATAACTACTATTCTCCACTTTGTCTCTATGAATTTGCCCATTCTAGATACTCATGTAAGTGAAAACATAATATCTGTCCTAATAGCTATGGGTTTCTCATACATATTCTTCATCTTGAGAAATTGTTTTTTTATATTTCAATTTTATTAAATATTTTTTATTATGAAAGGGTATTGAATATTAACAGATTTTTTTACATCAATTGAGGTGATTGTTTCTTTTTTTTCATCCTATTAATGTGTGTTTCATCCTCACCTTGCCACATTGTATAATCCTTTTCCTGTGCTGCTGAATTTTGTTTGCTAATATTTTGTTGAGGATTCTTACAAAAATAGTCATGAGAGATATTGGTCCATTATTATTTTCTTTTATTGTATGCCCTTTGTCTGGCTTTGATATCAGGGTAATGCTGTTCTCATAGAATGATTCAGGAAGTGAATCACATCAGGAAGGGGAATCTTCCCCTTCAGTTTTTGGAAGAGCTTGAGAAGGATTGGTGGTGATTCTTCTTTAAACGTTTGGTGGAATTGGGACACCTGGGTGGCTCAGCAGTTGAGCATCTGCCTTCAGCTCAGGTTGTGATCCCAGGGTCCTGGGATTGAGTCCTGCATCAGGCTTCCTGCAGGGAGCCTGCTTTTCCCTCTGCCTGTGGCTCTCCTCCTCTCTCTCTCTCTCTCTCTGTGTCTCTCATGAAAAACAAATAAAATCTTAAAAATAAAAATAAAAAATAAAATGTTTGGTAGAATTAACCAGTGCAGCCATCTGGTCCCGGGCTTTTCTCTGTTATGGGTTTTGATTACTAATTCAATCCTCTTGGTAGCAGTATTCTTAGTAATTATATTTTGTATTTCTTCATGAATCAATTTTGGTAGATTGTGTGTTTCTAGGAATTTGTCCATTTCATCTAGATTAATTTGTTGGTGTACATGCTCAGTATTCTCTCATAATCTTTTTTATTTCTATAAAATTAATGGTAATATTCCCAGATGTTCGTTTCTTACCTCAGTAACTAAAGTCTTCTCTCTTTTTTCCTTAGTCAATGTAGCTAAAGGTTTGTTGATTTTGTTGATCTTGAAAAAATCTTATTGACCTTTGTTGATCTTGAAAAGAAGGCTTGGTTTCATTAAATTTCTCTACTTTTTTACTAGTTCTATGTTATTTATCTTCATTCTAATAATCAAAAGATACTTTGTATTATTTAAGCTTTTTCAATTAATTAAGACTTATTTTTCTACCTAACATATTATCTGTCCTGGAGAATGTTCCATATATACTTGAGAAGAAATGAGTAATCTACTATTATTGGGTGATGTGTGCTATAGATGTTTGTAAGGTCTAATTGGTTTATAGTGCTGTTCAATCCCTTTATTTTTTATTGATCTGTATAGTTGTTCTTTTCATTATTAAAAGTGGGATATTGATGTCTCCAACTATTATTGTAGAACTATCTTTTCCTCCCTTCAATTCTGTCTTTGTTTGCTTCATTTATTTTGGGGCTCTGATGTTTGGTGCATATGTGTTTATAATGGCTAGATTTTCTTGATAAACTAATGCTTTTATTAATATCCAATGCCCTTTTTAACCACCTGTAATAGTTTTTTATTTAAAATCTTTTTGGTCTAGGGATGCCTGAATGGCCCAGCGGTTTGGTGCCTGCCTTCAGCCCAGGGCGTGATCCTGGAGACCCAGGACTGAGTCCCCACATCAGGCTCCTCTCATGGAGCTTGCTTCTTCCTCTGCCTGTGTCTCTGCCTCTCTCTCTCTCTCTCTCTCTCTCTCTCTCTCTCTGTCTCTGTGTGTGTCTCTCATGAGTAAATAAATAAAATCTTCAAAAAAATAAAAAAAAAATCTCTTTGATCTAATATTGGAGCACACGAGCTCCTTGTTAGCAAGGCTCCTTTTTCCCCCATTCTTTTACTTTCAATGTATTTGTATCTTTAGATCTAAAGTGAATCTCTTGGAGACAACATATATTTAGATTAATTTTTAAATCAATTGTGCTGATCTATGTCTTTATGTGGGGGGTGGGGTAATCTATTGATAAAGTAATTACTGATAAGGAAGGTCTTACTCCTGATATTTTGCTATTTGTTCTGTTTCTCATTTGCTCCATCACTGCTTTCTGTTGTGTTTAGTTGATTTTTTTGTAGTGACACATTTTGATTCCTTTCTCATTTCCTTTTGTGAATATTCTGTAGGTATTTTCCTTGTGGTTACTATGGAGATTACATACAATATCTTAAAGTTGTAACGATCTAATTTGGATTGATACCAACTTAATTTTAATCACTCTATATCTTTAATCCTATATAGCTAAGTCTGCTCCTCACTTTGTTATTAACATTACAAATTACATCTTTAAACATTGCCCAATAACATAAATTTATAATTCCTTTTTATATACTTGTCTTTCAAATGTTGTAGAAAATGAAAAGGATTTATAAACCAAAATTATAAAACTGACTTTTATGCTTGTCTATGCATTTAAATTTACAGGAGATTTTTATTTCTTTATACAGCTTCAAATTGTGATCTAGAATCCTTTTATTTCAACTTGAAGAACTCCTTTTAGCATTTTTTTGTAGGGCAGGTCGAGTTATAATAAACTCCCTCAGCTTTTGTTTATCTAGGAATGTCTTAATTTACCTTTCATTTTTGGAGGATAGTTTTGCAAGATACAGAATTCTTGACTGACAGTATTTTTTTCGTTCAACACTTTAAATAAATCATCCCACTGTCTTCTGGCCTCCAGAGTTTCTGATGAGAATTTGGTTAATAATGTCACTGAGAATACCTTGCACATGATGACTTGTTTATCTCCTACTGCTTCCAAGATACTCCTTTGTCTTGTAATTTCAACAAGTTGATTATAATGTGTCTCAATGTAGATCTCTGAGTTTATCCCACTTGGAGTTAATTGAACTTGGATTTGTAGACTGACGTTTTTGGCCAAATTTGAGAAGTTTTCAGCCATTAATTCTTCAAATAATCTTTTCTCCTTTCTCTCTTTTCTCCATCTGGAACTCCTTTAACACATTTGTTGGTCTGCTTGGTGGTATCCACAATCCCTTAGGCTATATTCATCTTTCTTTTTTTTTTATTTATGCTAATAATAATTTTAACCATCCTATCTTCTTCATTGTTTCTTTTCAATCTACTGTTGAAACCCCGTGTGTGTGTGTGTGTGTGTGTGTGTGTGTGTGTGTGTAATCCCAGCTATGGTGTGTATAATCTAGTTCCAGAATTTCTGTTTGGTTCCCTTATATAATTTTTAGATATATTTTTTAATATTCTTACTGTGTTTTTTACATTACTATCTGATTTCCTTAATGTTTGTTCATGTTTCAGCTCTTTGGCTCTTTGAGTATATATGATAGCCAGTCTTTTTATCATGGGTATGTATTTGTTTTTTCAGTTCACTGTAAGCTACTTAAAAGTGACTATATTATATATCCATACTTAATAGAATTCTACATCACATAATGGGACAAAACTAGCTCCCCAACATTTATTGTACTTAATCTGTGATAGTAAACAAAGTATTTTCTAAATGGTACATACATGTTCATCTTTCTCATTTAGTGTTTCCTCTGTGCCAAGATTTGAGATCACCAAACCCAAACTAACCAAAACTCACATTTGTTTTTGACCCCATCCCAGCATTGTTTTGGCACTACCACTGGCGATTTCAAGCTGCCCTGCTCTGGGCTTATTTCTGCATTCCATCTTGACTAGCTGGAAAGACAGATTAGGAAAAAATCAGTTCAATTAACAAGATCATTTACTCTAGGACACTCAAACTTCCTCCATTTCCTAGTAGTCCAGCTTCCAAGCACAGTAAATTCAGCTTAGGGGAAGAAAGTAACACCATCAATGCAGCCATCCCTTGTAATTCTTAATTTATAGCTCTTTATATGTGTGCATTTGTGCATACGTACCTATGTATTTTTAAACAATAACTCATGATTGATTTGGCCAATTCTAGTGATAGGAAATGAAATGGTTAGCCGCCCCCATCATCCCTATGTATGTTTGTAACCAACTGAAAAAGGAAAATAAAAATACCAACTTCATTACTGAAATAGGTATTGGAAAACATGGCTTAGATATGCTGAAACAATGAGCTTCCTAACACTGAACTCTGAAATTCTTTACTACCCAGCCATGGATGTTCTCAATGAGATATGCCTCACCTGCAGTGGCAGGATCTACTCTCCAGAAGCAGAGCATAATAGAAGTGCTTTGGCAAATACAAGAAGAGGGGGGAGAGACTGAGATATACATGTCCAGCTTACCAGTCAGAATAATCACTTTTCATTTAAAAACAACTTAATTTACAAATCTTCTGGGATTTTTAACGTCTTTTTTTTTTTTTTTTAACACAGATAATCTGGACAAGAAGGGAGCTTTCCCAGCTGAATGGACCAGAGGCTGCATTCTGGAAATATGAAAGGTTGCAGCCTAACTTCTCAAAGGAAGAGAAGAAGTAGGTGCCCTTCCTTCCCAAAAGCAGCAAGGAAGAAAACTGCAGTCTGGCACAAAGCACTGCTCCTCCCGTTCCACTGCTGCCTTAGTAACAGTTTCTGACAACAATATGTGGATGGAATGTGCACTCATGTTAAATTACTGCTCTTGCCTGGTATAAAAGGCATTTCTCTTATGTGAGTTACTGAGAAATAAGTGAATCAGGTAGTATTGTATGATGGCTCAGGAGCTAAATTGCTAGGAATGTGTACCAGCTATGCACTCTTGAGCCAATTACATAAACTCTTGGTGCCTTAATTTCCTCATCAGTAATAAAGTGAATTATAATAGTGCCTATTACAGGTTTGTTTTGAAGCTTAAATAAGTTCATATATCTAAACTATTTAGAATAGTATCTCCAAGTACTCCATAATTGTTACCTATTTTCAATTATCTTCACCAAGGAGAAAGTGGCAAGATGTGGACTATCTGAAATGGGTTTGTTGGGACACCTGGGTGGTTCAGTGGTTGAGCATCTGCCTTTGGCTCAGGTCATGATCCTGGGGTCCTGGGATCAAGTCCCACATCGGGCTTCCCACAGGAAGCCTGTTTCTCCCTCTGCTTGTGTCTCTGCCTTCTCTCTGTGTCTCTCTGAATGAAAAATAAAATTAAAAAAGAAAAGAAATGGGTTTTTATACAGAAACCCACCCACTTAAACTTATATTCCTCATTTTACAACACTAACCTCCTCTGTTTGGAGAACCTGGGGGTTGAACTGGGTAGTCAACTCCAATATATCAGGAAAAATTCGCAATAACACCACTGAGATTTGACAGTAGAAAGAGAGACATGATTTTGACAGCACTCTGTTATGTGCACACGGGCAGTTCTAATTCTCACTTTCTCTCCTTTTTAAACAGCTGTCTCCACACCTAGTCACCCAGGCCATGGCTCACCTTGCCCCATATGTGAGGGGAGGGTAGATAGAGTTTACAAGCTTCTATTTTTTTTTTTAAGATTTTGTGTACTTATTTGAAAGAGAGCATGAGTGGGATGTGGGGCAGAAGGAAAAGCAGACCCCCTCACTGAGCAGGGAGCCCGATGTGGGGCTGAACCCCAGGATCATGACCTGAGCCTAAAGCAGATGCTTAACTGACTGAGCCACCCAGACACCCTGTGCTTACAAACTTCTAAAGCCAAGGGCTTTTCTCCCCACCAGCAGTCCCATTAACCCAGAAAGGAATGAAGGCCTAAGGATGAGATGTCACTGAGACAGGGAAAGAACTTCCTGCCCTGAATGTTTATGCTGAAATGTTGGCATGAACTGTGTCAAGGGCAGCTTGAGGGGGCCAGGGAGGACATTAGAGCTGAGGGATCAGGGGACCGATGCAGGCCATAGCCAAAGCAGGGCCTGGTGGCCATGGGTCAGAAGCCAGAGGAGTTCAATGGAGCTAAGTGGTCCACTGGGGAAGTGTCAGCTACAGGGCACAAGGAGTTAGCAGGGGGGTCATCAGCTTCTGCAATCTTTCAGAAGGGGTTCTAGCGGAGAAACTAAGGGTAGCATCTGAATTAATCAATAGTCTGTCACAGAAGCTCAGAAGTGAGGACCCTACTTGGGAGTTTGAAGGTAGGTTAATGCAGTAATCTAGTCAACAAAGAGTTGGGGGCATTCCCAGAGGACCCCAGATACTCTGGTACTGGATAGGAAACTGAGACCAGGCCCTGCCATCCTAAGAGTTTGCCTTATTTGAGGAGACAGTGAATTTACATATAGTTGGAATATATAGAGTTTATTATGATTACACAGTGGCTGTTACCCTTTATTAAAAGTTGACATTGTGCTAAGACATTCCTATTTACCACTTCATTTAATAAGGTGTACTATTATCCTTCACACACACTAAGATGTAAACTTTACTACATCTTAGGCCAAGGGGCTTGGCCTGTCCCATTCCCTACTATGTACCCATGGCAAAAAACAGCATGTACCAGTCCAGAAAAAGTGCTTAATCAATATTTTCTGAATACTTATCTGTTTTCAGATGAGGACACTGAAGTTTAGAAAGGTTAACTGACCTTCCCAAAGTTACATAGGTTACAAGCAAAAAGTCAAAATCCAAACTCAGGTCTGGCTGATTCCTAGGTCTGTTTGCTTTTCCATTTTTCTATTCTGTGTATAATGGAAAGAATGCTGGCTTGGCAGTCAGGATGCCCAGCTTCTAGTGCCAGTTCTACCTCTAATTGTATGACCTTGTGCAAATGACTTCACTTATCTGAGCTTCAATTTTACCCACTGCAGATTAAAGGAGTCAGAGCAACTAATGTCTGATATTCCTTCCAGCCCTCTAGTTCTGTAACTTCCATGGACCAAGGGAGACCTGTGGACTTAGTCTGAGTCACAGTAGAGTGCTCTTAGGGAAGCAAGGACATGGAAAGGTCAGTTGATGGGTGGCCTGACCAAAAACTTGGAAAATATGGGGCAAGAAGCTCCACAGTAAATGGAAGGCCAATAGGAGTCTAGCTTGCTCTTCCACTAGGAAGGTATTTAGTTTCCTCACCCTCATGGGGGGAGTGCCTGCTGTGGCTCTACCCCAGGGTGGTAGACATTAAGCAGCTCACCATTGGCAGAGCCTTGTGACCAATTGAGGTATGATCTCTGATGACTGTAGCTAGTTAACATTTGGGGATTATAAGATTCTGAATTCAGAATACTAATTTTGGACATATTCACAAAACCCTTTTAATTAAAATTTTGTTTTCAACTTACATTTTAAAAACTCTTGCTCAGTAAGTTTCATCCATTTGAAACACAAGTGGCCCAGAAGACTGAACTTTGAAACAACCATGCAGTTGCTTTGAATTATGTGTAATGTTAGAGATGCCTAGTATCAGATTTAACAAGATTTTATGGCCTCAGCTTTAATACCATTATTAAGAATAATTTGTGTATGTTTGTACAGGCTTACTCCCAACGGATCATATCATTTTCTTCCCAGGAACTCCAAGGCAGCTCACACGCAGTCTTTGACATCTTTCCTTCTGTTCTGTGGCTGCCTTTGTTTAGTGAGGAAGATAAAGGCTGAATGACAGAAGAGTGGTGACCCTTGCTCTTTGAGGGTCAGGGGCCCTTTCCAGAATCTGGTGAATCATGGGGATCATCTCCACTTCTACCCTCCCATTCCCAAATGCATATGTGCATTTACAAAATGTTACATTCCACTTCAAGTGGAATTTAGGACCCCCTAAAGCCCATGATAGAAGTCACTGATGCTAATTTAGAACTTGGATCATTTCAATACATGGTGCTGAGAATAATGGGACATCCCTTTGCAAAAAAAAGAAAACACTGGGACCTCTGGGTGGCTCAGTGGTTGAGCATCTGCCTTTGGCTCAGGGCGTGATCCGAGGTCCAGGGATCCAGTCCCATATCAGGCTCCCCACTAGAAGCCTGCTTCTCCTTCTGCCTATGTCTCTGCCTCTCTGTGCATGTCTCTCATGAATAAATAAATAAAATTAAAAAAAAAAAAGATAACGCTAACCTTCACACCTGACACCTCATATAAACATTAACTCAAACTGCCTCATAGTCGCAAAGTAAGTCCTAAAGCTAAGATTTTCTAGAAAACATAAGAGAAAATCTTTGTGACCATGGGTTAGGCAAAGACTTCTTAGATGTGACACAAAAAGTATGAAGTATAAAATTAAAAAGTGACAAACTGGACTTCATCAAAACTAAAAACTTGTGCTCTTTGGAAGATATTGTTAGGAAAATAAAAAGATAAGCCACAAACTGGGAGAAAATATTTTCAAAACACCTATCTCTGTCCTCCTCTGAAGAAACTTGCCCAGAAGTCCTGCCCAACAGCGTTTACTTGCCTTTCATTGGTAACCTTTAGCTATATAGTCAACTGGGAAATGTAGCTTTTCTGGCAGGTTATGCAGCCCTACTGAAATAACACTGGATTCTGTGGCCAAGGCAGAGGAGGGGAATGCACACTGGGTGGGCAGCCAGGAGCATGCCATACCTACAATGCAAACTTTTGAATGAAAACAGAATCTCAACAGGTGGTAACCAAGCACTTTCCACAAGTTGGGCCTGTCCTCAGGCTTGGAGAATCCTGTCTCTGGTTTGGAGCTCAGTCTATAGGGTAGGCCTAACACACAGGAAGGCATGAGGGAAGACTCAGACCAACCTGGAATGTGAGCACTGTGGGGGATGGGGCTGCACAAAGAGGGAAGAGATAGTTCCCGGTGGGTGGAGCTGTCTGCATAGCTTGTGGAAGAAGCAGTCCTAAACTTGGCTTCAACAGCAAGTAATTTCAGAAAACAGGGGAAGGGAAAGGCCTTGGACTCAAGACGTAGGAACAAGCAGCTGGGGACTGCCTTCAAGAACTCAAAAGGTGATAGGCCTGACATCAGCAAGAGGGCTGTGTTGAGATGTGGAAATTCAAACTGGTCTGAGTCAGGCTGAGGTAAATCCGAAAATCCAGAGAAATTTGGGCTTGATGACAAGGTGGATGGATCCTCATTCTAGAACCAAGGGGTGACAATGAAAGTTGATTTATTCAGATCTGCTGCTCCTGCTCCAAACAGGCCCCTGGTCATTGTCCTTCTCCTTTAGGGGATACACACTCATTCTTTGCGGGGGAGGGAACTCCTTCTTGCTGCACCAACCAACCACAAGCGTTGGCAATTGACCCGCATCACTCCTTACCCCAGAACCATAGGGCAGTTCCAGGATCTTCCACCGCACAGCTCCAAAAATGTATCACCAAGTGATCAGAGTTGGCATCCTGGGCACTTCCTTTTGGTGGGGCTGATGACTAAATCCTTCCCTTCGCCCCCTACCTCCCCCACCCCACCTCTGTCTCTAGTGCCTTCCACTGACCCTCTACCACCAACAACATTTCAACCTCTATTCTTCATGCTGCGTCTGTCTTTCTTGTCACTGTTTGATATTCATATAAACCTGATTTCCCGTGGAAAGCAACGTTGGATGTGAACCAGAACCCAGTGTGACATGGCCATGACCAGATCCTGCAAGAACGACCGTGGGAAGATCAGTCTTCCTCAGTACAGAGGATTGCCAGCAGCTGGGGAGGAGAGTGGACAGAGGCCTCAGAAGAAAGGGGAGAGGTTGTGATTCTGCCCCAAGGATGCCGACGAGAGCAGGTGGCAGTGTGAACCAGGGTAGGAATGGACATGGGAGGTGTAGAGTCAGAAGCTCACCAGGCAAAGTGAGAGGACTCAGTGAGACAACAAGGAGCCTGTGAGTCCAGTGTGGAGAGCCCTGGTCATCTATCAATGCCACTTCTCCACCAAACAACTGGCAAAGAATTTTAGGGGCATGTTGAGGAATATGAAGCTCTGTTCGTCCTGGAGTCTTTTGCAGATCTTTTATAGCTTTAGCTCACTTCCACAAGCAAAGAAAAAGAAAATGGAAAGGACACCTAGTTGATGACTGATGTAGCTGCACTTGTGTGAACATCAGGGGATAAACAGGGTGGTTTTGAAAGCTTTTAAAGCTCCTTTCCCCTCCTAACAGGAATCAGAGGGGAGACTCGGCCTCATGTTCTTTCACATGCATGTATCTGTCCCGGAGTCACCATGGTGACGCTGTGTATGTTTGCACGGCTGGAAGCATACAGAGATGGAAAATGAAGCCAGCATGGACCAGAGCAGGGAGCCCAGCAGGAATTTCCCTCTGATGCTCTGTAGGCAATAAGTTAACAGAAAGCCAACATGCCCTTCTGAGATTTGTCATCAAACCTGCTATTTCCAACAGTTCAAGGGAAAAGAATCACAAACTACAACAGTTATTCCCAGGAATGTTCATGGAAACCCATCTTCCCCACATAGAATTTTAACAGGTAGGGGTTTCATAGTGAGAATTCCATAGGCCCTGAAAGCCGAGATACCAGCACACAGATATGGAAAGGCATAGGTGCCAAGCCTCAGGTTGGTTGGTTGGGGCTGCCAGTCACCTGTAGTGGGTGACAGCATGCAAGTCAGGAGGATGTCTGTGATGTCTGTGCAACATGAACTTGTATATCTGTGAGAGATCCCTTTTTCTAGACGAGTCTCGTCACTCAGCACTGATTCTTCCACAGAAGAGAACCTCAGTGATCTTGGCAATTCCTTAGCCTTTTGATCATTTCTTTGTCTGCTGGATCACCTTTCAACATCTCCTTAAATCGAGGGAAGCATATGCCAGATAACATGGAGAGTGTGAGCCAGCATTTAGCCCAATGGTAGACTGATGTCCCTATAGCTGGAACTTATTTTTAGGTAGATGACATAGCATATTTATAATGGCCGGCATTTGCTCCACTGTCAGTCATGCATTAGGTGCTCAGGGATATTTGTCAAACAGATGATTAAAGGTTTAATAGGTAAGTGGAATAGTGCTAAGGAAATATGGAAAATGATACCCACTTTCGTGAACTTTGTTTTCATGGGGTACAGAGACACTATTGAATAGGACAGGGTGCTAAACTAATCCACCCTTCCTTACATACATTCATTCCTTCACAAACTTATGGAGCATAAGTTCAAAATTTACTTGGATATGAATTGGTAGATTTCAGTTGACCAGTAAACTATTTCTTTCCCACAGTGAAGGCCTAAGATTTGGGCAGATGGCAAAGTAGAATGAGGAGAGACAGACTTGTAGCAAGCTAAAAAATAATTTAAAATATACAAAACATCACTAGCAAGCTTCTCGTATACACGGTAAAAACAACTTCCTAAGTCATCAGTATTGCTCCAAATAAAAAATGCAGAGAAATGTATTTTACAGCATGCAAATATTGTCTGAAATAGCACCTAAATGCTTTCCTGAATTTATTGCTGTTCGATTCTGCTAAAAAATGGAGAATTTAAAGTCCAGAAAGAGGCTGTTTGGACCGTGGCTAACCTCACAACTGGAGGCACTGTAGACCAGTTGATCCTTGTCCACTCTGGAGTCCTGGAGCCACTGGTGAATCTGCTTACCATCCAAGACACCAAAATTGTTATCATCATCCTTGATGTTATCTCTTTTATCCTCCAGGTAGCAGAGAAGCTTTCAGAGAAGGAAAATCTGTGTCTTCTGATAGAAGAAATTGGTGGCATTGATAAAATTGAGGCTTTGCAACTTCATGAGAATCCTCAGGTTGCCCTGACTGCCTTGAACATTATCGAGAATCATTTTTGTGAGGGAGAAGAAAGTGGTGCAATATTACCAGCCCTGGACCAAGATAATGAATTCTTAAACCGCTTAACAAAAAAACACCAAGGCCCCACGACTTCTAAACAAAGGACCAAACCTCAATGGGTAACTTCTTTGAGAACCTTCTATGAGTTGGCTTGGCACAGGTGTAAAGCTTTTTAAACTAAATGTTAATAAAATTTTCAACACATTAAAAAAATAAGTAATAAGGTCATTTGGTCATTCAATGAACATTTATAAACTTGAACAGTGGTTCTCAGAAATCAGGGCGATTTTGTCCCCCAGGTACGTTGATAATATCTGAAGACACTTTAGATTGTTTTGACTTGAGGAAGAGTGCTATTGGCATCTAGGCAAGGCCAGGGATGCTACTAAACATCGTACAATACACAAAACAGACCCCAATGAGAAAGAAGCATCTGGCCAAAAAACATTGAGAAACCTAAGAGGAAGACAGAAACTCACCATAGCACATTGTGAGATTTCTATCCAAGTTCCGGGGAGTCAGAGAAGGCTTATCAGATAAAGTGATAGGTACATTGAAAAACATAAAGAAGAATTAGAAGTGAACTTTATTAGGAAACAGGATCCTAAGCAGAAGAAACTACTTAGGCAAAAGCCTAAAGATAAGCATTTAAACTGCAAATAAAGTAGACATTTTCTTAACCAGCCTTCCCTTAAATTAACTTATTTGTAAAACAAATTACTGCCCACTGCACACAGAGCATGCATGGCTGGTGAGCCTGTATACTCCACCAGATGAGTTATGTGTTTATCAAGGGTCAGTTGTATTTGTTCCCAAAGCTGTTTATACGGTTTTAATGTATTTTAATTATATGATTTAATTAGATACCGTGTAACCTCATGAAAATAATTGCAAAAAGAAAGTTATTGTTTTTATTCTAAGTAGGGTTGCTTGAAAAGATTTCGTACAGATGAGTCCTAAAAAGAAAATACTATCAAGTTAGATGTGGATGAAACTTTAATCATTTGGTGGAGAAAAAATGTCTTTAAAGTATAAAAGAATTATACACTCATATTGTTTTGCAAGCATCAAGTCTATGATCCATTTTTTAAAAAAGTTTAACTGGAAATCATAAATAATCCATTATTGGTGTGGTTTATGCAAGAAAGATGACTCTCAACACCAATCAACTTACTCACACTCCAAGAAAAGTTCTTGGCCCTATTTCAAAACATGACTGAACAAACGCACATTTATGTGTTTTCAGTTAAAATAAAATACCCATCACATATCATTTTTTATGATTCTCTGTTTTACCCAACTTTTTTTTCTTTTTTTATAAATTTTATCAGGTAAGACAGCTTCCACCATATCTGGGCATAACTGGAGCACAGAACAAGCAGAGGACGTGGCAATAGATAAGGAACAAAAGGTAAACTTGGGTCAGATGAAGAGTCTTTTGAGCCATGATGTGTTTGGACCTTTGTAAGAAATAGAAACCACAAAAACTTTTTAACAAGGGAGTTACTTGACCACATGAAGTGCTTTAGAAAGATACCATCCTGGCTCCAGCATGGAGCATAGATTGGCAGCAAGCAAGTCTGAAAGCCAGAAGTTCCATTAGGAGGGCTCTGTAGTGATTAGGGTATCCTGTGATTATTGAATAAAGGAGTAGCACTGGGGATGTAGAGACAGAAATGGATTCAAGGGATATTTAGAAATTTGTATCCTAATTAATTGAACATAGCCTATAAGAGAAAGCCTACTATAGAAAACCACACTCAGGTTTGGGGCTTGGATACCTGAGTTGTTGGTAATGATAATCATTTGGTGGAGAAATTTGTAAAACAAATTACTGCCCACTGCACACAGAGCATGCATGGCTGGTGAGCCTGTATATTCCACCAGATGAGTTATATGTTTATCAAGGGTCAGTTGTATTTGTTCCCAAAGCTGTTTATACAGTTTTAATGTATTTTAATTATATAATTTAATTAGATACCGTGTAACCTCATGAAAATAATTGCAAAAAGAAAGTTACTGTTGAGATAGAAAACAAAATAAAAGAATTCGGCCAGGATGGGAGAATGGTGAGCTCAATTTTGGACATGTCGAGCCACATAATCCTATGGGACAGCTAAGTAAAGATGTTGAGTATGTAACCGGGTTCATGGGTGTGGTGTTCAAAAGAAAGTATTGAATTGAATACTTAGATTTGTGAGTAATCAGCATATAGAAAGAATTTGAAATCATAAGAGTAAATGAAATTGCCTGGCTAGGAAAATAGTTGGCCTAAGAGAAGAAATGTAAAATATTCTTATGCATCAATGAGAAAAAGATCCAATGAAAGAATGTGCAAAATAAGAAAAAAATACTTCACAGAAGAGAAAAAGTATAAAACAAATAAATACCTGAAATTCAACTGCCTTACTAATCAAAGAAATACAATTAATGCCAAGTGAGATAGTTTTTGTGCCACTAAAGGGCAAAAATTAATGCCTGACGATGCCAAGTGTTGGAAAGGATAAGGATTTGGGGAAGGTCATACTCCACTACAGGTACACACACAACACAAAGGACTCTTGGAAACAATGTTGAATGGAAAAGAAAAAATTCTGAAGACTTCAATATGCACGTTATTTTAACAAAACTTCAAAAAAAGAGGAAAACTGAACAAAATATCATTTACGTATTTATACATTTGGAATAAAGCAAAACAAAAAAATCCAAAGAATCATAAAGAGAATTCAGGATAGTGTTTCTCTCTGGTGGGAGAGGAGAAGCAGGACAGGGGAGTGAGGAAAGAGCCCAGAGGCAGATAAAAGGTGTAGAATGTATCATTCTCTCATTGAGCACAGGTTCCTGGGTATTTACTATATTACTGTAATTTATAAGTACATATAAGTTATGAATATTCTTCTGTATGAATCAAATAGCATATTAAAGCTAATAAAATGGAAAAGCGGGACTTAGAAATACAATTTACGTCCCAATTGAGGCAGAATTGTAGCTTCAAGACTGCACTGATTTTTTCCCCCCTTATTAGAATTGCTTTTATTGAATTGTGTTTTAGGATTTTAACTTCCTTCACCCATAGGTACACATTTGTGGTCTAATCCTAGGACACATACCACGGAGTATGCATTTTGGGGTGATGAAATTATTCAAGGCCTTGTTTTACTAATATCTTCCCATCACCCTAACTCATTCAATTATTTATTTTCATTACTTCATATTACATGTATTGCATTTGTGTAACCCACCTCATATTCTTTGTGGAATGAGGCAGGATACAAATAATCAAAACTAAAATACTCTATCCCACAGAGGAAAAAAACAACTTGAATCCTGTCATATTTTTTCCCATTTATGGCAGAAAATGCAGAAAAGTGGGCAGTTCCTTTCCTCTGATGGCAGGCTGCTGCAAAAGAGTCAACCAGGGCTTCTGACAGCTAGGAAGTAGCCAGAAAAGCCACTTATAAACTGTGTCAGAGACAGAATTGGTGGCCCACTGAACCCTAGAGCTCTGGCTTCTCAGTCAGGTCTGGAGGAAAATAAGATATAGCTCTGAGGATACCAGAGAGCCTGTACCATGAGTTGGCCTGAGCACCTGAGCCAAACAGCTCCATCAGCTTTCTGCTCACCATGTACATGGTTCCCAGTCCTCCAGACCAGGGGGAAAGGGACCCCATATAGTAGCACCATCACCTATGACTCACTGGTGCCCAGAAAAGCAAAATGTGTATTTGTGCCTGTTCCACAGCAGGTCAGCCCACTCATCCAAAGATGCCATATCCATGAGATACAATCCAACTGCCAGGAAACTGTTGCGTCCTTCTTGCATTGTGCCCCTTTTTTTGGCCATAGGAAGGATTTTCTGTACCTTCTGAGATGGTCAGAATCACTGGTTCCTGATTCTACATTAAAATAATGAGACTTGGGATCCCTGGGTGGCGCAGTGGTTTGGCACCTGCCTTTGGCCCAGGGCGCGATCCTGGAGACCCGGGATTGAATCCCACGTCGGGCTCCCGGTGCATGGAGCCTGCTTCTCCCTCTCTTTGTGTCTCTGCCTCTGTGTGTGTGTGTGTGTGTGTGTGTGTGTGACTATCATAAATAAAAATTTAAAAAAATTTATAACCATGTCTTAAAAAAAATAAAATAATGAGACTTATAGAAATGATAGGCCAACTCCGGATTCAGTAGTCCTGGCTCCCCACCCAGTCTAAGGGGGCTCCAGAAAATAAACTAAGCATGGAAACCCAATCATGGGGCAACAGAATGTATTTTGAGCTGTAAGAAGAGGACTAGGAGAAGCTTCCCCACCTTTGTTTCCCCATGGTCCATAGATGACTGTGACCACACATCTCCTTAATAAGTCCCATTCACTGTTTCCCTTAAGATGTCTGCCACTATATTAAGAGCCACAATAAGAAGGAGGACAAGGAGAAGGAGGAAAAGAAAGAGCAGGAGGAAAAAAAGGAGGAACTATATATCCTCACATAAGAGATATGGCTATGGAATCAATCTGTTCTGCAGCAATTGTGCTTTGACAATATATCAAAATCACATTGTTGTGGGGGCTTGTTCAGACCCTCACCCTCCCTGTATGAGGCCCAGGGCTTTTTTAATGGAGAAGAAGGGAGAAGAGTTTGCCTCCTCCAGGCCTTTTCAGATCTCAATACAGTCAACATTCTTTACCACCCTCTCTACCCATGATCCCTTATTTCTTGAACCAGTTCTACACAGGACAAGCCTTTATGAAATCTGTGCTTGGAGGCACCTACAACTTGGTCTCTAGAAAGACAGCAAGTAGAGAATGGTTTTCTAAAGGTACCCAATTCATTTTGAACACACAAGAAAGTCATTTTGTCTACGTAATACCTCAACAATTTTCCAGAACTTACTGAATGGCATCTTGAAGGGCCCCTGTTCTGAAATTTTGTGGATGATATCCTCATCTGATAGTATTTTTAAAAATCTGTTTTTAGAAGGACTCAACCATTAAAAGCAACATACCCTTTGAGCCAGATCCAAAGTCAGAAGTCATGGGGTAGAGTTCTTGGACTTTGGCATGTCTATCTGAGAATCTAGACATTATAGGATGGCATGTTACAAGTCTATAGTGACAAATTCAGTGCAGCATTCAATCAAACTGTAGCATCTGGTCTACCAAAGAAATGGTCATAAGATTCTGCTTCCCACCTGAGAAATGTCTCAGAGCCAATTAGGGCCTTAAGTGTGGGTAAGCCCAGCAAACAGGTAGTCTCTTTCACCCAGAAAAAGAGATCTTGTGTGAAGGAGAAACCATGTTCATAGAGGAACACCTTTAATGGCTTTCTCCCTGCCTAAGCCCCTGGTTCTCAGCTCCAGCAATATTATGACCCTTGTACTCACTGGCCAAGGAGGTTCCTCCAGACTCTTCCTCCCACCTTTGCTCTTACTGATGGAGAACAACTTCAATTGCTAAGTCAAATAGTAGAAAGGTAATAGCATCTGTGAAAAATTTTATTGAAAGCTTCGGTTTCCTCCTACTGGCACATGCCCAGTTACTTCCTCTCTGCCTGAAGCCTTCTCATGGGCAGCCTGCCTGGCTTTCTCACTTGGCTTCTGGCCAAGACACCTCCTCCCAGATCACATGGAGGGGTTCCCATGCCTGACCCTGGCTGCTGGCACACCATAGCCCAGACCCCTGCTCTTGGAGCTGTTTAATAAAGTTAAGAAATGTTATATAAAGGTAAACATTTTTGTTATTATTATCCTACATGGAGAAAACTGCTTAACTATGCACGAACAGCTGATTGATTTCTGATCTCACTTATATATTACATTTGCAGAACAAAAGCTTTTCTCTAGGTCAGCATCACCAAAGGTTATTTCATGGGACACTTGCCTGACAAAATGCTCCTAAAAAAAAAAAAAAGAGGGATTCTGTGGTTTGAATATACATATCCATCTGCATGGTCTGTATGCCTCCCACAGTTTCACATGATTATTCATATCTAACCTCTCACAAAGCCATTTTTACTGGGTTTTACCTTTTTCCCATAACATCCATGAACATCTCTAAGAACAAGAGTTCTGGGGAATACATCTTGGAGAATGCTGTCTGAAGCTGATCTTTGATCTAAGATCGCAAGGTAGGAAAATTCAAATGTCCTCTATTTTAGAAAACGAGTATGATGCATCAATATGATAATTTGCATACAGTTTCAAGATCTATAAAAGCAAGCTTTAGTTTTTAGGGTTTCTGTATACGTTACAAGCATATTGTTAGAACCCTACCTGGCAGGCAAACATACTTTACACTGTATGCCACAGAACATTCCTTCAACCTATCTGTCTTTGGAGGACTTTATGAGACCCTTCCACAACTTCAGGGAACAGAGTGGTCAAAGGACTTCTTTATGAACATCGTTACACTGCTTTTTTTTTTTCCTTTTACTAGTTGAGTTTTTTCACAATCACACACTAATTCAAATTTAAACCACAATGAGATCATTAGATGTCTATCAAAATGGCCAAAACAAAGTATGTGGCAATATTAAATACTTGTGAGGAGGAAGAGAGGCAAAATTACTCATACACTGCTGGTGAAATATAAAATGGTGCAGCCACTAGGAAAACAGCTTGGCAGTTCCTGTCAAGTAAAACTAAATATGCAATATGTACAACCCAACAATTGTACTCTTGGGCATTTATCCCAGAAAAGTGAAAAATTATGTTCATATAAAAACCTGCGCATGAATGTTTGTAACAGCTTTATTTCTAATAGTCCACAATTGGACCTGGCCCAGAAGTCCTTCAGCAGGTAAATGGCTAAACAAACTATGGCATGTCCATACTGAGAAATACTACTCAGTAATTAAAAGGAATGAGCTATTTTTATTACACAACAATAAGAGTGAATCTTTTATTTTTTTTAAGATTCTATTATTTATTCATGAGAGAGAGAGAGGCAGAGACACAGGCAGAGGGAAAAGCAGGCTCCCTGCAAGAAGCCCGATGCAGAACTCGATCCCAGGACCCCAGGATCACGCCCTGAGCTAAAGGCAGACATTCAACCACTGAGCCACCCAGGCATCCCAATTTGGGTGAATCTTAAGAGAATTATGAAGAGGGAAAAAAGCTGTCACCCCTAAATTACATGTAGTATGATTCCATATATGTAACATTGTTGAAATGACAAAATTATAGAAAGAGATTAATGACTATCATAGGTTAGGGACAGGATGGGAGAGTAGGAGGAAAGTGGTGTGGATATAAAAGGGAAAAACAAAGGGTTCCTATGGTTAAGAACTATTATGGATCTGGACTGTGATGATGGACACAAGAACCTATATGTGTGATAAAATGGCATAGAATTAAATACACACACACACACACACACACAAGTACATTTAAAACTGGGAAAACCTGAATTGGTGGATTTTATCAATGTCAGTTTCCTGATTGTGATATACTACAGCTTTGCAAGATGTTACCACCGGAGAAAAAGGGTAAAGTATACATAGGATCTCTCCGTATTTCTTCTTACAACTGCATGTGAACCTACCTACAATTATGTCAACTTGAAAGTAGAGACTATGTAAGAAGTTTAAATGTACAAACACATTTTTTGTGCCTCTAGTGTAGGCAAGGTGCTATGTCATAACATATACTCTTCTGTCTCTTCTGGAAATGAATAATATTAATAATAATGAAGGGATTCATGTTAGACAGGCACACTTCTCCCAATTAGAGTTTTTAGATAGTAATGTTAATGACTAGAGGCTCTGCAATCCCTTCTGAAGACAGGACACAAATTTACACAGGATTTATTATTTTTCCATAAGCCCTTCTGCAAACTACTGGACCTCCATCCCTTCTGCCTCACAATACCCATCAATATTATTCTTTTTGTTTTTTAGTATTATTCTTTATCACACATTGTTCATAACTCCATTATCTTGTCTGTGCCCAAATAAAGTGAGATCTGTGAGAGAAGGATTTTGCTGTATTGTTGAACACCAAGTGGCATGACACAAACATGATCAAAACTTAATTTTTTAAATAAAACGTCTTAAAAGTGGTACAGAATTCTTTCTTTGAAATACTTTCATTTGATATCTTCATGGGGAGATGAATAAGATGACCTCACTGGGTCCCTTGCAATAAAAGGGCCAGGGATCCTCTTTGTTCCCAGTTGTTTCCGGTAAAAGAGACTTTACAATACTCTTCCCTAATTAGGGAACAGCTTCTCAACAAACACTTAGCTACTCTTGTTTTTTCAAAGCTTTATTTGGGTCTAATTGACATCTAATAAACCACACTGATTTAAAATGTAAAAATTTCATGACTTCTACATAATCAAAGCTAAGGAGATATATATGTGTGTATGTATATTTAAATAAACATAATATGTATTATATATTATATGAACATTTGCTTATTTATATTATGTGGAAATGATGGATGGAGATAGATGATAGATAGATAGATAGATAGATAGATAGATAGATAGATAGATAGATATAGATAGAATGGATATGCATATATATATCACCCCAAAAGTTTCCTCAGCTCCACCTTGGCATTCCATCCCTTGGCAACTAATCTGCCTTCTGTCACCATCAATTACTTTATATTTTTCACAACTTTATATAGATGGCATCCTATGGTATACACTCTCTTGCGCGTGACTTCTTCTGCTCATTGTAACTATTTTGAGATTCATTTATGTTGTTGTGTATATCAGTAGTTCATTACTTCCTTATTGATGACTATTATTCCATCCTATGAACATAGCACAACTTATCTATTCACCTGTTAATGGACATTTGAGTTGTTTCCAATTTTAAGCTATTACAAAGTTGTTATGACCATTCAAGTGAAAGCTTTCGTATAGACAGATGCTTTCATTTCTCTTAAGTGAATGCTAGGATAATAATGGCAAGGTCATATAGTACTTGTGTGTTTCACTTTTTAAGAAACTGCCAAACTTTCCAAAAGGGATGCATGTTTTACATTCCCACGAATAGTGGATGAAAGATATAGGTCCTCCTTATCCTTACTTGCACGTGGTATGTGGTCAGGCTTTTTAATTTTAGCCATTCTGATAGGACTGCAGTTGTACCCCATTGTGGTTTTAATTTGTATTTTAATTTCCCTAATATAAATAATGTTGAACATCTTATCACATGTGTTTCTGCCATCTGTACCTTCTTTGGTGAAGCATCTATTTAAATATTTTGCTTATTTTTTAATTAGGTTGTGTGTTATCTTAATGTAGAGGTTTTATGTATATAAATAATTACATGTATAAATAACACATATTTATATGCATATATAAAATATAAAAATGAATATTACTTATTATATATAAATATAGATACTATATACTTATATTTATATATCTATGTAAATACAGAAATGTAAAAATATAAATAATTACATATATAATTCATGATACATTCATATATTATATTTATCTGATATATATATCAGATACATATTTTTTTCCTTGTGGATGTCCTGTTTTTTCATTCTCTTTAGGAGATCAGGGATTCTTAATTTTAGTAGAGTGTCATTTAACAATTATTCTTTCATGGATCCTCCTTTTGGTGTTGTAGATAAGAAATCTGTGCCTAACTGAAGTTTATGAAGATTTTTCTTCTAAATTTTTTTCTAGATGTTTCATAGTTTTAGGTTTTAAGTTCCATTCTATGATCCATTTTGAGTTAACTTTTGGAGATTGTGCAAAGTAATGTGGAAAACAAAGAAAAAAGAAAAATTAAATTTCTTTACTGTTTACAGCTCATTGACAAGTCCTTGCAACAGGCAGAGTGACATTCCTCTAGGAACTCAGCTGCCTCATTGTTAATACTTTGCTAAGGGCAAGAGGCAATCTTAGCCTGTCCCCCCAGGATCATGTAAGTCTACTCTGACATATAGAAATTCCTTTGGAAATCCCTTTATTTCTACCTCTCAAGATACATACATCCTCCAAACAAATGGCCCATTGATGATACATCTAAAAAGTCTCATGACCTAGTTTTGACTAAACAGTAATAAATGACTTTTTCCTGATAATAGCTAGCTCCCTCAGAATCCTGGAAACCTTGTTTCCAAAATACCATGAAGGCTTGTGCTATCCCTAACACTCTCCCAACATGAAAGTATTTATTAGTAACCTCTCACAACCCCAGTGTGGATCTTTCTTCCCATGGCTCCTGTCCCTGCGTTTTAATAAAAACACCTTTTTGTACCTAAGACATCTCAAGAATGCTTTCTTAGCCGTCAACTCTGAATCCCAACATTTCCTACATCACAAAGTATAGAAAAAAAAAATCTCCTTTTTTTTTTTAATGTGGATATCTCATCATCCCATCACCACTTGTTAAAAAGATAATACTTTCTTCAATGAATTGCCTTTGTACCTTTGCCAAAAAAATCAATGGACAACTTCTGGTTCCCAGTCCCACATGCAAGGAGCTTTGAAGTTATCACCCTTGTCTAGTCAACAAGGAAAAAAAGCTGAACAAACTGAAAATCAACAGCTCTTTTTTGATCAGAGAATTGAGGTCAAAGGACAAACTACTGTGCTGAATACTGGAATGACAGGTGGATACAGAGAAATAGAGCTTAAGGAGCAAAAGCCCCACTTGGAGCCTGGTCAGAGCACTGAAAGGATAATTAACTCATTGCTGAAGACCAAACTGTGGATTAGCTTGAGAGATAAAAACTCTTGAGGCCCAGTGTTAGGGGAGTCCCACACTTCTCATGGGTCTTACCTCCAAGAGCCTCACCATGTGCTCACAATGAACATCAAAGAAAAATCTCCTCGTGCTTCCAACAGGAGGAGAAATCAATTTGAAATATGCCCAGAGTTATCTCTCTTTAACAGAGCTCTCTCTCTCTAGAGGAACTATTCTATCAGAACCTCAACAGCTGGGGTTTGTTCCCCTGACTGACCTGAAGAAGTGATGTACTCAACAGCAGCCCATCTGGCTGTTGATGTGGGTAAAGGGAAATGCTCCGCTCCAGCCTCTCTCACCTTCCTGTCATACCTCAGGGGAAAAGGGAAAGTTGAGAAACAGTTGCGAAGGTGACAGCCCAGAGATACAGGCTCACTAAAAGACTGGCACATAATCATGGGATTATAGAATGCTTCTCTACCCCTCCAACCCCCCAATACCAACGTTATCAGTAGTCTCCTGAGTAATAATGGGATTTCAGCTAAAACAGCTGTGGACTTCATTAAAATTTAGAATTTTAGCTCTGCAAAAGATTTTGTTAAGAAAAATGAAAAGATAAGACACAGGCTGGGAGAAAAGGTTTGCAAAACACATACCTGATAAATGACTTGTTTTCAAAATATACAAAGAACTCTTAAAACTCAACTTTCAAAACTCAACAATAAGAAAACGAACCAAATCAAAAATGGACACAAGATCTAACCAGACAGCTCACCAAAAAAGATATACAGATAGCAAAAATACATATGAAAAGATGTTCAGCATGTCATTAGCCAACTACAAATTAAAACAACAATGAGATACCACCACACCCTGTTGGAATGCTGAACGCCCAAAACACTGACATCAAATGCTAACAATAGATTCGGAGCAACAGGAACATTCATTCATTGTTGGTGGGAATGCAGAAAACCGTACAGTCACGTTGGAAGACAGTTTGGCAATTTCTTACAAAACTATATATACTGTTTCCTTATGATCCAGTAGCCACATGCCTTGGTATTTACTCAAAGACACTGAAAGGAAGTCTATACAAAAATCTGCACACAAATGTTTATAGTGGCTTTATTCATAATCTCTAAAAACTAGAAGAAACCAAAATGTCCTTCAGTATGTTGAATGGATAAACAAACCATGGCACATCCACACAATGTGATATTTAGGCAGCACTGCAAAGAAATGAACTATCAAGCAAGCTGGGAAGAGACATGGAGGAAACTTAAATACAAATTTAAGTGAAAGAAGGCAATCTGAAAAGGCTATATACTGTATGATTCCAATTAAGGACATTCTGAGAAAGGCAAAATTACAGAGATAGCAAAGAGATGGTGGTTGCTAGAGGTTCAGGAGGAGATGAGGAGGGATAAACAGGTAGAGCCCAGAACACTACCTATTGGAGCAGTTAAACTACTCTGTATAACATTGTAATTGTGGGGCAGCCCGGGTGGCTCAGCGGTTTAGCGCCGCCTTCAGGCCTTCAGCCCAGGGCTTGATCCTGAAGACCCAGGATGGAGTCCCACATCGGGCTCCATGCATGGAGCCTGCTTCTCCTTCTGCCGGTGTCTCTGCCTCTCTGTCTCTCTCATGAATAAATAAATAAAATGTTAAAAAAAATTGTAATTGTGGATATATGACATTTTGCATTTTTCAAAATCCATAAAAATAAAAAGAGTGAACTCTAATATAAACTATGGGTTTTAGTAAATAGTAATATATCAGTATTGGTTTACCAATGATAACAAATTAACCACACTGATGTAAGATGTATATCAGTTCATAATTTTTTCTTATTATATCTTTACCTAGTTTTGGTATCAGACTAATAGTGACCTCATAATAGTAGTTATTAAGTATGCTCTTTTCAGGTTTTTGAAAGAGTTTGTCCAAATTGTAATTTATTTCTTTAAATGTTTGAATGAAGTTATCCAAAAAGCCATCTGGCCCTGTTAGTGCTCTTTTTGGGAGATTTTAAACAATAAACTCAATTTTTAAAATAGATATAGAGTCATTCAAGTTATTTTTCTTGAGTGCACTTTGGTAATTTTTATGTTTCAGGGCATTTGTTCTTTTCATCCAAGTTGTCTCATTTGTTGACATAAAATTGTTCATAATATTGTTCTACTATCCTTTTATTATATACAGGACCTGGTGTGTGGTCATTTCTCTCATTCCTGATATTGATAACTTGCATATTCTTTCTTTTTAATTTCCTAACAATTCTAACTCTACTTTTTTCAATTTTATTGATCATTTCAAAAAAAAACAATTTTTGGTTTTATTGTTTTTTTCCTATATTTTTCTGAGTTTTATTTCATTGATTTCCACTCTGATCTTTATTATTTCCTTCCTTTTGGTTTAATTTGCTCTTCTTTTTCTAGTTTTTCAGGATAGAAGTTGTTCTCATTGATTTGAAATCTTTCTTTTCCAGTATAAGTGTTTATTACTATAACTACCCCTCAAAGTATTGCCATAGCTACATCCACAAGTTTTGGTATTTTGTGTTTTATTTTTATTCAGTTTAAATTACTTTTTAATTTTGAATTTGATTTCCTTTTTGACCCATTGCTTACTTAGAAGTATGTTATTTTGTTTCCAAATATTTTGGTATTTTCTAGACATCTTTCCATCATTTATTTCCAACTTAATTCACTTGTAGCCAGAGAACATACTTTGAATTGAATCCTTTTTAATGTATTGATATTATTTTATGGCCAAAAAGGTGTTATATCTTGGTCAATAGTCTATGCTCTTTTGAAAAGGAGTATATTCTTCTCCTATTGTATGGAGTGTTCTAGAATTATAAATTTTGAGATCAGGTTGATTGATAGTCTTTTCAAGTACTCTTGATCATTAATTGTTTTCCGTCCACTTGCTCTGTCAATTTTTGACAGAAGGATGTTAAAATCTCTACCATGTTTGTGCATTTTTTCTAGAAGTTCTATATCAGTTTTTACTTTGTGTATTTTGAAGCTCCATTGTTAGGTGCATTAACATTTAGATTTGTGATGTCCTCTTGAATCGTCCCTCTATTGTTATGAAATGACCCAATTTATACCCAAAAGTATTCTTTACTTTGAAACCTTAGTTAATTGTAGTTAATTAAGTCAGTAGTGGTTAATAGTAATAGAGCACTCCAGCTTTTGATCAATGTTATCAGGGTATATCTTTTTCCATTCTTCACTTGTAATGTTTGGGTTTTTACATGTAACTTGGGTTTCTTCTAGGAAACAAAGTTGTGTCTTATTTTTTATGCAATCAGATATCCTCTGCCTTTTAATTAGGGTGGTTAGACCATTTCCATTTAATGTGATTAATTATATGATTGTATTTAAATTTATTTGTTTTCCACATGTTCCACATTATAATGTGTCTTTTCCTCTGGCTGCTTTAACATCTTCTTTTTATTACTGGTTTTAAGCAGTATGATTATGCTCTATGTCATTTTATTCATTTTGCTTATGCTTAAGTTTGTTCTAAGATCTGTATATTTATTATTTTCATCAATTTTGAAAAAATTTTGCCATCATTTATTCAATTTTTTAATGTATGTCCCATCTATCCTTTTTGAAGGGCTCCGTTACAAAGCTAACTTCGTGGCCACTTGAATCATCCCACAGCTCACTGATGGTCTATTCTTTCTTTTTCCCAGCATTTCTAATTTCCACATTTCATTTGATAGTTCCTATCTTTATGCCCTTATGTTTCTAATCTTTCCTTCTGTGGTACACAATCTTTAATCCCATCTAGCATATGTTATATTTCAGACATTGCAGTATTCACTTCTAGAAGCTTGATTGGAGTCTTTTTTTATATTTTTCCTGTCTCTACGTAACCTGTTCTATCTTTTCTCTACCTTTTTGCATGTAAAATACAGCCACAATTACTATTTTGACGTCTTTTCCTAATAATTATATCATATATGTCATTTCTGTGTCACTTCTGATTGATTCTTTTTTTCCTCATTATGGGTTCCATATCCTGTTTCTTAGCACATTTAGTAATTTTTGAAAGGATGCTAGACATTTTTATTTTTATCTTGTCATGTGCTGGCCTCTTTTATACTTATATATATTCATAAGTTTGACTCTAGAACATAGTTAAGTTACTTAAAGACAATTTGATCCTTTCAGAACTTGCTTTAAACTTCGTTAGGTGGAAACCAGAGTTCCATTTAGTCTAAGCATAATTTTCCTCACTAGTGTGGCAAGACACTTCTCAGAAATCTAAATGATGCTTTTTTTTTTTTAAGATTTTATTTATTTATTCATGAGAGACCCACAGAGAGAGGCAGAGACACAGGCAAAGGGAGAAGCAGGCTCCAAGCAGGGAACCTGATGTGGGACTCGATCCCAGAACTCTGGGATCACGCCCTGAGCTGAAGGTAGATGCTCAACCACTGAGCCACCCAGGTGTCCCATAAATGATGCCTTTTAACTCAGATTTTCCACTGTGGCATTGGGGAACTAGCAATAAACCCCAAATAATATTTAGTTCTAATTTCCTTGGATAATTTCCTCATATGCATAGCCTGATCAACACTCAACTAAATACATGAAGAATACTCTCCGGAATTCTCTTTGTGTGCAGGTCTCTCATGTATGGAATCCTAGCTGTCTTGACTTTCCTGGATTCCCAGCTCCATCTTCTTAACTCAGGGAAACAACTGGGCTCTGTCTGGGTTCTTCTTACCTACATTGTTATCTAAAACCTTTCCCAGATAGTAAGCTGAAACAATAGTAGGACTCCCTTCATTTGTTTTTATGTCTTACTGATCAATGTCCTTTGTTGCTTGATGTTTAAAGCTTATGTTTTTCTTAGAGTGATATCTTTAGCTAACATGTCAGCTAAAGAGGGAACCAGCAGGTTGGCAAATTTCACTGTCTAGTATAGATTCCTCTTTTACCTTCACTCATGCCATGAAACCTGAGTCAATGAATATCTGTGTTCATCTCCTCAATACTACTTGATATTGAGGATCCAAAGAATTTCACCTATATAGGAAAAGTATGAAATCCCCTAATTTCCTTGTAGGTTATGAGATTACCCTCTCAAGAAAGAATGAGGAGTTCTAACAGTACCTGGACTACTTTTACTTAATATTTTCTCCTAAATAAACCATATATTTTCATAGGGCAAAAATTATCTATCTTCAAAAACTATTTAGGTTCAGCATCTATTTCGGTGTCTGGTATATTAGAGGAGCTTAGAAAATACTGGATGGATGAACAAATCTAAGTGTTAACCAGAAAATTCTCAAACTCTCTAAAAAATTTAGACAATGAAAATAGCAGAGACAAAAAATGAAACTCAGGTCCAGCCTTATAGTTCCAGCCCATTAACTCCCTTTGTTAGTTGGGCTTTAGGAAGCAGAACTAGATGAAAAGATGGTCCTTCACACCACTTAGGGCCCCTTCCCAGCACATTGCTGCATTTCTCTGCCAAACCCTAAAGCCTCAAGGCTCCTCTTAGCTCAGTAACATCTGTGTATTTTCTTAAATCCATTTCCAGATTTGATAAATATAAAAGGCAGAGCAGAGTTGAGCAGCTCAAGGAAGCAAGTAAGGGGATAATGGGTCCCTGTGCCTAGAAATCTGGCACCATAGGATTGTGTTAAATTAGGTGCAAAGAAGCCATCTGGTCAATTTAGTTTTAATCCCATCAAGTTTGTTGAAAAATATTTGCCAGTAGATCAGAAGTGAAGGGAGAATTTTAAAATAGTATAATTAGATATGATGCCAGAAAGTCTTGTCACAAGCCATCCAAGAGCAAGTAAGGAAAATAAAGAAGAAATTGCAAATACAATTAAATAAATACACCACAATAAATGATAATAAACTCAAGCAGGCTTTGGCCTCAGCCCCTGCATTCTTCTAGGCGGTTCACCGCACTCTGTGTGCTAGGTTGCTTGGCAGGCTGAGCTTAGTTGGGCTGGGTTCAGTAGTGCTCAGGAATGTGAGTGGGAAGAGATTGCCAGGCATTGCTGCCCTGGCAGGTTGTCACAGAGAGGCTAGTAGGTGTGGGACTGATAGATACCAGGCAGAGCTTTGTTCTCTGGGTACCCTGTATTGCCCCAGGTGTACCTGGCCCCGGGGACGCACTTACTCACCACTACCTCCCCCTCAGGAGAAAAAAGACAGGCTACAGAAAGCACTTCCAGGGTCAAGTTTGTCTGCTAAATTTTTCTGTATTTAATGACCACCATTCAGCAAATATGTTGCACACACTAATCCCTGAGAACCCATTCAACAAAAGCTTATGTGGATGCCAGATTCTTGCATTTAAATGGGGCTGTGCCAGGAAGCACTGAAGATCCTTAATTCAAGTGCTGGGATCACTTTAAGATCTCATACCAGACTTTCAGGATCAAACCTCCAAAGACAGGAACCAAAGAGGATCACCTATATTTCTCTAAAAGTAAATTCAGGAAGAAGCTACCAATTAAATGGGAAGTTACTATCTTTTCTCTACTTTACTGGTTCTGCATCTTGCTAGATGTATGCAGGTACAACATTCTCTGCAGAACTTGTATCTATCAGGTGATGTTATGTGATGTAGCTAAAAAGAGCACGAGTCTTGGAGTCCAAAGGCATGTGTTTGTTCAGATCTATCACTTACTGACTGCAAATATAAGCAAGTCAGCAAAGTCAATAAGCATCAACGAATGGTTCATATATAAGATGGGATACCATTTCCTACCTTTTTAAGTTATAAACTAACACACAGATGTTAGATGTATTATTCTTAAAGGCTCTTGGAAACTTGCTGGAAGTTTTCAAAGAAGGATATCTAACAACTGGTGTACTCTTGGCTAAGAGTCAGGAGAATGGGTTCTGTTTCCTAATTCTGGGTGATTTTTGCTTCATTTATGTCAGTCCCTGTTGCCTCATTTTGCAAAATTAATGACTGAGACTAGATGCTCTAAAGGTCTTTTTCAACACCAGCATCCTGATGCATATAAATAAATCATCTTGGGAAGACTGACTTATAACTCCAAGGATTATGTGCCCTGCTCAGAATCTCCATGTTCTCGATCAGGGGTTGATAAAGTATGACCTTCCAAGCCATATCCAGCCTGACACTGTTGTTGTCGCTTTTTAATAAAGCTATTAGAACACAGCCATGCTCATTCACTTATTATTGTCTATCGCTATTCTGTGCTACAAGAGCCAAGAGTTGAGTAACTATGACAGAAATCTTATGAAAGCAAAGCCTACAATATTGGCTATCTCACCCTTTACAGAAAGTTTGCCATCCCTTGTTTTCAGTGATTGCTGTATGGTTTCAACAAAAATATTAAACCAAAGCTTGCTAGCATTCTTTTCTTCAAAGACATAATATGACAATCTGAAATATGTTTATGCTTTTATTTTAAATTATTATAGACTCCTTGAGTTGTTAAACATAACATAATAAAATAACAATAATAAGTCTTCTCAATCTGGGGAGAAAAAGAACATTTATACCTTGGTATTACATTCGTTGGATAGAAAGCTTAAATAGACAGGGCTTTGGGGTAATAAAAAATAAGACCTTTGTTATGTTCACAAGAGAAATAAAATTTCTCTTCTAATTTCTCTTGTAAACCAGTGAAAAGAGGGCAGCATTCATATCTGGAAGACAATTAATCCTCATACTCAAATACAAATGTCAGAGTGGAAACTTCTCAACATTGTCTAGTCAACCCTACCTCCATTCAAAGAAGGATCAGAGCACATTTTTCTCCCACGCCCCCTAGTTTCCACCCCCAGATCCAGCAAAATCAAGAGACAGTGAACTCAGAACTCAACAGAAAGAAGGAAAGGAGGAAAAACAGTGAATTCTTAAAACATTTACAGCTCTGGAATTTGCAAAGCACAGGAACAGACCAGAGAACTAGGACTTTATGTGTGATAAGTCCTCGGGAAGTGCTACACGCCCCATCCCCGCCCCAGTACAGGAATACTGGACCCCCTATACTCACCCAACACAAAGAATCTGGAACAAGAAGGTACTGAGAAGTAACAGGAAGAGGGGGAAAGATAGGAATGAAGGCACAGTCTGCCAGGTGACCCCCTTTGCACAGTGCAAAATAACAAAGTAACTAAATCAGGTGTGACTATCTTCTATCCTGCTTCTCCTATGCCCACGGGATAGTGTTGCCTTCCATATTAGTTATCTATTGCTATATAATAAGTCATCCTATTTATTAGCTCACAGATCTATGCATAATTAAGTTGGATTCAGGTGAGTGGTTCTCTTCGCTGTTTCTCCACAGTCATGCAAATACAATCAGTTGGAAGGTCAGTTGGGAGCTGGTCCAAGATGACATCATTCCCCTTTCTGGTGGTTTGTACTAGCTATTGACTAAGCTACATGTCTCAGCATGCTATATCGTGGAGGAAAGGTTTCCAGTAGATAGTTTGTACTAGCTATTGACTAAGCTACATGTCTCAGCATGCTATATCGTGGAGGAAAGGTTTCCAGTAGATAGAGAAGGCAAGTCCCCATGCACCACCACTCTTTAAGCTTCAGCTAGCATCACATTTGCAAAAGTCATATTAGCCAAAGCAGATTGCTTGGCCAAGTCCAGATTCAGGCAGTAAAGACCAACCTTCTGCCTCATGATGGAACAGCAAACTCACAGCGCACAAACTATGCATGTAGGGATGGAAGAGTTTTTGTGGCCATTTTTCACAATCCTAATTTTGAGTTCAAAGAGGATGAACTTGAGATTGGAGTATATCATGTACTTGTGATTTGTTAAGCTATGAGGCATCAGAGGAAGTGTTTGGAGTGAGTCTAATAAACTTGGGATCAAAGCTTAGCTTCATTGCTTATTGTGTGACATCGGACATACTATTTAATCCCTCTGAGTCTATTTCCTCACCCCCAAAATGGAGAACATTTTATCTATTGCACAGAGTGAAATGCCTAGACAGTACATGACATCTCTGAGATATTCAGTTTCTACCCTCCGATATCTGTGCCTGTGTGAATGAATGTGTTTCATGGCCAGCAACTATAATTGAGAGAGAGTACATGAGGCTTTGGCTTTTCTGAGCACTGAAGTTTAGTGTCTGGCAAATAACAACACAATAATCCCCAAAATATAGCTTCTCACATCAAAACCACATGCCACATGGAACTGTTTGGACTGCGAGGGCCTGAAGGTTTGGGGGCCCTCCAGAGCTCAGTCTCTCCAAGAGGCTATGACTCACATAGCCCCAGGGAGGAGGGGAAAGGGTAACCAGGCAAGGGGGCATTAACCCAATCACACCCTGCTTTCTTCATTATCCAGTTCTACAAATTGGGTGGCCAAGAACCCATGACCAAAAGGAAAGGAGTTTCGTAAAGGGAGGGACTTGATTTTGTATAGATTCTGTTGAAGAACTAGAGCACAGACATTCCGTTCAAGAGCCATCAGAAGAAGGGACGATGATATGAAACCCTTAGTTTCAGGGGTACTTGAAGGGCTTATGATTGCCAAAGGTGAATTTACCAGAAAATTGGAAGTCAAAGCCTCAGCATTTGGGAAGGTAGGTTTTAGGACCTGTCCTTATGGATATGCAGCTGTGACTTTCCCAAGGACTGGACCCAGGCAGGGTCTGCTGTGGCTTATAGCAACCAGTGTTGAGAATCCCAAGACTATTCTAAGGCCAGAGTATAAGTGCCCTTGCTGGCAGGAGACACGCTCATAATTTTAAGTGCTTTGGAGACATTTATGTAATGCTCTGACTGGTTCTTAGGTGCAAAACTAGGGCCTTGAAATGACATTTTTGTGATAGGGGCAGTGTGCTTATTGTACCAATAACCAAAATCTAATGGGGGATATCAGGAACAACTGTTTCTCAGTAAGTGCATCAGAGGTGCTCTTTATAATGTTCTCCAAAATGTTGGATATTTGCATAGAAAAAAAAAATCAGTAGCCCAAATTATTAAATTGGGTTCCTAGGTTTCTCAGTTTTAGCCTTAATCATTCCCTATCACAGAAAACCCTCAGTCCAGGCAAATCAGGATGGTTGGAATCCTAAAGTAATCCTAGGCATTACTCATAGTGACCAATATGGTCATCCATCCAAGGTCAAATTTAGTCTTGGACATTCAATGAGTTGCTATAATGGTCTCTTGTAGGGATACATTAACCAATAAAATAAAGGGTACCTTCTTCTCTGTCCATATTAGTCCTTACAGGTATATTAGTCAGGGTTCTTCAGAGAAACAGAACAAATAAGATATGTGTAGATAGATAGATAGATAGATAGATAGATAGATATTTATTTTATGGAATTGGCTCACATGGTTGTAAAGAGTGGCAAGTCCATAATCTGCAGGATTGATCAGCAGTCTGGAGTCCCAGAGAAGAGAGATATTTCAGTCTTGAGTCACTAAGAAGCAGAATTCCTTCTTACTTGGGGGACCTCAGTCTATTTTCTCTTACAGCCTTCAATTGATTGCATGAGGCCCACCCACATTATAGAAGTTAGTCTGCTTTACTCAAAATCTACTGATTTAAATGTTAATCTCATCTTAAAAAAGTACCTTCACAAAAATATTCAGACTGGTTGGTGTTTGACCAACCAAGTTGACACTTAAAATTCACCCTCACACCTAGTCAGATACCAGTCAAGATACAGTTCCATACCATGCCTGATAGTGACTTGGATTCTAGAAGAAAGTCCTAGGAAGGATATCCTCCAAGAACTAGAGGATCTTCTTAGAGGATTTGCTAACACCATGTGCACACCAACTACTCTGGCTGGAAAACTGGAGGGCTCTGACAGGGCCTCTTCAAGACTGGGAGAACACCAAGGCTGGAACTCAAGTCTTGGCCAGACCCATTCTCAGTTTGCTTTATGGTGTTTTGAAGCCACAGCAACACTGGAATGAGAGCACTGATATCTCATCTCCTCCCTAAACTGTGGGTGGAATTGGAAAGCAGCAACCCTGGCCTCTCTAAAAGTTCTGGATGTGCTAGAGTTCCCTGGCTCTGGCTACAGATATGACAAGAAGAGAGGAAAGCAATGTTTGTCAAACAAGCGTACAGAGCTTAGAACATGGCTGGAACATCTTCCTTTTAGCTAGAATATAAAAGTATGGCTTATAGTCACAATTAGAATAGATAATTATAGCACCCTTGATTGTAGACAATTCATGATCTTGAAATATTTTATCTGTAATACTCTCCCAACCATAGAATCTCAGCGTTGGAAGGACCTTAAAGTTCATCTTGTCATTGTATCCAGCTGTAACATTTATTACAAATAAACTGCAATGAGCCAGAGGCAGCATCATTACTTGATTGGCTCTGATTTTCTCATTGTGTATTAAGAACAACCCAAGTGAAAGGAATTTGAATTCTTCTAAGAATTCAAATTGCTCCTGCCTATCATGGCATTTATTTTTCTTCAGTATTCTCTTGTGGTCTTCCTTACTTGTCCATAATTTTCCTGGGTTCCCATTAATAGCACAGACCCAGAGCTTGTGGAGGAGAAGAAGGGTGGAGGATATGAATGGCCAAGAATAAGAAAGGCAGAGCATAAAGTCAAGGCAGAGACAAGAAACAATTGGGAAGATAAGGGCAAAAATAATGTTGAGCAGGGTGAATTAAGGTGGCACAGACTTTGCAAGTAGATAGATACCCAGGACCTATGACAAAAAGAGATAATATTGGAAAAGAAGGGAGACAACAGACAAGGCCCAAGAATGAAGGGGATGAGGTAAAAATCAATTATGAGGCAGAGGAAGATACCTGATGTAGCAGAGCTTAGGCTGGGGATGGGTTATACAAAAGAACTAAGTTCTAGTTGGTAGTGGCAGCACTGGACCCATTAGATGACCCATTAAATAACAAAGGGGTTGGCATTTTGACCATGGACAAAAGTAAAGCTAGTTCTATTCTCTCTGCTTACCCCCTAGACAGACTGCCCCAGTTCCTAAAAACTGCCATGGCCTTACCCCAGAGCACTGGAGTTTATTGTCTTCTTCCTTTCAGACAATAAGGCGAAAATTTTCCCAGTTTTAACAAACTTTCCATCTTCTCCCAACAGATATTCCCTGGCTACACCACCCAGGGGACACAATGTCTCCCCATGTTAAGTCTCCTATACTTAAGATATTCCTCAGATAAATGAAACCATATACACAGATCTTCCCAAAACATGTTCTGACATTTATTCATATCAGCAAACAAGCCACAGAAATTCTCCAAACCCTCTGAAACACATGCTAACCTAGCATTTCCCCCAGAAGACACAAAACTTATTCATGCTGACATAAACACACACACACACTCGTTTTCCTGAACATTGCAAAACTAAGCAGCTGATCAACCTAAGTGGAGATATATTTTAGAGATGCTCCTGATAGCCCACAAGGGAGTCAATGCTGTGGCCTATGATGGTGTTGACCAGGTTGTATACTGAGTGTACAGTATGTCAAAAGGAAAAATCATTTCCAAGAACAATGATGGAAGTAGCCCAAATATGTGCTTGGAGAAAACCAAGTGAATTTGGGGTTTGATCCAAGTAAAATATCAAAAGGATGAATCAGAAAAATATATATGTGGGGCTTTGAAAAGTTATTTTTCTTTGTACAGTTAAAATGGCAGAGTTTCAATTTGAGTTTCAAGTGCACGAAAGATGTGTCAAACGATCCAGTTTGTAGCTTGTGACCAGCCTGGAGGGGAAATGATAAAACATTGTTTTGATTATGGACCTAAGATTGTTTCAATAAACACAGCCTGGAGATCACGTTAATATCAATTTTTTTAAAGTGTCTTTCTCTTCTTACTGAGCTTTTAAAGAGAGTTTTTGTTTTTGATGGAGTCTTTGAAGGTTTCTGTCTTCAGCCTCAAAGCCTACCACATCATCCCCACTGTTTTCTGACGTCCTTTAGTCACATCTTTGCACAATTCCTTTGAGATGAGCTGAAGTCTGAAGCTTTTATAATACTAAGCAGTAAATCTCAATGTCAGGGTCAGTCCCAGGCCATGAGACATTATATAACAACCTGCAAAACTGACTCGATGTGCTTTTGACTTTGGGGGGATGTCAGTGAAAGAACATGGGATTAGGAGTTAAAAGTCCTGATTTTTAGTCCTGGCTCTGCTACTTCTAAGCTTTGTCTCCTTCCACTTTTTCATTCAGCAAATACTGTTAAGTATCTAAAATATGCCACACAGAGTGGAAGGAACTAAATAGAGAAATAGAAGCAGAGTCCAGGAGTTTATAGTTGGGGGTTGGGTAATGCAAACAATAAAATATAGTACAGTGTGGGTAAGTACAACAATGGAAACACATGCAAGGTAGAAAGATTGCACACACACAAAAAAAGTAAATTCCTCTGCTGAGGAAGAAGAGGGTAGGCTTCCACTAGGAGGTGACATATGAATTAGGTTTCAAGAGATGGATGTGTCCAATCAGGTAAATAAGGAATGAATGGAGGATATTCTTGGTTGAAGATAGAGCAAGCACAAAAATCCAGAGATGGTACAGAATGAGTGTGTTTGAAAAGCTATATGCATTCTACATAATTGAAGCACAAAGTGTATGGGATGACTAGGAGGAAAGGACTGCAATAGGAAGTACGGGTAAAGGGTAAGCAGAAGCCATTGTAATGATCTTAGACTTTTTGATCTAATAACAACAGTGGCAAATAGTTACGGAGCATTTTGAGGTGTCCAACACTCTACAAACACTGTATAACCATCATCTCACTTAATTTTTATAACAATTCTAGTAAGAAGGTACTATTATTTCCCTCCATTTAATAGATGAGGAAACTGGTCCTTGAAAAACTTATGTAACCTGTACAAAATAGAGACAGTAAAAGGAGAAGTTAGGACCAAACCCTAGTTGGTCCAACTGCAGAATCAGTTCCCTAAGGCTGCAATCCCTCACATACATAATAAGCTTATTGGACTTAGCAAATGAAGATCACAATGACTTTTGCCAGGTCACTTTTGATAGCATTTATAAGGGTAGAAACTACATTTTAGCAGGTTGAGAAACAGACAATCTCAAGGAAGAACTTTAAGAAGTTCAAGCCCAAGTCTTTTGATCTCAATTTGTCATTTTCTCCAACATAAAGTAGTGGATAAAATGAACAGAAGGTTGAGCCAAGCATAGGAATTCAAAAAAAGAATGCTCAGATTCTAGAGTAGATTGATTTACCCGAGGGGAAGAAAGTTTGCCTGGCTGAAAAAAGAAGAGAGTGATGACTATGGTGTATAAAATGGGAGTGACACAAAATGTTACACTGCTCAGAGATGGAGAATCACATCCAATGGAGCCTACAGAGAAAGACACACATTTGAGTGAGAAAGAGAAGTAAGGGTAGAGGGAAAAGATAATTCCAGAATGGCCAGTTGAGCAAACCACAAAAGCAGGAAAATACAACGTATGTTTAAAGCAGTGAAGCTAGATCATGTTTGCTGGAGCACAAAGTTTGAGTATGAAATTAGTGCAAATCAACACTAGTTGGGACCAGGTTACGGAAGACTGATCCAAAGCATCTGGCTTTTATTAAGGACATAGAAGAGCATCACTAGAGATTTCTGTGCAGACAGTGATGTGACCAAAGATCTGCTCCAGAGCAACTCATTTGGATTTCTGACTCTGGGGGTATAAAGAGCTCTATCAATGCAGCCAATGCAGTAGCCCAGGTGTGGGTGACAAGGTCTGAGTTAGAATGGTGGCAGACAAACAAATAAAAGGGACATCCCAAGAAATATTGTGAAAGAAGAATCAACAGGACCCTGCAACTGGTGAGATGAAGCTATTAGTAATAACATAAAGGGTTCAAAGACTTCAAGGATGGTTGTAGCATTAACAGAAATACCAAAGTCAGGAGAAGGATGTGTGTAGTTTTCTTTCCATTGCCTTTTATCTTTTTTTTTTCCGCTCCCGCCGCCCCTGCCGCCCGCCGCCCCTCCATTGCCTTTTATAATTGTACAAATAAAAGTATTTGATGAAGCCTGAAAACACAGTTAAGGGAAAAGAATCGAAAAGTCTATAATCTCACTGTTATCATTCCCTTTTGATATACCTTCTAAAGTTTTTTCCTTCCCTACATATATATAGTTCTAATATTTCCATCATAAATTGGGGTCATTCCATTTTACAACTTCTTTTTCCCCTTAGTAACATATAGTGAACATCTCTCCAAATTAGTAATTGTAGTTCAGCATTGTTGTGCTGATTATATAGAATTCTATCTTATGGTTCATAACAATTTACTCTATCTGTTCCCTGATGCTAAGAATTCTGCATGATTCCAATTTTAGCTAAAATTAACATCCTTAATGCTGAAGATCTCTGTACAAATTTAATAATTTCTCTAGTATAAATTCCTAAAGGTAAAATTTGAGGTCAAAGGAAATGTAAGATTTTTTTAAAGGCTTTTGAACTACATTGATAAATCATCTTCCAGAAAGAACAAACTATTTACATTCCCATTAGCAGCATAGGAGAGTGAAAAGAGAGGGTTTTTACTGTAGAGGAAATATGAGCAGTTTCAGATATGTAGATTTTTAAATGCCTATAGGATACATCAGTGGAAATGGCAAATAAATAGTTGGGAAGGAAGGAACTAGATTGTAAAAGAAAAATCCTGCTTCCTATCCCTATTCTTTCTCTTCAGCACCATTTCTTCCCAGCTCTTAAGCCTCTGAAAGCCTCTGAAACAGTAAACTCGTCTAGCACCCAGATTTTGTGGTTTCTAAATACCATTTTTCATGAAAAAGATTCAGAGTTCTTTAGAAGAGTGACTATCCCTAAGACTGAATAGAAAAAGTAACAGAGGAGCCTGAAATAGCTTTTTGTGCCAGAACATAAAGGCAGTTTTCAAAGAATGATGGTCATGTTGAAAGGACACAAAAGCCAGGCTGACAATTTAGTACCAAAACAAATAATGATAATAAATAATATTAGATTAAAGTCCATCAAATAAAATAGGAAGCCATAAGTTCATACTGACATAAAATTAATGAATAAATTGAAAGTTTGATGATTAACAGTGTATTTACAGAGTCTCAAAGCAACCTTCCATAAATATTCATGAATTACAAAGAGGAAAGAAGTAACTTTACAGTGGAGGAGTCTGAGAGACACAGAATTGATCAAGTGATCAAAAGTAACATCATCAGTAATGGGACAAATTTAAATCATATGCCTCTCAACCCTGTAGTAGGAGGAATGCAACATCACTTCTGGAATATTCCAACAAAGATGTATAACTGAAGTCTAATTGTGAGGAAATCTTAGTAAACCAAAAGTGAGAGGTATTCTACAAAATAATTGGACTTGTTATCAAGATTGTGGAGTCAAGGAATGATGGAGAAACTACTCCAGACTGAGGGAGATTAAAAGATGTGACTTGATTCTAGACTAGATCCTGCTGCATAAAAGAATTTATTGGGACAATAAGTAAAATTCAAATGGGGTCTGAGAGTTAGATGGCAATAATGTTGATATCCTGGTTCTGATTATTGTATTTTGATATGAATAAGGGAATCCTTTTTTGTTTGTAGAAAATACACATTAAAGTATTCAGAGCTGATTATGCATCATGTCATCAATTTACTCTCATATAATCCAGGTGAAAAAAGGGTTCTTTTTAATGTTCTTGCAACTTTTCTGCATACTTGAGAAAGTGAAATGGAGGGATAGAGTGAAAGAGAAAGATGGCGAGGCAGACCAGGACTAGGATCACCCGTATGAACTTGGTAGCACGTAGATCCTGGTCTAAGCCATGCTGTGGAGTCCAGAAACTGCCTGGGTCCTCCTGCTCAGTCTCTAAACTAATCCTAATGAAGACTGGGATGTATGCACTAAGAGCCTAATTCTACAGTGGGGTCTTGGTTCCCCTCTGAAGACCTACACCCTAATCTCCAGAATTTTCACCCATTGGCAACAGTGGGTGAGACACCTCAAACCAAAAACTTAGCAGCCACCTGACTCTAAGTATCTTAATCATCTGAAAATACAGGCTGCCCCACCCCACCCACCATACCCCCCTTGAATGTCTGTGCAGGTCCAGAAGAAGCTTGAATATGCCAAAGCTTTTATCTCATTCTTTGCTGAGGCCTCAGCTGCCTTCCCAGAGAAGCCTCCATTCCCAGACTGAAATGAAACAAATGGATGATACCTCTGAAGTAGAAGTAGGAAATGTACATGGAGGAAGAAGAGGATGAACAAGGAAAGTGTCGGGAGGGGTGATGGGGCAACAGCATGCTGTGCAAAGCAAGGGAGGAGTTCCAGAGAGGACAGGGTTCAGCAAGCTATGGAAGTACAAAGTCTTTAGATGTGACCTTTGGGAGGTAACTGGTGGCAGGCATCTTCCATAGAGTCTGGGGCAGAAGTCAACCATGACAGATGTTGGGTGGGATGTAAAGGCATTTTTCAAAGAAGGACAGAGGTGAGAGAAAGTTGCTTAAGACAAAAAAATAAAATCAAAGATTTGAGGGACATGGGGAATCCCCATCATGCTAGGTGGGCTTACCAAAAATAACAATGGACTGAAAATAATAGTATGTGAAAGAGTGGTCAGGGGATAGAATTAAGAGGACAGGTAAAAACTTTATCTTAGAAAGCAGAGACTGTCTGAGACCCAAAAGGCAGAGAAGTGAAGAATAGGTAAAGATAGTGATTTTGAGGCAGGAAAAGTGTGGTGACCAGTTGAGAGAGTGTAAGACTGGGCACTACAGGCCAACTGACCTCTGAGAATTCAATGTCAGGGTTCCAGCTGGGTGATCAAAATGGATGCTGTGATTAATGATCCCACTATCCTGGGGGTGGGCCAAGGAAAGGCACAGTGCCTTGTTTACATTTCCACCACTAGTGTGTGCAGCACAGTCTCTGAGGGGGTAATTACCAGAAATGAGGTCACTGATGAAGGGAATCCTACCAGAGAAGATGAGAATGTAGAGAAAGTGATCAAAGGAAATACTGGAAACCCAGGAGAAAATCTTGTCCATGTGACCAGAAAACATAGCCAACAATATTTACACATTACATATTTACATTAATGCTTAAAAAGCATTACTTTTAATAGCATAATGGGAAACAACCAATATGCACCGGCAAGGGGATGGCAACAAAATGTGACACAGTCATATAATGGAATACTATTCAGCAGCAAATATGAGTTAACTATGGCTAAATGCATCAATTCAAATGAATCTGAAAAAGGTACGGCACAAATAATTACTCTGTGTGATACTATTCATACAAAGTCGATTCACACAAAATTATAAAATATATTCATAAATGTGCTTTCAAACTGTAATGAAAAACAAGAGAACAAAAAAACATAAAAGTCCTTGTAGGGAGGATCTAACCATCAGTGAGGGCGTGGGGGTGCTTCATTATTTTGGCAAACATTCTACTTCCTAAGTTGGGCAAACGGATCCAGAAGTATTTACTTTATTATCTTGTATACCCTACATACATTATATTTTATTTTTGTATGCATGAAATATTTTATGAAAAAAATAAACACAAGCATTTAAAAGGGGGAGAGTTCCCAAGGATTGTCATATGAGATCCTGAAGACCAGGTTACTTACTGCTTAGGGATCTAAAGGGATCTAAAAATTCTGGTGTCCAATTCCCAACATGTAAAATGACCTCACAAAATTGGAAAGCTATCTTTCAAGTTGCAAGATTTCAGGTAGAACTCAGAGTTCTCCCTGCAGCAAACAGAAAGGTGCATGTAATAAACTTGCAGAGAAAACAGTCTCTTGAGAAGAGAGTCAGTCCTCTAAGCAATAATCTCAAAGTGACACCAGGAGGGAAGGAACACAGCAGCCCCACCTGTCTGAAGGTGAAGCTTGAGAAATCCCACAAAGGAAATCCTCCGTGGGGACTATCCAGGTTCCCACTCAGGTGAGGAAGGAGGAAGGGTTCCTCCTTAACAAATCTGGGGACATAGATTTGCTCACTGTAGAGTCATGGAATGCTTGGCCTTGAAAAGAAGGGGCGTCAGCTATACTGCTTGGGTTTTGTAAAGACCTCACACCATTCCAGGGGCAATATGGAGATTTGCTTAAATCCTACATGCTTACTTTTCCAAATGAATTCACACAGGACTGAAACTTCTCTCTTTTCCCTGCTCTGTCTCCAATGCTGAACTCACTGCAAAAGGTAAGTCAGCCAGGTGCAAAGGAAGGTGCAGCGAGCATGCTCAAAATCATGAGGAAACTGACCACGGAGCGCCGGAATTGAATCAAAGACACGGCTTACAACAAGCTCTTGAGAAGTCACCCCCTAAGCTGCCAGGCCCCACGCTTCACCTTTGCCCCCACTTCTTTTCATTGCCAAGATCATCAGCTCCAGCAGTGAAGGGCTATCTGACAGTATGGCACAGTTGGAGGCCCCAGGATGGGGCTGAAATTCACTGAAGACACTAGACTACAAATAAATAATAAAACATGAGAGAAAGGTCAGGCTCTAGGAAAGCACTCCTCATAAATCCTCTTGATCCTGATTGCTCCATCTAGAAACAGATTAAGTGCAAAATACTGATTTTAAGTGGAGTCCAGCCAAAAGTTATACAGTGTGAGGGCTTTCTGGAAGGACCATGTGCTTTGAAAGAACTCGGGTTAGGAAGTACAGTGCCGGCAAAAGATCCTAGAGGGGCAGGGGAGGCAATTTCATCAACCAAGTAGACTATTCCAAATCTATCTGTAAAAGGGTATCCTTTCTGTTGCAGAGTGGGTGCTAAATCTGATGGTGCAGATGGTATAGTCATTGGAGGGTACTGTGATATCATAGGTTTGCTGTAATGGGTGGAGGTTTGTGTTTTGTTTTGTTTTGTTTCAAGACAGTGTATTCTGTGAGATGAAGGGGACAACAATTTAGGGTCACAAAATACAAAGTAGTTTAAAGTTTGAAGGCAGAAAGAATTATGCATTACTTTGGCCATTTCCCTGAGCCACTCAGTCTGTTTCTCTTCTCTGTGAAATGGGATCAGGGGATCAATGTCAAAGGATATTGTGAGGATTAATTGAGATGATTTATATAAAGACCTTAGCATGATGCCTAGAACATATTCATTGCTCCATAAATGTCGGTTATCCATCATCACCAGGGTCATGATCACCATCATCATTCGCTGCGGTCAACAATACAGTCTGTAGTGTACTGGGGGCAAAGAAGTTGACACAGGCCATGAAAGGACTTATTCATTTGATGGAACTCGGTAAGTTTATGGAAAGCTAATAAGGTTACCTAGAAACCAGTAGTAAGAAGAAGGGCTCTAGGGCCTGAATAGTGACTTACAGATATCTGCTCTTGGATAGCAGGACAAAAATGGACTGACAGACCAGCCCCTGGGTGCTGAGGAGAATATGAAGTCGCTATGAGATCAGTCATTCATTCTTCCATCCAATAAATATCTGTAAGCACCTACTCTCTGCTCCAAATACCAAGCTCTGTTCTTGGTCATACGGGTGTAGTGCTGAACGAGCAAACAGCCCTTATCCCCGCGAGCTTACTGAGAAAGAGCCAGGAGCTGAGGGAGGCAGGCCAAGACCTAAAAATGTGCCAACAACCAGGGGTAGAGTATGGTTATCATGGGATATGCAGGCACCTGTTAAAGCTCTCTGCTCTTTCAACGAAGTCCTTTGGATGGGAAATCCAAGAGCAGGATGGATGGAAAAGTAAAGAAAGACTTTAGAGCCAGTCAGACTAGGTTTGAGTCTTGATTTAGCCTTGCTGTGTGCCTAAGGTCTCTGAGCAGTTCCCTTGATTTTCAAGAAATACAGTAATAGTTTCCTTCCAGAGTATTGTGAGGATTAAAAATGAGATGTCAAAGACTTAGCTTCATGATTAACAGATACTATGCGTTCAATAAAGTAAAACTACCATTTTACTTACGCAACTTGTCATTATTTCCTCATTTATTTCTTTTAATTTCTAGTAATGTTCCTTTGAAAATATCAGCCTGTCTCAGCTGGGAAACAGGAAGGCACAGACATTTGCCCACGAGTGCAGGGAGCCACGTGTGGTGAGAGAGCATGTGCCGACAGTGAGGCTCGAGGCAGACCCCCCGGAGGAAAATTTCAGCCTTGGATGAGGTTGTATTTTGGTGAAGAGAGGACTCCTCTCGGGTCCCAGGAACCAGGCTGGGCAGGACAAGAGGTGAGAAGCACAGACACACCATGATAAAGTGTACACTAGTACAGTCTTCACAGGGGACTTGCACACACAATGTCCCACTTGATTCTCCAATCAGCTTGAGAGGAAGCTCTTTTGTGTCCTATTACACTGCTTGCATACAAGAATCATTACCTTTATTCTTGCTGCTGTTGTTGCTTAGTACTTTGCTGCTCATGTTGTCAGTTTCTTTTTTTAATTGTTGCAAAATACACATAAAATGTATCATTTGAACCATTTTTAAATACAGTCACGTTGTTGTGCAATCATTGCCTCTTTTGAGTCTCAATGTCCCATGTCTGGTGGAAGCTAGACCCCGGTGTCAGCACTCTTGCTGCCCCGTGCATGCTAACTCCTAGCCCCGGGGATGATGCTGCATTCTGCTCTGCAACTTTGTGGTGTGTTTCTCTCTGCATAACAGAAAGTGGTTTGGGCATGAAGGTAAGTGGGGGCTGCTATGCTCCTTACCTTTCATCTGGTGCACAGTCTGTGTGAAATTTAACATCTTTCACCTGCTTCTGACACACATTTACCAGGATATGACTCAAATCGAGCTCCACTTGGCTAACATCTGCCTTTCCAGTCCTGCCTGACTCGGCAGGGAAGCTAGTATCTGGCAGAGGAAGCATTGTTGGGTTGCTGTTCCTGGCGAAGGAAAGCAGGATTTGCTGCCTAACATAGCAAGGGACGAGGCAGGGCCTCTAGTTCTTTTCCCAAGGCCTCTGCTAACGCTCTGTGGGGTTTTCAGGAAGTCACTTTGTGCTTAGCTATCTGTCAGGAATAAGAATAACAAAATCATTTTCTGTATAGTTCTTCTGTGGTGACTCATGCAATCAAAAATACTTTCAGGTCCTCCAGATTCAAGATGTTTGAGAATGGTTAACCCTATTTTAGAAAAATGATCTGATTTTTAATTATATGATATCATTTGTGTGGATTTAGTGCTTAGTAGGTGCCAGCCACTGTGCTAGGAATCCATGTCCCTGGATGACCCAAAAGATGGTTCTAGGGCCAGGCTTTATCAAGATAGATGAGAGATGGTGAGCTCTCTGGGACTCTTACCAAGCACCATCCCCACTAAGTTCCTCAAGGGCCAGTTAGACAGGGATGCTCTCAGGACAAACAGATCCCTTAATATTGCCCCAGACTTCAGCCTCGAAAGCTGGACTAGCCCATACAGGAAGTTCCCTAAGTCCTTTTGCTACTCTTGTTTAAGGCTGGGGTCTGGAGAAAATGATGGGCCTCCCTTCTATGCTCTCTTCCCCTAGTGCAGAATCATGGCTCCTCAGCCTGTTGGCCCCAACAGTGGGAGATGCAATGGGAAGCAGAAAGAGGCAAGGGGCAGAGACCAAGCTACTATGAGATGTCACCCTTCACTCCTCTCACCAATACTTTCCTTCTGACCCCAGGGGCTCTATTCTACCCTCACTTGTGTTGGAAGCCTCCTCCTCCCCTGGGACTAGGAGGCGGTGCCCATCTCTGTTTTGAATTTGTAACTCCAAATCTGCTATACCTATGACCACAAGATGCCTAGAGGATTATGGGAAGAAATTTGGGTCTCCCCACATCTAGGAAACTTTAAGAAGGGGGCCTTAGAAACACATCCTTATGGTTCTTTTCCCTGTAGTTTCTCAGTGGTGAGCTGGGGTGTTAGCAAAGAACAGGTGAGACATTTTTTCATTTTGTCTTGATTGCAAGACAAATGTTTTCAGTTCAGGGATAAGAATTTATCAAGGTCTATAAGTTGTACACTAAATGCTCACAGATTATACAACGTCAGCTCAGAGAAGAGATATCAGGTCTAACTTTCTTCTCATCACATCAGTAAATGGAAATAAAGCCACTGGATTCCACTCATTCCTGACCTTGGATATTATCTATCTCTGGTTTCTTTGGCAAATTCTATCCTGATTTTCATACCTAAATCAAGTACCCAAGTCTCATCCTGCTAAATATCTAATGAAACAATGGGTTTTTCTCTTTCATCTCAGACCCTTTGCCTTGTTTGAGAGTTCTCTCGGGATCATTCACCATGTGATTAAGTCAATCTCATGACAGCATAGAGCCCTAAGCCTTTGTACTGCTCACCAGTTATCTGCACAGATAGTCACAACTCAGAGAATATCCCTCACTACTAAAGAAGACCATTCTGCTTGGTCCACTCATTATCTTATTATTAGATCATAAAGGATCCAATATGTCTGAATAGTAGCAATCATAAGAAAAACTTAAGAATTTAATCTTAAAGGTTAACATGGAAGTGAAGCTGCCCCCCAAAAATAAATAAATAAATAACAGATTCTTAGGATATGGAACATAGAACATAGAAGTTATATCAGCTGTGCCACCGTCTCCTTCTTAGCCTACCTGGAAAAGGCCTTTATTCAGTTTTGGACTTATCCTCCAAGAGAATTAGGTGGTTGCTTTTTTTTTTTTTTAAGATTTATTTATTTATTTAAGAGAGTGAGAGAGCACAGGAGGGGCAGAGGAAGAGAAATTTCACTGAGCTTGGAGCCTGATATTGGGCTTGATTTCAGGACCCTGAGATTAAGATCCTGAGATCATGAGCTGAACCGAAACCAAGAATTGGACACTTAATCAACTGTGCCACCCAAGGGCCCCAAGAGTTGTTGATAATACGTAGGAATTACCTGAATAGTTCAGTTGGTTAAGCAACTGACGCTTGATCTCAGCTCAGGTCTTGATCTCAGGGTCATGGGTTTTGATCCCTGAAAAAAGAAAAAGAATACATAGAAATCATTGAAAAAACAAGACATGTAGCCTTAATTTAAAAAGTAGATAATTTCTTGAGGTGGCTACTGGGGCAAAAGCCATGAAAGAGATCTTAAAGATTTATCTTATGAATGAGAGCAGAAATGGAACTTAGGGGTAGATACCACATTTCTGCCCTATAACAGAAAAGTTTCTAACAGAATTGTCTGAAAATTGAACTGGTTGTTCTTTGTCTCTGACAGTATTTAAAAGTCATTAGATGACCACTTGGTATAAAGACCACTTTCATGTTGGGAGGTAGGCCTAACTAAATGACATCTAAACTCCATACTAACTCATAGGGTTTTTTTTTTCCCCCTCATCTTATGGATAAATGGAGAGAGTTGTCCTGGCTTACTCATAAAGCAGTTCCTCCAGGAGGAAGCAACATTTTCAAGATGGCAGCTCTAGGAAAACAAAGTTTCTTGGGATCACTAGTGGAGATTGGCTAGAGGCAGAGGAAGAAAAATTGAGATGGATCTACTAACAGAAGAGGGAAGAAGACACATTCCAGCGGAGGAAATCATGAGGCATGCAGATGGAATGTGTAGTTCCCAAGAGTTTGAGTGAGTTTTGATGGTCTGGAGAGGAACTTTATGAGGGAACTTTCTCCAATAAAACAAAAAGACAAACCTCATGGAGGAATTTACTGCTCATAAACCAAATCCTGAGAATCTAACCATGGAGAGCTGGAATCAACCTGAACTGCTATTCCATGTCATTGGGCACTTGCTAGCTATTTTTGCCTCTGAATAAGAGTGATTGGTAGACTCCCTGAAGCATCCTTCTGTCTACCTCTAGGACTCCTTTCTTCCCTTACCTTCTATATTTATTTTCTCTATGCCCAGAAACCAAATGAGAACTGAGGAGCAGACCACCATAGAAAACCAAGACTCTGAAGACTGTCATTTGCCTGGGCTTTGCATGACCTGTTCCAATGGCTGACCCATCTTACTCTGACTAACCCAACTTACTCACCAAAAGGAGTCCTCTTGCAAAGTTGTGATGTGGCTTAGGAATTGGTCCTTCCTTGGGGCACCTGGGTGGCTGTCAGGAGAGCATCTGACTCTTGGATTCTGCTCAGGTAGTGATCTCAGAGTCATGATATTGAGCCCAGCATCTGTCTCCATGCTCAGTGGGGAGTCTGCTTCTTTCCCTTTCTCTCACCCTCTCCTGCCTCTCCCCCTACTTGTGCTCTCTCTCTCCTCTCTCTAAAATAAATAAATCTTTTTTAAACGATTGGTCCTTCCTCCATTGATGATAAACCAGTAACTCTACTCTTAGTCTATTTCTTACATTATAGTTTGAGAATGGATGCTCACAATACGCTCAATTCATTATTTCATATCTTAGAATCATAAAACAAGAGTCAAAGAGTTAAAGTAGTTAAAAGAGTGCTGGGCTTGGAAGTACACTGCCTGGATTTGAAATCTCTTTCATTTGCTAACTGCTGACTTTGAACGAGATACTTAACTTTTCTGGGCCTCAGTTTCTTCATCTGTAAAAAGAAAACAATAACTGTACCTACTTCATAAGACAGTTGTGAAGCTTAAATGATGTAATAATAGTACACTATTCAGCATGATGCTTGGCATTCAGGAAGTGCTAAAAATTTGTGATCTACTATTACATTGTTTTAGAACTTGAGAGATAATGGTCAACACCTACCCTGCTCAGAGTGCTTGATTGCAGATGAGTAGCTAATCTGTTCCCATTGTTGAGTTAAGGCTTTCGTGGGCCCCTGTTTTTAACCTCATCCATATCTTAATTTATATGAGAGTAAAAATCTATTATTATTATTATTATTATTATTATTATTCCCTGATATTATAAGAGAAATCCATCTTCATTTCATGTTGATTTTATCTGGTATTATTTTTTACAAAAGGCTTTAGCTTGCCCCTTCTCACCTCTTTCACGTAAGTGCAAAAAGGCAGACTCAAAAGCTAGAAATGAAATTTGGGTTTCTGCAGGTGAGGACCTGGGAAGACCCACACTTAGTGACAGAGCAGGACAAAAAATCGGTCCTGTTCTTCTTACATTATTCCAATAAATTTGTTTATTAAGTGTATTCTTAAAGGTATATAAGGGATTATTTGTTAAGTGAATGCACATTTCTCCTATACACATAAATGTGTGTTTTACACGTTTGATACTGTCTTTAATAACACAGATATACAAAGCCATACATATGCAAGTGTGTATTTCTTTAAAGATTTATTTATTTATTCATGAGAGACACACAGAGAGAGGTAGAGACATAGGCAGAGGGAGAAGCAGGCCTCTGGCAGGAGCCTGATGCGGGACTCGATCCTGGATCCCAGGATCATGACCTGAGCCGAAGGCAGCCGCCCAACCGCTGAGCCACCCGGGTGTCCACAGCAAGTGTGTATTATTGACTGAGTACAATCCTTACTATGAACATTCCCATAAAACCTGCCACAGCAGTCTCCGGCCAACTCTCTCAACTGCATGGCTTAGAGACAGAAGTGAACCCATGGGTCTTCCCCACCATTAGGTCAGAACAAGTCCACCAATAACTGCAAGATCTGCTGTTTCCTTCTTATGGTCTGGCTTAGCTCCAGGCCTCGCTGTAGGAGACGAGGCAAGGGAGATTCCTAACCTTGTACAGAGCTATGCAGAGGGCTGAGGGGCCAAGGCTTAGCTTTTCCGTCCAAAGAAGGATCCTATTTCAAAAGGTAAAGCAGGCTTTCTTACCTAATATCTGCAACTTTTCTCAAGCCCTATCTCCCCCCTAAAATTGCCAAGGAGTCTCAGACAAGCTCCTGAAGTTTTAATCATTCATTTATTAAACAAGTCTCCACTGAGAACCTAGCAGTTATCAGGCACTAGGGATGCACTGGGGAGTAAAACCAATCCAGGCCAGAGTGAGGAGACAATAGGAGCATCTGGAGATAGTCCAGGCAAAAATGTGAAAAGAGGAAATGTCTTAGTTATTGTTTTCCAGGCTTTCCCCTTCCCAGATCACTCCCCCTCACCCTTGCTTCCTTTGCATTGTAAGCTTTACCCTCAAGCTTCTCTTGGTCTTTTATCTCTTCCTTCATGAAAACCTGATTCCTGGGGAAATAATTTGATTATTTATTTATTTATTCAACAACTATATGTTGATCACCTACTAGACAGCACCTGCCATGTATTGCAGTAGGTAAGCTATCAGTCACTGAAAGCTTCTCTTAGGAGTGTTTGCATTTCAAGTCTTTATAAAAATTATTTCATACTTTGTTTACTGAGCTATAATTTACATACCATAAAATTCATCCCTTACAAATACACAATTCAGTGGTTGTTTGTATATTCACAAAATTGTACAACCATAACCATTATCTAATTCCAGAATATTTTCAGCACCCCAGAAAGAAAACCCATATCCATTAGCAGTCATTTCTCAATCTCTCCTTCCCATATCCCTAACAAGCACTCAATAACTTTCTTTCTCTATGGAGTTGCCTATTCTAGACATCTCATTAAATGAAATCATATCATCCATGATCTTTTGTTCATTCCTTTTGATGGCTGAATAATATTTTATTATACAGATATATTTTGTTTATCTGTTCATCATTTTTTGAACATCTGAGTTGTTCCCATTTTTTGCTATTAAGAATAATGCTAGTATGGACATTTGTGTACATTTTTTTGTGAACACGTGTTCTCAGTTCTCTTGGCTTTATACATAGGAGTACAATTGCTGGATTATATGGCAATTCTGTGTTTCACTTTTTGAGAGAATGACAATGTTTTCCAAAGTCATTGTACCAGTTTATATTCCTACCAAAAATATATGAAAGTTCCACGTTCTCCACATCTTCACCAACACCTGTGATGGCCCATTATTTTTATTAAGACTATCCAGTGGGTTTCAAGTGATACGTCATTGCGGTTTTAATTTCCATTCCCTAAATAACTAATAATGTCGAGTATCTTTTCCTGTGCTTATTGACCATTTATGCATCTTCTTTGGAGAAATATCTATTCAAATCCTTTGCCCATTTTTATTGAGCTAATTTTCTTTTTATTGTTAAGTTGAGAATTTAGTTTTCTTTTCATTCTGGGTACTAGATCCCTATCAGATACACGATTTACAGATATATTCTTCCATTCTGTTGGTTGTCTTTTTCACATTCTTTATTGTGACTTTTGAAGCACAAAAGTTCATGATTCTGATGAAGTCCAATTTTTTTTTCTTGGTTGTGCTTTTGGTTTTCTATGTAAGGAATCATTGTCTAATTCAAAATCACAGGAATTTATGTCTATGTTTTTCTCCAGGAGTTTTATGGTTTTAGCACTTATATTTATTTTTTTAAGATTTTGTTTATTTAACAGAGAGAGAGAGAGCACAGCAGAGGGAGAGGGAGAAGCAAACTCCATCCCCACCCACCCCTCACAGCTGGGAGCCCAATGTAGGATGCTTTAACTGGCTGAAGCACCCAGGTGCCCCAGTTTCAATACTTACATTTAGGTCTAAGATCCAGTGTTAGCTAATTTTTGTATATGATGCAAAGTAGACATCCAAATTCATTCTTTTTTATGCAGATATCCTGTTGCCTCAGCACAATTTGTTAAAAAGACTATTCATTCTCCACTCAATTGGTCTTCACACTCTTGTTGAATGAAAATCAATCAACTGGTAGACCCTGGGTCCTATTCCTTTAATCTGTATGTCTTTCCTTATGCCAGTACCACAGAGTCTTCATCACTGTAACTTTGTAGTAAGTTTTGAAATTGAGAAGTGTGAACACTTTGTCTTTATTCTTTTCCAAGATTGCCTGGGCTATTCTGAGTCCCTTGCATTTACATGCAAATTTTAGGAACAACTTGTCAATTTTTACAAAAAAAAGAAAAGGACAACTGAAATTTTGAAAAGGATTGCATTGAATCTGTAGATCAATTTGGGAAGTATTGCCATTTTAGCAATAGTATGTCTTGAATCCACAAATGTAAGATGTCTTTCCATTTATTTAGGTATTGTTTAATTTTTTTCAATAGTATTCTGTAGTTTTCAAGGTACAAGTCTTTCACTTCTTTTATTAAATTTATTCCTCAGTATTTTATTCTTTTTGATGCTACTATAAATTGTATTGTCTTCTTAACTTTATCTTTGGATCATTCATTGCTAGTGTATAAAAATATAATAGATTTCTGTATTTTGATCTTATAGCCTCACCTTGCTGAATTTGTCTATGAGCTCCAACAGTTTTTTGTGCATATTTTAGGATTATGTATATACAACAAGATCATGATATCTACAAATAGCAATAGCCTTGCTTTTTTCTTCCCAATATGGATACCTTTTCAAGTCTTATTTCTTATTATGCAATAGAGCATTTTATTCCTCTATAAACTAATTTCAGGCATCAGAATGTATGCTTCATTTAGGGCAAGAATTTGTTTTGTTCCCTGCTATAGACCTAGCAGCTACACTCATTCCCAGTACTTAAGAAGTAGTCAATAAATATGTGTTGAATAAATTAAACAAGAAATAGATGGGACAGTTTATTCCAGGGCTTTTCCCCACACCCTGAAATCACACCAGCAGGGTGTGGCTTATTCTATTACTATACATAAGTGAATATATATTCACTTATACTGCCTACCCAGTGCCTAGTAATTAATTAGCACTCAAAAGTTATTTGTTTAATTAGCAAACCACATTACGTAAATAATATAAACCCTGGCATATAGGAGTGTATGAGTAAGACCATATGGTCTCATCTGGTATAAGAAACATCATCTGTTGTACATGTTGTTATGCCATCAATTTCACCTTCGTGTATGGTAAATAACGTCCTCTAAGATCACAGGGACAGTAAAACTCTATCACTGAAGTTCCAACAATTCTACAGTGGTTTTTAAAACTGGTGCTCACAAAATGATACTATTATGTAATTCTCTTCTTATTTATATCATTTCAACAGCAATTCAGATAGTTGGCTGGGGCAGGGCAAGGGGATGGCAAACCACCTAGGCTGTCTGCCGCACTCCAATTTGCTGGCCTTCCTGCTTTGCTTCTTCCACTTTGACTCTCGCCCAGGAAATACTTTAGGTGTATCTGGAAACACAATGAAAATACTTGGCATAGACACCATGTGAAATATCAGTGAGGCCCAGACAAGTCCAGGATACAGTGGGTGGGAATATTAGGGGGGCTTTGCCTTATGCTCCTACCCACTTTCTATTCTTTTAAGGAGATCTTCATTGTTCCTATTGTCCCACTCGACAATCCCAGGCTCTCTATATGTTACAGACTGAAGTCTATACTCACCAAATATGCATTTAATTCTCTTTTACTCAGGCAATTATTATATAAATAATTGCATTGCTATTGGAAACATATTTTAAGATTTTAATGACCATGAAGGAGATTTATAGCTATTACAGACTTGCTAATCCTCAATAAATATGTTTTTAATCAGGTTAACATTTTATATACAATAACTATCCTATTAATTTGGGGGTGGATTTTGTAGCCTTGACAGAAAGCACTGCAGTTGATTTGTTTTCCTCGGGGCTCTTTAAGTTACCCTTTAAGTTTGGAGATTAAAACAGGCAGATTTTCCACCCTCCAAAAATCAAGACTTAGGAATAAGATTGAATATAGCAGTGACGAGAAAGAGCTGGCAGCTTAGAGTTGTCAGGAGATGTCTGGACTAAGAATCAAGAGATCAAGATCTAAGTCTGCTTCTACTACTAATTAGCTCTGTGGCTCTGGCCAAGTCACTTAACCTTTCTTAGGCACAGTTTCCTCATTTGTCAAATGGGGATAATCACACCTAGTCTGGCCACACATTTTTGTGGTGGGGAATCTGATACGTGAATGTATGAAAAAAATGCTATAAAATATTCCTAAAAGTGTGGGGTCTAGGGAATCCAGTCTTAGGTCTGTGCTTATTAGCAGAACCACCTTGGACACATCATCTAACCCTCTGGCTTTCAGTTTCTTCATTTGTACAATATAAACTAAAGTAGTAGTAGTGGTAGTAGTGGTGGTGGTAGTAGTAGTAGTAGTAGTAGTAGTAGTAGTAGTAGAGTAGCAGTAATGCCTACTTTTCAAGGATTTGCCAACTTTAGTGAAATGATACATATGAGCCTTTGCACAAGACCTAGCACATAATAAGCACCAGAAAAAACTGTTCCTTTCTCACTGTCCATCCATCAGGAATATACACACTTTCCTAAGATGAAATACACTTGAGAAACTTCAGAGTCATCCCATTTTCTGACAGAGAGAAACAGGCAAGCTATGGTAAAGGCACCACTACCATTTACACTTTCCTGAATCCCAAGGTTCATTCCCTTGCCATTGCACCCTTTCCAACACTCCTGATCTCTCTACACCTTCCCAGTCTTCAAACCTCACAGCAAACCTTGAGACAAACCACCTCACCAAGCTCCTCAGACTGAGCAAGAAAGTACAAAGAGTATAGGCACAGAAACACAGCCCCGGTGAAAGGCTGACATGGTGATGAATAAACAGCACAAGCAGCACTCCAGACTTTATTATGCTTTTAGTTCTCTTGACTGAACAGAGCCCCTGCCCATGCATCACTCCCTCTCTTACCTCCCAACACACACATTCCTCTAGGGACAAGCAGAAGAGAGATTAGCTACATAAACCAGGCAAGCTTGTAAAACAGCTAAAGAATTAAATACTCGAGAAAGTTTTGGCCAAGCTGCTGACCCATTTCCCGCCCTGCAAAGCCCAGGGAAAGAGAGGGAGGTAGAAAGAAAAATAAAGAACCAGGGGGAAACAAAACCAAATTATTAAGTTCTTTTCATTAAATAAATAAACTCCATCTGACAGGCCCTCCCCTGGAGTCCTGGGGTGCCATCAGTCCTGGGAAATGACTTGAGAAAAAAAAATACAACAAAGACTCCTTGGTCTCAACTGAAGCGAGAGAGGCCATTCCCTTCACTCCAGCCGAATTCACATCAGAATTGGAATCTGGAGAAAGGGAGGATGAGCAGCAAGTTGGTACTGGTGAGAGCATGAACGTGGGACCCAGTACATTTCACTTTGCCCTGTCACATCCACTTCTAAAGTGGTAACGCCCAGGCCTATATGTCAAGCCTCCTGCTGGCCTTTCCTCCTAAAAGAGCTGTATCCCACTCAGACACAGCATCTCTTCCCTCACCTCATTCTCTACCCATACCTACTCATCCTTCTGCATTCCTTAATCTAGTGCCATCCCTCCAACATTAATGACCAACACATAAAGCTAAAAATATCCATCATCCTCCTCTCTTCCTTCTTCCTCATCCTCCAGATCCATTTTGTTACCAACTGCTGTCCATTCTACTTAGACATATCTCCCAAAACATGCCAACCTTCTGCAAATATGGTATCACCAGATTAATTCAGGACTACATCAGGATTTAAGTATCAGTCTTCTTATTAATGTCTCTAATATCAACCTTTCATCCTCCATGTCATCTGTCATAATATCATACGTGTTCTTGTACCAAAGAAAAACATCAAATCAGATCATTTCCTGATGAAAGACTTCCACCAACTTAATGTCACACTAGCAGGGCACTTCTGGCCCTTTGCAATATGACCCCTACCTTCTTCTATGGCTGTAATTCCCACCAGTCCTTGCCAAGGACCCTCAAGCCACAATGTACTCTATCATTGCCAAGCATCCTTTTCCATGATTCTCCCCCGCCTGGAATGTCCATGCTTCATATCTGCCCAGTGACCCCTTCCCCATCTTTTAAGACCTAGTTCTAAAGATATCTCTGCCATGATATCTTCCCTGGATTACCAGACCAAGTTAACCCCTTCCTCCCCACTCTGCTCATGTCACTTATTCTATCATGGGTAGTAATTCTCTATTTCTAATTCTTCCCCAATAGAATGTGAGTTCCTCAAGTTTATTCCTCATGTTTAATTCATATTTGCTTCAGCGTGTGGCCTTTATAGGCATTTAAAAATGTTTTACTAAATGAACAAAAGGACAAATTAATGAGGAATTAGCAAGTCAGTAATGTAGACTTGGGTAAATGACTACCCTCTGTGGGTCTCAATTTCATCATCTGTGCAATGAGGAGGTTGAGTGAATACACTGTAGAAATCCCTTCTAGCTCTGACATTATATGATTTTATGAGTTTTAGCTAAGAGATACTGGATGACTGGACTTTTCTGTGTGAGAACTGAAGCAGAGAATTGTAAATACATAAAGCAGTCAAGAGCCTTCTGTAAACACAGAGGCGCAGGGGCACTCGAGAGCAGACAGGTTTACGCAGAGGTAAGCCAGATGTTTTAATTAAGAGCACAGCAATGTACAGTATCCAAACATTATATTATAACTTGCAATCTGATATGCCCACACAAATCCAACTCCAATCCTTCAGAGGAAAAAGTATTGAAGGGGCCAGGAAGAAATAGAAACCGCCTAAAAGCAGGTGGGAAGGTAGGCAATAAGAGCCAGTGTGGGTGAGCAACCATGGAGTTTCTCCAACACAAAAGCCTTCCTTCCCCACCCTTATCTTCCAGGACACCCCAATACAAACAGAAGCCTTCCACTTTAGCCAGACTCTACGCACTCACTCCCAGAAGCCAATGCCCATGCTCCTTGTTTGTTCTATTTTTCTTGCCTGGAAAGCTTCTGCAGCCCCTCTCTGTCCTTGTGTCCAAATGCTACACAATCTTGGTGTCCACTCTTTAACCACTCAACCCAAAATGATCTTTTTCTCCTTTCTTAAACTCCTCTAACAGTTTGACTATTTGGCTTGACCAGTCTTGTTACTGATATCTAGCTCAACACAGTGCCTGACAAGTAGTAGATAGTCAGTAAAAATTTTTCTGGATTAATGAATGAGTATAGTAGGAGCTAAGTGGAACCTGTACAGATGAAACTCCCTGCCTCAAGGGGGAATTCTGAGTGTAGTGAAGAAATCAAATCAGTTTAACAGCTGTTAAGAGAAGTAGTCACAGGAATATACCAAACCACAGTGTTGGTTTTTTAGTTTTGTTTGGTTTTGGGATTTGGGAAGGAAGCTTTCCTATGCGCTTATGTCCTTTCTGCAAATACTCTGCAAGCTCTTTGTGGAGAGAAATCCAATTTCTCTTCTTCTTCTTCTTTCTTTTCAAGACATCCACCACAATGTCTTGTACATAAACCCAAAGTACATATTTATCAGTTGATTTTTGTGGATAAATTCAGGATTACTTAACAGAGAAAAACTACAGAAAAAGTGAATGGAGCAAAATGCTTCTTAGAAAAGGCCTCACCTGAACCAGCATGCTTTGGAGCTTGGTTAAGACTCAAATGTGAGGCTATAAGGAATAGAATGAAAGAAAGAAACTTCAAGGAAAGAGGCAAATGAAAGAATGTGGCTCCAAAAAGCAAATGGGAAAGGGAAGTGGGGGGAGGATGAATAATAGTTTCAAATAAACACTGGGGTCTAGTTAAGAATGGAAACAATTAGTGTTGATGGTGTCGGGTCACATAGTACTAGACATATAATGCATTTTGTTTCAGACAAAGTCGTTTTTCTATGTGTGACTGTAATGGGAACCAAAGCAAGTTTTGTCAGAAAATATTCATTCGGTCACTAGAAGAGAGGGAAGCCTTCAGAGGAAAGGAACCTAATCATTTCCTTCTTTTAATGATGTAAAAGCTGTGTTTGTGTGTGTGTGTGTAGCGAGAGATGTTTGAGAATGAGACAAACTGAAACAAGTAATTTAGTTCCTATTGCTTGATTCAGAAATGTTGAAAAGGCAAGAGGGAAGGAACAAAGGAAAAAAGGGAAGAAAGAAAGAAGGTCTACCTTCCAGTCTGGCTGCAAGTCCGGTACTGGTCATGTCTTCTGTTTCTCCTCACTTCCTTTCCAAAGCTCTGCTCTTAGTAGACACTCAGCAAAGGTACTACCCAACTTGCCACATGGAAATTTATGAAAAACATAATAATGTTTTATACTCTATAAAATCTAAAGGAAGAATCTCAGAATCTTAAGAACCATTGAATTAATGGCCTTCCTTTAATTTTCTTCACACTGTAGGAAACAATATGCTTTGTTTCAATGAGATTACCTTGTCATATGTCTTGACAAGCTTGGCATTAGGAAAAGCACCATATCACCAGCATGGATTAATGCTCTCTTCCTGTGAAACACTTGAGATGTTTTTCTTTAGATGGAAAACAATACTATTCTATCCTTACTACTGTCTAGGACATGAGCAGAGGTGTCCTTATAAGGATGAGAAATAAGGCAAATAAGAGAGGCCAACATTTTCTTTCTGCCAAAACTTTTAAACTCAGGAGGATTGACTAAAGTGAACTTCAAAGGCAGATAAAGGAAAGGAAGTCAGAAAAAGTTTAGTTATATATGGAAGAAGGAAGGGAGCCACTTTGCTTTGGTAATGGTGGAAGCACTGCACCTGGCTAAAAATGGATGCTTATTGTGTATTTGTTGGACGGATGGATGGATGGAAGAACAGATGGATGGGTGGAGGGTGGAGTGTGGACAGGTGGATGCCTGGAGGGTAGGGGGGTGGACAAGTGGATGGATGGGAAGATGAGTAGGAGGTGAATGGGTTGGCAGGAGGATGGATAAGTGGACGGATAGAAGGGTGGAGAGGTGGCTGGCTGGAGGGGAGAGTGGATGGATGGATATGAGGAATGGATAGGGTGATGGATAGATGATCTCTGGGAATTATACCTCTATGTCCTAGATGGGTCACCTTCCTAAATCATTGCCTGGCCTACTGGTCATAGGGATAATACTAAAGGAATTATTTCAAATAGCTGCTTACACTGTGAGACAAGGAAGTACTTCAACTACCTTTAGTTGTTTATTTTTAATGAGTATGGATATATACATCTAGTGCCATAAAATATTTATTACCTGTGACTCAGTAACCCCATTTCTGAGAATTTATCCTAAAATGTTTTTCTCAAAAGAAGAAAAAGAATTTATTTACATAAAGATGGTTTTGAAGCATGCTCTATAAATTTAACGATTACAGCAACCTACAAATATTAAATCATTTCAATATGATAGACTATTAGATAGCCTTAAAATAACAATAAAAATTATGATACGACATGGAAAAATATTCATGGTAAGGGAAAATTCAATATTATATGCATGTGTATAAGAAATATGAATAAATTTTATAATAATATATTTAATAGTAATTACAGTTTTATGCATAACTGCAATTGCAATTACATAGAGGTATAGTTGCATGTCAAGAGCCTGGAAAGAATCACCAAAAGGACAACAGTATCTATGTTAAGATGATAGAATTCTAGATGAATAATATTTTTCAGTTCAAAAATTATAAAAAGTAGACTTGAAGTATTTCATTTCCTTTAGCATAAGTATAATAATATTATCAAAAGAAATGAAAATAAGGAAAAACATTTTTAAATGATTATCAATGTTGCCCCAACTAAGGCCCTAGTTGGCTCAGCATTTCAGAAAATGTCAGTGAGCTATGGGGCAGAGCCTAATGGAAGCGAGGAAGAAACACACAGCAGAGGACAATTTTCATGGAAGGGAAACCTAGAAACATATAAGAACATCTCTGAGAATAAAAGGCTCTTATCCTCCCCTGCAAATTCTCTCACCTTGATCGTCTCTTCCCTTTCCTGTGGTCTCCATGACCGTGTCCTGTCAATTCCCCAGACCACAGCTGGCAGCCCTTCCCAACATTTTCAACATTACGCTCTCACATCCTCCATTACTCTATCTCTACGGCCTCCAACATGTTAGCCTAAAAATATACTGAGCATATTCGTTTTCTCTTGATGTACAACAAAATTATCACAAACCTAGTCTTTTAACACTACACTTCCATTATCTCAGTCTGCATCTGTCAGGGCATAATGTAGGTCTCACCAGGCTGCACTCAAGGCATCATCTGGGCTGCATATTTATCTGGAGCCTCAACTAGGGGAGAATCTAACTGCAAGGTCATTTAGATCATTGGCAGAGTTTGCTTCCTCAAAGACACAAGACAGGAACTCCACTTCTCACCAGCTGTCATCCAGAGGCTGCCTCCAGGCCCCAGGGGCCACCAGCAGCTTGCTGCCACATGCCCCCCTACACACACACACACACACACACACACACACATACACTCAGAAGCAATCTGTGTCAGCTCCTTTCAGACCAGCAGCAGAGTCGCTCACTCTAGTTGGCCTCCCACCCTGAGTCTCCCTTACCATAACCATGACTTCACTAAGACGGGTACTTCCCCAAGCTTCTTGTACCTCTGTCTTAGCTTCACTGACACATTTCCAAAGGCAGCTATTCCCTCCCATTCAAGAAGCCCCAAGGATTTCCTTTTAGTTCCTCCCTCTTTGCAAGTTCCTCTCATCTCAGGGTCTTCTCTGCCCCTGCTCCCTGCTCCCCAGTGTCTCCCATTCCTCTTTCACCTGATTAACTCCTACTTGGTCTTAGATTCAGTGGCTTGCCTTGATCTCCAAACTATGAGATCATTATGTAATAAAATAACTTCTTAGCATTTATGGGTTTAGTATTTATTTCCTCTATTCAGTTGCAGCTCTACAAAAGAGAGAACAAAGTGTCTCTATCTCTGTCTTATTTTCTCCCTGCTGTGTCCCTAGTGCTTACTTAGGTTACAGTAGGCATTCAGTGCATACATGGAGAATGAATAAATTGTAAACAACATACCAGAACCTTCTACCCATGACTTACCAAGGCTACCACCCAACTGGATCTTCTTTTGATCTTCCCTGGAACTTCCAGGGTGTCATCAGTGTCTTTCTAATGGTAAAGTCCAATTGTCTATCCCTCCTCCATACCCTCCTTTACCCGGCTGCAGCTCCTAGCACACTGACACCTGTGGCTCTCCTTCCCTTGGCTTTGTAGCTCTGAACTCTCCTAGCTCCTTCCCTAGCTGTCTAATTACCCCTTCTGTGTTGCCCCCTGTGATTGTTTTCCTCTTAGAATTTCTGCTTCTCCCACATCCATAGATATAACAAACAAAAAAAAATGCCCAAGTTCTGAGCTCTCTTTCTAACCCCACCTGCATGTCTAGCTGGTAGTTGGATCTTCTCACTCACCAGCACCTCAAACTCAATTTGTCAAAAGTCTCACTCCCTTCCTCTTTGGTTCCTCATCTTTCTTGTAGTGTTAATGTCATCAATATCACCGAGGTTCAAAACCTCAGAGTCACCTTCAGCTGCTCTCAGTCCCTCTCTGAATTGTCTCCTGCACCCAATCCTTCCCATGTAACTCCCAGACATGACTCCCATTCTCATAGACCCTAAGGATCACTTACCAGTTGTCTTTCTAAAACACAGTTCTCTCTAGCAAATGATACTCCATAGTGACCATCCTTTGCCTAAAAACAATTCAAACTCCCTACATGACCTTATGTGACTCCACTGCCTGGCTCCCAAGTGCCTTTGTCATCTTATCTTTGCCTTCACATGTGTTCTTGTCTGGTTAACCAGGAGAGTCACTATTTCCACAATTGCTCTCCTCTGGCCTTTGTGCATGGAGTTATTCCCTGCTTGGAATGCCCTTCTCTCATCCCTGCTTATAAAAAAACAAAAATAAAACAAAAAATAAAAAGACCTGCTGCCCCTCAAAGGCAATTCAAATCTAATTTCCTCCATGAAGACTGTAGATCCAGAATCTGTTATTTCCTATGTGTTCCAGCTACAGCCCTATGCCACTTTTTGAGTACCTAGTACAGTTTTTATAGTAATTTCTTGGGCATGTCTAATCTCCACTACTAGACCATGTGCTCCTTGGAGGTCCTGGTCATCTTCATCTCAGCTGTGTCTCCCATGTTGAGCAGAGGGCCTGGCCCATAACCAACTTGCTATAAAATGTTATTTTGAAAGACCAAGGTTGGCCTGGTGCAAGGCTTCCTTTGCCTAAGTTCTTGAGAGCTGCTCCTATTAGGTTGGAATGATTCAGATTTGCCTCTACCAAGGCTCTACCTCCAAAACTACAAACAGGAAATCCACAGGGAGGAAAAGCTGTGGTTAATAGAAAAGCAAACTCTCAACCCAAACCACCAGCTGCCTTGTTAAAATTAACAAGCAGCAAAGTGAAACATGTGGCTTAGGAGTAGGGTTTCTTATTGTTGTTATTACACACACACACACACACACACACACACACTCAGAGTAATACAGAGTACAACTTTCCCAGGAGTAAGCTGGCTTTCACGAGTGGCTGGATGAACAAATGGAAGCTGAGAGCTGAGTTTGGAGCATAGAATCAGTGGATGTTCTTTAAAATCCAAAATAGTAGAATGAAGTGTTACTGTATAAACTGACCATGCCAGACAGTGTTAAAGCCCCTAGAATAAAACCAAGCCTCACTGTCAAGCCCACTCAGAGATGGCACAGCTTAGACAAGTCACATTGTGTCTTCTTCTTTCCTTCGTTGGTATATGTTCAAATCCTATATTGGTTAAGAATGGGTGCTGTGGATTCACAACGTCCTATGCTGGCATCACGGGTCTGTCATTTCCAGGGGCTGTGTCTATGTCTCAGGGCACATGGAGTAGAATAATAGTACTTGACTCATAGGGTTCTTAGCCTTAAATGAAATAATATATGTAAAGCACACTGTAGAGAGCATACCTAAACCCTCAATTTATATATACTACAGTAAAAATCTTAATGTGTCCATTATGTGCCGTCCACTGCTGAGTGAAATTCAAATTACTATATGGACCTTACCTGTTGAAATTTGCTCTGGTCCCATAAAGGGGAAAGGGTGGAAGGCTGTGGCACAAATGGGACAAGCATGGGAGGACCAAGCACAACACCGCGAACTATCGAGGGCCTGAGGCTGCCTTAGCACAGGCTGCTCCTGCCTTTTCCTTACCTACTTTGCTTCCTTGGAAACTCCAAATGGCTCAGTCCCAAGGCAAGCCCTATCTGTCAAAGCAACATTGGCCCGAGAAGGAATTGTTGCCAAATTCCTGTGCTATAGCACTCAAAATTGAAAATAGAACAATTCTCAGCAGCTTGGGCCTGTGAACACTTTTCAAAATGCATTCAGCAAGCAAAATTCCATTTCCCAGTGGTGTTTGCACAGGCCCCTGACACATCCCCAGGACTTCTTTTTACCCTCTTCCTCACCATCCTGTCTTGTTTCTTGTGGACATCTTTGGCCTTCAGTCAAAAATCAGTGCTGTGCTATGAATATTTAACAAGTAGCTCTCCAGAGAGCAGGGAGGGAGCCTGGGTTTGTAGCATACGCCATTTCCCATGGTGTGAATATTCTTGCCATGGAGTTGGGAAGAATCCACCCAACTGGGTCTTGGAGCCTAGCATGAGCCAGCTCCAGCACACTGGAACCCTCAAAATCTCCCTCTACCTCTGTAGGCCTGTCTCCAGAGGAGACACTGTTATTGCCTCAATCTTCCTACTACCTTCATTTCTTTCAGGCCTTTGAAAGTGAATCTTCCCTTGAAACGTGAGTCCTAATGTCAAGGAATGTAAGTTGTTCAAATGCTAAAAGTGTCCAGGGCTGCCATATGGACACAGTTCTGCTGGGCACGACTGACAATGACTTTAATGTAAATGATGGCCTGGCAATGTGTGCAATGAGTGGCCTAGAAGTGTCTTCAATGAAGTCATAAGGCCTTTTCTATCCTGGATTAGGAACAGAACAAAAATGGCAAGGCTTCCTAATATCCCCAATTCCCAGGCAAATTCTCAGCCTCAGCAACTTCTCCAGCACCTGAGAACTTGAAGCATCCCCTAAGCAAAATGACTGAACACAGCACCTGCCTAGAGGCCTCAGCAGGTCATAACTTTACTCTGTTCTTCCAAGAGGCAGTTAGACATTCACTGTGTGAGCTGCCTCCCTCCCCACCTAATTAAATCACTTCATTATTAATTCATCCAACAAACATTTAGAAAGAATCTCCTGGTTTCTAGACATTGAGATAAACACCGAAAATGAACTGGACAAAACAAGAAATTCACAATCTAGAAGGTGGCACAGCCAAGCAAGTCAACAATTGCCTGTAGCATTTACAGAGATATGTGCACCCCAAAAAAAGCGACATCACTCTAGGTGAATTTATACTTGCCAACAGCTAACGTGTATTGAGTGCTTGCTATGGCCCATGCCTTTGCTGAGAATTTCCTCAACATTATTTAATCATTACAGCAACCATATATATATATAATGCAGACATTATTATCCCTCACTATGTATGAAGATTTGGAGACATTAAAAACCTCCCCAAGGTCACATGGGTAGGAAGTGTAGAGGTGGGTCTGGCTGCACAGCACTTGCTCTTAAGTTCTGGGCTACACCAAATCCCTAAATCTCTTGGAAATAGGAGCAGTGGCTGATCTCTGGGTCAGCTGCATTCTCTGGGGGCTGCTCAGCTGTAGACTAGCCAAACAGAACCCAGAGGAAGAGGCAGCCTGACTGTCTAAGGACCACGTGGTCCCATATGTGGGGCAGACTGCAAGTCATCAGGCCTCAGCAAGTTACCCCACCCCCTAGAGCCCACCCCAGATCTTCCTAGGAAATTCTGACTTCAAGGTCTTAAATAGTAGTTGAGCACTATTTCTGGAAGGACACATGATAACCAGCCGAAGTCTTGTTTTCTTATTTTTAATAGGTTCTCATTTTTAAAACAGAACCTGAAGAAGTCAGTAGCATAGAGACAAGATTTGAAATCAAGGGGAGGAGGGCAAAAATTTTACTCCTAGAAAATTCTTCTTGATTGCTAAGCTGGATCCTCTGAGATGAGTCAAAGGTAGAATTTGGGGATAAAATGCCCTCGGGAAAATCTCAGGGGACTCCAAGTAACCTGGTTCCAAGGATGGATAATAGTCTTTCAGTCTAGCCAGCTCTAGATCCAGCTAGGTTTTCTTATTCCCAGTTTGGTCAATCCTCCCACTTGCTTCTCTTCCTGGATGTGTAGAGATCTTGGAGAAGGCATCCAATCTCGTTCCCCTTGGGTAAGAGAAGAGTCAAGAAGTAAGGGAGGATCTCTCAACATTCTCTGAGGTCAGAAAACATGCCCTTATCCATTGCAAGCTTTGGAAAGTAACAGCACTAATTTCCCTGTGCTTTGGTTTCCACAGCCAATCTAAAGAAATCTAGGCAAAGGATCCAGGGCCTGAAGTAAACAAATAATAAAAAAAATTATTAAGAGGAGAGTTTGTGTGTCAGAGCAATTGAAAAAATCAGGACATAAAACAGCGTCTTCAATGTCTATCTGACTGCACAAAGTAACAGAAGGCGTAGGACCTCCTTTTCCATTCCTTCTCTGAATTTCAGGTATGCTGGAAATCCTGTCCCAATTCAAACATCGGGGAAGTCTAAGAGGGTTCCTTTTCTGAGCACAAAGAGATGGGAACTAAATGCTTGTGACTCAAAGAAAATGTGGTCAGGGTTGAGAAAATTCAGGGTGGATGTGTGCAGTAGAGAAGTTTTGAAAATTCTTCATGCTGGTGATGCTTCTGATTAAATGGTGCCCACACCACAACATCCGACCATTCCTGTGGTCCACAGGCTGTGGTTTCTTGGACAAGGCCATCAAGCTCTGAGCCAACCGGACTGTGGGAGCAAGTTCCTTCTGGCAGTAGGTTTGCAGGCTGCACGGTCCCTGAGCTCCGCAGCCAAAAGCCATGTGGGGACATGGCAAATCCAAACCTCTCGGCCCCTACCTGGAAGCCACAGCTCACATCTGGAACTCAAGGAAGTTTGCCATTGGACCTCTGGCCTTCTTCCTTCTGGCCAGCTCTGATCTCTGTTGCTGGGAGGTGCTCAAAGAAGGTCTCTGGTTTGCAGATAAAGGACTTTCTTTGGATTTTGTAGTGTCTTGAAATGGTGCTCTCTCAGGTCAAATAACAAAACAAACTTTTTTCAAGAAAGGGGGGAACACTGAGGTGGGGGCCGCATAAAAAGACACCATCAGGCCTCCTGCTTCCCCTGTCACCTTGCAGCCAATGAATGGAAAAGCTGGGCTAGCCCAGGCTGACTTGGATGGAGGGTGCCTGTCAAGTTCATGCCCAGGCTTTGCTGGAACATCCCCAGCTGGGACACCCGCCTGTCTGGGCTGCCCTCCTTTTGACCCTGTTTGTCTTTCTTCCTCCAAAGAGCCCTGGACAAGGAAGAGATAGTTAGAAATCACTTCTTTCCCAAGCTTAGAAGCTGATAAAGTTAGGGAAGTGAGGAAAAGGAAGGGAGATATTTGTGTCTCTCGCCATGACCCCAGTTGGTCTCTAAATGTAGTTGCAAAAGATATTCTGAGAGGACATCCCAATTGTTCTGAAATGCCACATTCACCAGCCCAGAGCCTGAGCCAATTTTATCAACCCAACATCTGGAGAAAGCTCTAGTCCAGAACTTTCTCCCCTTCTTAGGGGAGGGAATCTGGGGACATAGGAGTCCCTGTCCCTCACAGAGGCTCAGTTGAAGCCTGCACACAATTTTCTCACGGGAAGAACATCTTTCTCCATTTAGAACCCAGGGCCCCAGCTTCCAGATCTGCCCTCTCCACGTTTCTGTATGCTATTCTCATTTATTTTTAATATCATTTCAATTTTTTTTTTCCATCAACTACAATCTGAAATTCATGGCAAGGTCATTCCCCAGGAGGCAGCACTAGGAATCCAGCAGTAGTGATGGAAGGGTGCCTAACCCCAACTTGGGGTTCCAGAGCAAGTGGTGTTTGAATTTAAATTTATTTCTCTCTAGGATTTAGCATAGAGGGGTCTTGAGCAAGCCTCCCAGGATTCTAAAACTAGAACATGGCAGGTGAGACTGACAGAGCAATATAGGGGGATCCAGAACTACTGTTAAAAACCCTGGAAGCATTGGTATAAAGCCTCTCCAACAACCACAAAACAGATATAAGAATCATCAGACCAGAGTGAGCCATCACCTGCTTATAAGACTGTCAACAGGGCACCTCTTAGACCCTTAGTTTCTCCATCTGTACAGTAAGAGATTGGACTACAGTATCTTTAACACCTCTTCCAGCTTTGAAATTTGCTGTTTCTAACCCTAACTTAGAGCCCTGAGGCCTTTTCATTTATTTGTCCCCATCGGAGCTCAAGATTAAGAGTTACCAAGAGCAGGAACTCCACTTTTATCATGTTCCATGTGAATGTTATATGTGCTATAGGCAAATATGTATGCTATATATTAATATATACTTCAAGATGTTTCATCTCTATAGGCTCTTATCTCACACTTACCCACAGGGCCCAGTGCTAGGTCTTATGGAGACACAGCAATGAGAGAACAGGAAATCTCTCTTTCGGGGGATTCAATCCCGTGAAAGAGACCGGATCATTCATGAGCTACTGACAAAGGACAAACTATTCTCTGTGCTATACAGGAGAGATCAAGAAGGTCCAGAGGAAACAGGCCTCAGAAAGACAGACAAACGAATTAGGGAAGAGGCAGGATATAATCACAGTCCCAATCTATGGGTGTGGTTTGGACATGAGGAAAGGACAGTGGGGACAGAGAGCAGTGAGAGCAAAGGCACTCGCGAGTGCCAGGAATGTTGCATGAAATCTGGGTGAGGATTGGGAGCAGGACACGGAGAATGACATGAGGTTGGGAAGGCAAGCAGGGCAGAGGATGGAAGGTCTCGGGAGCTCGGGAGGATAAATTACTTCATATGATAGTGATGTTGGCTTCTGTGCTACTTCCACACTTGAAGGAACCTGTTCACAGCCCTTCCCATCTGCCTCCCCTAATAGGACTCCAAGCCATCCATACCCCAGGATGGAATGAGCCCAGCTTTCTAGCTCTGAACTCAATGTGGCCTCAACACCAAGAAGTGGCTGGATCCAATCAAAGCATCATCCAACACACACTTCTCATTTAACATGAAACTCTAAGAACAAGGAAAGCCAAAGAAAATGACACTCCAGAACTTTCCTCCATGGGGACAATGAGCCCACTCAAGAGTAGTCACTGTATAACAGTGAAAAGCTAACAAAACCAGTAGGGACTAGTGCTTAAGTGAAGGCTGAGCCCCTCTCTGGGCCTCAGATTCAGGGTGTGCTGGACAATAGCTCCTGACTTCATTTTGGCACATCACAGACACAGTACTGAGGCCCTCCAGCTCCCAACCCCAACCCCAAGCTACAGATCAGGTTCCAACTGAGGCAGCTCCAGCCCAGGCCCTGAGGAAGAACAGCCACGGGGCGGCTGGTCAGAAGCTACTTCCACGGGGGCCTCTCCCACGCGCACCGAGCACAGTTATCTCCAAGAGTGATTAGGAAGTAAAACAGCTCCCTTCCCCATTAGCTGCAAACTGGCCCATTTGGGCCATGAGACATCACAGGTCCAGGAAACCCAGGGCTCAGCTGACAGCTCAATTAGAGTGGAGAATCTCCCCCACCCTCTACCTCCTGCTTCTGCCTTTATTGGTTTTGGCAGCAGAGCTGGGGGGGCCTTGAGGTCGAACTTGTTGAAAGTGCAAGGGAGAGAAAATTGTTCTCATCTGAATAAATAGAGTCAGCTGTTGCCAGAGGGTGAAATCTGCCCATGGTGAGCTCCCCTAGATAAGCCACCGCAGCGTTGGGCTGCATGGGCACTTGAACTGGGGCTCACACTATCTGGGTTATTCTGGATAACACTGCCAAGTAAGATGCTACATGGCTCATCCATGTGGCTTTGGAATGGCCCTCGGGGGAGTAAGAGGCAGGGGTGGGGAAGGTTGGGTACAAGGAGGGAGATCCTGGGCCATGCTTGTGTTGTGGGTGTTCAGCACACACCAGCCCTTCTTCCATGTCAGTGACAGAGGGGGATGTGGAGAGTGGGCACCTGCCACCGTAGAACCCTAGTTCACAGGTAGCATCCTCGAGCCCTTAAGGATGATGCAGTGAACCGGTGCCCTGGATGCTCCCCAGTGACCTAACTCCTGGGAACACATCCACACTGCTTTGAGGACATCACCCAACCAGGCCAAACAACCTGCCTGCCCCAGAAACTCAGAAAACTTTTCCATTCCAAAAGTTGCAACAAATGGGCTCAGGAAAGGGAAGTGAAAGGACAGAGGTGATGGGAGGAATGGGGAGTGAAGAGGGTTAAGTTGAAGAAGAAAAAAGGAAAAAGGACTATGTGGTGGGCTAGAAAGAGCTTTGGAACTGAGTCTGGAGAGGGGTTCCAGTCCCTGCTCCTTGCTGAACTAGCTGGCTGACTTCAGACGAGCCCCTGGTCTAAGGAGGATGCTGGACTGCGTGTTATCCGACGTCCCTTCAGACTCTCGACTGATACGCAGTGAAACCCAAAACCAGGACCCAGTGCCTCTCTTCTCTGTACCGCCAACTCTGCCCCGTCATGAAGAAGAACATCGATCTGGCCACGACTTCCTGGCATCTGCTCCCAACACAGCCTCCCGGCCCGCTCTACTCCAGGGACTACGAGAAAGCTCCTCATTCGAAGACCCAGAGACGCTGCCGCACATGGTAAGCGGGATAAGCCAAATCATATGGAAAATGCTTTTTCTGCTCTAGTGGAAAAGTATGCAAGGAAATGAAAACTCAGACAGCAGCGTTTCTGTTTCAAAGGGGCCGAGAAAACCAAACAGGGCAGGCCACTGACAGCAGGAGAAGCATCCCTTGCACTGAGACATCTTCCAGAAAGAAAGAGGCCACCTGATAGAGTGCTGTTTGCTGATATTTTTCCCATCGGGGCCAGCTTTATGCCATAATAGCAATTCCTTACGTTTACTTGGTGTTTGACAGTTTCCAAGGCACAGCACATTTTTGACTTCAGTCAATCCACACAGCCTCTGAGTAAGGGAAGTGGCATCAGCCTCCCCATACAGATGAGAAAACCAAGGCATGCAGATTAAGGGATGTCCTGGGCTTGCACCAGAATATGCACTCATCTCCCCACAAGGGTCATCTTCGGGGGGGGGGGGTAGAGGGCAGGCAAAATCAGAGGAGAGGGTTATGACAAGTGCGAAGGACCAGAGAAAAGGAGTCTTGGGTCCCATTTCAGGGTGCGTTTTATATCCCTGTTTCTCAATATCCCCTCCCTCTTCTCCCAACTCCCCAAAATGCATCAAAAGTGTCAGTGCTTCCCAGTCAGGATATGCTGCTATAGGCTAACAAAACTTTCATAGAGCAATGAGAAGGGACCATAGGAATCATCCCATCAGCCTTGTCATTTTACAAATGGGGAGACTGAAGGCCAGAGAGGTGACATAACTTGCCCAGGGTCACATAGCTAGCTCGTAGCAGAGCCCAGATTAGAACCTGCGATTCCTGCCCCCTAATGACACCAGAGCAGTTGGAATGCCTGGCCAAAGGGAAGGACCTGGGAAGGAACCGGCACGTTCCAACCACAGCTGGACCCTCTGTGTCTTTCCCTCGTCTCCCGAAGTCGTATCCCTGGGCCCATGTGCTCCACATCAAAGTGGGAGGCTGAGCCAGCCAGCCTTCCTCTCAGATGGAATGATCCCAACATTCATGTCCGAGGCACTAATTCCAATTGGAAACCTCCTGCCAATCCAAACAGAACAGGCTGATCAGAAAGCTTTTGTTTTTTTCGCATTGTTTACAGAGCCACACTCTGGAGGCCTGAGCCCATCTGACAGAAATCCAGGGCTGGTGCCAGGGAAGAGCTTCCTCCCAGGGCTGTGACAGGCTGCCTACAACCAGAGAGTTCTCTCCTCTACCTCTCTGGAGCCTCATTCCTTCCTTCCTTCCTTCATTCAATGGTCACACATTGAACCCACTCTTTGCCAGCCCTTACACTAGGAGCAAGATTCGCACGTATGGATAAGGTAGAAAAATCACCTTCGAGGAGTCTTCATTCTAGCTGAGAAGTAAACCACATCTACATCTTCTGGGCAAACTCCAGAGTCTAAGGGAATTGATTTCAGGGTTATGAAACCCCAAGTGATGGCATTCCAGCCTGGCAGGTCAATCAGACCCGGAAATGCCAACTCAGTGACCTGAGGCTATAAATTTATTAAGGACAAGGAATATGTCCACTCATGGGGGAAGAATTTATGGAGGAGGCAGGTCTCAAACAGATCTTGAGAAAGAAAAAGGATTTAGATAGATGGAGCCCTCTGGGTAGGGAAAAGCAAGGAAACTAGTGTCTGGGTACACGTTACGTTTCACTTTTATTCAGCAAGCTACGCGAGCTATCTCATTCAATCCACCCACAGTCCATTCCTATTCTATAGATGATGAAACTGAGTCACCGAAATTAAGTGATCTATCTATCCATGATTATAGTTCAACTCTAGGCCTGTGTGACTCCAAAACTTATGCTCTTTTCACTGCAATGTGCCTGGGAAGGAGCTAAGAGAAGCTCTGGTGCTGGTTATTGCTAAACTGTTCAAAAAAGCAAAAGATAGCCAAGTTGAAGAATCTGCAAAAGTTCTGCTGTTTAAACAATTGTTTGTTCATAATATTTTTAGTGCCCATAAAGCCCTGCTACTCTTACCACCATCACCATCCCCATCATCATCATTCTGATGGGACTAGGATAAGTTGTAGTTCCATTTAATTCTTTTAACAACTCAGAGAGTTTAATCCTACTATTACTGTCCCCATATTACAGGTGAGAAAAATCAGACACAGAAGAAAACCCACCCAAATAACCCAACTATTGGGTGACAGCCTAGATGCCAGGCCCCCATGGGGAGGCAAACACATTGCTTGCTGGCTGGCTTGTAGTCTGGCTCCCCATGGTCTCAAACACATTGCTTGATCTTTGAAGGAGGCTGACCTTGCAGATGTCACAAAGACAAAACAAAAGGCAGATTTTACAAGTAGGAAAGCTATTGATTTGACTGGGCCACCAAAGGTCCTGAAGTGGTCATTGTGGAGGGAAAAGACACTCCAAGTAGCCTTCAGCTTGAGATGATGTTTGAAGGGAATAGTTCAGGAGTTGCTAGATGGTAGAAGGTAAAGCCTAAGGGCTATGGGAACACTGGCATGGAGGATCCTGCAGGCAGCCAAAGGAAAGAACAGGTAACCACAAGGCCATGCCTCTTGCAGATCCAGCCCCATCCTGAACTTCCTCAAGCATCCCAAAGGCAGCTTGGTCCCTACAGAGTTCTTTTGTCCCTACAAGTGATGGATGCCAGACACCATATCCTTCACAGGAGGAAATGTATCTTGGAATATGATCTCTCGTTAGAGTACATGTTGCTGCTTTTATAGGTCGTGAGTGGAATCCCACAGACCCTTGTCTTCCTTCCCTCCCCCTCTTGCTTCATCCTTTCCCGGCTCAGTGTTCCTTCATAAATCAGCAGCCCAACAGAGCCAAGTTCTGCTTCCCACTTTTTAAGTCTGAGGGCATTTATTCCTGCTGATAAACTGGATTTAGACAGCTTCGCAAACCCCCGACTGTGGCCAAGATTATGAAGGTGAAATATTCATTGAGCTCTGTCCTGTCAGGGAGAAGAATGTACAGTACAGGCTCAAACTGGCATATTTCCACGTGTTACTGTCCAAGGGAGAATTACTTTTGTCAGGGACTGGAGCTGTGTTTGGGGGTTGGCTAAAGATATAAATCAGGATTATTACATTGGTGCTTCCACCAAACTCCCAGAAAAGGGAGGCAATACTGCAGGCCCCATTGCAGCCTGTGGGTTCACCATAACAAATAAGGCCCTTTGATCAAACTCAGTCATCATCCCAGGCAGCACATGACCAGATCCAGACTACAAAAATGGCCATGCTCTTCACCACTTCTGCAAAGACTCTGGGGCATGGCTGGCATCCCTCGTGCCTTTGTGCAAACAGGGAGGGCCAAGGGGTCATGGGCCAGAGTGCCGGCCATCCCACAGCATCTGCTCTTTCTTTCCCTTTGCAGGATCCTGGCCAAATCTTGCTATGGAGTCTGTGTGAGACACCAGGAAATGGGGCTTGTCAGCGGGATGTGCAAGACTGAAAAATAAAACTGGTGTGTTTCATGAGGGCAGGAACGGAAAGAAAGCCAGGAACACCTTCCTCCCATCAGACATGGTGCACTGCATGTAGATACCTAGCAAAGTTTGGGCAGGAGCACAGAAGCCTGCCTGACACCACTCTGAGGACCCCAGTGTTGGAGAGAAGCAAAGTGAGGGCCCTGGAGTCTGGGATTCCCAAGCCCATACACCCCTAACGCCTGTGGTCTCAGACAGCAGGGAGAAAGCCTCCATGATTGATGGAGGGCAGGTGGAGACCCCAAGAGAAGCCTTGGTACCTCCCATGTCATGCATATTTACCTTGGCATCCACTGCACATTCAGCTTAGTGGCACAGCTTATGTCACAGGAAGCTGAGAGGAATATCACCCCCAAGAGTAAGATGCAGGAAAGTTCACCTGACATGAGCAGTTGTCAAACAAAGTAAGAGGAAGTGGGGTGGGGGGAACCCAGAGTCATGCATACTGCGGTGGAGTCAAATCCCACCTCTGCCATTAGCCAGCTGTGAGGCCCTCAGCGTCTCACCTGCCCCCTCTGACAGTCAGGCCCCTTACCTGGAGAACGGGACCCCCGACAACCTACCAGGTCATGTTATGAAGTGAACAATACAATCAATGCGGTCAGGGGAGCACCTAGCACACTCAGACCATCAGCAAGTGACTTCTCACAGCTGAGTGGAAGGAAAACAAGCCCCTTCCCACCCCCGGCCCGGGTACTCTGCTTGGTTGGTGGACTTGCTGACCATCACAACTTTTGATTTTAGTTTCTCTTTGTAAAACTTTAATGGCGTCTCTCCCTCAAAAGAGAGACAGGTCCTCAAAAGCTAACAAGGCCTCAGAAGCTAACACACTCCAGACTGGCCTGGCAATCCCCAGCTCAGCCTGGAGCCTGGCTTCCCCTCTGATGCTTCTCCTCCCGGCCCTCACTCTGCCCTCAGTGCAACCAATCTCCTTGCCATCCCTGGGCCCACCCTTCCACCTAAGCTCCCTGCTCCTACCAGTCCCTTAGAAAAAGGGATGGGAATGAATACTCTTCTCTGCCTCCTAGAGCTTATTTTACATTGGAAAAGTAACGTATTACCATATGCAAATGGTATAAAATTCAGAGCATAAGAATTTATTACACAATATGCAATAAGTCTGCTGTGCTTCGTAATTACTTTCCAGATAGTACCTATGTTTTACATACTCTTCTAGATAGATGGTAATTTCACAGTTATTGAAAATGTTTTAACAGTCTCCTACCCTAGACATTCAATCTAGTTCCCCAGAAGTGACCATGGTTGAAAGATTTTTGTGTATCCTTCTGGAAACTCTCTGTGTATAAACACTCCAACTCAATTGTTATGCAAATGAGAGTATCCTATATATACACCATTCTTGGCCTTTGTGTTTTGCTTAATATTATATTTTGAAGATTGTTTTAATGGCAACACATACAGAGCTACCTTATTCTCTTTAAGCATGGGCTTCCATTGCTTGTATGTCCTAGAATTCATAACCTGATCTCCAGTGATGAACACTTGGGTTGTTTTTGGTCTTTTGCTGCTACTGCCACCATTGTTATATTGGTCTCTTGTTCATGTATATCTGCCCACGTATGTCAGAGCATTTGGAGCACCCAGTCTGAGAATTTTGAATTCTGAGAGTGTTAAATTGCTTTTCCAATAAATTATAACCATTTACTCTCTCAGAAGTGGGCTGGTGCTTGTTTCTCCACCTCACCAGCATTTGCTACCATGATACCGTATATCAAAGTAATGTACACAAAAGTCTCACACACTGTGAAGCTCCACATGCTATATTCAGAATGGCACCCCAATTGCCACCCTCTTCCATGGACCCTTTCCTGACTTCTTACCCCCCAACCCAATGGGGCTGCTTGCCTCCTCTGATCCCCTACAGCACCCCATCTTCTCCTTCCTTGCAGCTCATGTATACACTTCGGTGTACTGACTGCAGTTCTATACATACTAGTCTTCTATCTATCAGACAGGAGACTCAACTAGTTTGCTCATCTTTTACCTCCTGCAGCAAACTTTATAGTCCTTGCACAAAATGAAGACTTGCAGAGTTAAGCTTAGATCCTACCAACCCAAGTTTCTTGAGCTCTGACAACTTGGCCATTGTGGGCAGGGGAGGGTCTGGGGTTATTGGGCAACATCAAGATTCCTTCCATAGCACCCTGCAGAATGCTATTGGTGTCCCCATAGTTTTTTATGAAAGGAGGACCATTTTAATTTTTTAATTGGGCCCAGAATGTGCTTTCCTGGATACGTGAGCCCCAGTAGGAGTAAGACATTTCATTATGGTCATGTGCTTAGCAGCAGGTGGCTTTATGTGGGGGAGGAAGAAACAAAGAGAGTGAATGCTGATCTTCCTTTACTCCATGCTGCTCCACAGGCAATGTGAGCAGACCTCAAAAGGGAGTGAAAAGCCAACTCCTGCCCACTTCCCCAGCTACCAAGGCCCAGGACTAACCTGTCCTAAGCCTTCAAGAGCTTCCATACTGGAAGCTATGCCACAGTAGGAGCACCAGATTTGGAGTCTCACCGCACAACTCTTTAAGCCATTCCTATGCTTGTCTCCTCTTCTTTAGAGTAGGGACCACATTCCTCATTGGCTTATGAGGACAGAGGTAATAAGTAGCTCTTCAGAGCTTTGAAAAGGTTTTCACAAACAAGTTTCACTGACGAAAATAAAAATAACACTGTGCCCACTTCCTTAGCCAACTTGACCCTCACGCCGCACTGCTTATCTATCTTCCTGAGCCGGGGAAGGGGAAGCCAGCATGGAATTTCTCTCCTCTTATTTCATAAATAGATCCAGAGGTGGCAAGCATTGGGGGCCAACTGCACATGTATGCCCTGTGTCCCTCCCATGCCTTCTCAGGTCCCCAGTGGGGCCAACACATTGCCCAGCTTCGGAGTTGGAAGGATGGCAGCTACCTGGCTAGCGGAGGAGGGGAAGGCCCACCTTCAGCTCCATCAGCCTCCCCAACAGCAAGGAGAGACCGGGGTGGTGACAGGCACCAAGGCCAGGGTGATTGTCAAACAAGAATGCTTAACCCCATCCTGCCTATGCCTGTTTTCCTGGAGTGGTCAGGACATGAGAGCAGTCAGGCCTGTGCCTCCTGTCAGTCCATAAGGAAACGTCCACAGCCCTCCTAACACAGTCTCCATTTCCGTCTGCACCCCACCCAAGTTCCCCAGCCCGGTAGCCACTCTTCTGGGAGGAGTCAGGATGCCCAAGAGAAGAAGCAATGCAGTCCAGAAATCGGGAGCCATGAGGTCGCCATTACAAACACTGCTGCACTAGATAGGCTTCCAGGTCATTTCCCTTCATTTTCTTTGTCCTCTACTCTCCTCTAACTCTTCACAATTTTCTCCCTCTCAAACTTGCTGCCACTTCCTTTGATATACTCATTCTTCTCAGTATCTCTTCATGTCTTTGTGTTTTTCCTCTTTCTCCCTCCCTCGGCCCATCTTCCTCTGCCCCACCTCAACCTCTTTCTCTCCCTCTCCTCCCACCTTCTCTCCATCTCTTTCTCCCCACTGTGCAACCCCTCACTCCCCCCCACCTCTCCCACTCCCCCACCTCCCCCACTCCTCATCCCCCCACCACCTCCATCATTTTAGATTTTCTGAGCATTGGGAATAACTGTGTGCTAGAGCTAAGGCGAGGCCTCGTAAACTGTCATATGGGGAAATTCAACTTCCTGCTAGGGGGTTGCCATTTATTAAAAAGGTAGTTGGAGTGAATGTGTTTCATTCATTAGTCCAGGGGATTCAGAGCACATGTCCAACTGACTGCAGGCTTCTGAATATCTCCTGCCCAGTAGCTTTCCACTCCCTCTGCCTCCTACTCCCTCTTCTGCAAAGAGAAATATTATAAATACTTTCTTCCTTATTTTGCAGAAACCCATCATATCCTTTACCTCCAAACCCTACTCACAATTCTTCAATTCCTGTTCTTAGAGCATAGTAACTCAGGGAGACCTGCGCAAGGAGAGAAAGCTCTGTGTCAGACCAGAGTGACTTTACAGTGATAGGATGTATTCAACTAGACGGCAAAAGACAAGTTGTCAAAGAGAACCAAGCATCAAATGGAAAGAGAAGTGGGGAGCAGGGGACGGTTGGCCTAGGTGACCTTTTAACTTTTAAGACCCTTCTGAGGTTTCTATGTTAAAAAAAAGTTGCAAGGCCCTTCACTTGGTGTTGCTACCAACTCTCAGAGCTGAAATTCAGATCCCCATGGTCCCTAGAGAAAGAGCCACATCTAAATTAAAATTTTCCCTCCCTGACCCCTTCCTCCCAAACACCTCTACTTTTTCTGGTTAATCAGGCTCTCTTTATTCCTGTGAAATGCCCATGGGATATGAGAGGGGACAGTGCTTTGGGCCTTTTTCTTCATTCTTTATCTTTCTTCTGTTACAGAACTTTCAGATCTATTATCTCATTCTTCTCAAGAAACTGACTGTGTAATTTGAAGGTGAGGAGCTTCCAACCCTGAAATGAGGACAAATCCCTCAGAGATGGAGCTAGAAGGTTTACTGCCAAGACAAAGAGGCCAGCCAGAGATGCTGAGCTGGGCAGTTGGCACAGTGCAAGTGAGGCAGGGATTATGGATTAAAGAGGAAGACAGTTTAGAGCAAATTGCTGGAGCAGGGTGGTCAGGGGGTTCTGCTTGAGTTGCTGTGTATAGATGACCTGAGGCCCCAAATAAAACGTCCAAAGGGATCCCTTGCCTTTTGTTAAGTAGAAAATAAATCTTTCACCATCCCTCCTCTTGTGACCCCCCTGCCCTACAAGGCAGAGCTTCCTGAAGCAGCATTTATTGTCAGGAAGAGGAAGGGAGCATCTCAAGTGGAGTGACTCCCTTCCTTTCCATTGCCACCAGTGCTTCCTCAACACAGACCAGAGTCATAGGGGTGCTTACTCTTGGCAGGCTCAGTAACCAATCCTCAGCAAGCTCTACTTCCTTATGGTGATACAATGTTAGGCTGAAGCAAAACATCCCAATACCATTTACTCTTCTGGTAAAGGTTTATAGTCAAATTCCTTTGCATTAGCAGTTTCTGTTGATTTCATTGGGATCTTAAAGACGTCTAGGGCAGTAAAAATGCCTCTGTTTTGATGGAAGAGGCAACAGAAGTAAGAATCAAACAAAAGGCAGTATTGATAAGGATAAAAGCACGAATTTTGGAGTCAGAGAGACCCAAGTCCAAGTCTCTTTTACTTTGCTGTGAGATTGAGGACATATTTCTTTTACATCTAGACGCGATTATGATAAGGGTAATAGTAACAAGAGCCTCATGGCATGGTGATGATGATTCCATGAGACACCACATTTGAAGCACTTAACACAACTCAACATAGAGTCAGTGGTCAACAAACGAGCACTTGAAAAACAATAAGTAGTAGTTCAATAGAAAGAAAGCTGTTGTCTATCTGTTCCTGGTGTCAGTGCTGGGTGGGAAAAATAGTGAAAGGGACTATAAGGGAAAGAGGGAAACTGAGTGGGGAAACAAGCAGAGAGGAAGACAAACCATGAGGGACTCCTAACTCTGGGAAACAAAGGGTTGCAGAAGGGGAGGTGGGTGAGGGGATGGGGTGACTGGGTGCCGGGCACTAAGGAGGGCATGTGATGGGTTGAGCACTAGGTGTTATACTATATGTTGGCAAATTAAGTCTAAATAAAATATTTTAAAAAAATAAAATAACATCAGTAAACTAAAAAAAAAAAAAGAATCTGCACTTCATGGCAATGGGCAGACATCAGAATAAAAATGCTTTTGTTAAAAGGAAAAAAAAAAAAAGAATAAAGAAAAGAGCCTGCCAAACTAGCCTGCTGATCCCATGAAAGGGATAAGAGATCCACAGAGCAGAGCTGCCCCAACCGGGTCCAGCCTGGAACAGCTAACCTAGAGAAGCGTGAGCTTAATAAACGCTCATTGTTGTAGGAGATGTCTGTGAGTTTTCTTATGCGTTATTACTAAAGAAATAATTCAATGATGTAGAAATTGATAAGACTGGCATAAAAATGGGGTTTTGCCTTAACAAAAAGCTAAGATACATGGCATTGAAACTGGACAGTAGGGGGAGAACTAGAAAAATGACAACTTGTATTATCCAGTGGTGGGATGTACATTCAGCCATAGCTGGGGAGATAGCAAGTTTACCCAATGCACTTGGGCAGAATGTTGAAAACACAAGTGGACTTGCTGTGCTATATATAATAAGATCCTATAAAAAAGAAACAAACTTAGAGAATAATTGATCACTTTGCACTCAGAATTCATAAGGAATATAAATAACACAATTTCTTATCTCCTGTCCCTCTATGCATTGAAAATTCTCAAATTAAAACATAGCCGAGACTAAATTAAGTTAAAGCATAGACCAAATACAGGAAGCTGCCAATATAGCATGATAAGCTCAAGATAAAGACCTCTTTAAGGGTGTAACATCCTCTCTTAGGACCTCTAGAAGAATTAAGATAACACTGGTAGAGACCCCGACCTGGACAAAAGAAATTCTAGGGAGTCTCAGGCATCTTAAAGACATGATCCCTATGGAAACTATGGAAATGCACTTTCTGTGCGTCCCACTGCAGGAGCACAATTAAGAAGCCCAGCTACCAGATTCAGAAAGCCATTTCTACTTCCATTCTGAGGCCACACTCCTGATGGGCTGTTCCCACCCAGTGATGGAGCACAGTGGGGATCCTAAGCAGGCCTGCACCTAGAAGACATGACACTTCTGACAAGCTACTTCAGCTGAACTTACAACCATGATGAACTCTCTTAGAACTTTACTGCAGACTAAGATGCCTCCACCCAACCTTCCTTCTTTTCCTCTTACCTTCATCTGGGGACAGAACTATATTACGGGCTGGCTGTCTCCCAGCTTTCCCCAGCTCCCTCCTCATTTTCTTTCATCTTACCTTGATGTATGCTTCTCCGAGGACACTTTTCTAACACAGTGGCCCTAGGAGTGGTCTAAGAAGCAAAGCATGAGGATTTGGGACTGGATGCCCACCCTCATCATCCTTGTTGGTAGATAAAGCAGAGTCTCTCACATGAGATAGTGGTTCATGTTGCTAAAGATTCATCAGTGGTACTCCTGGGAATGTCCCAGTGAAGAGAAATATATGGGAAGGGACGCCTGGGTGGCTCAGTTAGTTAAGCATCTGGCTCTTAATTTTGGCTCAGGTCATGACCTCAGGGTTGTGAAATCCAGCCCTGTGTCAGGCTCCCGGTTGTGTGTGGAGTCTGCTTAAGAGTCTGTCTCTGCCCCTCCCTATCTCCAAAAAAATAAAAAAATTTAAAATATAGGCAGCACAATGTCTAAAAAGACTCAGAGCTGGCTAGTTACTGCTAAATTATAGAGATGCCCTGCAAAGGGACAGAGACTGAGGACCATTAAAAATGGCTAAGTGTGGGATCCCTGGGTGGCGCAGAGGTTTGGCGCCTGCCTTTGGCCCAGGGCGCGATCCTGGAGACCTGGGATCGAATCCCACGTCGGGCTCCGGGTGCATGGAGCCTGCTTCTCCCTCTGCCTATGTCTCTGCCTCTCTCTCTCTCTCTCTGTGACTATCATAAATAAATAAATAAAAAAAAAAGAATTTAAAAAAAAATGGCTAAGTGTGAGAGCTAGGGGGCCTCTAGGGCAGTCCCACTGAGGCCCTCATCTCCCACAATGGAATAACAAACACAGATAAATCTCAATGTTTAGCTGTTAGAGTCACAGAGCTCCAGAAACATTTGGATACTCAGCCAATCTCTTGTACATAAGAGAGAGCTCTACTGGGCAAAATCTGGGACCCCAAAATATGGTAAACTTCCTGATGAAAAGTGTTGACTCTTCAGGCTTCCCTTCCTCCCCAGAGCCTCTAGGCTTGCTAAGGTGCCCCACCCTTCCCTATTAAAAGCTAGCACTTCAGTGGTGGATGTTGCTGCAAGGCCCTCTCCCCATAGGACAATAGGTTTTCCCCAAGAAGCTGACCCCATGCTTCTCCTTGGTTTCTAAGCCAATAACTAGAGTTAAATTCCAGAACAACCCAACTAGGGACATGCTATGCCCAATAGGGGAGTAAGAAAGACTATAAACTGAAAGAATTGCAAAAATTAGCATATGCGTAGCAGCAGAAGCTCCCAAGAGGAGCACTCTTGGGATTGTGTTTGAAGACACTTGATCAAAGCAGCCAGAATGTAAGACTGGGTGAGCAAACATTAATTGGCTTCAGGCCACTTTCTCTCATTAATGGACTTAACACCCTAGGAAGAACCCTAGGGGATAGGGCAAACAACTGCTGGGATGGCTCTTAAGACCGTGGCCATGCAGAGAATTGAAATGCTTGAGTTGCCCTAGAAGACAGTAGAGGGAGGTGTGAGAAGGCTGAGGAAAGTGGGTGAGCTGGAGTAGATAGAGTAGGTGAGGCCAGAAGACCTTCCACAAGAAGACCCTCTTCCACCAGGCACTGAGAAGACTGGCAGGGGCCAGGGTGTCCAGATTTAGCAAATGAACTACAGGATTCCCAGTTAAATTAGATGGTAGAAAGAAAAAAAAAAAACAGTCACAAAACTGGGTTTATTAATATTCATAGGAATAAGAGAGCTTAAAAAAAAAACAGAGTCAATAAGGGTGCTGCTTAATATCTATAGTCCAAAAAAGGCACAATCCAAAAAGGAGCAGAAGGCTAAAGGCAGACAGTCAGCTCAAATAAAAAACATGATCCCGGGACACCTGGGTGGCTCAGTGGTTGAGCATCTGCCTTTGGCTTCGGGCATGATCCCGGGGTCCTGGGATCGAGTCCTACATCAGGATACCTGCAGGGAGTCTGCTTCTCCCTCTGCCTGGGTCTCTGCCTTAGTCTGTGTCTCTAATGAATAAATAAATTTTAAAAACCTTAAAAAAAAAAAAAAAGATCCCTTGTTCAGTTTCCAGACCTCCCTGGACAAACGACTAGATTCCTAGTTGGAAAGACCCTACAACACCATGGCAAATACATAACACCTCATTCTCCAGGGGGTCCATACAGCCATTTACTCAGGTGACTATATGTCAGGGAAAGGGAAACAACCAGAATTTTCCAGGACAATTGAATGTAGTGCCTAACCTGACATCAATATCCAGAGACCCAGAGCAGTATTATGGCTTCTCTGTTAGAACTAAGATCTCTGGAGCCAGGTAATAAATGCAGTCCTGGGAACCCCTGGGCGGCTCAGACATTGGGTGCCTGCCTTCGGCTCAGGGCAGATCCTGGAGACCCAGGATCGGGTCCCACATCGGGCTCCCGGTGCATGGAGCCTGCTTCTTCCTCTGCCTGTGTCTCTGCCTTTCTCTCTGTATCTCTCATGAATAAATAAATAAAATATTTTTTAAAAATAAAAATAAAATAAAAATATAAAATAAAAATAAAATAAAATAATAAAATAATAAAATAAAATAAATAAAATAAAATAAAATAAAATAAAAGTAGTCCTGGTTAAACTTCAGCTCACAGAAGGCCCATCAGGTGCACAGACTCAACTCACACAATTCTCAGGGATATACTTGGAACTGATAAACATGGCAGCAGGTAACCACCACACTGGATTCCTGGCTTATGGCATAAGAGCTATCATAGTATGAAAGTCTAGTTGGACACCTTAAAAGTTTTTTTTAAATGAAACCAGTCATACTAGTCTATGGGTCACTCATTTATTTTATAAAATATTTTATTTATTTATATGAAAGATAGTATGAACAGGGTGGCGGGCAAATATCTTCTCCCATTCTGTTACTGGGTAACATGAGAGACTGCCAGCTTTGAGGGGGTCTAGAGCAGAAAAGGCATCTGCAGTAGCACCCCGTGGTGTTGGTAGGGTCAATGTTGTTAAAAGATGCAGCATAATAGATACTGTGGTGAACCTCAGTGGGAAAATGACAATGCAGGCCCTTCAGGCTTCTGAAGCAAGGCTGTGCCATCTGCAGCAGGAATTTATAAATTATTTGGGTTCAGTACTTAGCATATTGCTGGGTCCTGGTAGAGACAGAACGCTTGACCGTTGGACACCAAGTGACACACTTGGAGCTGCTCATTATAGGCTGTGCTCCATCATCAGACTCACCATGTCATAAAGCTGATGTGCCTGCCAACAATCCACCCAAAATGGAAAGGGTATTTCTGGGACTGAGCTTGAGCAAGACCAGAGGGCATGAGTTGCTGCATGAGCCTGTGATTCCAAATTGCCCATTAGTACTAATACTCCACCCCTCCACCTGCAGCACTCTCTGTATGACTATGTGACTTCCCATAAATCCAACTCAAGGAAAGAAAAACCTTCAGTCATTGCAATAGGCTGAAAATGGATCCTCAAATATATGTAGATCATAATCCCTGAAACCTGTGACTTCTACCTTTTTGACCCCAGCTTTATTGAGGCACAGTTGTCAGATAAAACTGTAATATATTTAAAGTATATAACATGATGATTTGATATCAGTATATATTGTAAAATGATTCCCACAACCAAGTTAATGAACACATCTATCACCGCACCTGATGGGGGTGGGGTGAAAACACTTAAAATCTATTCTTTTAGCAAATTTCAAGTGTATATAACACAATATTTTTTTAAGATTTATTTATTTGAGAGAGAGAAAGAACACAAGCAGGGTGAGGAGTAGAGGGAGACGGGGAGAGAGAATCCTTAAGCAGACTCCCCACTGTGCATGGTGCCTGACCTGGGGCTTGATCCCAGGACCCTAAAATCATGACCCAAGCCAAAATCAAGAGTCAATGCTCAATTGATTGAGCCACCTAGGCGCCCCTGTAATATATTATTACCTATAGTCATCCTTATACATTAGATTTCCAGAACTTACTCATAAGTGGAAGTCTATGTCCTTTGACCAACCTCTCCCCATTTCCCTCACCTCCCACCCTCTGGCAATCACCATTCTGTGAATGTTACCTTATATGGCAAAAGATACATTGCAGATATGATGAAGTTAAGGATCCTGAGATGGAAGGATTATCCTGGATCGTATCCTAAACACAATCACAACTGTCTTTATAAAAGGGAGGGATATGAAGAAAGTAATGGAACCACTGAACCAAGATGTTCTGCTGCTGGCTTGGGAGATGGAGAAAGGGGTCACAGGCCAAAAAATGGAAAGAATGCAGTTTTAGAAGTTGGAAAAGGCCAGGAAACAAATTCTCCCCTGGAGCCTCCAAAAGAAACATATCACTGCCAGCACCTTGATTTTAGGCTGGTAAGGCTCATCTCAGACTTCTGACTGCCAGAACAATAAAAGAACAAAATCATGTTGGTTTAAGCCACTAAATTTGTGGTGATATATTAAAACATCAAGAGGAAACCAGTGCAATATGCTTCTCAGTTGCCCTTGGATCCCAAGGGCCATGTTGTAAGGAAGCCCAGGCCACGCAGGGAGGCTACATGTTGAGGTTCCAGCTGACAGCTCCACTAAGAATCAATGGCGGACATGTGAGAAAGTCACACCTCAGGTGATTCCAGCGCTGGGCTTCCAGGCTTCTAGATGTCTAGTTCTAGACAACTTGCTCTGCTGTGCCCTATCCAAGTTTTTGACCCTTAGAAACCAGATTTAACTACAATTCTTGTTTTGAACCAATCATATTTGGTTTTGGTTAGCGTTGGAGCTACTTGTTACACAGCACTATGTAACTAACACATATTAAATAAGACCTAATCTAGGGTGCCTGGGTGGCTCAGTTGGTTAAGCATTTGCCTTCAGTTTAGGTCATAAGTCCAGGGTACTGGGTTCCCTACTCAGCAGAGAGTCTGCTTCTTCCTCTCCCTCTGCCCCTCCCTCCTGCTCGTGCTCTCTCTCTCTCTCTCAAATAAATAAAATCTTTTATAAATAAATAAACAACAAATAAATAAATAAAATAAAGACATAACCTGAGATCACATAAAACCTTGGAAATAACCTAAATGCTCCTTCAAAATGGCAGCTAAGTGAATTCTGATTCTCCATATTTTGGGATATTATACAGACAATAATTTTTTATTAATTTAAATATTTTTATTTACTTATTCATGAGAGACACAGAGAGTGAGAGGCAGAGACATAGGCAGAAGGAGAAGCAGGCTCCATACAGGGAACCCGACGTGGGCCTCGATCCCAGAACTCCAGAATCATGCCCTGAGCTGAAGGCAGATGCTCAACTGCTGAGACACCCAAGCATCCCAATAATAACATTTTTGATAAATGGTTCGTGAGGGTGAAATTTCTGTTTTTAGCACATCTTGGGGGAAATAGCTATATACTAACTTTTTAAAAAGTCAACAACATAACATAAATGAGTGCTTATTTCCCTACATCCTTCATGAACCCAATTCTTTCTTCTTTCCCATTTTAATTGATAAAATGACCCTTTGTTTTTCACTTTGTATTTTTTTATCACTGTGAGGTTAAGATTTATCCAAATGTATACAAGCTTTGTATATTTCTTCTTTTGTGAATTGAGTATTCATGACTTTTTCCATCTCTGTTGCAGCATTGTTTTTCTTACTGATTTACAAAAGTTTCTCCATGTGCCAGATATCATCCCTTTGTATGCATATAATAAAGTTTTCCCACTTAAATTTTTTTTCTCTCAGTTTTGTCATTTGCTTTCTCATTTTATTTCTTGTATTCCTCTTGTCTTTTAAGTAAGCCCAAATGTTGTGAGCACCTAAGGTTTGGTATGTGCTATGGAAGGTGCAAAGGAAGCAGAATGTGCAGTCTTTCCCACTGAGGCATTAGGATGTAATCGGGGGTGCCAGTCCTACACACATGAATCACCAAGTGAGGAAATCTCTCGGCCAACATGTAACCTATTTATCTAAAAGTGGAATTTCATAATCACACATATTTAAGAAATATTAGAATAAACGAAGTTCAAAGTATTTCTTTACCAAGTACAGCTCAGAACCTTTGGTATGCTGAAATGTGTTAGCCTTTCAGGCAGGTGGGGAGTAGTGGGGGACACTGTAATGACCACAAGTATGTGCCACTTGAGGTTGGGATGGGCTTCCTGAGGGAAGATGAACTGCCTACTGTGAACTTGTTAAACATACACACACACACACACACACACACACACACACACAGATATTATAGGGAAGGGACCGGGGCAAGGTGGAACAAGCCAAGACTAACACAGATTTAATGGGGAATCTTCAGAAAACTGATTAGAACAGGACATAAAATGAAAGGACAGGACTATCCCATTCATCTTGTTCTCCCTGCCTGTATTTCTTCATGCATTCTGCCCAAATTCTCTACAGGAGAGGTGATCTGGGCCTATTTCTCTGGCCCATGTGGTCTGTATCCTGGAATTTGTCAGCCCTTAAACCCTTTGCTATGAGGAGATACCCAAACAGACAAGGGTTCCTGAGGGAGGAGGCTCTGGGAAAGATTTCCTTGACAGACTTAGCTCTGTGCTCCTTCCCTTCCCTTCCATGCAGGTTCAGCCACTGAGTTCTCTGGCACCAATTCTTCTCAAATATTTGCAGAATGCTCTCCCACGCCCTTCAGTTGGTGCTGAGGTCAAGCCGGCAAGTTCTGCTCATTTAGGTTTTACCCATAAATCATTCTCTCCCTTCCCCTTCAATGCTTCAGTGGTTCTTCCCGCCCATGCCTGTGGAGAATTCTGAAAGCTTACTGCCTCCCTCTAGTCTCCAGGGAAGGACCTGTTCCCACCATGGGCCTCTGAGAAAACCAGGCTGCAAAGCCCTTCTCTTGGAGCTCTGCTACCATTTCTCTACATCCAAACCAGAGCAGCTGATTGAGCTCACCAGATGCCCTGATGTCACCCTCTTGGCTCCAGAAATGTTCAACCCCAGATACAGGACACAGGAATGGGCCTTATCATTAGGCATAGGGTGGGGATTCAGGATGCCTGGGTTGCATTCCTGGCTCAGCTTGCAGTTTGCACAAGTCACTGACTCTTTCCTGCTGGGACATGACTTTCCTAACCACACACTGCCCAGTCCTCAGGCTTCTTATAATAAAGTCTACATGGGCATCCATCCATGGTGTCCCGACGACACAAGGCAGCATGATGAGTGAGGTAACCTCCAGGATGACCTCGAGCATGGCAATTCCCGCCACGTGGTCATCTCTTTCCTGATAATCACATTTCTTTGAGATTGATTTTCCTTGATGCCAGAAGGAAACAACTCTGAGAGAACAGCATGAATTGCATACCAAGTCCTAAATCTGAACTGGTCTCACCCAGAGCTAATCTCAATCCACACCTACTCTTTGCCAGACACTTGATAAATTTCTTGCTAAAACTATGCAAAGTAGATATTGTACCTACATTACAAACGAAGAACAAAATCCAGAGAAATTCAGTAATTTACCCCAAATCACACACTAGGAACTAGTGGAGCAAGGGTTCCAGAGCACTTCTCTACAACCCCTGACCTCAAAGGGTACAAGAGGCAACCAGAGGACATTTACAATAGTTCTCCAAGTTCTTTGACTTGGAGTATTTGGCCATAGTTCCCTAACCTGCTTTCTGGACCTCCTTCTACTCTATTTTTACTTTGTATTATTAGAAGATAGAAACAAAAGTAAAATAAACCATTTTGAAGTCTCCTCTGTGCCTAGAACATTATGTTTGGCCTAGATGCATAACAGAATGCTTTTCCATATGGCTAGAACCCATCTACTAGTCGGTCTGTGTATCTGATCTATTCACTGTGATTTGTTCAAGTCCAGTTGGTAAGACTAAACCTTTGGAATAAAAACTGTCACAATAGCCAAGAAGAGGAGAAGGACAAACCATAATTATTAAAGGTATCCAAAGATCAGGATGGGGTAGGAATCGATGAGAGATGAGATGAAGGGGAAGGAAAGCATAGACTCTGCCCTTCAACTGCCTCAGGCTTCTAAAGCTGTGGTTTCTGGGTCTCCCTCTGAAAGCCTTCAGCACCCATCCTGATTCTGATAGTTGACACAAGGGCCCTTCCACTCTTTCCTGGGTGGGGGCAGCAGTCCGAGCTTAGAGCCACCCCAGCCTGCCCTCAGGGCCAATGCTGTTCATCACCCCTGCAGGCCCCTAGCTGTGAATGCACAACAGTGCCTTTGTTGCCATCACACAGGGATCTTTTATTCTCCCTAAGACCCAGGAGCTTCTGTGTGCACAGGGCCCGCCTCCTCCCTTCTCAAGACACTTTGATCCTTCTCCCATTTGAAATCTTGCTGGCTTTTCAACACCCTCCCAGACAATCAGGGTTTTTCTTTCTTTTTTTTTTTCTTTTCAATGACCAAGCTGTTCTCCTTATTTCTCCTCTAACAACTGACCAAGAAGAGTTCAAGGGGGCAGATCCCAAGAAAACAACAGAAACATCACACTCAGTTGGTCACTGGCTGGGGTGAATATGGAACACCTTCCACAGGCTCCAAAATGCTTATTGAAAGGAAGAATGAATACATGTGTGAAGGGCGAAGGGCAGTTGACAGCAAAAGCTGGGAGAAAAGTATAAGGTGGTTTCTTCTATGGACAAGTGGTCAAGTCTGGACTTCAGAGTAGTCATTGTCTTCATCCTCTCTCATTGCCTGACTCTCCCATAGCCTCTCTCTCTCACATTCATCCTTTCTTCTTCATTTTCTCTCCTACCATCTCAGTTCATATTATCTCATGGCTGTTCTAGGTCTGGGGCCTCTTTAACTGGTCTCTCCACTTAATCCCTTACATCCATCCTGCATATCACCATCAGCTCAATCTGTTTGAGGTACCACTCTATGTGTTACCTCCCAGTTCAGAGGTTTCCCATACAAACATATTGTGTCTCATGCAAGGTCCTCAGTGATCACTCTATTATCACTTTCTCAGAGTCAGCAGGGTACAGTAAAAAATGTACTGGGTGAGAAGTCATGGGCCAGGACCCTAATCCCCAGTCTGCTCTTTGTAGGTGTATAAACTTGGGCAAGCCACTTTAACTTTCTGGACCTAATATTCTCAACTGTAAAATGAGGTGACTGAACTTGATGACCTTTGAAGTATCTCCCAGTTCTAAGATTTTGTGACCCCAGGAAACTTACCACTTCTGCCAAATTGTTGCTAAATCACAAATATTCCTCTTGCTGTTCTAACTTGGCTCTTCTGAACATCTTTCTCCTTCTTAGAATGGCTTTCCTCTCCTTCCATCTAAACCATATACATCCTTCATGGCCCTCCTATAGGCCCACAACTTTTAGAAGCTTCCCTGGCCCATCAATAATGAGATCTCTCCTTCTTCTGTCTCAGCTCCCATCACACAGATGTTGCCTATCACACATGCCTGGAAGTATTGTTATCACTCCATGGTTACACACCTTGTTTGTCTGACTACACACTAAGTGCCATGCTGTAAGGTAGGATGTCTTATACTTTCCATACCCTTATACCCAGAAGGCATCCCACAAATAGGTGACAATCTCCGATGCATTGGACCAGGCATCTGAAAAGTTGGGCTCTAGTCTCCAATGATCTTAGGCACTCCATCTATGTGGATCTCATTTGTAAAATGGGTGCTTTGGATCAGGATATTAACTCATCTCTAAGATTCCTCCAGAGCTGACCATTCTGTGATTTTTTTTTTTTTTTATAATGTCCAACCCTTCTTGGAGTCTCACTTTTCCTTAGATCTTTCCCAAGCCCTTTGTCTGGCTCTTAGGCTTAGCAATAGAAGTAGGAGCTTTCAAATAAAGTATCTCAGTCTCTCACCTAACAATCTCTGGAATAAAATATTCACCTGTAGTAAATGGCCACACATGGATTTCCAGATTTTCTCAGCTAGCTAGATTATTCCTCAGAAGCAGATTCTGTTTCCCCAGGAAAGACTAGCTATTTGGTGTTGGAAGACTTTTCACTGTATTCCTTACTGTTAAAGCTGCTTGCAGCCACTTACAACATTAATACCAGTATCCTAATGATGAGGGTTGAATAAAGTCTCAGAATATTCCCCTTTATACATGGGCTCTTACACAGTACCCAGTATTCAGTTCCTGCTGGTATTTATAGAAACACAATTATTTCTATAGTTATTTGTTTTAATTAAAACCAGAAAAATGCTGGGGAGCTTTAAAAACCAAAGACTTGTATCTTTATCCAGAAAATGGAAGAAAAATCCAACCATTAAAATGATCGATTTCACCTGCTAGTGGCACTGTCGCAGTAATCTAAGAACTATAAATTTGTTCTCATTCCCTGCTTGATACCATATATTCATACACACACCTCACCTCACCATACTCAATAACATCTTCATTATGTCATTTTAGGCAAGACATTGCAATTTGTCAAGGTTTCATAGACATTAGTAAAAAGTGCAATGAGGGGAAGGCAGTGGAATGTAAGAGATATTTTTCAATGCTAAATGCCCAGTTCTGTGCTAAGTCATCTGCCCCTAGTCTTCCCTCCCCAGGCAATAATAACAGCTATCATTTATTGACTGCTTAAGGAGAGCCAGAACTCTTAAGGTGGGGATTGTTATCATTTATCTCTGGAGATGGGAACTGAGGTTCAGAGAGAGCTGAGAGTCCAATCTCACAGAATAAGCAACAGGGCCAAGAGTCAAATCCAGCTCTCTGTGGCTCCAAACCCATGGTTGTAACCACTTTGAAACACAGCCATACTCATATCTTTTTGGCCTCACAGGGTGTCCCAATCCATTTCACTGGCTCAGATAAGTACAGATGGCTAGGTCACCCTGAGTTTGCCTTAAGTAGTTTCTTAGCTATTCCTGGGAACTTAACAGGAAACTTTAGCCAAGGTTTCTCAAGGCCACTTAGGAACATGAAGTTTGATTTTTTTTTTTTTTTTATTGATTTGGGAGAAAGGATCATTTTCCATCACTAACACCTACCTATTCCCAATTCCCTGCCTGGTCTCCATAATGAAAAGGAAACAGTGCTGGTTATCTAGAGTGGGATGAGAAACTGAACCCAAACCAGCAGGTTTAAATACCTTCTGTCTGTTCAGCATCCTGTGAAGTGATAAGAGAAGGCGTGGCTGGGAGGGGGAAGGTGAATCTTCTCACCAAATGTTCTTTTGTCTGCAGGATGAATGTGGCTATTAATGTTGAACAGCTTTCCTCTTCCAGAAAACAATGGAGCTCCACTGAATCACTGACTTCCTTTCAGGCATCTCCTTTTGACTGTCTGACCCAACCCCATAATTGAGACTCAAGCTGTTGTCCCTGGCTCAGCAACTGGTACTCATGCCAGTTGAGAGAATGGATCTGGTCCCACTGCCTGTGGCTATACACAGTGCTCTGAGCTAATCCTTTCATGAAGAAATTAGAACACAGAAAAACTTCAGGAAAAATCTCTTGGTACAAAATGGACAGTTCTACCTTTTAGTTCCCACTTTAATCCCCACCTGACCAAGGTGGTCCCAAATTGAGATTTAAGACCAGAGCAGAAGTCTTCATTTAGGCCCCCCATGACATGGGCTCCAAGGATTTTTTATCAGAGTTCTTAGTTTGATGAGAGTTATCCATGCTGATAGGCAAGTGACACTATTATTCGTACTCAACTATTGTTCCTTGGTTGTGTAGGGCCTAAGGAATCTCAGAAGGCTTGTTGGGAATGTGATTAGTCAGGCAGGATTTAGGCATTCTGGGTAGGTACCTTCCTTGCCACCATTTTATCAATGTGCCATTACAACCTTACTCAGCATTCAAAACAATTGTGCAGAAAAATGTAGTTTTTAGATGCCTAAGCCAAAACAATTTTCAGAAAAGTGAAGAAATTTTAGGAATACCTTAATCAGCTTATTTCACTCATATTTTCCTGTTTTTGATGCATGTATGAAAATGATTTATGACTTTCTAAAGCCTACATCTAAAAAAGCCTAAAAGAACATTTTTTAATGGAATAAAATAAAAATTCTAAATAGTGGGGGAGAGAGGGAGCATAATTCACAAAGTGAAAATAATCAAAATAATCCCCACCTTAAGAGTCCTGGCTCTCAAAGTCCTAAATCACATAGCTAGTCAATAAGAAAGCCAAGACAGGAATCAAAGACCCTTTTCCTCAGTCCCAAGATCTTTTTGTTGTGGATTCAGTCTACTGTGGGCTGACACCGGGTCTTCACATCAGGTGTCACTCAAATGCAGTCATCTGCTTGAAGCTCTGTTGGAAGCTTACCCACTCTGTTGGCTCCAACCCTCAGCAAAGAGACAATGAATTTCTACAGACACATCCTACTTCCAGGGTAAAGAGTTCTCCTTCTTCCCTGTCAGGCAATCACTCAGGGTGACTGAAAAGATATCATTCAGCTGGCCTGTGCACCACAGAGGAACTGGCTCAACCATTACAGCCTGTGGGCTTAAGCTCCAATCCTCTTCCCTAAGAAGCTGTGAGTCCGAAGCCACACTGGGACTTGGTGGGGAAGCAGCTCTCACCTGGGCAAACAGAAAAGAAGGCAAGGAAAGGTAGGAGGCAGAAAGTACTAATTTTTAGAACTGTTTGAATGCCTCCTAGAGACGGAAGAAAGCCCAAGGGTTTCTAGGACAGGTGGAAGGAGTACTAGGATTTCCTTTCTTTCCTTCTAGGTTCTTTGGCTGGTCTAATAATTGAATTGACATAAGACAAATTAACAAGAAAAACAAACTTAATTGTATTCTTATGGGAACCCCACGAAGACATGACAGGCTTTCTCTAACAGTCAGATAGTTGAGGTTTATGTGTCCTCCTGAGCTAAGCAGAAGGTAGGGGTCTGGGACTTCAAATGAGAGGAAGACAATACACAAGATGAAAAAAGAAAATGTTTGGTGAACAAATGTATGCTATGCCCTGTGGAGAAATCCTTTTTATATAAAACACACACGCAACAACAACCACACACACACAAACAAGTTATCTTTGGTAATAGCTTTTTTCCTGAAATAGGCTTCCTATCTAGATTCTTTTAGGTATTCAAGGGGAGGCAAAAAGCCCTTTTGATTCTGCTAAACTTGGCTGTCTTCAACAAAAAATAGCCCACATGCCAAAGCAGCACATTCTGGGAAGGCCTGCCCTGAACCCCATCAGTTCCCTCCTCTGAAACTTCCCTGGATGTTTCATATATTAAAAACTGAGCTAGTAGGTTGCTCCTTTATTTCATTGAATTAATCTTGTAATCTTGAAATTAGGTCACTGCACTTAAACAGTAAGGTCTCATTTTAGGAGGTGGTGATCAGCTAGGATCCCAAAGTTAGGCCTATATTGTGCAAGAAATCAGGTACTTAATGTATTTCCCAGGAAACAAAAGGAAAACAATGGTCAATGATTGGAACAAATTGTAAACCAGTTTCTGAGTTCTGAGGGTAGCTAGTCAAGATTTCTAGATGTCAAGTTCAAAGCATCTTCAGATGGAGTGAAGGCAAGTGGTGGCCACATAGCCATAGGAGTGAAGATGGTCTATATATGAACTGTTGTGGTGATTTCTCTGTGGTTTATATTAGGTTGTCCAGGTATAGCTTGCATGGCTTTGGAAAAGGGCAGTTTTAGTTCTTACTGATTCTAAGTCAGAAGGGTAGAGAACAATTAGAAATGCTAGTTTGGATAATTATAGCCAAATACTGGAAGAAAGTAGAATTCAGGATCTAGGTCCATTTACAGGTAGAAAATGAAGCCTCAAAGACAATTAACAGACTAGAATGTAATTTCCATGAGTGTGTATTACAGTTTCTACAGAAATACAATTTTTCTCTCTATAATTCATTCCCATTTTTATTAAAGAGAACCATAGTTAAGTATTTAGTTTAGAAATTATCCATTTCAATCAACTTACTTGACCATTTACATAAGTGCAGCAAGAATAATGACTAACTATATAGTCTTTTTTATTTGCTTTGCTGGAGCTTTATATAAGAAATCTCAGATTGGACTTTTAACAGCTTCTCGGGGCTAAGCAGCCAAGTCAAAGACTTGCATTGGACTTTACCTATAATACCTATAGATTTGGGTGAATTTCTCTCTTATTGAGGTCCTCAAAGTCCTGAGGTTCCTGGGCCTGCCCGGACGTATCCTTCCTTACTCACCTTATAAAGGCTACTGGGAACTCTGTAAGCAAGATACCAGACTGGATTTTCAAGGGACTGGTTCAATTAAGTCAACTTTAGTTCCTTAAAGCTGTCTGTTCTTATCTGAGTCTGTGTGTTTCTCTCTCAAATATGACATCTCAGTCAAATCCTTGGTGATATAACCAATGTTTCTAACTGTATCCTGTTACAAGGACCACAAGCTGAATACGTGTAAATAACTATATTGCCATGAAAATAAGAATACTCACTAAGAGTTTACGAATTCTGGAGGATCAAGCAAAGAGAAAAAGATAAATGTTTCATCTTTGTTCACAAAAGTAAGAAAAAAAGAAAAAAAAAATTTGTAGACTGACCCAACCAGGTGGAAGCAGGTGGCACAGGGAGTGAACAAATTCACCTGAGGCAGAACAAAGTAGAGAGACATTTATCGAATGCACCGCAAGGGAACAGCAAGCAGGACAGAAGAGAATGTCTGACACAGGACAGTGGTAGGGAACTATAGTTAAGGATGGGGGATGAGGAGGTATGGAAACACATGGATTATTATTATTTTTTTTTTTTTGGTACTGTGCATAATTCCAAGTAGCCCACTTGTCAGCTAGGACATACGGATATTTGGAGGTGGGTGGCCTAATGAGCTTGTTTGCATTCAGACCTGTGGTTACTGTGGGCTCTTTTACCTTACTCAGGTTCCCATTGCTCAAGCCTGTTGCCTAAAAGAAAGATTTCCTTCAATCTAGAAAAAAACAAATCATTTTTTATTTTTTTTATTTTTTATTTTTGTATAAAACATTTAATTTATTGGTCTTTTGGGGGGGATTTGATGTATCTCCAGTGTATTACAACTGAGCCATTAATCTTGTTGCTTCATCAACATTAACTGGTTCATTTTCATGACACTGCTGAGGAATCAGCTGTTTCTGCAGAGGTTCAGGGGAAAGGCCTTTTGAGAAATTTGCAAGTTCCTTTTGTATATCTACAAAAGCTTTATTCACTCTGTTAACTTTTTCATCATTCACAATGTTTATCTTCTTAGGATTAATGGTAACTGGTTTTGCTTTGTTTTTAGACTTAAAGTTTTTTTGGCTGGCTATATGAAATACACTCCTGGACTTCTGTCCTCTTAGTTTGTTCTTGGCCATTGTCTCTCACCACACCTTCAATACCCTCGTGCAGCAACTCACGACCCAGGCGACACCATCTGCACCACAAATCATTTTTTAAACATCAGCAGTCTTTCAAACAAAAAAGTCATAAAAAACTATAATCCTCCTTCTCAATTCAGTCCCGTGTTATCAATATTTGTTCTACTTGAATTCAGTTTTTCCATCAGTTCTAGAAATTCTTACCCAGTTCAGTTTTTTTTTATTTTAAAGTTAGCAGAAACTTGTATTCTAGAATACTTTTCATGAGTCCTCTTGAAGCACTTTTGCAAACACATTCACAAAAGTTTCAGAGTGAAACAATAACAATCTGTAAGTGATCAAAGACCTAAAAATGGCCATAATTAAAGACATGATGAGAGTTTATTACAATCAATTGGCAAGGAGATTTGTTTATTTCTGTGAAACATAACATTTTAAGATAATAGCTAGAATTACGATTAATAACATATTTCTAGGAATTTCATACAATTTATAGAATACTTATATACCTATACAACATGAAGAAGGCTTAGTATTACTTCTTGTTTGATAAAACCTTCATGCAATTTAACATATCAAATACTATTTTAACATCTTCCCTTTTTTTTTGTTGTTTGTTTTAAATAAGGAGAGAGAACAAATCTTTTGCAATTTTCCAGGGTACCTGTATAAAATTACAAAGTTAGCTCAAGGCCAAAACACTTCACTGGAATTTAATTTGAGGGAAATTTGTCAAAAATATCAGAGATTTTTAACCTTTGTTCAAATAGGATCATAGGTCGCTGTGAAACAATACTTAGCTATCCATTTAACCATAGTAAAAAAGATTTCACAAGCGAATACAAAAAATTAAATGGTTGTCTAAAAAATTGTTATAATAGAGAAGACTTAGCCTTCTTAAGTAATCAAAGATCTGACAAAGACACAGAGGGAATTATTTAGACAAGACACAAAATCTTTGTCTTCGACTTATATTACATTAAAGGGGAACGAAAAACATTTTATAATCTCTTATCAAGAGCACACTAATAATTAAAGAAACTATCTTTTTAATAGAGAGAAAATTAAATTCTAATTTTTGTAGCAGCTTATTCTTGACATTCAAACTTAATTATTAAAAAAGTGTAAAAAAAAAGTTTTAAAAATGTTTATGGGACACCTGGTTGGCTCGGTGGTTGAGTGTCTGCCTTCGGCTCAGGGCCTAATCACAGGATCTGAGATCAAGTCCCACATCAGGCTTCCTGTGAGGAGCCTTCTCCCTCTGCTTATGTCTCTGCCTCTCTCTCTATGTCTCTCATGAATAAATAAATAAATCTTAAAAAATAATAATAATAAAAAGTTTTTTAAATGTTTAAAAATTTATTTAGATTTATTCTAATCTTAGCCAGCTTGACCACACATTAAAATTCCTTTCCGAAGAATCCTTTTCCACAAACCTTCTACAACTTTCTTTTTTACATTCAGATTTTGTCCTGTTTTTCCTCTTGCTCATTTTGAAATAACTAGCCTTTCTGTAGGAAAATATTACTTTTTCCTCAATAAAAATGCATTTCCATTCCTTATACCTTCTGTCACTGAAAACACATCTTTCTTTCCTTGTGTTTGGAGAAGTGTCCCTTGTTTCTAGCACCTATAATTACATATATTAGAATTTTAACCCTTAAGAACCTTGATTTTTAGGAGAATTTAAAAACAAATGATTATGAACTGTCTTTAACATTAGCATTCTGGGGCTTGGTAAATTCATGAGCACTTTTTATAATTTCTAAAAAGATATGTTTTCCCATAGTAAATTTTTCAGTATAGCACAGACTGTTTTTACTAATGGACCCAAATATCTCCAGTTCCTCTGTAAAAGAAAGTTTATGTTTAGTAATTAATGTTTTAGTATTTTATCTTATTTGGAAATGATCTAGATAATCAATAAAATTCTACCGATTAATTTACCTTAGGAAAACTTTTTTTGATAGTCACACAGAGAGAGAGAGAGAGGCAGAGACACAGGCAGAGGGAGAAGCTGGCTCCATGCACCGGGAGCCCGATGTGGGATTTGATCCCAGGGCTCCAGGATCGCGCCCTGGACCAAAGGCAGGCGCTAAACCGCTGCACCACCCAGGGATCCCACCTTAGGAAAACTCTTCTCTGTGGGAGTCACCAAAGAGAATTGGATAACTATTTTCGAATACACATCCATAAGACAATTATAAAGTTCACCTAAAATTTATTTCATTTACATCTATTTAATTCACTTGTTCTTAACAATCATACTTAGATCACTCTTGAAAATCTCAGGATTTTCTTTCATTTTAAAATTTCAGCCATGAATCAGGTATATATGAATATAAAACTCACTAGTTCATAAGTACTGGTTGGAGTAAAGTTACATTTATGTGCTCAGATGGCTGAAGCTTTTTACTACATGTGGTGAAGACTTTAAGATTTGTACTGTGTTGTTTGTATTTGTATTGTTCTTGACAGGTGATATTTAGGAGGCCATGATCTAGAATCTGGGCAAGAGAGACTATTTAGCATTTGTATTTTTAAAAGACCTCTTCCTCCCCAACTCCCCCCCCCCCTTTTTTTTTTTCAGTCTGGGCAGAGTTTTAATTACCTCAGGAGGTGTTTACATTTCAAAGACATGGTAAGATTTACATCTTTAAAGAACAGAGAAAGAATGCATACCTTGGGCCTAGAGATTAGGCTGGAGTGCTCTGTGTAAATCTTGTAGCAAAAGGGAAGCTAAAACAGGCAGTGGAGTGTGTAAGAATTTTCTGGGAAAGGTGGAGGAATTTGGGAAGTTATGGGAATTTGCTGAGATGGGGCCAGACTTTAAAAAGAAGAATTTACATTGGATGTGGACTTTAATTTTGTTCTAAATTTAATTTCTGCTTTTTCACCTAGTTAAGGGAGCCCCCAAGGCTAGCCGTTATACTTCTTTGTATCCACTTTTTAATTTGGTCTTTCCATAGATACCAATAAAATGATGTTTAAAATGAATGCTCTCTAAAAAAAAATTTTTTTTTTCACATATAGGAGCCTTCTCAATGCAAAAGACCCATTCCCTGACTATTGACAAGTAGAGTTTATTAACCTCAGTAGTAACTCAAACCCATAAGCCTTTTTATGGCTTAACCAAGAGCACAAGAGGTGTCCCACAAGAAAGTGCAAGAGATGCAGCCCTCACAAGATCTGGAAAGTTCGCTCTCAAAGTTAACCTAAGAAACTGAAGGCTTTTGTTGTCACCGATGACAAGAACTGTGTAGAGAAAACAGTCTCTTGGGAATGTGGGATGCCTTTGAAATCACTTAAAAACATAAAACTGAACAAAAATCAAATGCTTCAGTGAAGCTTGATTTTAAAGTAATCTTTTTCCTCTCTTCCACAAACCTCTGCTCCTCCCTTCTTAGCCTTTTGTTTCAAGAACCCAACCCGGTTCCACCCTAAAGACTTGACAAAGGAAGCTGGTGGTAGCACATACACAATTCCTGTCAAAATCAGCTAGAACCTATATTTCCCTATAAAGCCCCCCAGTCCCTTCCTCCAGGAGGACTTGCAGGTTTTGAAGGCCAAAACCTGTTGCAGCCTCCTTTGCCTGCCTAAGCAATAAAGCTATTGTTTCTCTGCATCCCAAACTCTATCTTCAAGTTAAATTTTGGCCCCGAAGCGCGGAGGCACCACAGACCTGCTAATCTGTGACACCAGGCAGCCACTACAGGAACAGGGCTTTCCCACCATTAACAAGACAACAAAGGTTGAGACAACAAAGGCCCTTATGGATGGGACCCCTCAAGACAAACTCCCCCGAGAGCCGGCACAGCTGAACAACATTTAAAAATGCTGTTTGTGACTTCACATCTCAGAACCCCTGACCACTTGCCTGGCCACCAGATGCACACCAGTATGGACACTCCCAGATGGCAGAGACCAGAGACAATATTCTCACTGGTCACAGAGCCAAGTTCTCAGGACATAGAACAAGGCAAAAGGAAAAACTCAGATGGTTTTTACACAGGGAACCCACAACAGAGTCCATCTAAACAGATGCCCTTCTGGTGAGAACCCTGAACTCACCAGTCTGTGAGGCTGGCTCAAACAACAGACTTCTAGGATCTATGCCTGCTTTCTACCCTGTGGTTTTTCTCCTGACAAATGTCACAAAAGACAAAGACAAAAGAAAACAATGATCATTTCTGAGATGAACGGATCAGTAGAAATCAAGAGTACTCCTAATGAATCTTTACCAGAGTCCCTATATCCAAGTAACTAGCTCACACAAATATTTTCGGCCAATCTAAATTTAGAAAAAGGAAAGGCTTATCACCTCTTTCACCTCCAACAGACCCCGCAGACAGGGATCCAGGAGGCTGACATGGTAAGAATTCTTACCTTCTGCTAGCTTCTGTCAGAGGTCCCAGGATCCCTCCCCTGTAGCAGCCCTGAAGTGAGCACTGGCCAGCCCCTGGACACCCCTATGTTAGGCACCAAAACAGTAGAAGACAAAAACTGTTCTTTCTTCCTTTCCCAATTTTTTTGGCTGATTTAATAATTAACTTGGCATAAAACATTAACAAGGGAAAAACAACTCTAATTATGTGCCTATGGGAGCCCCACAAAGATGAGAGGCTCTATCCCTTGGCAGGTAACTGAAGCTTATATGCCATCCCAAGTAGAAGGGAAATAGTGGTCTGGGTCTGCAAAGGGAAGGAAGACAATTTACAGGAAAAAGGGAAGAGCAAATGTTTGGTAAACAAATGTTTGCCATATCATACGGAGAAGTCTTCTCATGTGGTGGGGGGGAAACAAGGTTACCTTTGGTAATAGCTCTCTTCCTAGCACAGACTTCCTATTTAAATTCTTTTAGACAGTTAAAGGGGAGGTAAAAGCTATTGAGTCTGCTTGGCCTTGATTGTCTTCAGCTCAAAATAATCCACATGCCAAAGTGACACATTCTGGGGCCACCTGAACCTCATCACCTTCAGCTGGGGTTGGGATTTGAATCATACAAACCTCTCAGGACCCTTGGAACATTGGCCCAAGACTGTGGCTGTAACGAGTCTTATAGCTTGCCCTTAATTTGCTGCTGTCATGAAAATCCTTGGAAATCTTAAATCTTAATCTTGGTGGTTTAAGGAACATGAGGGGAAGGAGAACAGATATTGCTTTTGAGCCTTGCAACTGTCTGGAAAGACTAGGTTTACACTAGAAAGTTTTTGTCATCAAGGTGCAGAGGCAAGGAGACTACCCCATTGTTCAGAGAGCCAGGTAATAAACCCTTCAAAACCCAGAAAAGTAGCAGAGTGGAAGGATCCTGAACTTTGGATCCTAAAATCTAGTCCGAGCTCTATCATTTAGTAGCGATTTGGCCTCAAGAAACTTCAAACACCATGAACTCAGCTTCCTCATTTGAATACAGGGATAAAAATAAATACTTTGAAGGGGTGTTGGAGGACAAATAAAATAATGTACATAAAGTCCTTGGCTCATACCAGGTGCTCCCAAAATATTTGCTCTTTCTCTTAAACCTCGAGGACTCCACCAGTGTTATGTTTTAAAACATCCTTTTAAACAATAGAACCCTTTGTAAAATTGTCAGGTGTTCCACCTTAGAAGCTGTGAGATTTGCAAGATGTAATTGGATATCATTTTAATAACTGTATGAATTGTGTGGTCCTACTGGTCAGGAAGACTATGGAAAGAAGATGGAATTCCATTAATGTCGACAGTCATTGGAGCTAGATGGAAAAGAAATCAATACATCCTAGACAAAGGAAAGCAAAATTGAGTCATGTAGCAACTTCATGTAGAAGTTGCAGGCTTCTCTGAGTGGTCTGGACAGGGCTTAGTGGAATAAACGAGTGTAAGCAGGAGTGATAACCCTTGTAAGTAGCTGTGTGGCCACACCAGTTTGTGCAGCCCTGTATGCAAGCCGGACCACCTGTAGCAGGATGAAGTCCTGCTGTGGGCTATAAATAGGGCAGGCAAGAATCTAGGCTACAATCCTAAAATCTCTGAATTCTTCCCAAATTGCTTAGGATCACATTATTATTTCCTTAGTGGATAAGCATCTTTCAACTCTGGAAAAATTGAGAATTAAGAATAGAAACATTTATGAGAATCACACTTAGCACATTAATATCTATGTATTAAGAATAAACCTTTGCCTATTTGGTAGTATAAAAATTGAGTATTATTTGAGTACCAATTTTTTGGTACTCAAAAGAAGTTGTTTGCCCTATTATAAAATATACCTGAACTAAAAATCCCAATTTGAAATGTCTGAGTAATTTCGACTTGTATATTTCAGTGTAATCTTTCTAAGGTTATATACGATATTGGAATAGTTAAGAGTACTTCAAGAATCACCGTCTGTCTAAGTTTATTTTATTAAAATTTAAAAGCATTACTTAGAAGTTGAGAAAGCTTATTTTGTTAAGATATTGAAGGACTTCAAATGAGATTAAAATATTCAATTCATAAACGGTGTTTAAAAAGGTTAGAGTTATGTAAGTCTATAAATAGGTCTAATTATTAATCAAAGTCTCCCTTAAAAGTAATTGACAGTTACTAAACTTATAAATAGAATAATAAGATTTGTAAATCGACCTTTAAGGAAAAACTAAGTCTTTGAATTTATAATTTTAATAAGTTAAATGTTAACTTTAGAAACCAAAGATACCTCTGAATATATTTTCTCTGCATGAAATATTTGCTGTTCTTGAGAGTAAAAAAAAAAAAATCTCCCATAAGAGGAAAAAAAGAAATCCTAATAAATCAGAATAAATAAAACAGATACTCCAACTGAAAATGGAGTAGGGCCCGAGCCTGAATCCAGCTTATTGGTCTACTTTTGGCTTCTCTCATTGCCAAACTGTGCACATCCCACCACCATAGCCACCCTCTCCCCATCCACATTTGGCTTGCATGTTCCCTGTGGAGAGAGAAGCTGAGCAGCACAGGGCAGGTCAAGGGTGGAGACACACCAAGAAATGTAAAGATCATCAGTTTTGAATTCATGCAAACCTGAGACTGAGTAGCAGTCTCTGAGGACTTAGAAAAAGTATCTAAATTCTCTGACATTCAGTTTCCTCTTTTCTAAAGTGGAATTTTTTTAAATGCCTATGCCAAGGGTCATTAAGAAAAGTATATGCAATCCTGTATTTTCTTAACTTTCACCACTAGCCACTGGGGGTATGATTGTGAACAAGACACAACCCTGCCCTCAAGAATAGCTAAAGTGATGATTTTATTTATGATTAGTGCTCAGCCAAGGGCTGCTACATCTACAGCTCATCGTCACATGGAGGGAATCAACACTGCCACTGAGGTCAGAAAGATCTGAGTTAGAGCCCAGCAATGCCACTTACTAGCTATATAACTATGGCCTCTGAGCCTGTTTCCTCTTCTGCAAATGTGGACAACTGACTGTAATACAGAGTAGTTGAGGGAATCAAACAAGATGGTGTGTGTGTGTGTGTGTGTGTGTGTGTGTGTGTGTGTGTAACCTCTGGCACAGTGCCCAGCATATATAGGAGATTCTCACTGTATCGTATATCCTACATGCATATGACCAGTTTCTCCTGGCCCCATTGTACTGCACAGAAACCTCAAAGTACAGGGCTAACCCCAAGTCAATGTCTTGTTGACCTCCAGAGATATAGAGAATTTTGGAATTGATACTAGCCAGGAAGCCTGGCATTCTCTCCTGTACCCATGGCCCTGACTGACCCTGAAGAACCAAGTCGTTAGGCTGGAACAGATAGCCCAACATCTGGTTCCATTCAATTTCTCTCCATTTCGCCTCCTTAGAAGTTCATATAAAAAGCTGCATCCATACCTGCCCACTGCTAACCCCAGCTGTTTTTCTTCCAAAATTTCCTAGTGGAGATATTGGCTGTGATCTTCACATTGCATTCATTTTTCTGGGCACCTACATAACTTCACACACCAAATTTAAAGGCCTTCTCTTGGCCTAATAGTGATAGGTCTTTAGGAGTGGTGTGAAGGCTGGTCAGTCTAGAATTCACATTGAACCCTCAGCAAGATGCTCCTAGTACCAGCAAGATACTCCCCCAGCAAAAGTACTTCTTTTTAGAGCTTCCATTCCTGGACACAAGCTTCTCACCCAAGTAGCAAAGTTTTGAACCCAGGGACTGCTGGAACAAAATTCTCAGTAGTCCTCTTTGCCAGAAACATCTTGCCATGCTTCCCTGGTAGGAGGTGTAGGGAAGGAACACTTTTCCTTTTTCTTTTTCCCTTCTAGGTTCTTTAGCTGGCCTGATAATTAAATTGACATAAGACAGATTAACAGGAGAAAAACAAATAAATTTGATTTTCTACAAACAGGAACCCTGAAGCTATTAGGCTAAATGACAGACAAGCTCCTAAGCCAAGGAGAAGAGGGAAGGGATCTTGGTTTCCAAAGGGAAGTAAGACAATCCACAGGAAGATGGGAATAGCAAACATTTGGTAAAAAAAAAAAAAAAAAATGTGTGTATTGTGCCATGAACTGATAATGGAACACAGAGAGGAGTTCAAACAAACAGGCCCCTCCAAACTCCTCCTAGCCTATCACATCTAGCCCAGACTCCTGGTGGTTATCTCTGGTGATAGCCCTCTCTGAGACCAGAACCCCCAACTAAATTCTTTTAGGCAGTTAAGAGAAAGGTAAAAAGCTCTTCCTGAGTCTTTCAGGCCTTGATTTTCTTCAGCTTGAAATAATCTACATGCCAGAGTGGCACATTGTGAGGTGGCCTACCTTCAATGCCATCAAAAGCAAACCCCCAAATCATGGAGCTACTTGGACTGTCGCCACCCCCCTTGGGTTTCCATTCTTTCCTCTCCTATTTTCCCCCCACTTATACACAAAAGGAATGATCCAATCATATTTCCAGAAAGGCTACCCTGATACCTGAACCCTCTAAGCCAAGATACTATTCCTTCTGTCCAGGGAGAGAGAGAGAGAGAGAGAGAGAGAGAGAGATTACCATGGATGTTTGCTTTGCTGTCTGCTTCCAATCACCCTTCTGGTAATGATACCTGGAATTTCCTCTGAGGAAACCCCACTCCACTCTCTGTCCAGATGCTTGGGTGAAGCTGCCAGGGTGAGCCTGGAGAAGGAGAGTCTTCTTCAGTCTGGGATTCTGTAGCAAAATACTATAGATTGAGTGGCTTAAGCAACAAGAACTTATTTCTTACAGTCTGGAGGCTGGGAAGTCCAAGATCAAGGTACCAACTGGTTTGGCTCCCCATGAGGACTCTCCTCTTGGCTTGCAGATGGCTGCCTTCTCACTACATTCTTACATGGCAGAAAGAGGAAGCTCTCTCATCTCCTCTGATAAAGGTGCTAACCTCATCACGAAGGCCCTATCCTCATGGGCACAGCTAAACTTAACTGAATCCCAAAGGCCCCTATCTCCAAATATCATCACACTGGAGGTTGAAATTTCAGCATATGAACTGAGGGTGGAGGGAGACAACTCAGACCATAGCAGAGAGCCTCACACCGCCCCCACTCCAGAGCCTGGTTCAGAGCCAAAGACCATAATCAGAGCCAATGAGGCCAAGCCTTCGCTCCTTCTCAGGACAACTGAAACCTGGGACAATGAGGTCTGAGCTGTAGGCAGGCATCTGGACATCCTACAGAGGACAGAAAAGCTGACAGAAAGAGAGAACAGGTCCTAATGACATCTGGCCTGAAGCCAGACCTACCTACCCTTCTCTATGCTTTAAATTTTGTGAGGCAAAATAATCCCTCTTGGCTTAGGCAATTTAGGTTAAGCTTTTATGACTTGCAATCAGAGAAGTCCTAACTTTTGCACATCTATACCAATTCCCTCAGTGGTGCGCTAAAGAGAACTTCGTGAGGACCAGTTGTTAAAGTTTCAGGAATTGTGCAAACTAGGTGTTACACATGGCCATCACTCATAATTAAGTCATGCAAACACTTAGGAACAATCAATAAAATACTCAAAACCCATCACTTCCTAATAAGTTCACAGTTACTTGTGCTTTGAGTTTATTTCCATCCACTTTATGTGCATGGTGGAAAAACTGTCGAGAGGTGTGCTGCTGCGCACCTCTTCCCAGGTCCACATTCCGTGGGGTCACTCTGGTAGACTGACATTAACAGGGCAGAAAGATTTGGGGACCACCATAATTGACAAACACTGCAAATTGAGGCCTGACTTAATGGTTTGTTGGATGCCTGGACTTAAGGAAATAGTGCACAGCGTGTCGATGACGTAAACTAAGTTGAAAGTGCTTCATGTCTGTAGCTGTTAAATTGTGACCAGAACAAAAACTTGAGGGATATTCCTCCAGTATTTGAAAAGTATTATTTGATTGAGCTAAGAAGATTTGCAGCCACCGCCACAGCCTGGCAGCGCTGTCCTAGTCTTCAAAAGTCCAAAGGAACAGGACACAGACAGCCTTGTGCACAGAGGACTCAGAGCTCAGGGTGATTTGCTCTAAGCCAAATACTACAGAAGAGACAGCAGTAAAAGACATTGCATCTGTCATCAAGAAGTGTAGAATTTAATTGTAAAGACAAGCCCAGCACCCAGAAAATACAGTAGAGTCTCTAAGTCAGGGATGACAAATATCTGTTACGCACGCTGCCTCCTCCCTGTCCACACCTACGTGAATAAGTGCCGGCGCTCTGCCCTGAGCCAGGATGTGACTCCAGCATCCTGCCCAAGAGAGCAGTCCAGGCAGCCACGGCAGTGCTCACCGGGGGGGGGGGGGGGCGTTACACAGGAGCACCAACCATGGGACAGCCCGGGGTAGAACAGGGGAGAACCAAGCTGGAACTGCAATACTTAGAACGGCTTCATGGAAAAGAAACTTGAAAGGGGTCTTGGAGGATGGGTAAGGAACTTGTTAGAAATGCAAAGTCCCAGGCCTCACCCCAGGTCTGCTGAATTAGAAACTCTCACAGTGGCCCCAGGACTCTTGTTTTAACAAGCCCTCCAGGTGGTTCTAGCATCCTGACAGGAGAGAACCACTGGACTAGGCCCCGGCTTCCTCTCCAGCTGCTGTCTTCCACATGTCACTCAGGTCGAGCTACAACAGCACCAGGCAGTAGGTGGGCGAGCTAGAACATTGATCCTCCTTACATGGCTGAGAAGAGCACTTCAAAGACATTGCAGGGCTCACCCAGGCCCACGCTGCTGATGTGCAGCGGGGCCTGGGCTAGGGCCAGGTCTCCAGATGCCAGAGCAGTGTTATTGCCATCAGCCCTAAGGTACGAGCACGATGGCGTGATTCCCTCCAGCCCCCAGCCTCCTAATTTCCTCTCTCACCTTCCCGAGGAGTTGGCCAGCTTCCTGGCAACAGGCTGTGAAGAAAAGCCCTGTGGGGTGATGACAGCTGCCTGACAGAAGGAAGGCGATAGGGCCTGGTGCGCGGCCCCCACCATGCTCATACCTGCAAGGATTGAAAGTGAACTTCAAAGCCAGCACCACCCAGCCGGGCCCCGGCATCCAAAAGCCTCAACTCATCAGATGCCATGGCCCAGGGCTGGCCAACGGCAAGAATGTGGAAACGCAGCCTCCAATGAACCCCAGGAACGGAGCCATGAAAGCTGGTCCAGGATGCAGCTCTTTGTGCCAAGCCCTCGCAGGCAGAAATGATCAGGTTTAAGGAGGAACTATCCCCAATCCAAGGCCGAGCTGATAGGTCAGCCTGGGGGGAATGGAAAGGCCATGGTCTCTGGAGTCCCACATCCCTGGGCTTAAAACCAGTTCTGCTGTTTACAAGCCCTGCAGACCAGACTCCTTACCGTCTCTGAGGAATCCCTCCCAACGCAGATCAGGAACACTAATACCCACAGTTTGTGTGAAGGAAGCGAAATAACATATGCAAAAGTGCTGGCAAAGCCTTTGGCCCTTTCCTTCTCTCGGTCTTCCCTTTGGGAGTCTTCTTTCTCCATCTCCATGGATCCTGAGAAGGGCATGCCAAGTCGCTAATGAACCAGGCTGAAGGGGAACAGCTCTGCCTAGAGCAGAAGACAACCTCTAAAAGTACCTTATAGCAATTAGATCATAAATCTGTCTTATGCTGAAACTGTATTTGTGGGCTGCGAGCTCTGTTAAGAGTGTATCCTACTGCTTTATCCAGCATTCAGCACTCACTACGCACACTAATGATTACTTTGAAACTTACGCAATATTGGGCATGAAGAAATTAATCGGGGATTCTCCAGAATTCTCCAATCTTCTGAGATGAATCAATAATCCTCAGTAATCAGTAATTCTCTGGCAACTATAGCCACAGGCCAAATCCAGCCAAGCACTTTTTTGGTAAATAAAGTTTTATTGGAGCACAGCCATGCTCATTTATCCACATCTTATCTGTGGCCGCTTTCACACTACAAAGGCGAGGTTGGACTGCGAGGGCTAAGATATGGACTAGCTGGCCCTTTATGGAAAATTACCAACTGTTGCTCCAAAAGAAAGCATAGATAAGTTGAACTGTTACAGTTCAAGCTCTCCAGGAAGTAGGAGGAAGAGTTTAGGGTTCAGGATGTGAAATAGGGAATGCTTCTGGGATCCACACTTCTGGAAGGGAGAGAAGGGAAGCAGTGTGGGCACAGGGAGATGCAGGTCCAGCAGCCTCAGCTGATTCCACTGGGAATGTTGGAGCAAATAACCCCTCAGAGTTATTGGCCCCCCTGAATGGGCCCAAATAGCTGCACTTTTATCCTCTGCCTTGATAGGTCATTAGAAGTGGGCAATCCCTTGGAATGTGTGCCCTTGAGTGAGGCAGCTCCCAAAGGGGCTGACTGCTGGAGACTGTTTCCCGACATCCCTCCCAGAACCGAGGGCAACAAATCCTCCTTCCAAAGGGACCTTGGCAGTGCATCGCCATGCCCAGCACAGCCACAGCCATCCAGGCTTTCTTTCTTTCTTTTCTTTTTTTTTTTTTTTTAACATAGAATGCTTCATGAATTTACAGGTCATCTTCGTACAGGGGCCACACTCAGCCTCTCTAGATCATTCTAATTGTAGTAAATGTGCTGTTGAAGCGAGCACCACCTGAGCTTTCTAAGGTTTTCCTCCATCACCTTCCAGAAGTGCCCCTGCCTCTACACCAGGTGGTCAGCCGTCTTCTGAACCCCCTATGGAAATGGCAGGTGTCATCAGTGGGACACAAAGTCAAAGTGGATGCAAGGTGTTCAGAATAACAACTAAAATATCACCTTAAATTTATTTCCAATAATACTCTTGAAAAATTTTATGTCCATAAGCTTTATTGGAAATCATAGAGAAACAGCCTACGACTCTACAAATGTCACTCTCAGGAAAAGTGGACGTTCTATTTCTATCAGAGTCACATGGAGATTTTTTGATAGATTGGTGAGATCTAAGATATATGATGTATATAAGATATAAAATGTTTTATAGGGATCCCTGGGTGGCGCAGCGGTTTAGCACCTGCCTTTGGCCCAGGGCGCGATCCTGGAGACCCGGGATCGAATCCCACGTCGGGCTCCTGGTGCATGGAGTCTGCTTCTCCCTCTGCCTGTGTCTCTGCCCCCCCTCTGTGTGACTATCATAAATAAATAAAAATTAAAAAAAATAAATAAATAAAAAGATTTAAAAAAATAAATAAAATGTTTTATATAAAAGAGATAAAATGAGAGAGAAGGTACAAAATGTCACTGCTCATTAGGGCAATAGCACAAGAGTAAGAGATCTGCAGTATACAAACCTAGGTTCAATTCCCCACCTGCCACTTACTCTGGACAATTCCTTTACCCGCCCCTCCCCCAATGTTTTTGCTCATCTATAAAACAGGACTGTGATATTCTACCCACTTCACAGTGTTGTCACAGAATCAGAAGAAACAATCTATGTGAAACAGTGATGAAATCTAGAAAATTCTCAAAAAATATTTTTTGTCTATGTCTTCTGTAACACCTCCTTCATTCCTGTCTTATTCTACTCAGATATTTGTTTTAGTTTTTTTTTTTTTTTTAATTCTTCTTTGGTCTTACGAAGTATATCCCACCCATGTTGTCCCACCATGATTTCCTGAGCAAAAGTCGCCAGGTATACTACAGTAAAATCTAGGGCTCACCTACATTCTTTCCGTGTCTCAGTTGGCACACCTGTTCTGTCAATGAGTCATTATCCTCTCTGCATTTCTTCTCTCTTTCAGACTCTTTCTTCACTCCATGAATGCATATAGTAATATAGGTCACTTGTTTCTTGGGTTGCATTAGCCAAGGGGAAAAGAGCACCATAATAATAGGATAATCCGCATTACTCAGATTCTGCCAACTTCTATTTAATCTATCAAAATATCCATTTACCAGGTAAAGTCCCTCATAACTGGGAGTTCTTAGAAAGTGCTTGCCCACTGCCATATTGCCCAGGCCTCTCCGCTACTATGGGGCCCCTTCACTTCTGCTCTAAGTTTGTAAAGCTCCATGAATGTGTTCTGGCTCTGCTCTTGGATGCCTGATGCTCCTTCGGAGCAACGTCACCAACAGGGCTGGAGGTCAGTGATGATGCAGCCCAGTCTGAGGAGAATCACTCCCCGCGACCTGTTGCCAAAACAGGACTGTCTGCTCCTCCTCGGTCTCTTAAGACTTTTATCCCAGCCCTCTTTCAATTGCATTTCCTTCATTGTCTCTTTCAGCTGCAGTCCCCCTTCCCTCTCCTTAGAAGTCAGGGGGCAGGTGCTTGTAGTGGGGCGGGAATGGCCCTGGACAGCTGTCTGAGTTTCAAACTCCATCCACTTCAGAGAACCAACCTCCTCCCAGATACCTGTGGCGCCATCACTGGGCCAAGCATGCTCACCTGGTTTCCAGCTTCCCTCACAAGAACCCTGGTTCCTTGCTGCCACATATGCCCATCTGATCAACAAATATTTGTTAAGCAAATACACAGGCAGGCCCAGTGTCAGACTGTGTATAACTGAGACCCTAAGGGAGCATGTCTTTATACTTCTAGGGCCTCTTCCTTTACTTAGGCTTTCAACAAGTGTATTTGGCAGCTACTGTAAAAGAGACTTTAAGCCCTGTGTAGTAAAAGGTGAATAGGACACAGTAGCTGTTACCTTCACTGGGCTTATAATCTAGTAGCAGATATAGGAAGTTCACAAACAGCCATGATACAAAGCAAAACACAGTAAGTGCTACAGTCAGTGTTTCTGGTGTTCAGAAAAAGAAAACTGCATTTATTAAGCACTTTCATTGCTCAGGCATCTCTAAGTCCCAGAGAGAGGAGGAGGGAAGGATAATAGTGTATATGTGTGAGTATATTTATAACATGCATATTACAAATACATAATAGTGCATATATTTTTTTCCATTTGAAGTTTATTACCCCCATTTTACAGGTGAGCATCTCCATCTCAAAGTAACTCAGTAACTTGCTCAGAAAGGGATCTTTGTCAATGGCAACATTTGGAAAGTTTTAACAAAAGAAGTATCATCTCAGCTTAACGGTTTGGTGGAATTTTAATTTATATGTGTGATTCTTAGTACAAAAGTAATACATTTTAATTGTAGACATTTTAAAAATATAGAAAAGCACAAACATACAAGTTAAAAAAAAACCATAAAGCCTACCACCTCAATATAAAAACACCATCAACATTTGGGTGCATATCCTTATAAACACTTTTCTACTGATTGGTGTATCTAAAGGAACACACTGTTTAGTCACCTGTGTTTTTATAAATGACCTTTCATTTAATCTTTACAATCTTATTCGTCCGTGAAAAGTAAGCAGTGTTATCAATCCCATTTTATAAAAATAGCTTGAGGGACAGAGAGTTTAGCTTGTCCAAGTCACGTGACAAAGCCAAAATGCACATTCTGAATGTCTTTCTCCAGAGTCCATGCTCAGCTTCCTCCAGCTGCCTCCCAGCCCCTGAGCTGCACCATGGAGATGGTAGGACATGGAAAGGGAAGGTAGGAATCACTGGGAGGGATTGGTCTTAAAGAAATACATGCAACCTGATTCCAGACTCCAGACCCCAGTCACACTCCACCCCACAGACAAGGAAATGTAACCCTGTAGACAACAGACAAAGAAGGAACAGTGGGCACAGTTCGTCTTGGGACCATTGGGATCCTTGATTGGGATTTGGTGATTGCTTCTATCTAGGGCATAAAGAAAGGGGAGAAATTTTTAAATGACTAATTTTTCCACCCTGGGTAGTTGGAAGAAGGCTGATCTCACAAATAATACCAGTCCCATAACCTGTTCGACACTACATGTAACCTCTACTAGGCAAAAACTATTCCCTCTGTTTAGACTCACCCCTAACTTCAACAGGACTCTATGCACCATGTGATCCAGTGAGGTCTCATCAAATCTATAATCCAGGTCACTAAGGAGACCTAGCACTGGCTGAAAATCTCATGGGAGCCAGCACGGGGGCTGGAGCACTTCATTTGTGCAAGCCTGGGCTTACCCACACTGTGCTTTCCCACAGTGGCTTGTCTGATCTGAAACAGGCACCAGGCTAAAATGTGGTCAAGCAGAATGGTCCCCTCCCCACTCCACACCAAGTGGACTTCAGTTCTGCCCTAGCAGGGATGGGAACAACGAGTCTTTGCCAAAAGAAAAGAAGAAATCAAAACATAAAATGTACTTCTTCCCTGGGCTGCATGTTCCTGGCTTGACTTATATCACTTACATAACAGTGATATTATTTTTTAGAACAGCACAGAGAGTTTCAGGCAAGGCCAGAAATGCCAGCCTGCGATTTGGTCCCCTAGAGTTCTGACACCAAAAGAAAGAGAAAGACATGGCTGTGTGGGAGTCAGGAATGTCTATTCTGATTCCAGCCTTCAGACCCTAGCCTCACCCTGCCCCACAGACAAGGAAATGCAACTCCGTAGACAAGGGTAGAAGAGGGACTTTGAGGCAAAGAAGCAACAGTGGGCACATTTCTTCTTGGGACTGTTGGGATCCTTGAACCCTTTTCAGGTCTGGCTGATAGTTCATCTTTGATGGAGAAAACAGTGATTCACTGGACAAAGAATTCTGCTTCAACTACTAGCTGAATACACAGCACCCAACTCCACCATCCACATCCCCCAACCCCAAGATAACTTATTCTATTTATTTTTTTCTCTCAGGTTTTCTAAACCTTGCCACTTTCCAGAAATTCACCCTCAGGAAGCTAATTTTTATATAAATGTGAATTTGTTTTCTTTCTTTCTCTATTTTTTTTTAATCAAAGCTGCTCTCCATTTCCGGATGACATTTGATGACCTGCATCAGTAGAAAACATTAGCTTTGCCCTCTTTGACTCTAAAAACTTGGCAACAGAGTCAAATTCTCTCCAGGTCTCTCTAGTGTGAAACTTCCTGTAATCCTTTTCCCTAACACATACCACAAATCACTCACACAGATGCTTCAGAAAGAAGGCCAGGCCCTTAGAAATATCCTACAGAGAGCTTCTTCAGTCCTGTTTCTTCTAAATTCTTTTCAGTTTCTGAACCCCCTTTGCTCTTTCCTCTACATGGTAGCGCATTGAATCAAACCAGCATGTCCTCTACCGTGTACTAAGACAGATAGTGCCCAATAAATATGGATGGAAAGAGCAATTGTGAATGAATCCCTTCCCATCTTTTCCTGTTTCATTCCTTTTCTTCGTATATCCTTGTTGCTGACTATGGGCTTCCACCTGAGATCTATACGTGCTCACTGAGACTGAGCAACTTGACCCTTACCCATACCAGCGTCTAACACGTCTTTTATCAAAAATGTCTTAACAAACTTCATCGCACCCATACCAATGAAAGCTCATTTTCCTTTTTCATTCAATAGTAAATAATTATTGGCCACCTACTCTGTTCTGGGCATCACTCTAACAAAACAGATAAGAGTCCCAAATACCAAGGAGCTTACATTCTAGTAGCAAGAGACCAACAACAGCAAATAGATAAACCAATAAACAATATACTCAGAAGAAAAATAAAGCCGAGTCAAGGGACAGAGTGATGGAGGTTGGCTAGGCCTTCTCCAAACCTTCATAAAAATAGTCACTTGTCCCCATATATATCAAATGCCTAATCCTCTCACTCCTTTGGCCTCAGGCATGGATGCATTGAGATAGCAGATCCACAACATCTGTTTCGGCCAACCAGCCCTCAAATGAGAAGAGTAACAATGTCCACTTTGTAAGGATTGAACGAAGTAGGTAATCCTTGTAAAGTGCTTAACGTAGTGTCTGGTACACAAAGCATACTAAATAAAGGGCAGCCAGAAAAAAATGGGAAGGAGCAGGAGCCACCTTTGGCAAAGGCCATCTCATTTGCGCTAATTTTAGCTTACTCTCCATATTATTTGTGCTTCCTTCAGGCAGCCCATAGCTTTATGAGCAATTGACCCTTGAACTGAGAAGCTGCTCCAGATAAAGACCTTAGCTGGAAGTGACATGATAAATAAATAGCACGGGTTAGAGAGGAATGCAGGCCGAACTTGACAGTAGCTGGCATGTCTCACTTTTCTCCCTGGAGCTTCTTTTCACCCGCTGGAACACCCTAGTCTTCTGACATACAGGCAAACCTGGAAGTGAGGGAGATAATACTTTGACCAATGGGAACAGTAGCCAATAGATAAGCTACTCTCCTTCTGGTCTTAAGACAGAAGAATCTGAAGCTCCTTCTCTAGTTTCTCAGAGGCTTTCCGAGGAACACAGGACTTCAATCACCCATGGCAGCAACCAGCTCCATGATACCTACTACCATCTTTCCCTGTTCAGTCTCATGGTCCCAACCCAACTCCTGATCATTAGAATCACTTCCCAAAATAATTATCTTTACAGGACCCTCATATGGGGAAGAACTCAGGCTGAGACAGGCATACTATCCATGAGGTGATCTTTCCTTTCAGGTTCTACCTCCTAATATTAGATACGTCTAGTGTTTATATGAAATTATCTGAGAGGTAGTCTTTTCCTCATAGCTTCTTCAAGTTAGAAGGTCTCCATTATCAGATTAACCCACAGTTTCTCTACCAAGGATCTCTTAAACTGCTCTTTCAGTGTGTATTTGGCTCCAGATTGGCCAAACTGATCATTACTGGTTTTTAATATGTAAGAAAACCCCAGATTCATATCACTTGGTACAGAAATCCTCTTTGGTCCAAAATGTTTGGACCATTGCCTCTTTTATAGAACACAAGATCTTAAGTTGTTTCAAATTGGAAAACTCATTTGGAGGGTGGCAACAAACTTCTGTATTTTAGGGTGCAGCCTATCCCTTAACTCTGGAAGCAACATCTTGATGAACATTTGATGAATATATATACCCACACATATGCATATGCTTCAGACTGAGATGTAAAATATTCTGTTTGGGCATATAAATGGAGTATAACTAGCAAAACTATTTATCTGCAGCATGAGATTTTTTTTTTCCTAAATCGAGATTTAAACTGTCTTATAACTAAACTTTTTTATTTGCCCTTGGGAAGAAGCAAAGAGACAACAGCTTGGAAAAGCAACAAGATGGCAAGTAGTGACCAGCAGAAGTGGAGCGCTGCCCCAGAGCCAGAGACTATCAGACTGCCCGGCTGGAATGGGAGGGTTAGGGAAGCAGCTTCCTTAAGGTTCCAAAAAATTACTTGAGGATGAAATCCTAATGAAATACTGAATTTCTCGGTGACAATAGAATAGAGACCTAGACTCTTGTTATGTGGGCATTAACACCTTCTAAATGTGGAAAGACCCACTAATATCTTGATTACCCATTATCCTCAGCACTCTTACAGCCCTTTCTTTTCCCTCCTCATGAGGACAAGAGAAATCAAGGTTCTACTAACTCAGAACCATGTCTTAAGCTTTACAAGTATTTGGTAAGAATTTATGGAGTGAATGGATGAAATAAACCAACCTCTCTCAACAAACATAAAACTATCTAAATATTAAGTAAGAAAGTATAAAAAGGAGAAACAGGGAGTTTTTGTCAACTACTACTCAATCTCCTTTCTAGCATTTCTCAGTGGGCTCCTGTAACCATTAGTTCCTTGGTATGCAAGCAAATGATGGCGTGTGGAGAGAGAATACGTTAAATAGTTTAGAAATACTGGTTAAATAAAGTAAAAAGGGCTTTGCTATTGTTAGGTTTTTTTAAAGTATAGGAATTCTCAGCTTTTAAAGCACTAACACATACTATGAGAGTATATATCATGTTCCGTTTCTACCTAGATGTTTGACCCTTGAACAACACAGGTTTAAACTGCATGGATCCACTTAAATGCAGATTTTTTTTTCAGTAAACGCAGTACAATACTGCAAATGTATCTTCTCTTCCTTATGACTTTCTTGATAACATGTTCTTTTCTTAAAAAAAAACCATTCTTTTCTCAGGCTTACTTCATTGTGAGAATAGTATATGATACATAAAACATACAAATTATGTGTTAATCTACCCTTTGTGTTATCAGTAAGGCTGATAGTAGTCAAGAGGAGGCTATTAGAAGTTAAGTCTTTAGGGAATCGAAAGCTATATGTAGATTTTAGACCACACAGGTCAGCACCCCTAACCCTGCATTTTTCAAGAGTTGACTATATTTAATCATAACCTTTTTTTGGGGAAAACATCTTACAAGATAGTTTTCTTGGGTATACAGTTCCCTGAACACACTTGGGGAAACCTTGGTTCGGCATCACCCAGATTTCTCTTTGGCTTTTGATTCATGTTTTTTCCGGGCCACCACATAGCCCTCAGACATAGACCATTCTGTACTCATTCTGCTTACAAAGCTCCTTATGTAAGTGTAAATCACTGAGTGTTCCCAAATATCCTTACTTCTGCACCCCAACTTTGAAGTTTAATTTAGGCCTGGTCCACCAGGAGGAAGGTCTTCTCAGACATCTTAATTACTAAGAGTCTTACAGAATCCCTTAATTTTAAACCATAGCCTATAAAACAAGTCATCTACCCATTCATGCATCAAAAATATGTACAAAGAACTTTTTATGCACAAAGCACTTTGGGGATAAATAGTTACATGACACAGATCCTACCCTAAGGTAGGTTTAATTTGATAATAACTGTAACTTTAAATTAAAAGGCTTGGGATGAAGTTAACCTGATATTGTGGTCTTGGGCAATTACTTAACATTTCTATTTGTTCCACATCTGTAAAATAGAGATAATTATATCTACTTTCCCTCTTTGTCATGTTGATCAAATACAATAAGTACTCAAAAATATCTAGCATAGTGCACATTCTGGCACTAGAAACTGTAATAGCATTAATAGTGAGAGAACGCCTTGGAATCTATACAGCAGCCTTACCCAGAAACAGGCCTTGTCCTCATCTGCTTCATTGAAACCTCCAAAAGCTGCCCAAATCACTGAGCAAGGAGCATACACTGGGGAAATGCCACCACCTATACCAGTATACACCCTCCGTCTCCATGTATTGTTTGCTAGCTGAGGCAATAGTGAACCAAAGAGGAAGTTGCCTTAGCCAAGCCTGGCTGGTTGGTCTCTCTAATCCCCTAGCCTGGCCCAGCCTTTGTGGTCTGGCCTGGTTTTCACAGTTATTTTCAACAAATTTTCACAGAATTAGTAGGGCATTTTTTGTCTTTATCTACTTTTGACAAGTGAGTAAACGTAGGCTCTGAAAAAATAAATGCCTTGGCCAAGATCACCCTGCAAAGCTAAGATGACTCTATTTCATGAGGTCACCAGCATATAAATAACAAGAGAAAAGGTGGAAGGTTAAGAGGCTATTGTATTAATCCAGGCAAGGGGTGAGCCATTGCTACCATGGAATGGAGAAGAAAGAAAATAATGAAAAGGTAAAGTCAACGTTTTTGACAGCAGGGAAACCTGGGAATCCTACAGTGTCTGTTAATTTCCCGCCATTCCTCCAACTACCTCCTTCCTTGTCCCCAAAAGAAAAGCACATTCTGGCTAACAAATATGCACACAGAGATATCCATGCTTGATTCAGTCTTCCACCACCAAATAGGAATGTTATGTTGATTTTTACACAATCCCTGCCCTCAGAGAGTTAAAAATCAGAAGGGGAAATGAGAGAGATCACATAAAGAGCATAAAGCCAAAGGCTCTGTCACACACAATCTGGCTACCTGGACTCCACGGTTGGTTCTGCCATTAAATTACTATGTGACCTTGGAGGAATCGCAGAGCTTCCATTGGATCACATGGTCTTCACTCATCACTCATCCATTCATATATTCAACAAGTATTTTTTGTTTGCTTACTAGGTGCCAATACAACAGTAGGTACTAGGACTACAAATGTCCCTGAACCCAAGGAAGTTAGAGGCAAACACCCAGATAATTCCAACTCTATATCAGACTCCTCTCCCTTACCCCCACGACCAGTCAGTCACTGGTCACTCCTACCCATTTTACCTCCAGAACATATCTGGAATCCACTCATGTTTCAGCCCCTCTCCGCTACCATCCTAGTGGAATCCAGGACTCATGAACTCAGGTTTGATTGATTCCATCACACAGCAGAAGCCTGATGAGCCAGAGAAGGGCTCAGCTGTGGTTAGCCACCCTTCCTCAGAGCCCTGCCTACTCCAAGAGTAAGACCAAGTCTTCTGGGCAACCAGCACCTTGCGCGCAAAGGCAAGGAGGCCAAGAGCTTTAAGAAGGACATCCTTCAATGCTTGAACATGATATCTGCATTCCAAAGAAACCACAGATTATTAAAAAATCACATTATGCACATAATTGTTTCAAAGGGAGGGGAAGTGAAAAGCCAGAGAGTTTAAGTACCACAATAACAAAGTTATGTTTCCTGCAGGAATTTTAATAATAAAAGTGTTTTTAATAGATTTAAGTGTTTAGCTATAAAACCACTACATCATTATGTAAATCCAGTCTTTGATGATTCTGGCTTTTCTGCTCAAGAGGAATAGCTGTTCTTTTTTTCTATCATATCATAGCTTTTTATCATTCTTTTGAATGGAAAACAAAACAACGAACCTCTCAAACAAAGCACATCGTCTTCCCACATACAAACCCAGTTCCCCAGCACAAAAGAAAACTTGCCTCAGTTTCCTGGTCTGTAAAATGAGGCCAGTTAATAGGACCAACTTTAAAGAGTTATAAAAAGGGTTGCATTGGTTTGTGTTTGTAACGTGTTTGGGGCAGTGTCCAGCATACAGTGTATGCTGTAGAAGTGGTGCTAAATTAAATTAATTACTAGATAGATAAATCATATATCCAATTCCTGTTATGAAAATACTTGATTTGGGAGAACTAGGTCAAAAACAAAAAAATAAAATAAAAGGGAAAGGGTAGGAAATGAGTCTATTAATATAAGCTATACAAAAAAGGTGGTCAGAATGTGATCCCCTCTGGACATAAACTATATCAGACCAAATACACATATTCCTAAATGTGTTATGTACGTGTATACATATATCTACATACACCTACATGTATCCGTAGTTTAACTCCTAACTGTCCTACTTAAAAACCAGAGTCTGAATCAGAGGCAAAAATGAGAAATTAATTAATTGCGCCCTACTTCTCTCTATAATAACACACAAGAGGTTACAAACCTCAAATTGGGTTCAGTCCCAGAATTTGGTCAGTAAATTGAAAACAATAAGAACATAAAATGACTGAGATTCTCCATCTGCAGAAATAAACCACTCAGGAGATGGTTGTAAATGTGCTGTTGATGGGAGTAGGGCTTCTCCCCATTTTCCGTCGAAAAGAACAGGATGCCTCACAAATTTAATTAAGGACACTACAGTCTCCCCCAAGGTCCAATCAGAGTGACCCCAGGGTGCCTCTCCCAGGAAAACACGTTCGAATGTGGTTTATGGTAACCTATTCAGTTGAATTGCAATGAATCTGAGGTAATGTTGTGTTGTCATAACAGAAGGTGGGGGTCCAGAGGAGTCGGGAAACTGAAAGCAAAGCAGTGAAGCTCTGAGTGTCTCCACCACAGCCCAGGGCTCTGTTTCTAGATCATCAGTCCTGTAGGATTGAAGCATCCCTCCAAGACGGCCAGTGACCTTTGATTTAATTAAGATCTTCAAGGAAAATGAAAACTGTCCTTCAGTGTCTTCAGTAGTGGGCCTTGCAAAGATAAATTCCCTCCCTTGGTTCCATAACTAGAACCACCATTGCTGTAAATTTAAAATTTTAATTGGTAAAAGAGTCAATTCTGTAGACAGGCTGCGTGAGTTTGAATCCTAGGTCTAGCCTTTAATGCTTGGAAGACATTGAACAAACCATTTAGCATCTCTCCGTCCTCAGTTCCTCACTGACAAGGGGGATACTAAGTACCTGCCTCATGGGCTGTTGGGGGAGATCGCAATAGAATAATCCAGAGAACATGCTTTCTATTTTGTGCCCCATAAATGCTAGCAAGCTTTATTATTGGTTATTGAATTCTTCCTGTTGGCCTGTTTATATCCTAACTGATCATCATCCTTCTGTTTGAACACCTCTGGGTAAACCACTGAAATCAAATCTTATTTTTTTTGCTTGTTTTTATTTAAATTCCACTTAGTGTAATATTAGCTTCAGGTGTACAATATAGTGATTCAACAATTCCACACATCACCCAGTGTTCTTCATGACAAGAGCACTCCTTAATCCCCATCACCTACTTAACCCATCCCTCCATGGGCCTCCCTTCTGATGACCATCAATTTGTTCTCTATAGTTAAGAGTCTGTTTCTTGATTTGCCTCTCATGCTCTTTTTTTCCCCTCTGCTCATTTGTTTTGTTTCTTAAATTCCACATAGGAGTGAAATCATATGGTATTTGTCTTTCTCTGGCTGACTTATTTCACTTAGCATAATACTCTAGCTCCATCCATGTCATTGAAAATGGCAAAAATTCATTCATTCTTTTTTTATAGCTGAGGAATATTCCTTTGCATGTCCCACATCTTCCTTATCCACTCATCAGTCAATGGACACTTGGGCTGCTTCCATAATTTGATTATTGTAGATAATGCTGATATAAATATCTATACATATATCCTTTGAAATTAGTATTTTTTTGTATTCTCTAGGTAAATACCTACTAGTGCAATTGCTGGATCACAGGGTAGTTTTAGGTTTTACTTTTCGAGACTTCGTACTACTTTCAGAGTAGCTATATCAGTTTGCAACCACACTAACAGCACAGAAGTGTTCCCTTTTCTCCACATCCTCACCAACCCCTGTTGTTTCTTGTGTTGTTGATTTTAGCCTTCCTGATGGGTATGAGGTGGTATCTCTTTTTATTTTTTATTTTTATTTTTTTAATAATAAATTTATTTTTTATTGGTGTTCAATTTGCCAACATACAGAATAACACCCAGTGCTCATCCCGTCAAGTGCCCACCTCAGTGCCCACCACCCAGTCACCCCCACCCCCTGCCCTCCTCCCTTTCCACCACCCCTAGTTCGTTTCCCAGAGTTAGGAGTCTTCCATGTTCTGTCTCCCTTTCTGATATTTCCCACTTATTTGTAATTCTGATTGTAGTTCCCGGATGATCAGTGACGTTGAGCATCTTTCCACGTGTTGTCTGTTGGCCATCTGTGTGTCTTCTTTGGAAAAATGTCTGTTCGAGTCTTCTGCCCATTTTTAATTGTATTATTCATTTTTGGGGTGTGGAGTTTTATCAGTTTTTTATATATGTTGGATGTGAACCCTATCAGATATATCATTTGCAAATATCTTCTCCTATTCTGTAAGTTTCCTTTTAGTTTTGTTGTTTCTTTTGCTGTGCAGAAGCTTTTTATGAAATCAAATTTTCTATCTAAAAAGTTAATCAAGTGCTTTAATCTCCAGTGGCCTTAAGAGGATACTTCTTTATAATTGTTAGTAACGATGTTAATATTGCTAACATTAATGTTAAGAATGATCTTGTATGCACAGGAATAAGTGATACTTTTTAAATAAATACATTGCTGTATAAAATATTTAATGTTATAGAACTATCCTCAATTGCTTCCCAGGAACCTAGACCCAATCAATGTTTTCCTATATTAGAAATGGTTGGAACCAAAGAGGTAAACTCTCTGACTCTTATTTTACAGTTAAGAAAACTGGATGAGAAAAAATAGGCTTTCTTTTCTTTTTCCAAATCATGGTCATTGGCTCATTGCCCTGTGCCCTCCAAGTTCACAAATCATTGACAACATAGCAGAACTGTGAAGAGAACTGCTGAGCCATGGACATGAATTCAGAACACTCAAGCTTGAACCCACTTCTATGTGAGTGACTGTCGGCAGGCTGTTAACCTCTTCCCCATTCCCCATTCCCCATTCCCATTCCTACAGGTAAAAAATAGGGTAACGTTGGCTATTTCTGCTGCTCCAGGTTGTTGGGAAGATGTGATAAAATGAAACGTGAAGATTTTTTATGAAGCCTGGAATGCCATGTAAACAGAATTGTTTTGGTGTGGACTTCAGAGCAACATTTTACAGTCTACTAATCCCCAAGAAGTCCTAAAACTGAATGGTGTTACATTAGTGGTGGAAATGGGAAGAGTGATAGGAAGGGACAGACACCACAGGCCCAGAGTGTCTTAGAAAGCTTGCTGAAGGAAAAAACAATGGATTTATACATTTGTCTACTTTCCTTATCTTCGGTGTCCCCCAACCATTCTTAACACATTCAAGAAAGAGAAGCTGAGAACGAGGGCTCAAGCTTTGCTTAGAAAAACAGGTGATAAATCATAAGGTAATCGAATCTGTAGCAAGGAATGGGAAACACATGGTGGGTTGTTCTAATTATTCGATACGTTGCACGGCATTGGGGTGTTATTTCCAATGTTTTACGTTTGACTTGTCCCAGGCCACTCTCTCACCATAGCAACTCAAGTTTACCGGAAAGTGGAAAAGTCTGCATTTGAGAGAGTTAAAGGAGTTTGATACAGTTCAGCTAACCACAATTAATTTTTAAAAAGAAGCAGCAGCCAAGTATTTCCCTCTCTGCAAACATCCTTTGGGAGATATTCTCTCCCTTTCTCCTTATATGCCTCATTCTCCCTCCCCTCCATGTCCCCTCCCTCTCTCTCCACCTCCCTGAGAGTGTCTTTCCCGTGTTTGTTTCTCATCAACTGAAGACAGAGAGAGGGCAAGAGAACCAGGTGTACATATGTTCTGTGCAAATATCTGGTTCTATAAACACCATGAGGATTTATCAGGTGTGTTCTTTTCATCTCCAACAGCAGCTCAATAAAAATTTTTGAATGGATGGATGAATGAGGCTCCTCCCTCCTTTTGCTATCCACTGTGTATTTTAATATGATATTCCTATTTCAGAGGCAGTAGGAGACAGTACCCCAGCTCATAAACCTACCAGGAATCAATGATACCCTTTTTGAGTAAACACATTACTGTATAAAATAAAATGTTTAATGTCACAGAACTATCCACAACTGCCTCTCAGGGACCCAGCCCCAGTCAATGTTTTCCTACAGTGAAACCACTTAGGGAATGTTACAGCTGGTTGGGACTTGAGAGGTAAACTCTCTTTCTGACGCTCTCATTTTACAGTTGAGAAAACAGAGAAGGGAGAAAATTGGTTTTCTTCTTTTTTCTGATTCTTTTCTGAGAATCTGATGGCCAGGGGTCCAGTTCAACCTTGCCAACCCGCCCCCACATTCTGTATGGCCTTCATGTTAATCACTCCCATCTCCCTATGCTTTATTTTCTGTTCCCAAAAACATGGGTTTCCAGCAAGAAATTCTTTAAAGACTCTTCATAGTTGTCACCTTAGAGTATTTTACCAAATGACCTGCAGAAAAACATCCATCCCTTCATGGAAGAATGGGCCAGGCCTGTGCTGCTGGTCTTTTCTGACTTCAAACATGGGCCACCCTAGAAGAGAAGGCAAGAAGTGTCCAATCTGTCCGTCTGTACCTCTTACTCATGCTCACACTGACTGAGCCAGGAAGGTAAAACTGGAAACCGGGCCAACTTTGAATAATTGGAGGACCAGATCTCAGCCTGACTGCCCCCATCTGGGCTGGCTGTGCCTACTAATTCAATTCCTGTCACAGTTAAATGACCTGTCAGCTCAGTTAGCTCTTGTAGGCAAAATTGTGAGCTTTCATAGACAAGAGATTCAAGAGGTCTCCCGTCCTTTCCCGCCTCCATGAAGGGCCTTGCCTCAACTACCCTAGAAAAGTGATTACATTCTGCACTTAACCATCATCAAAGGACATTTCAAAACATCTCCAGGCATTCTGCCATCTTTGGGGAGGCCCTGCCTCATGCCATCGTCAGAAACTCAAATTTAACGGGGATTCTCTATGATACACATCAAGAAGCTGCTCAGGTAAGAAAGCTTAGGCTATCCCCACAGTGCTCTGGAAACTCACTGGTTTGCAGAGCAGATCTTAGGCTTTGGGCTCTCCTCGTGGGCCATGGCAGCTTCTCAGATGGAGCAGGGTGACATGAACTTGAAAATGTGGTTGATTTCAAGCCCCTCCTTGGGCATCTCTTCCACAACCATTAGCAGCTGAGCCATTTAAGAAGTCGGGGTAGCCAGGACACAGGTGCCCCAGTGTGGCATCAGCCCTAGACCCATGCTCTCTCAGGGTACTGAACTGGATGGGGAGGACTTTTCCTCTATCTGGCCTATGTCCATGAACTCCAAAAATTTTGGAGTGATTGCTTTAGACTAGCCAAGTTAATGTTTAAAGAACTCATAAATAAATAAATAGGTACTCTCTGGAGGAAAACTGCCAAAAGCCTCTCAGACCTTCCTGCTTTCTAAAAGCCCTTTCAAAATGGGCATCAGCTGGCAGGTCATTAAGAAAAGTGAAATGTGCTCATTCTGCAAAGCTCTCTTTTTCCCTCAATGCTCCTTTGTCCCTACAGGTTTCAACACACTCCATTTGACATTCTCAATTCCTTTGATAAGAAGTTCTTAGAAGTTTATGGCAACTCAGATCTCCCTATTCTGGCAGCAGGTCTATAGGAATTCTAGTAACTAGTTGAGCAAACTTGAACAAGTAGTTTCACTTCTCTGAGTCTCCATTTTCTTGTTTGAAAATGATTTGCTATCTGTAGGACCTTCAGATCCATGACTCTGCCAGAGGCATCAGTCACATGGAAAGAAAGTGGCTCTGGGATCACACAGGACCAGGTTGGGGTTCTGAACCCCCCACTCTGTGTTTGACTTGGGCCAAATACTTCACTCTGCTAGGGCTCTGTTTCCACATTTGTACAGGAATAGATGAATTAATGTGTGTAATTAATCTATACAAACTCAATGTAAAAAAGCAAATATTTTGTTTTGTGGATTTTTTGGTAAATTGTTCAAGCCCTGTGGCACATTGACAGAAAGCCTAGTGTCTCTCTTACAGTTATTTTGTCCATGAGTTTTCCAGGAACTCCAAGCTTCACTCAATCCAAAGGTACCCTGTCCTCAACCAAATGGCTCATCTCTTTCACAGGATGTTGCTCTGATGACTCACCCTACACAGATCAACAGTCTGTGCTTGCTCCTGGAGCCAGGATGGATTTTGCAGTCAGTATTACTTAGGGAACACCCTAAGGTACCAGCATTATAGACCTTTGTTCACATTCCATCCTCAGGCATAGCTCCCCAATTTGCAATCCACAGGCAGGAGTATGAGGTACAAGGGGCACACCACACACACACACACACACACACAAACACACAAACAGAGTTTGCCCACAAGCCTGAGCCTTTGTCTTGAGTTTGGGTGACTGGTCCCAGTTGGAGGCTGGGCCCTTCCTTTTCAAGAAAGCCCTGGGATTAGATTTTTTTCCATAGTGATCCACTTGCTTCACATCCCTCACACCAGCCTGTTCTTCCGCTCTCCCTACTGGGCAAATGCATATCCCAGGGGAAGACAGCATTTGCAAAACCATTTTTCAAAAAATGTACTCGCATCCTTATCTCATTACAGCACATGCTTACTTAAGTGCCTTGAATTTGTATAACTGGGAATGTGTTCCCTGAGGTTCCAAGGTCTGCTCTGCTCTCTCCTTCCCCAGCTAAATAAAGGAGTTGAAATAATTTTAAATGTCCCCTTAATAGGCAGCCTGTTGGGTCTCTTCCTTATCCACAACCTTAATGTGTTGCTGTAATATAACACACCTGATAGCACCTGACACAAAGTAGTTTAAAAAGTGTTAGTGCATCCCAATCCAGTAAGAACCACACCCAAAGCAAATATTCCCTTTCCTGTAGGGAGAGTGACCCATTGTAAAAGTTTAGAATGCAGACCTCGTTATTTCCCTACCAGTTGTAACATCATAGTTATTTATTCCCTACTAAGCCAGAGGTAGGCAAATATTTTCTGTAAAGGGCCAGAAAATATTTCAGGCTCTGCAGCCCATTTACATCTTCATCATATATTCTTTTTGCTTTCTTTTATAATGCTTTAAAAGTGTGAAAACAATTCTTAGCTCTAGGCTGTGAAACAGGGTCGCTGCAAGTTGCAGGTGCTACAGTTTCCCTCTCCCTTGTCTAAACCAATGACTTCATAAATCTAAGTGTTAATCAGCCTCACCTGGGAATTGGGGTGGGGGACATTCCTTTTAAAAGTAGATTCCTGGGTCCTAACCCAAACCCACTCAGTCAGAATCTTTGAAGTAAAATCTTAAGCTCTCTGACAATTAGGATGAAACCAATCTACTGGCTGACCACAGAGGCAGGTCTGAAAGACCTTACCAGAAACACATTTGCTCCTCTCCAGCCTCTGTTCCACCTTCATCCTCCATGGATTGCCTTTTACCTGCTCAAATGTTATTGTGGAGTAACTTCCATTATGTTCTATCATCCATCTCCCCTCTTATTCCTGTCTATCTGCTTACAAATTAACCATGTGCACTTTATTTTTTATCAGTTCTTTCTAATAATACTTGACAGTTTTATTTATAGCCCTTTCCCTACAAAGCTTGCTGGCAGGACAATGATCCCCCAAAGTGCTGTCTTCACGGCATCTTAGCTAACACTGTAATTCCTCCCCCGGCCAACCCTTTCAGCTGAGCATGGACCAGCTTCTGCCCCAGCCATGGCCGCCTTTGGGCTGAACAGTTTTCAGATCTCTGAGCCAGGCCTGAACTTTGCTTCAGGAGAATGAATATCCAGTTCTTCAGAAGTTTTCCATGATTACACTTCTGGCTTTCTGGTTCCTCAGGGTCATGGTACATAACAGACAACTTACCCACAAGAGACAAAGTTCAACCTCTGGAATTCTAGAAAAAGGTTTATGCACAGCGTGTAGCAAAAGCAAAGCCAAAAATAAAGGCAACTGGGAATGAAAGCCAAATTTTCAGGCTTTACAAAGTCAGCACAGAATTTTGAAATAATTGGCCATCAGTCCTAGATACAAACTGGATCAAAATGATGCTGAGGTCACTTGGGCAGAGCCCATAACCTTAGTGTAGGTGTAAGTGGGATGGGGATTTTCATGGAACTGCTGCTGTCAGCATCAGAATTTTCTCCTGGAACATAATATACCAGTCAGCTCAACATTTATGGTCTCCAGAACTTTGTCAACAGAAAGAAGCCTTAATCAAGAGTCCAAAAGCCAGTTCTATCTCAGTTTATTCTTGACTCAGAATGGGAGAGAAGTCAAGGGTAAGTTACTGGGGGGACAGCCATAGACAGTAGGCACAGTATTATAAAATAGCTGAGGACATTTGAGAGAAGATACACATCTCTGAACAAAACAATAAAATAAGGATTGGCCTATTGGCCTGGATCTCCCCAGGTCTTCCAGCAGACTTAATTAGAAGTTAAATAATCTCCTTTTACGTCTGTTGTGTATAAGAATTTGAATCTGTTGGGAGTTGTGATACAATGTGTTTTTTACTCAAGTGAGGGGATATTAAAGAAGAGGTAAGGAGTGGGGGACATCAGGAAAAGTGAGCAGAAAGTTTTGAAAGTCAAATAAAGTTTTTAAAGCACTGAATAAATCCAAACAACAATAACCCTAAAAGATATCGTAGGAAAATATCTAGGGAACTTTGGATTTAGGGAGGACTTTTTAGATACAGCATCAAAGGCACAGTCCATGAAGAAGAGAACTGATAAGTTAAACATCATTACAATTAAAATTTTCTACTTATGAAAGACACTGTTAAGAGAATGAGAAAACAAGACACAGACAGACAATATCTTTGCAAAAGACGTATCTGATAAAGGACTGTTATGTAAAATATACAATGAACTCTTAAAACTCAACAATAAGAAAATGAACAGCCTGATTAAAACATAGCCAAAAGACCTGGACAGACACCTCATCAAGGAAGATACGCAGATGGCAAATAAGCATGGCATTAGGAAATTGAAAATTACAACAATGAGATACCACCACATGCCTATTAAAACAACCAAAACCCAGACAACACCAAACGCTGGCGAGGATAAGGAGCAACAGAAACTCTCACTTATTGCTGAAGAATGCGAAATGGTGTGGCCACTATAGAAGATAGTTTGGCAACTTCTTTTTCTTTTGGTTTTATGGAGATATAATTGACACACAAACTGTCTAAGTTTAAATGTACAGCACAGTCACTTGACTTATGTATATTGTAAAATGATTGCTGACCACAATAAATGTAGTTAACATCCATCATCACATATTGATACAAAGAAAAAAGTGGGTTTTGTGATAAGAACTTTGAGCATCTACTCTCTTAGCAACTTTTAAATACACCATTCAGTAGTGTTGGCTATAATGTCATGCTTTATATTACATTCCTTGTGTTTATTTATGTTAACAACTGCAAGTTTGTGCATTTTGGCCACCTTCACTCAGTTTCCCCACTCCCTACCCTTGGCAGTTTGTTATAAAACTAAACATACTCTTACCATACCAATATTCCAGTGACCATGCTCCTCGGTACTTACCCAAAAGAGGTGAAAACTTATGTCCACATAAAACATGCACATAAACACGTTTAAAGCCACTTTTCTCATAATTGCAAAAACTTGGAAAAAATTGAATTGGCTTTCAGTAAATGAGTATATACATAAGCTATGGTACATCCAAACAAAGGAATACTATTCAGTGCTAAAAAGAAATGAGCTACAAAGCCATGAAAACATATGGAGGAAATTTAAATTCGTATCACTAAGTGAAAAAAAGCCAAACTGAAAGGGATACATATTGTAAGATTCCAACTATAAGACATTCTGGAAAAGGTCAAACTACAGAGGTAATAAAAAGATCAGTGGTTGCAGGGTAGGAGAGTAGGAGGGAGAGAAGGAGGGGTGAATGGGTGGAGCTGAAATCATTAAGAGGATTCTTTAGGGTGACAAAACAATTCTGTATGATACTATAATGATAAATCCATTTGTCATTTGTCATTCATCAAAACCCACAGAATCTACAATGCCGAGAATAAATCCTAATGTAAACTACAGACTTTGAGCAATAATGACGTGTCAATGTAAGTTCATCGGTTGTAACAAATGCACCACTCTGGTCCACGATATTGGTAGCAGTGGAGGCTCTGTGCAGGTGTGGGCAAGGGATATATGGGAAGTCTCTGTGCATTCTGTTCAATTCTGCTGTGAACCTCACACTGCTCTGAAAAATAGTCTGTTTATAGGGTGCAGAGCAGCTTGCAATAACACTAAAGAATTGGATTGGATTTTTTTGCACTCAGAATGAGTTTAGGTCCCAAAACAATGATAGATTCTAGCTGGATAAAGAGGTGAAACAACCTAAAACGTCACCTAGAACCATACCATCACTGATGCTATGTAAATATTTATAGAATGAATGAATGACCTCACTTATGCCACCCTTATCTGGACCTGAGGCATAGACGGCAACCATCATTCCAGATGGCTTCAGATATCTGTGTTCATTTTGCTGTATTGTCTTTCTCCCCTCCTAGAATGTAAGCTTCATCAGATCTTGTCTGCTTGCTTACTGCTCATCTCCAGGGCCTAGAACTATTCGTGGCACATCGTAAGTTTTTGATAAATATTGGGAGGAAAGAAGGGAGGGAGAAAGGGAAGAAGGAGAGAAGGAGGGAAGGAAGGAATGGACGAACAAAGGAACGAAGGAAGGAAGGACCTACCATTTGCTCACCGCTCAACAAGGCTGTGAATAATACAAAAGAAAACCAAAGCACTCCCCTTGTCCCTAAGAATCTCAGTCTTGTGAGAAATGACAAAAATATACTAAAACAAACTGAGTGAATAATAGAAGCAATTCGCTATGCTGAATATAATCAAAAGCTAACTATATTTGAACACAGACAAGTGTTATGGGAACCAGAAAAGAAAGAGAACTACATGGAAACCGGATATAGTTATAAAGACTCAGCTGCATATATTTCTCTGGTCCTACAGAGCATGTCCCCCTATAAAGAGTCAAGACACACTGTATCATGTTCTCTGAATTGGTTCTGCGGAAATTTGCCCAAATCTTTCTGAAAAGCACATTACCCACAGCTTCAGGGGTGTCCAATGACCTAAAAATCCCTGAGCTCCTTTTTCTCATTATTGCTGTTTCTTCCATTGACCTATATAAATCCAGTCTCCCCAGTTACCCCTCTCCCAACCCTCTCTCCTTCTAGAAGAGGAGGAGCAGGGTGCTAAGTCACTCCTGTGCTTTCTTTTACTCCATTATTGATATTTTCCTCACCTTTTTGTCCTCCATCTCTTCTGCTCAATCTCAACAACCCTTCTTTACGTATCTCTTGACCTGCCTTTAATCTTTTCTTTCTCTCCAGCAGTGGCCACTCCATCTTCTTTGCCTTCCTCACTTCTGGATCTTTCTACACAGATGCTTGCATTTATAGCTCACCTCATTGCCCCATTTTTAATAACTAAGAAGCATCCCCGCCAAAAGCATTTTGTTACAGTTAAAAAAAAAAAGAGGTACATTCCATCATCTGCCTGCATCATCCATGCAAGGTGAAGGAAGCACCTAGTAAATCATTCTTCCACATTCTCATGTGGCCAAACCAATAGAGGTGGCTGGCCCAACATTATCTGCTGTCCTGCTCTCTGCTGCGCTGCATTTCCTGTTCCCCCAGCCCTCCTACTCATCAGCCTATAAACTGAAGTAAGAATTTTAACTCAGCGCTACTTTTCTGGAGAAAAGGTGACTAGAGATCCCTAATGGAATGGCACATGTGAAGAAATGTTCTCCTGACACCCAAAATCATACGCCCAGTTCGGACCTAGAGATGGAGTTATATGCAGCAGGTGGAAAAGCTGGATCTCACCTATCCTCAAACCTATCCTCAAACTGAACGGAGCCACCCTTCTCAAGAGGGATCTACCATTTCTGCCCCCATGAGCCAGTGATAGAAAGGTCCCACATCTGTCCTCCACAAATTAAATGTGCCAATAAGTGCCACTAATAAGAAGGAGTCAAGAAAGAAGGCATCAATCAATCCACATTCCAGGACAGAAGGACGGTAAGATAAAAGGTAAAACACAAGTAGATTAAATTAGGAAAAGTCAAAACACATGAAATGCCTATAGCTTTAGCTTGTCTACGAGACTCTCTATGGGAAAAGTAATGCACTTGTTGGAGAGGCAGCTGGTATTCATTACAGCCAAAAGGAGTTTAAAAATAAATACAGCCCCCCTTATGCCCACCCCAAATTCAGTGCACATTCAATTCTAATGGAATGGACACCCAGACTTAAAAGTCAAACAGTTTGAAACCCATACCATGGAGAATTGTTGCTGTCCTTGTTGCTCAGATGGTTTATTCCTTTGGAGGCCACTAACCAAAACAATGACAGCTTTCATGTCAAATTCCAGGAAATAAAAGATAGACAATAATGAGAGATGTTTTTCCCCCCAAATACAAACAAATGAATTAGCACTGAGGAGCTGAAGGGAAGCGGAACAAATTAGACCAGAAGCTTCTACCAACCTGCCTGCCCCACCGCACAGCCCTTGGGAACATTCTCCAATCTGAGTTCAGGAGTGGTCTGGGTTTGGGGACAGATATGTAACAAAAGACGCAGGCCCACCCAGGAGATACTGGAGCCTGCTGAGAGCACTACAAACTCTGGCATGGGGCCAAGCCCTGCCTCTCTTCCCCCAACTATGGAAAGGAAGGGAAATGGCCAACCCCACATTGCAGACAAGACCCCCGCCCCCCAGACAAGAATGGGTTTTGTACAGTAATAATGCCTGGCACTGTGCCTCCAGAAGCTTAGGCTGGTAACAACATTTTAAAATCATTAATTTCTCAAACCCACTCGCCATTACCATATCAGAGCATCTCAATCAGTTACAGCCTGGTATGTTCATTGCACAGTAAATATTTGTTGTTAGAATTCATTAACTGTGTGAAAGAGGCCCCAGGCCAGGATCATTATACCACCAGCCCTTTACTTTCCCACAGAGAAAAATTCTATCCCTAAACAACAGTCTTTACCTCCACTGCCAACCAAACATGGAATAAGTCATTGTATAGACGTGATCACTGACAACCTGAGGTGTTCAAAGACTTCCCTAGAGCAACAAGCAACAATTAGGTTAGCCATGAAGTCTCCTTAGGTGGTTTTCATTTAAGAAAATCTTATAGTTAGATTCAAACATTTTAAATCTCATTACTTACTAGTCCCCACCTAGAACCAAATACTTTCTTCAACTTCTGCCTTATATAATCCCACCACTTTCTGATGAATCTCCTCCCCATGCCTTATCCCAGGTCATTCAGGAAACCCCAATTTCCACATATAAATAGAATGATGAGCAAGGACAAGGAGGCCAGCTGACCTGGGTGGCCCCAGCAATTCATGGGCTAAAAGGATGCCATTCCCTGCCTGCAGAATGTGTGCCGTGTCGGGGTCATTGAAGGAGCCAGAGCGGGAGTCAATAGTAAGATAGTAGATCACTGGACCTCATGTTAGAAAGTGAACTTTGATGGCACAGTGATAACCTGAAGTCTTTCCACGTCACATATAAACCAAGACAAGTTTCCTTGGGATTTGCTGGAGCAGCTACTAGGTTCGTACCTGGAGTTTTATGTTCAGCTCATCTTCTTTGTCTTTCAATCAGGGCAAGTGCCCCTTTCACAGTGAGCTTCATCATGGACCATTCCCAGTCATCTAATAATCATAAACAGCCTGGCCTAGCACCACCCATGCTTCTCAAGGGGCTGCAGCTCTACTACTTCATTAGAAATGCAACTCTGCATTCTAAAATACTTTGTGCATGTGGTCTGCTTACAGTTGTTCTGCTTTAGCTAAACTCACAGAAGATACCTAGGGGCAAATGAGATGTTATTTCATCTGCAAAGATTCCACACATAATCTTTTAGGCACATACCTGTTGTCTGGGGTATTGATTTCCATTCTGTGTCCCTGAAATCCTAAACTGACGTGAAAATATCTCAGAAGACCAAGGAGGCCAAGCTGGTAGGGCTCTACTTATTCTTCAACCAGATTTATTCTGATTTTACCTATTTTGTCTATTTTATTACATATTATATATGTATATTATATATTACAATATTATATAATGTGTATATAATACCGTATATGATAAAATTATATATACATATAAAATCAGATGATTTCATGTAGAAAAATCCATTGCTAAATAAAATGCTTGAAAACCATGATTTAACCAAAGTACAATCTACTTATATCAGTGACTATAGTTTCTAAAGCTCTATCAGGCTGTTGTGATATGAACAGCCAACAGTGTAGGACTTTTTTTTTTTTTAAGATTTATTTATTCATGAGAGAGAGAGGCAGAGACACAGGTAGAGGGAGAAGCAGACTCCATGCAGGGAGCCTGACGTGGGACTCGATCCCAGGTCTCCAGGATCACGCCCTGGGCTGAAGGTGGCACTAAACCACTGAGCCACCCGGGCTGCCCCAATGTGGGACTTCTTTGATTGAAGCAGCCCTGGGGAGCCTAAAGACTCCCACTTAGGATCATCTTCCCTCCCTGCCTTACGATCTCTCTCTTTCTCTTTCCTTGGAGAATAGTTTTGCAACTGTTGAACCCGATGATCTATGTGATTCCTCCACATTCAATGATCAAAAGACTCCTATATTCCAATAACTTTAGATGGAATGGATGAAAGGAATGATGATTTCACTGCCTGGGGATCTAAAGTTAAAAGATTCTAAATTATATTTCAAACCATCACCTAAGAAAGGAATTATTTAGGCAAGCAAGATGTTAGGATATGTTGAAATCAGATTTCATTGCACAATTGCATAGATGAGCTTTAAGTTGGGTTTTCTGACTTTTTGGTTTTGTTTTCCTTGTGGCCACCCAGCTGCTCAGAGGCCAAGCAAGATTTTTTGGTTTAAGATTGCAACAAGCCAGATATTATAGCAGAGGAGTGACGATGGTAGAAATAGACCACCAGATGATCTTCAAGCTCTTCCTTTGCCAGCTTGTCATCCCAAACTCTGTTACTTTCAATATCCAAAGAAAATCATTTGTTCCAAAATAAGAAGAAATTTAATCAGCCGCCTTAACATTGTCATTCAACATTTGGACCTTATTTCTTGTTACAATGCCACCACCATTTACATTCTTAAGATTTAAAAATCCCAAGCCATGGTCATTTATAATGACAACAATTTTCTCTTACCCTGCCCCCCCCAAAAAAAAAGCATTTTTAACAAACACTTCTTTTCCCCCAAAGAGTTATGTAAAGCATTTCCAATTGTCTTGATAAATGTTACCTAAATATTAAAATATTTGGGCTTTGATTTCCATGTGTGTATGTATGTGTTTTAATTTAAGTAATGTACAGATTGCAAGTAAGTAGAGCCCTTGGTTAAAGACATTTGCTTCACTTTTCTCTTTATTATCTGGTTCATTTTACTTATATCTTAAATAGAAGATACATGGAATACACCCAAGGAGTTTCTAAGTTGCCAAAAGCTGAAGATACAGAATAGTAGGCAAAGAACAATTTCAAATGAAACACACCTGGTAACTTCTACAGAGGCTTCCCAGACCACTATTTGAGGACCCCACCCCATGCCAATGTTCCTTAAGGATTCCTTCATTAAAAATTCTCTGATCCAACTCAATATTTAAAAATGGGTAAGAAAAGGAAATAAGTGTTCAAAGAACAAAACAAGGATCAAAAAGCCATACTCATTACTAGTTCATTAAAGCAACCATCCTATTTATTTTTTCCTCCCATAACTCAGTGTTCCATAACTGCAAAATGGAGAAAGTATGGAGCAAATGGGTAATGATGTTGGCAAAATGTGTTCCTTTCTCTTAATGGTTTTGTTATGCCTCTTACAAAGTCCCCACCCCCACCCCAATACTAAAACACATGGGCAGAGTTAGACACACAGTAAGAGGACAGTAAAGCACAACGTCAGCAGAGGCAGGGTGAGTTGGGGTCAGAAGATAGGATGGGACAGGAAGCAGAAATCTCAGAATTCTAGGCAAGAGTAATGGGATGGCTCTCATTGGTTTGCCCAAGCCCCATTTGTGCCACTTTGATTGGACACAGTTAAAAAGTGAGAAAGAAAATACCAAAAAAAAAAAAAAAAAAAAAAAAAGATAAAGAAAAAGAAAAAGAGCAGCTTTTCCAAAAGGTGGGCCAGGATCTGGTCCTCTGGTAGGGGAGGAGGCCCACAGCCCAGGAGGCATGTCTTAGAACCAGCTGAGCCCAGTCTTCTGAGGCAGCTCCTTCCCACGGAGCTCAACGTGCTTTCTGCACCTTGAACCCATTTGAGGGACTTTTTTTTTTTTTTGAGGAGATTTGGCAAATTATTATATAAAAAGAACCAAAGAGGAAAAGAGGGAAAAAATCATTTCCTCAGCATAAAAAAAAAAAAATTATCCCTTTAATTTAGCCAAAGAATTTTCAAACTCTGCCCAGCCATAAAATCAGTTCTCATGCCACCCACATTTCACATGCCTCCCCAATTCTTACTGCAACTATTCTACTCCCTCAGCTCATCCCACCCACCCTCCCCTACCCAGCACTATGCCTCATTCACCATCTCCCACCTCAAACCCAAGCATCCATCTGAAGCAAATGTGTGGACCTAACAAACACTGCCTCTCACAGGCTCCTATTTAGGGGTTAGCTGTAGGAGATGGTGGTTCTGCCCAGTAAAGAGCCAGAGCTGATTGGACCCAAAGTGGGTAATCAAGGCGCTATGAGAAATGACCCTGAGTGTGGCTGGGTAGAAGATAAATTGCACATATTCATTTATCTCTTATAAATCCTCCCTGAGGGGTTTAGGCAACATTCATTTCATTCTCTCTTATCCCTGGGGTGAGCTGTGAGTCTGCATATAATGCTCCATTCACACACATTTGGATTGCCTTTTTTATCCTCTGCCTAAGCCTTTTTCTTTGGAAGAGCAAGTGCCAGAAGATAAACTTCTGAAACAAGTCAGATTCTGAAAGCAACATTCCCACCAGCCCTAGAGAGCTTTCACACAGATCAGTGTCCTGGCATGGGCCTATTCAGTCTACAGAAGGAAGTGTGATAATGAAGGAATGTGGCTTTCAGTCCCTGTCCCCAGGGAAGGAGAGACAGGAAGAGAAAGGAGGAAAAGCAGAGTTAAGGGTCATGTAGAACTACTAGTTGATAATACCACCTACCGGTGACAGTAGAGTTACAGAGTTTCACATGGTAATGGGGCTTTGAACTCTGGGCTCTGTGTAACCAAGTCTTGGGCTGAAAGTTAAGTTCTAGTCCTGGTCTTCAAGTGACCAGGAATGTCTTCCATAATGCCGATACCCTAGTAACTAAGGACCCACAGCCTCCCCCAAGTTCTACTCCTCCAGTTGGACTAAACTTAAGAGCGTGATCTGTTAAAATGGGAAGGGGGATATTACCCTTTCTCTCTTAGCCCCTGTGAGACAAGCTTGATTCCGTAAAGTCCTGGATGTGAGGGTCTTAACTTATGACGTTTGGAGAAATTTAGGCCACTCAAGAAATTATTTCCTAATATTTGAAACAGCCATAGCTTCTGCTGGTGAAAGGTCTACAGGGTTTCCTAAAGACACTGTGGTCATGAAGGCTTTCACAAGGTTCCTAGACCTAATGAACAGATAACATGAAGAGAAAGAAACTTTCAAGGGCAACAGAAAAATGTGGATAATAAACTATGTGTTGACTTCATTCTAACATACCACATCTTTAGCCATCCACATGGAAACTTTTTCTGGAGAACTGGTAAGGTACAATGGCAAGGGAAAGAGTTTTACCTCTTCTTCTTTCTTTCATTCTCCAGTGTCAGGATTAGGAAGTAACAAATTAAAGTTAGGGAGCAAGAAGGAGAAGAAAGCAAAGCAAAAGTTCTGTACTGACCCCTCCCTGGGTCATCCCAGTACTCTAACAAATTACAGGCTGGCCCTTTGAAACAAGATGAACTTTCTCAGTCCACATTAGGGTGAGAGCCAAATTTTCTCATTGTAAATCAGGATAAGTGTCATCAGAATTCCAAAGAGGCTCAAAACTCACATCTCCATGCAGATCCCCCAACCATCCCCTCTGATTTTAGGAAGTAAATCCACAGACAGATAGATTCCAAAACAACCCAAATTGGATACATCAAAGGAGGAAGGAAGGAAGGAAGGAAGGAAGGAAGGAAGGAAGGAAGGAAGAAGGGAGAGAGGGATGAAGGCAGGAAGGGAGGAGGGAAGATGGAAAGGGAGGGAGGGAAAGAAGAAGGAAGGAAGGGAGGGAGAGAGAGAGAAAAAGAGAAGGAAGGAAGAAGGGAAAAGGGAGAAAGAAGGGCTCTGGGTTTTTTAACTTGTGTCTAAACAATGAAAGTGTGATTTATACCATTTGTCAAAGCAGGGAAACAGCTTTGACATCTAAAACCTCATCTAAAAGCTGAAAAATTCAGAGGCTAAGTGGTCCTGTTCCTCTTACTAACCCCTGATGTACACAGTATAAGATAAGAAGAGGCTGTTGGCAGAAAAAACTCAGAGAAAGACAGAGTCCTATTTATAGTTCAGCAGTTGTATCCCTTTCACTCAATGAAAAATGGCATCCAATTATCAGGAAAGGAACTGGAAGAGACCAATCAAGAATCCCTGGGTGGCGCAGCGGTTTAGCGCCTGCATTTGGCCCAGGGCGCGATCCTGGAGACCCAGGATCAAATCCCACGTCGGGCTCCCGGTGCATGGAGCCTGCTTCTCCCTCTGCCTGTGTCTCTGCCCCTCTCTCTCATTCTGTGTGACTATCATAAATAAATAAAAAATAAATAAACATTGTTTTAAAAAAAAAAAAAGAATTCAAGACATGGAAGCTTCCACACGTGACCAAGAAAACTCCTTAGCCCCTCAGACCTCAGAATTACTATGAAGGCAGAGGAGAGCGGCTTTGGAGAACAAATGCCTTTGAGCGTCAGGCCTGGAAGATCAAAGAATATGGTAGATATTTGTTATTTGGGGCCACCCAGAATCCAAATACTCTCAAACTAGGGGAAGAAATCTCAAGTTAGGTGGAAGATAGGCCTCCTTCTTATGGAAGCCAAAGCAGCTACATGGTTCCTCTTCGCCCTTCCCTGACAGCTAGAGAAAGGACATGTGACCTAAGTGTGGCCAATCAGAAGCTTCCACACAGAATTTAAAAGTCCAGGGTCAGTTAGAGATTATCAGGAGGCTGTTCTTGCGATGGCACGTTTTAGGGGCAGTAGTGTCCAAAAGTGTGATATCGGAAGCAGCCCCCTAAGTCCACGGCTTCCGTGGTGGGACTTTGGCAGAGTTTTGCCTTTCTTGCTGTGTGCCCCAAACTGATTTCACTAGCCTTCCGTAGATTTCAAGAACTACCATACTACTTAGCCATAAAGAACGATAAGATCCTGCCTTTGGCAACAACATGGACAGACCTAAGAAGGTATTATGCTAAGTGAAATAAGTCAGAAAGAGAAAGACAAATACCATATGATTTCACTCATATGTGGAATCTAAAAAACAAAACAAATGAATCAACAGACAAATAAACAAAAAGCAGAATCCAACCTATAAATACAAAGAACAAGCTGGTGGTTGCCAGAGGGAAGGAGTGTGGGAGGGTGGGCACAAGGGGTGGGGGAGGATGGGCACAATGGGAGCCACAGGCTTCCAGTCATAGAATGACTAAGTCATGGGAATAAAAGGCAAAACATTGGGAGTATAGTCAATGGTGACAGATGGTAGCTGTACGTGTAGTGAGCATAGCATATTGAGTCGCTGTTGTACACTTGAAACTGACGTCACATTGTGAGTCATATACTCATTAAAACAAACAGCTACCTGATATTGTTCCAATAAATTTATTTTCTGCCTAGATTAGTCAGGTTGTCTTCTTCTCATTATGACCAAGAACCTCACTAATGCCGAATTATAACAGGAAATACATCGGAAAAGACTCCCCTGTTGGCTTTGAGGTGCCCGTCTAAGCCCGTCTAAGCCCATCAAGTGCCCTTTTCCCTGGGGATGTTCATCATGTCCTCTCTGGGCAGTAAGCAGGTAACTGAGAAAACTCTTATATTTGTATTGGCTTCATACATCTCCTGGGACTGTGCTCCTAACACACAACTCAAGTTCTGCCCTCTGGGAGAGGACATGCTCACACTCACTGCACACTCATGGATGACCTTGTGTCATTTGGTGTCCTCTTTTCTTATTCCTTTTATTCCAATGCTGTTTTCAGCAAATATCTGGGAGATGTAAGTATACTCACAGGGAAGGGCCTGAGAAAGGGAGTGGAAGGGAAAGCCTTCTACCAGTTTTCACCATGGCCGTCTGGCCAAGGCCTCTCCACTCCAAACCATTTGCTGTGCCCCATGCATAATTTTGTTGTTTCTCTCCTCAAGACCTTGTTCAGGAGAGAAATCTCCCTCTAAATTCTTTTTTTTCTCTCTCTTTTTGTCCAAATTCCTGTTCAAAATCCCCTTTTTCCATGGAACCTGGCTCCAGAAATCAGGAGCTGCATAGGTCTCTAGATGCATCATGATGCATGGTGCATTTTTTTCTCCTTTACCAGGAATTTCTCACCTGCTCTCCATGGACCCAAACCCAAAAATCTCCACCTGACTAGCTCAAGTATCACCAACTCCAGGAAGTATTTGCTGACCCCTCCAAGGTGTATTAGAAGCTTCTTCACTCCCCAAACACCCAAGCATACTTTCCATAGTGGCACTTACCACATGTGTCCTACCCTACTTATGTGTCTGTCTTTCTGGGCAGATCTTGAGCCTTTTGGCAGCTGACACTTTGTCTTACTCATCTTCTAATTTTTTTTTAATTTTTATTTATTTATGATAGTCACAGATCGAGAGAGAGAGAGAGAGAGGCAGAGACACAGGCAGAGGGAGAAGCAGGCTCCATGCACCGGGAGCCCGATGTGGGATTCGATCCTGGGTCTCCAGGATCGCGCCCTGGGCCAAAGGCAGGCACCAAACCACTGCGCCACCCAGGGATCCCCTTACTCATCTTCTTACACCAATACTTGGTGTGGTACTTGGCATGTAGTATGTATTCAATAAATGTTTGTTGAATGAATGAATGAGGGAGGGAGGGAGTACTGGGATCCAGCCCCAAATCTGAACTTACTCTGCCCCTGACGCCTCCTGTATCAAAAAAGTAAATGCAGAATGTTCACAAAGGTCACTTCTAGCCCCAATATCTTGGGAATCATTAAAGTTTTCCCTCATGAATCCTGTGAGCAACAGTAATAGTCATAGCTAATATTTACTGAACAGTCAGCAGGCCAGCCACATTGCCCAGCACCGTGTAGGGTCATCTCATTCGAGCCTAGCCAAAGCCTAAGCACGCTTCTGGTATGTTCTTGTAGGATCTGTACAGTAACCAAGTGCCTGGAGAAACACAGCAAAAACTGGGAGACTGGCGTCCCTCTGCCTGCAAACCTCCCCTTCAGCTGGACAGACGGGCCAGAGAGCAGGGCTCACAGGACGCTAAACCCAGGTGACTAAGAGAGGGCTGAACACATGTATGGAGCAACTAGAAAAGGAGACAGCCAAGGAACGGGAAAAGAAGGAGGCCAAGCAATTGGATGTGGTTTTCTTGGCAGAAGAGGAACAAGCCAGGGGAGAAATTGGAAGGTCACAATTGTTAAACGCTTCCCTGTGAATCCTCAAAACCCCATGAGCAAAGCACTGTTATTCTTTACTGAGAGGAAGACTAAGGCCTACAGAAGTCAAGGAAACCATCAGGGCCCTGCTAAATGGAAGCAGAATCCAAAAACTCAGGTCTGTTTGATCGTCGAGGTGGGCTCATTCTTACCCAAGATGGTAAAGGTTTGACCTTAGGGAACCGTCTCCAGAGCAAATGCTCAGAGCTCTGTCTTAGAGGTTCCTTCCAGCCTGTTCTCCCAAAGGAAGCAATTAAAACCCCACAACCAGTCACAGCACAGCTGGCAATTTCCAAGGGGCTTCTAATGTTATCTAGGCTAACCTACCAAGGTGGATTACCATGAAGGCAAAGAGAAGAGCTTAACTTTGGAATCTAAGAACTTGAATGCCAGGCTCCCATTAACTCTTTGTTTGCTGGTGATCTTGGGGCTTTGGAAACTGTAAAGCATTAAACAAATACTAGATACTGTCATTATGGATGCTCTGAGAACCCTGGCCTTACTCTACAGTCAGGTACGATCTAGCCCTGGATGTTGGTCCCTTCAAGCATACCAACGCCTTCAAAACAGGACAGCACGTCTCAGCTAAGCCTGATACAACCTCTCCAAGGCTCCCTGGTCTGTTTATTTGTCCTACGCATCTGTTTAGTTAGAGAAACACAGCAAAAACTGAGAGACTGGCGTCCCTCTGCCTGCAAACCTCCCCTTCAGCAGGACAGATGGGCCAGAGAGCAGGGCTCACAGGACGCCGAACAAGATGCAGATGGCCAGCTGACCCAGGCAGGCAGCTCCACGTGCCGGGGGTTGAGCAATGTCAGAGACAGCTCCTTCAACGCCCCCTCACCATTGCTGTGCTGACCCCTCTGGCAAAGAGCTGATGGCTGGGATGGGCATGACGGCTGGGAAATAAACCAGCCCCAATCCTCCCCCACCACCCCCCTTCCCACACTGGCTTGATGCAGCACTGTTGTCATCAGAAGCGCCTGGAGCCTGGACTACAGACAGCCAATAGGGACCCTGCATGGATCTGGGGGGCCTTGACACTGCCGTCTATGACGTGGAGTAAGAGGGCTTGGGCTGGGTAGTCCAGATGTGCTCCGGCCTCCTGTACCTAGGCTGGGCAGACCTGAATGAGGTGCTTGGCTCTCACTAACTCCCATACCCTGGGAAGTTTGGATTCTTTACTTGGAATACCTTCCGCCCTGCACTCCCCACCCCCCAACACAGACACAGACACAATCTCCGAACAGCACTCTTGCCAAGACAACTTGTTCTCTGAGAAGCCTGTCCAATTCCCAGGGGCAAAGTTAAATATTCTCATTTCTAACCTCCTATTGCACCCTGTACGGACCTCTACTGAGAGGCTGCATGGTGGGGTAATTAAGAAATAGACCCTAGAGGAAGACTGCCTGGGTTCAAGCCCAGCTATGCCACGAACTGGCATAAAGTTGCTGCAGGGATTGTTAAGTAGGGGTGAAGGGCAAAGGCAGAGTACTTGTAGGTGTATCTATACCATGATACACATCTGTATCCAAATGCACCGTATCCAAAGTGTATGTGTATATACATATATACGTGATATGTGTGTATATATATATACACTACATGGTATGCATGTATATATGTACACACACACAATAGCACGCATGTATGTGCATACATATATATGTATGTTTATACTTTTGATTTGCTATATATAGTTATATGATTTATATCATAATATATTGTATATATTAATAATAATAAATATAATAAAATATAATAATAAATTATATTATATGCCAATAAATTAATATATTATTATTAGTTTATTATTAATAATGTCAGCTAGCGTATTATATCCTAATACATCCATGATATACTATTCGTATTCTCCAGGACGAAGAATATGACATCATAGCATCATCTATTTATCAGTCTGAGCAGGGACCATGACCTCGATTTGACCTCATCCGTAAGCCAGGGTTTGGAACATAGTAGGTACTCAAGAACCAACTGATGAATGAATAGAAAACAAAACACTGTGGTTGCCTACCCCAACATATATACTATCAACTGAAGCTAAAAAAATCCAACTCACCACCCACTCCTCCAGAATCTTTTTAATTTCCCAGCAGAATCTCAAGTGGAACGTTCCAGTGGAGGCCTGGCTTTAATTTTAAGAGATAAAGAGAGCCAAGTGCTAGAGAAATGCGTTATCCCAGTTTTCAAGCCCATTTCTCCTTAATCCCCCAAGACTCCCACTCCTGCCTTCCCTCCCCAGCCCCTCCCAGGCTACACCCCGTGCCGTCCTGTCCTCCACCCCTGGGCGGCCCTCCTTTCCCACACAGTTGTGACACCACCGCCTGCTCTCAGGGATACAGAGGAAACCGGCTACCTCAGAGGCCAGGCAGGCTGGTGCCATTCCCACAGCCATCATCCATGGCCTTCAACACCAACCAGCTCTGCTGGAAGCAGCCCAAATGCCTCCAACGCGGAGAGTGACATCCAAACCAGAGCCTCCCGTGGCCTGCAAGGCTAGAAAGACCACACACAGCAGGACGTGCACACCCCCACCCTAGGGCCTCACTCCCCACCCAGGCCTCACACAGACACCCACCTCACACTCTGTGCTACACACAAAAGCCCCTCTCGGGGGTATCCTGCTGCCTCTACCCCTAGACAAAAACAACGCCATTAAGTACACAGCTCACTTGACCCTGTCTCTTCCCTGAGTCTGCAGAACCTCCTGTCCATCTGACATCACAATCAAATGCATTACAGTAGGGCAGAAAGGAGAGCAGGAGCCCTAAGCAGAAATGTCACCTTCAGGGGCACCAGAGTGGTGAGGGCCGTCGAGCGTCCACTCTTGGCTTCAGCTCAGGTCGTGACCTCACAGTCATAAGTTGGAGCCTGGAGTCAGGTTCCAGGCTCAGCAAGGAGTCAGCTTGTGATTCTCTCCCTTGCTTTCTGCCCACCCTCTCAAAATAAATAAATAAAATCTTTGTTTAAAAATCACTTTCAGTCGTATAACCTCATAGAAAGACATGAAATTTAAATGAGCACTGAATGTCAGGTCCAACCCACGTTAGGCACTTTCTAAGAGTGAAAAAATCACTAGTACCCCTTTCTTTTGTTGTTGTTGTTGTTTGTTTGTTTGGCAAGAAGAATGAGGTTTTCAATAGCAGTAATCTGACAGTGTACCTTGGGAAGCTTCCACGGTCTCTCTTCCCACCCTTGCGTTGCCTCAGAGCAGCTCCTCCTTGGTTTATCTTACAGGCTTCTAAGTAAACTTTAGTTTGAAGAAAGAATACAATAGCTAAAAACTGATGTTCATGCAGCTCCTGTATCTCACTTCTTTAGTATATCCAACTGTAGGGGTTCAACCTGGATGAAGTTTCAGTGCCACCTCTTCCCCTACCCTCCAACCCTCTCTATGCGCGCGTGCACACACACACACACACACACACACACACACCACCCCTCCCCAGCCAATGCTTATTTGTTCTTGGCTAGGAAAGGGCTACTTGTATAGATAGCAGGCTTAAATGGCAAAGAAGGCCAAGGTGGCCAGCAGTCTTTGCTCCGGGACCAATAGTTCCTCTGGGAAGCATGACTGTACTTCCTGCATCAGGTTCCTACCTCAGCTGCAATGCAGCCTTCTGCAGCCTCCTCAGACCCTGAGGTCACTTCTTCCTTTGGGTTCCTACAAGCCCAGAACTCCATGTTGGGAAATGAGGCCGGAGGGTAGAACAGATGCAAACTTGAGGATATTATTGGGAAATAAAGGAATCTGTGGAGTAAACACTCCACTGTTTTCAAGTCTGTGTTCCCACAAAAACTCAGTGCTAGGGAAGAGGATGCATCTGACCTTCTGTAAGTTGTCATCAAATACCACCGCATGCATGACCCAGCACTTGTAGTCAGACGGGATAAAAAAGAAAGACTTCCTGTCTACCAGCATCCAACCATCTCCCTGGAGACATAAGACCACGTCTGCCCTCGGGAAGGCACGCGCCAACCCGAAGCAGCGCGTAATCAATGCCAAGGGAAGGAAGGAACTCAAGGGGACAGACAAAGAACCCAGGAAGTCTCCATGGAGAGACGGGACTCCAGTAGGGTCTTAAGCGCTCAGGCCAGAGAAAAGGGTGGATGGAAAGCATTTCAGAAGACAGAGAATAACCTGGGGGAGGCGAGAGTGGAAATGAGCAGGAAGTGTGTGGAGGATGCTCAGTAGAACGGCAGAGCCACATCTGGGCCGGGCTAAGAAGCGCCAGCATCAAGAGCGGCTACTGTGTAGGTTATTTATGTCAGGCACCTTGTTGATGGATTTATATAAATCATGTCTCACTATTCCTAGTCGTCCTGGGAGGTAAGTAGTGTGGTCTCAGTTTTATAGAGGAGGAGGGTGAGCTCAGAGAGCTTAAGTCACTTGCCCAAGGCCCCATCCCCACCTCCTTTCCTCAAAGACTGAGCTTTCTCTTCTTGAGTCAACGGGTTCTTTGGCCCCAACCTTCGTAGTTTCTACAACAGCTGGAGGAGTGTTTGCTCCTACTCAATCCGGAAAGCTTGTGAGGGCAGATTTGATGCTAAAATTCCTCTTAATTGTTTCCCCACAGCACATACCACCTTTAACAAAGCTAGTGATTTCTTCATTCATTCCATTCACTATAGTGAATACAGTAAACTGGTGACCTGAAAGAAATAGATGTTTAAAGTCTTGAATTTCAATTAACCACTGACTTAATCAAACCAAAGCTCTCCAAGAAAGTGTCAGGTGGAGCTCTGTCTGGCTCAGTACAGCTCTACTGAACTGAAACTGAATTAAATAAATGGCCCTGAGCTGCACACAGGAGATGGGAACCTATCCATGTGCAAGGCATCTGCAGAGCCTTCGTTTGATCTAATCTGAATGCCAATCTACGTGGGGATTACTGTTCTCCCCCTGTGAAGAACCTCTCTGGCTCAGAGAAGCTAAGTAATTGATGTAAAATCACACAGCTAGGATGGAGCTCAGATGCAAACCTGGGATTTTGTCTGGTTTCAGGGCCTGGGTGGCTGCCACTAGAAAACATCATACTTCATATAAGGCCTACATCCCCAAGCTGCCAAAGTGGGGAGGAGGACGAGAAAATATCCAGAGAGAGCAACTGCTCTCAGCTCATCCCCCTTCAGAGAAGCCACTGGCCATACTCCACCTCTTGGGGGGACCTTCCCAAAACATCCATGCTCTGAGGGCTTTAGGCACCACAGACAGGCAGGGGAAATGTGAGCCCTCCTGGAAAGAGCCTTGTCCCCTGCAGTTCAGAAGATTACTCGAGACACCTCAGGTACCCACAGTACCCACCCCCTCTAGGCATTGCCCTCACCCACAGCAACATGCTCAGAAAATGGCAGGGGACAGAAGAGCCTGAGACCTTGGGCAGCACAGTCCATAAGCATTAAGGAAAAGCTGAGCTTGCTGGCAGGCATGAACCACGGGGAGCTTGGCTGTGCTTCCCTTAGCAGCTCAAACCCCAGCCCTGGATGCTGGGCCCTGGGAGGCGTAGGAAGAACAGCAACGCATGGCAGATATTTTCCTGAAATTCCTGGGAAGCACTGGGACAGGGGGAAGTTTCGTGTGCTTTTCTCCCCAGTTCTGGTTACAGCGCTCAATGTGGCAGCCCAGTCACCCACCCCCAAGTCAACAGCAGCATGGGTGGTGGGGGTAGGCAGTGAGAGGCTGCAGGGAACCCCGGCAGGTCCGCTCGCTCTGCTCTCAGCTCACCACCTCCTCGTCCGCAAGTGCAAACTTGGGGCTGAGCTAAAGGCCAAGGAACCGTGTAAAATTTGTCATCCACGCATCCCAAATTTGTGTCCTCTTTCGAGCACAAGGAGGCATCATTAATAATTATGCTGGGACAACAGATGTAAACCATAACTGGGGCAACGGGAGCATTTGGCCCCCTGGTTATAGGGCTCAGGGCAGTCTGTGTGTGGGGCTAGCTACACAGGGACTTTGCGTTTTAAGGGAAATCAGTTGATTTCAATTGCAGGCAGAGTTTTCCCAAAGATTATTAGAACCCCTGAGATTTTCAGCTCCTTCTCCTCTCTGGTGTAAAGGTTTGTAGTCAGGGAAAGCAGGTAGGAGGGAATTAAAGACACTGACTAGAAACTAAAAAATAGATTGTGGCACTTGTCCTCTTCCCTTCGTTTCCCCTTCCCTGGATGGTTCCGAGTTAGCATTGACTGAAAAGTGGGACTTGCAGCAGTTTAGTTCAGAGGCAAATGTAGACCAGAGGCCATTGCTCATGAGGGCTGTCAAAGAGGAGCCCTGGAATACCAGCTTGTCCTTCACTCTGCATCCAACTCTTCCCCTGAACATTGGCCCTGCCCTCCATCGGGGCCCCCAGGCCATCACCAGGGTCTTGGCTTGCCTGCCACCTCCTGCTTTGTGGAGCCATTAGGCAACTCAGCTTCTCAAATTGATTGACTGTATCTCCAACTCTGCCCAGGACCTCTCACATCACATGAGGACTCATTCCTATAAGAAATCTCTGCTCCAAGCAAACCAAGAACAGACTCTTAACTGTAAAGAACAAACCGGTGGTTATTGGAGGGGAAGTGGGTAGGGAGATGGGCTCAATGGGTGACAGGGATTAAGAAGGGCCCTTGTGATGAGCATTGGATGTTGCATATAAGTGATGAATCGCTAAATTCTACACCTGAAACTAATATTACACTGTATATTAACTAACTGGAATTTAGATAAAAAATTGGAGAAAAAAGAAAAAAATCTTTTCTCCCATAAGTCATAGTGGATCTGGTTAAACCCCATGTGACACATATCTCAAGAGAGATGTCTTTAAACATCTGAGCAGATGCAGGCAAATAATGTGCAAAGGCATCCTGGCCTGCTGCTATCCACACACACACCAGTGACTCCAAGGAGGGCTCAATGAAGAGAACCGAGAGGTAGAGGCAATGGAGCCCAGCCTCGGGAACCACGGATGACTAGGACCAAATTCCAGTTCTGCCAACTAATAACTACCTTGGGCAAGTGGGTAACTCCTGTATCTCCATTTTCTCCTCTGTACTTTCTCTCGCTCTGCTCCACCAAAAGGCAGACACACAGAACTGGACATTACTGCCCCCTCTGTCCCCATACTTCACCTCTGTGACTCTCCGCACTGGCCCCAAAACCCACATCCAAGGAGCGGTGGTGGGGAAGAAGAATTAGCAAAGCCAAACTAGGCTGGGTAGGAAGAGGAGGCAGTGAGAAGCACAGGCAAGGAGGAGGCACAAGGGAGTGTCTGTGAGGAGAGAGGTGTCCTCAGGTGGCCTTCCTCAAGCTGCCTGGCTGGGTGGCTTTCAAGGGATGGATTTCAGAGCAGAGTGTCACTTTTCAAGATGTCCATCTCATACAGGGCCAGCATCTGTGCGCCGTTGTGGTTTTGGTGAACTGACTCACTGTCCACCCCCCTCGCCCTTACTGGTCCCTGCTTCTCCGGCACTGCTGAAAGATGAGTGGCCAGGCTGCCCAGATGTCATCTCTTCTCCTCCACGTGAGCACTGACACCTCAGATCAATGCATCTTTTTTTCAGAACTCAGCCTGAACTGCACCCTGCGTTTTGCTAAATAGGGACAGTCTCTGCGGGCCTCCTAAGAGCTGATGATCTGAACATTCAGACACGCAGCAGAGCTTCCGAGGCTGTTCGGGAGCTTGGCAAATGGGATCCTCAGCAGGTCTGCTGGTTTGGCAGTGAAGAAGCAGGACCTCCATTCGTTCCGGACCCGAGTAGGTAGGGGATAGGGAGAAGATGTCCAAAGGTAGAGTCCTCAATGAGCAGATTCAGGAAGTCGATGTTGGGGTCCCTCGGTGTCCCCAGAAGGTAGTCCTTTCATCAGATGCTTCAATCTCTGCAACACAAGACTCTTCCTGCACCACTCACTGAGAGACCACACTCATGAACAGATGCCCAGAGAGCAACGGCAGTTGTGGCCACACGTGTGCCCACAAACCAAGCTCGACAGGCTCTCTCTCTCTCTTTTTTTTTTTAAGATTTTATTTATTTATTTATTCATGAGAGACACAGAGAGAAAGAGAGGTAGACATAGGCAGAGGAAGAAGCAGGCTCCATGCAGGAAGCCCGATGTGGGACTTGATCCCGGGACTCCGGGGATCAATGAGCAGACGCTCAACCACTGAGCCATCCAGGCATCCCTAGACAGGCTCTCTACCAGATTCTGGTATTTAGGTTCTGAGACTGATCTGAGGATGATTAAAGAAATAAAGGGATTTGCCTCATGCCTACTTTGAAACTTGAGAGATCTACACTCCACAACAACTTGGTACTTGGCAAGCTGAGTGCCTGCAATCTGTTTAGGACTCAGCATCTGAAAGTTTTCTTACCTAACCTTTCATTGGCCCAGCCTAAAGCCAATCAACCCTCTGCTTCAGCCCTGGAACCTGGCACACTCTAACCCTTCAGAGAGATGCCCCATTCCAGGATTGGTCAAAACCAGTGGTTGTCAAAGTGGGGCTCCCAGGCCAATAGCATCAGTATTACCTGGGAACCTGTTAGAAATGCAAGTTATTGGCCCTCACTCCCAATCCACTGAAATCAGAAATTCTGCAGGTAGGCCCAACAATCTGTGTTTTCAAAGCCATCCAGGCTTAAGGAACCACTGATCTAGGCTTATGATCTTCTCTCCCTGTGTCAGAGCCAGAATAAGAGGGCAGGTTCTAGAGGCAAGGAGGCCAGGTAGAGTCCCAGGACCCTGCCACACCCAGAGGCAATGGCTGGAGGTAAGCAGCCATTACCTGGAGGTAAGGTCCTTTTGCTCTCTGATGGTCTAATAGGGAGCCTGGCTTTCCCCAGGCAGCAGAAGTCCAGGAGTCTGTCCCTCCATGAGCCTAATCTCTCCCCAGATGAGTCTGACCATATGTCACTGCAAACATCGCAGCTTGCTCTACCACAAAGCAGATGTTCCTAAGAGCTCAGCCGTTTGGACAGAGTTAATGGGCAGCCACAAATCATCAGCTGGAGCCAAGAGGAGGCTGCAGGGGAGATGAGGCCACTTGGCTTGAGCTCCAGCATGAGAACTAGGTGTGTGCCTCATTTGAGCCAATATGCAGGGCATCAGCCAAATGGGAAGGTCAGGCAGGGCTCCTCCCTGTGCCAGCTCAGAGCTCAGACTGCCCTGACTCTCACTACTGGAGAGATCTCGAGCCAGGAAGGATGGGATCCCAACCAGGGTCATATCCAGCTGCTTCAGTGGGCAGTATAGAAAGGGCACCATGCCTACTCCTTTCGTCCCCCTTCTTTCCTCTCCCCACATGGTCCTCCACAAAGTGCCTCACCAAAAGCATGAGTTAAGAAGAAAGCTGGGCAGGGAAGGGAGTCTAGACAAAAGATAAGCCTAAGAAGTTCCAGGATATGGGGGAGAAGCCAAGGGAGGCAGCAACTTGGAGGGGAGCCTTCTCCAAACTTCCCATCAATCTTCCCAATTGCAATCTCCCTCAGCTCTGAGCTGAGCCTGATACCAGACACCTCACTGTCCTCTGTGCTGAGGCTCCCCCGGGGCAGAGCCACCAGTGCTGAGCCCTGGTCATTATCCCACCAATCATGCTGAAGGCTGTGAGCCATGCCAGCACACCAGAACTCATGCCCTCCTCTCTTCATGTCCATATTCTTCTCCACCCATGCCCATGGTGGATGGCCACTTAGATCTGGGTCTCCATCTGTGAGAGCCCCCTACTGTATCTGGAGCTCAACACTGGAAACCAGCACTACTCATTTGGGACCATTTATCTAAAAGTGGGGGTGGGGGGTTGAAGAATAAGGTAAACTTCCAAGAGGGGCATGTAGGACAACCATTACCCAGTCATTTGTCAGGAGGACAAGGGGAAGAAATCAGTCAGGATTTGGCAGAGAGGGAGTGTAACTAAAATTAAAAAGATTTAAATTCTGGGTCTATTAAATGTGTAAAAGGATGCTAAAACTAAAGTTTGTGAAGAAGAATCCTCATCATAAAGACTAGTACCATCATGAATGTGAGATCGATCGGGATGTGTGGACCTCACACAGTTAATGTTCCAGAAGAAATTGCACCACTCTGGGAGCCTTGGGCAGATCAATGCTATAGAAAGAGAATAGAAAAGATAATATAAATAAAATAAATAATAAAATAAAATAAAATAAAATAAGAAAATAAAATAAAATAAGAAAAGAAAGAAGAGAAAAAGAAAAAAAAGAAAAGAAAAGAAAAGAAAGAGAATAGAGGATTAGGAACCCTCAATAGAGGGTTGTGAGAAAAGGTGGAAGAAAAAGTTCCATGGAGAGAGCTGAGGATGAGCTGTCTCACCCCTATGCCATTTGCGGTACCTTTCAACCTCAAGGCTAGTGAGATGAGGTTTCTAGGGGATTCCTCAGAAAACAGTCAGTGTTTCCTGCTACTACAAGAAGATAAGAGATCTCATGTGTGAGTCACTCCTAAGAAAGTAAAGATGCTGTGGCTTAGGTAGATAGAGCTACATGATCTATTCCTGGAGAATGTTCCACGTATGCTTAAGAAGAATGCGTGTTTTACGGCTGTTGCATGGAATGTTCTGTATGTTAGGTCCATCTTCTCTAACAAGTAGTTTAAATCTGATGTTTCCTTATTGATTTTATCTCTATCCATTGTTTTTTTTTGTTTGTTTGTTTATTGGGGTTGTTTTAGTTTTTGTTTAAATTCCAGTTAGATGAAAAAAAATAAATAAAAAATAAAAATAAATTCCAATTAGATGGTACATAGTGTAATATTAGTTTCCAGTGTACAATTTAGTTTGCTTCAACACTTCCATACAACACTGGTACTCATCACAAGTACCCTCCTTGCTCCCCATCACCTATTTAACCCATTCCTCCATGTACTTCCCTCTGATAACCATTAGTTTGTTCTCTATAGTTAAGAGTGTTTCTTGATTTGCCTCTCTCTCTTTTTTTTCCCCCTTTGCTTGTTTGTTTTTTAAATTCCACATAGGAAGGGCATCTGGGTGGCTCAGTGGTTGAGTATCTGCCTTTGGCTCTGGTTGTGATACTGGGGTCCTGGGATCGAGTCCCACATTGAGCTCCCCGCAGGGAGCCTGCTTCTCCTTCCCCCTATGTCTCTGCTTCTCTCTGTGTCTCTCACGAATAAATAAATAAAATCTTTTTTAAAAATTCCACATAGGAGTGAAATCATATGATATTTGTCTTTCTCTGAATGATTTATTTCACTTAGCGTAACACTTTCTGATTCCATCCATGTCATTGAAAATGGCAAGATTTCATTCTTTTTTATGGCTGAGGAATATTACTGTGTGTGTGTATGTATGTGTGTGTGCGTGTATGCGCGCGCGCGCCCCACATCTTCCTTATCTACTCATCAGTCAATGGACACTTGGGCTGCTTCCATAATTTTATTATTGTAGATAATCCTGCTACAAATATCCATGCATGTATCCTCTGAAATTAGTATTTTTGTATTCTCTAGGTATATACCTACTAGTGCAACTGCTGGATCACAGGGTAGTTTTATGTTTTACTTTTTGAGGAGACTCCATACTGCTTCCAGAGTGGCTACACCAGTTTGCATTCCTACCAACGGCACAAAAGGGTTCCCTTTTCTCCACATCCTCACCAAGCCTATTGTTTCTTGGGTTGTTGATTTTAGCTGTTCTGATGGGTGTGAGGTGATAGTTCATTGTAGTTCTGAACTGTATTTCCCTAATGATCAGTGACATTGAGCATCTTTTCTTGTGTCTGTTGGCCATCTGTGTGTCTTCTTTGGAAAAATGTATATTCATGTCTTCTGCCCATTTTTATTTGGATTATTCATTCTTGGGGTGTTGAGTTTTAGAAGTTCTTTATATGTTTTAGATAGTAACCTTTTATCTGATATATCTTTTGCAAATATCTTCTCCCATTCTGTAGGCTGCCTTTCAGTTTTGTTGACTATTTCCTTTGCTGTGCAGAAGCTTTCTATTTTGATAAAGTCTAATAGTTTATTTTTGCTTTTGTTTCCCTTGCCTCAGGAGACATATCTACAAAGAAGTTGCTACAAGCCGATCTCACAGTGGTTACTGCCTGTGTTCTCCTCTACAGTGTGTAGGGTTTCAGGTCTCACATTTAGGTATTTAATGCATTTTGAATTTATTTTTGCATGCGGTGTGAGAAAGTGGTCCAGTTTCATTATTTTGCATGTGGCTGTCCAGTTTTCCCAACACCATTTGTTGAAGAGACATCTTTTTCCCATTGGATATTCTTTCCTGTCTTATCAAAGATTAATTGGCCATGTAGTTGTGGGTTCATTTCTGGGTTTTCTGTTTTGTTCTGTCGATCTATGTGTCTGTCGATTTTTGTGCCAGTATCATACTAGTGTCATCACTATAGCTTTGTAATACAACTTCAAGTCTGGAATTGTGATGCATCCAGCTTTGCTTTTCTTTTTCAAGATTGCTTTAGCTTTTCAGGGTATTCTGTGGTTCCAATACAACTTTTAGGATTCTTAGTTCTAGCTCTGTGAAAAATACTGTTGATATTTTGATAGAGATTGCATTAAATGTGTGCATTGCTTTGGGCAGTATAGAAATTTTAATACCATTTGTTCTTCCAATCCATGAGGATAGAATGTCTTTCCATTTCTTTGTGTGGAAGATCTATCCATTGTTGAAAGTGGGGTATTGAAGCCCCTCCTATAATATGTTTCTCCCTTCGTATCTGTTAATATTTGCTCTATTTAAGTGTTCCAATGTTTGATGCATAAATACTTGTAATTTTTATGTTCACTTGAAGAATTGATCCCTTTATCATTATATAATGACTTTCTTTGACTCTTTTGACAGTTTTTTATTTAAAGTCTATTTGTATAAGTATAGCTATCCCTGTTCTCTTGTGTTTTCCATTTGTATGGAACATCCCTTCGCTTTCAGTCTATATGTGCCCTTAAAGCTGAAGTGAGTCTCCTGTAGGCAGAATATAGTTGGCTCATTTTTTTAATCCATTCAGCTACTCTGGGTCTTTTCATTGGAGAATTAATCCATTTACATTTATTTTTTTTTCATTTTTTCTTTTTTTTATTTATAAATTAATTTTTATTGGTGTTCAATTTACCAACATACAGAATAACACCCAGTGCTCATCCCGTCAAGTGTACCCCTCAGTGCCCGTCACCCATTCACCCCCACCCCCCACCCTCCTCCCCCTCCACCACCCCTAGTTCATTTCCCAGAGTTAGAAGTCTTTATGTTCTGTCTCCCTTTCTGATATTTCTCACACATTTCTTCTCCCTTCCCTTATATTCCCTTTCGCTATTATTCATATTCCCCAAATGAATGAGAACATACACTGTTTGTCCTTCTCCGGTTACTGTGGCCAAGTTCAAAAAGGGTGTTGCCTGAGTTCTTCTCTGGGATTTTGATGGAATCTTGTCTCACATTTAGATCTTTCATCCATTTTGAGTTTATCTTTGTGTATGGTGCATGAGAGTGGTCCAGTTTCATTCTTCTGCATGTGGATGTCCAATTTTCCCAGCACCATTTATTGAAGAGACTGTCTTTCTTCTAGTGGATCGTCTTTCCTCCTTTATTGTATATTAGTTGAGCATAAAGTTCAGGGTCCACTTCTGGGTTCTCTGTTCTGTTCCATTGATCTATATGTCTGTTTTTGTGCCAGTACCACACTGTCTTGATGAACACAGCTTTGTAGTACAACCTGAAATCTGGCATTGTGATGCCCCCAGATATGGTTTTCTTTTTTTAAAATTCCCCTGGCTGTTTGGGGTCTTTTCTGATTCCACACAAATCTTAAAATAATTTGTTCTAAGTCTCTGAAGAAAGTCCATGGTATTTTGATAGGGATTGCATTATACGTGTAAATTGCCCTGGGTAACATTGACATTTTCACAATATTAATTCTGCCAATCCATGAGCATGGAATATTTTTCCATCTCTTTGTGTCTTCCTCAATTTCTTTCAGAAGTGTTCTGTAGTTTTTAGGGTATATTTTGAGAACCATTTGAATGGTAAATGGTTCTCCAACCTTTTATTTTCAGGTTGTAGGTGTCCTTCTGTCTAAAATGAGTCTCTTGTAGACAGCAAATAGATGGGTCCTGTTTTTTTATCCAGTCTGAAACTCTGCGCCTTTTGATGGGGTCATTAAGCCCATTCACGTTCAGAGTTACTTGAACTTCTTCTTAAAGGGGAGTTTTAAGAGTCCCCCTTAAAATTTCTTGTAGAGCTGGTTTGGAGGTCACATATTCTTTCAGTTCCTGCCTGTCTTGGAAGCTCTTTATCTCTCCTTCCATTTTGAATGAGAGCCTTGCTGGATAAAGTATTCTTGGTTGCATGTTCTTCTCATTTAGGACCCTGAATATATCCTGCCAGCCCTTTCTGGCCTGCCAGGTCTCTGTGGAGAGGTCTGCTGTTACCCTAATATTCCTCCCCATGAAAGTCAGGGACTTCTTGTCTCTTGCTGCTTTAAGGATCTTCTCTTTATCTTTGGAATTTGCAAGCTTCACTATTAGATGTCGAGGTGTTGAACGGTTTTTATTGATTTTAGGGGGGGATCTCTCTATTTCCTGGATCTGAATGCCTGTTTCCCTTCCCAGATTGGGAAAGTTTTCAGCTAGGATTTGTTCAAATACATATTCTGGCCCTCTGTCCCTTTCGGCTCCCTCGGGAACCCCAATTAAACGTAGGTTTTTCTTCCTCAGACTGTCATTTATTTGCCTTAATCTGTCTTCATGGTCCCTTAATTGTCTGTCTCTTTTTTCCTCAGTTTCCCTCTTTGCCATCAACTTGTCTTCTATGTCACTCACTCGTTCTTCCACCACGTTAACCCTCGTCGTTAGGACTTCTAGTTTGGATTGCATCTCATTCAATTGATTTTTAATTTCTGCCTGATTGGATCTAAATTCTGCAGTCATGAAGTCTCGTGAGGCCTTAATGCTTTTTTCTAGAGCCACCAGTAGCTGTATAATGGTGCTTCTGAATTGGCTTTCTGACATTGAAGTGTAATCCAGATTTTGTAACTCTGTGGGAAAGAGGGCTGTTTCTGATTCTTTCTTTTGAAGTGAGGTTTTCCTTCTAGTCATTTTGCTCAGTGCAGAGTGGCCAAAAACAAGTTGTATTGGAACACGGGGGAGTATCACTGGTCCGTCTAGCTGGTCTTCTGGGGGAGGGGCCTGCTGTGCTGATTTTCAGGTGTTAGCACTTGGGGGAGCTGCTCTGCCCCTGCCTGCTGCAGGGCTCAGCGGGGGTTGTTTACCCCGTGGGACCCAGGGAGGAACAGCAGCAGTTGCTATGGCAACTCTGGAAGACTGGATTCAGCCTCCGCAGGAACTACGGGGCTCGGGGCTCGGCTCTCCGTCTGCAGGGCCTGGAGGCTCCGGGGCGGGGCCGCTGATGTGCTCAGCTCGGGGCAGGAGCGTCCTTGCTGTCCTGGGCCCTCCCGGCCTCTGCCTGTCCCGGGGGGAGGCCGGATCCTGGGCTGTGTCCCGGCGCCCTGTGCTCCGGGGCCTGCGCTGTGGAATTCGCGCTCCCGCCCTGCAGCTCCCTCCCTGGAGCCGCTCCCGAGCCCCTCCGAGCTGCTCCGGTCGGTCCCTCCGTGCGCGCTGCAGCCCTTAGGGAGCTCGGAGCACTCTCCTGCGCTCGCAGGTGTCTGTTAGTGTCCCTGGGAGCCCGAGGGCATCCCCGCCCTCCTGGGTCCTGCTCTAACTCCCTGCGGGCCCCTTTCCCCCGGGAAGGTTGGTGCAGCTCCTGCTCCTCCGGGACGGGGCTCTCCTGTCCTGGGGACACTCGCCCCGGCCTCAGCCCGGCTCCTCGCGGGGCCCCTCCCCCTTGGAGGCCTTTTGTTTCTTTATTTCTTTTTCCCCGTCTTCCTACCTTGATAGAAGCGCGGACTCTTCTCACTGTAGCATTCCAGCTGGTCTCTCTTTACATCTCAGGCCGAATTCGTAGATTTTCAGGATGGTTTGAAGGTTATCTAGGTAACTTGGTGGGGACAGGTGATTTGGGGACCCTGCTCTTCCGCCATCTTGCCTCTCCCTCTCCATTTACATTTAAAGTAATTTTTTATTTTTATGGACTTATTACTACCATGTTATGCATTGTTTTCTGACTGTTTTATAGTTCCTCTGTTCCTATCTTCCTATCTTGCTCTCTTCTTTTGTGGCCTAATGATTTTCTGTGATGATATGCTTTGATTCCTTTCTCTTTATCTTTTGTGTATCTACTATAGGTTTTCGTTTTGTAGTTACCATAACATTTATATAAAACATCTGTATTTTAAGCCCATAAAAACTATTTACCTTTACCACTGAGTTTTATATTTTTACATGTTTTCATGTTACTAACTAGCATCCTTTTGTTTCAACTTAAAGAAATCTCTTCAACATTTATTGTAAGGCCAAGCTAGTGGCAATGAACTCTGTCCACTTTTGTTTATCTGGGAAACTCTTTACCTTTCTTTCAATTCTGAAGGACAATTTTGCCAGGTAGAGTATTCTTGATTGGCAATCTTTTTCTGTCAGGACTTTAAATATATCATAGCACTTCTTTCTGGCCTGCAAAGTTTCTACCAAACACACACACACACACACACACACACACAAAACCTGCCCATAGCATTATGGGGGTTCTATTGTGTACCACGTTAACTTCTCTCCTGCTGCTTTTATTCTTTTTTGTGTCATTTAAAGATTTTAGTGTGACTCTCTGTAGTTAATCCTCTTTAGTATTCTTTAGGCTTCCTGGATCCTCTAGATATCTGTTTTCTTTCCAAAGCTTAAGGAAGCTTTCAGCCATTATTTCTTTGAATAAGATTTCTGCTTCTCTCCCCTCCTCCTCCTCCTCCTAGGATATCTATAATGTATACATGCATTTTCTTGATAGTGTCCTTAAGTCCCTTAAGCTATCTTCACTCTTCTTTGTTCTTTTTTCTTTTTGCTCCTCTGATTGGATGATATTCATTGCACTGTCTTCTAGTTCATTGATCTTTCTTCCATTCAATCCATTGTGTTATGAACACTTCCATTGAATTTTTCAGTAGAATTATTGTATTCTTAATCTCCATGATTTCGGTTTGGGACATTTCAGTATTTTTTATCTCTTTTGAAATTCTCAGTTTGTTCATTCATTATTCTCCTGACTTCAGTGAGCATCTTTATTACCATTAAATTGTACTCTACAGAAAGCAAATCACTTATCTCCATTTCATTAAGGTCAGTTGATTTTCTTCTTTTGTCTGAAACATATTCCCCTGTTTCTTCATTGTCCTTGACTCTCTTAGTTTTTGTCCATTAGCTAAAATGGCCACCTTTCTCAGTCTTGCCAGATTAGTCTCATGTGGGAGATGAACCTCATCAATCACTCATACCTGAGCTCTTGGTTGCCTCCAAACCTTTGTGAGTGCCCAACCTACTATCTCTGTTCTTAGTCCTAGTAGATGTGCAAGTGTGAGAAATGCCCATAGGCCCATTCAGATTCCCAGGGCACTATTAATTATCTGCCCCTTCAGATCTGCAGTGTGGATTCATTAGAAACCCAACTTCCAGGCAGCAGCTGGGAAGCAAAACCAGGGTGTTAGATGTTCTTCCTCTATGAGGAAGAAGTTGGGAACTGGGTGTTTTTGCCTACTCACTCTGTGCTGAGCCAGAGGGAATAGTCACTGAGAATGTTTATGTAACCAAATAGAACCACCTCTTTGTTTTGTGTGGTCCCAGGGGATTTTTTTTTTAATATCAAGCCCCATTGACTCTCAGAGCTAGGTGATTTGGGATCCAGTCCCTTGGATAGCAGCTATACTAGTTGAAGTGCTGGATATGCTGACAAGCTCCCTCCAGAGACAATCTGGAGACTTGTTTTTATTGTTGGAGTGAGCTGAGGGGAGACTGTGAGGAATTTACACACATTCTGGCTCCCAGGAGGATCCTAGTTTATGGTATGTCTCAGCCTTTTTTATGTAACATTTAACATTGTATTTTCTCAGGCAGCCCCAGGTGTTTCTGAATTTCTTTCAGAGGTAATTGATCCATGTGTGGTTGTCTGCTCAGTCTATCTGTGGGAAAAAATCAGGAGCCTCCTACATTACCAAACTGGTGACATCAGAGGTAGTTGCATGGAAATCAAATCTCTTCCCCATAGATTGTCAGGGCAAGTGTGCAATATCTCTCCCAAGTATAAAGATATTAGCTTGAGAGAGAAAGAGGCAAATTAGGGCTGTCTTGTAAATGCTGTCAAGAAGTTTCACCTAATTGAAAGAGGGGCCCTGGCCTCAAGAAGATAGAGATCAATTCAGGGGTCCGTAGGAGTTGAAAGCAACCACCTACATGAGGCTTTAAGTCTGAAAACATAGGCAAATAGAAATAACAAATATTACCTTACAGTACATAGCATGTTCAGTGACATCACATGATACCCTCAGTGTGATGAGGTACCCTCCCCCATTTGCAGGTGCATTGTGCAAAATTTCAGTGGATATTTTCCATTTTCATCTGTTACTTTATGCTGATTTTTTGCTTCAAATTATTTATGGTTTTGATTTTCATTGAATAAATCTATGCTTTTTGCCTACCCCAAAGGAATAATTGGAAAGATTCAATATTTTAAGAAAAAGAAAATAATATTGTCTAGGTTTCCTTTTTTATGGTCTCTGTAGATTAAAAACACAGCTACAGGGTCAAAGGGTCTGCAGAGGGAGTGGTGCTGGGAATGTAGAAGAACCCACCAAAGTGCCCACAAGTAAAGAGTGCTCTACACACCACAAGCACTGAGCCACTTTGGGATATTTCCGGTCAACAAGGACCTTTCCTATGTCTTCTTACTGCTTTTTTCACCACTCTTCCCCACCCTCCCATCCACTGTGGGAACAGAAACCAACCAGGAGTTGAGGGAGGAAGATAAAAAGAAAGGGCTGGAAAAATAAAGAACCAAGCAAATACCTTACTTCCCTCCCACTGCCATCTACAGGGGGAATCCTACCTGAAGCTCACTTGAGCCAAGAGTGTAGGAGACTTAACATTAAATCCAGTTCAAAATGATTACTGTCTTTGCTTAGATATTGCAGTTTCTGAATTGATGCTGTTATAGACTTCATGTGTTGGTAAGATATACCTGCTAAGCATTTCCTTCTAAGGCAATGGAAGATTACACCAGCTGAATAATTTTTAAGAGAAAATTAAAAGTTGTATTCTGATCATGTCATGAGTTGTGAATTTTTATAGAGTATTTGTTATATTGTGGCCATTTTCCTTGTAATATCTAATATAATCCTCACAACAGTGACCCTATGAGTCTGAATGTTATCTTCACTTCACAGCTGAGGAAGTTGAAACTAAAAGAGGTTAAGAAATTTTTCCAAAGATACCCAAGTACAAGTGGAGAAGCTGAAACTGATCTAACATGTCTCCAATTCCAAAGCCCTTGCCTTTGATCATTTCAAGTTAGACGCATTCTTTCTGCCTGTAGGTTCATCATAGTTTCTAAAATGTAGGTGTGGGAATCAGGGAGCCCCTACATGTTTGTTTGCATATCACTAAATTCCTTAGACCTCTAAATTTTGAACCCTCTTTGATAACCAGCCGTTACCGTCCCTGCAGTCCAAGCTGCTTCCCCAGTAGAAGCAGGCCCCACACAGGCAACAGCATTAAAAGTGAGCTTTCAGTTCCAGCCAGGAACAGAGATGTGACGTATGAAGGGTGTTCCTTTTTTTTCTTCACCACATACTTTGGAGTTACAACTGCACTTTAAAGAGAATGTCAGATTGGTGGAGTTGGTTAAGGTCCAAGATAAATGTTAGATGTTTGTTTTTAAACCAGGCCTCCTGAGCTAAAAAAACCAGTAAGCTTATGACAGGGAAAAATCTCCTTTTACGGGCATTTACAGGCACAATGACAGAGCTCCTCAGACTGAGGAAGATTTTCTTTTCTTTTTTTATTAAGATTTTATTTATTTATTCATGAAGGATACAGAGAGAGAAAGGCAGAGACATAGGCAGAGGGAGAAGCAGGCTCCAGGCAGGGACTCGATCCTGAGACCGCGGATCACACCCTGAGCCAGGGGCAGGTGCTCAACCGTTGAGCCACCCAGGCATCCCAAGATTTTCTTTTCTAGTCTAGAGACTCAGTGGTACAAAGTTAGGTATGAGTTCAAAGGATCTGATCAAACTTTAAAGAAAATCCAAGTTCTTATGAAGCACACAGACAGGATGAACCCCCTGTAAAGGAGAGGACTTGCCTTAGTTTAGAAACCAGAAAAAGGAAAGAGATGACCCTGAAGCCCTGGCCTAATCCTTGACTGTAAGAACTGTTCCCCAGTACCCTCCTGGGTCAGGGGAGTCCCAAAAGGCACCAACAACCACATAAATTAAGATTCTAGCCAAACCACATAACTCTTACAGTCAACAACCCATCAATAAGCCAATAACCTGCCAGGCCTCCCAGACAGAAGAACTTGGCAATTAGCATTTCAGTAGGATCTTTGAAATCAGGTGCAGGTTCAGAACCCAGCCCTGCACTCACCATCTGTGTGACCTTTGGTAAACTGCTTGCCAAGCCCCAGTTTTCTGATCTGTAAATTCAGGGTTATACCAATGCCCATACAAAGGGTGACTGGGAGGGTTAAATGACATGATATTTGTAAAACAGCTTCCATAGTTCCTGGCTTTAAATCTTCCCCCCCCCCTCCCTGGTTTTAAATCTTAATGTTAAGTGTTAAATACATTTTCACTAATAAAGTATAAAAAATTAAATTTAAAAAATTATAAAAGCTACTTTTCCCCGGGATCCCAGTCTGCAGTTTAGAAAATTGTGATGACTTTTGTGAGGCTCAGAAGGAGGGTTAAATTTTCCATTTGTGTGAAGAGGAGTAGATAAAGTTTTCCCTATGCCTTCCATCATGTACAACTAAAAGCCTTGGACAGAATATATAAAACAAACATAAAAAGACTCTGACAGGTAGAAGGCAGACAAGATAGGAACCTAGGGAACCAGAAACAACAGAGTGGTGAGTTCCCTGGGCTTATTTTTTGCCTAACATATACCAGACTTGGAGCTAAAGATAGTGGCAAACAGATCAGAAGACAGACAAACTCCCAACAAAAGCCTTTTCTCTCTTTGGCCAAAGAACCAGGAAAAAGAAGCCAAGCAAGACACAAAACTTGCAGACAATCACTGCTTTACTCCAGCCAGATGTCACAGAAAAAAGCTGTAGCCCCACCCTAACTCTGCCAGCATAGGCTCAATGGGGAGTTACTTTTCACCATCTCATTTGGCTGTAGAAAGACACCCTCAATGTCTCTGCATGGATTGTTACAAAGGTCAATAAGAGAGCCAGGAGCTTTACCCTCCACTGGGAAGTAACAAATACCTTCCCTCAAGGTGTAAGTGGAGACCAATGGGGAACTAGACTTCATGTCCACATGGAAATAAGGAAGTGTCCCTCAATCCTGTGTCAGAGGAAATTTAGTGGAAGGTCAGGAATCACTGTCACCCATCTGTAATGTAACCAACACATCTCCCTTCCCTAGTGTCAATGGAAGCCACATGGGAAATAGGAATTAGGTACTCCTACACCTGTCAGTCAGGAGATTTCAGTGAAGACCTAGTAAGGAGCCAGAAACCCCACCCCCTAGTCCAGCAGTAATGAAGAGTCTCACTTAGATATCATTGGAGGTTAAGTGAGGGGCCCAGATATCTATTCTCACCTGACAAAGCAAGGTGTCCTTCCTCTGCTAGAACAGTGACTTAAAAAATAAAAGCTAAAATAGAAGGGTTGGTTTTTTTTTTTAAGATTTTTATTTATTTATTCATGAGCGACACAGAGAGAGAGGCAGAAACTTAGGCAGAGAGAAGCAGGCTCCCTACAGGGAGCCTGATGTGGGACTCAATCCCAGGACCCCAGAATCATGACCTGAACCAAAGGCAGACATTCAGCCACTGAGCCACCCAGGTGCACCCCCCCCCTTTTTAAAAGATTTTAAAATAGAAAGTTTAAACAATAACCAGAATCTCATAACACTCAAAATGTGCAAATTTCAACTGAAAAATCCCTCAATATACCAAGAACCAAGAAAATAATTTGAATGAAAAAAGACAATAAACATATACACCAATATAATAGAGATTGTAGTATTATCTGACAAAGACTTTAAACAGCCATCATAAAAATGATTTCATTTATAAGCATGCTTGAGACAAGTGAAAAAAAAGTCTCAGCAAAAGAAAGAAAAAGAACCAAATGGAAATTTTAGAACTGAAAAATACAATAACTCAAATAAACAATTAGTGGGCACAATAGCATAATAAAGAGGACAAAGAAAAGAATTAGTGAACCTGAAAATAAGACAATTAAAAATACCCAATATTAACAACAGAGAAAAAAATAAACTGAAAAAATATGAACAGAGCTTCAGGGACATGTGAGATTGTAACAACAAAAATTTAACATTGAAGTCATCAGAATCCTGAAAAGAGAGGAGAAAGAGTCAGTGCTGAAAGTATACTTGGAGAAATAATACCTGAAAATTTCTCAAATTTAGTAAAAATTTGAAAAAAATATAGAGACTCAAGAACCTGAGCAAAGACCCAAAGAAACCCACACCAACACACAACATAGAAAAACTTCTGAAAACTAAAACTGAGGAAAAACTTCTACAAGACAGAAGTGAAGCCTGGGTGGGGGGTGGGGGTGGCAATTGAAATGACAGTGGATTTCTCACCGGAACATGAATGGCATGAGAAGGTGGCAAAATAAATTTCAAGTGCTAAACGAAAATAATTATCCCAGAAATGGACCTTCAACTCTATGGTCAACTAATCATTGACAAAGCAGGAAAGAATATCTAATGGAAAAAGTCTCTTCAACAAATGGTCTTGTGAAAATTGGACAGCCACATGCAGAAAAATGAAACTGGACCGTTTTCTTATATCATACACAAAAATAAACTCAAAATGGAAGAAAGACCTAAATGTGAGAACAGGAATCCATAAAAATCCTAGAGGAGGACAACAGGTAGCAACCTCTCTGACCGTTTTGCAAAACACCTCAGGTAGAAATTTTCTGCAAAACACCTCTCCAAAGGCAAGGAAAACAAGAGCAAAAATGAACTATCAGGACTTCATCAAGATAAAAAGCTTTTTGCACAGCAAAGAAAACAGTCAACAAAACCAAAAGACAACCTACAGAATGGGAGAAGCTGTTTGCAAATGTGTTATCAGATAAAGAGCTAGTATACAAAATCTGCAAAGAATCTATCAAATCAACGCCCAAAAAACCCCAAAAAATCCAGTCAAGAAATGGGCAGAAGACATGAACAAGAAGGAACTAGAGGGTATTATGCTAAGCTAAATAAGTCAACCAGAGAAAGAAAAATACCATATGATTTCATTCATATGTGGAATTTAAGAAACAAAACAGGATCATAGGGGAAGGGAAGAAAAAATAAAATAAGACAAAATCAGAGAAGGAGACAAACCGTAAGAGAAGCTGAACTCTAGAAAACAAACTGAGTATTGCTGGAGGGGAGGTCGGGGTTGGGGGGGGGAATGTGATAACTGAGTGATGGGCATTAAGAAGGGCATGTGATGTAATGAGCCCTGGGTGTTGTATGCAACTGGTGAATCACTGACCTCTAAATAATATACTATATGTTAATTAACTGAATTTAAATTAATTAAAATTATATTTAAATTAATAAAAAAGAAAAGAATGTCAACCCAGAATTCCTTATGTAGCAAAACTACCCTTCTGAAAAGAAAAGACATACCATGCTCATGATTGGAAGACTCAATATAGTGAGCATGTTAATTCTCCTCTAATTTATCTACAGATTAACATAATTCATATCAAATGCCATCAAGGATTTTTGTAGCTATAGACAAGCTTATTTTAAAATTTATATGGAAAGGCAAAAGAACTAGAATACTTAGAAGAAATTTTGGGAAAGAAAAATCAACAAGGGGACGACATTATATAGACACAGCAATAAAGACTGAGTATTGTCAGAGGGAAAAATACATAGACAAGTGGAACAGAATAGAGAACCAGATCCACACAAATATGTCCAGCTAATTACCGAAAAAGTTGCAAAAACAATTCGTGGAAGAAAAGATAACCTTTTCAACTAATGGACCTGGAATAACTGGACACCCAGAGGCAACAAAATGAACTTCAATCCAAATCTCACACCTTATAAAAATTCACTCAGAATGGATCATGGACTTAAAATATAAAAGTACCAACAACCAAGTGTTGCATAGTGACAGGTGGTAACTACATTTATTGTGGTGAGCACTTCATAATGTGTAAAATTGTTGATGTAGTATGTAGTATACCTGAAACTAGTATATTTAACATCAAATAAACTTTAATTTAAAAATAAATAAACAAAAATACGAACATTTGTTTAATCAAAAACAATTCACTCAGACTGGATCGTGGACTTCAGTATAAAAACCTATAAAACTTATTCTGAAAAAATAGGAAAGAAATCTTTGGGATCTAGGGCTACACAAAGAATTCCCAAACTTGACACAAAAATTGCAATCCACAAAAGGAAAAATGATAAATTGTATTTCATCAAAATTAAAAACATTTGCTCTGCAAAAGACCTTATCAAGAGTTCTACAGACTGGGAGAAAATATTTTCAAATCACATATCTGGCAGAGGACTAGTATCTAAAATATAAAATGAACACTCATAATTCAGTCAAAAAATAATCCAATTAAAAAATGGGCAAAAGACATGAAAAGACATATGCAAGGAGGATATAAGGATGACAAATAAGCACATGAAAAAAAGTTCAACGTGATTAACCATTAACAGAAATGCAAATTAAAGCCATGAGACATCAGTACATACCTACCAGAACAGCTAAAATTTTTTAAAGTGATAAGGAGAAACAAGATCATTCACACATTACTGGTGGGAATAGAAGATGGTACGGCCACTTGGGAAAACAGTTTGGCAGTTTCTTTTTTTTTTTTTTTAAAGTCAGTTTGTTTTCTTTTTTTTTCTTTTTTTTTTAACTTTTATTTATTTATGATAGTCACACAGAGAGAGAGAGAGAGAGAGAGGCAGAGACACAGGCAGAGGGAGAAGCAGGCTCCATGCACCAGGAGCCCGACGTGGGATTCGATCCTGGGTCTCCAGGATCACGCCCTGGGCCAAAGGCAGGCGCTAAACCACTGCGCCACCCAGGGATCCCCCAGTTTGGCAGTTTCATAAAGAAGTAAGAGTGCAACTACCATTTGATCCAGCAATTGCACTCCTGGGCATTTGTCCTATAGAAATTAAGACATTTTCACACACACACAAAAAAACTAAACATGAACGTTTACAGTAGCTTTATTCATTATAGCCCAAAACTTGAACCAGCCCAGATAACTTTCAACAGATGAATGGTTAAACAAATGTGGCACATCCATACTATGGACTACTACTCAGAAGTGAACAGTAACAAAGTATGGATGCGCAACACCCTGGATGAATCCCCAGAGAATTATGCTGACTGATAAAAAGCCAAGCATGACTTCAGGTTTTCGGTCTGGCATGTAAGGAGCTTAGAAGTCATACTCTATCCTAACAACAAGTAAAAAGCTTAAAGACATGAAAAATCAGCAACTCTTCTAAGAATAATGAGTTCACAGAACGAATTGCTGCTTTCAAAATTTGAGGAACAGACAAGTACAGAGAATTACAACTTAGGAGAGCAGAAACTCACGAGCAAAAAAACTCTGTGGGAACCAGTACTGAGGCAGGAATATCTAAACTGTAATTCCAAATTGCTAGAAGCTCTTTGTGAACAAGTGTAAGAGCCAACAACTCCAGGACAACTCCCATGCCCTTGTGAGTTTTACCCCCAGGTTGTCACAGTGAATGGTAGAGAAAAATCCCCTTGTGCTTCCAGCAGAGGCAGGAGAAAAGGACCCATTTTGAAGTCCACGAGAGCATTCTTAAGAAAACCTGTCCTCAAAGGTAACTATTTTACTAGAGCCTAAACTATGGAGGGTTTGGGGTATTTTTTAGCTTAATCCACATGAAGGAAGAAAAATACTCAACTCCAAATCACTCTAGCCTTCCATGTAGAAGGGAAGTACCCAACCCAAGTTCCTTCTAGATATCTTACCACCTAAGGGAGTGAAAACAACTGAGAAACATGTGTAAAGTTCACATTCCAGGGGCATAGACTCACTAGAAAACAGAGAGTTCTAATCATATGACTATAGAAAGCTTTGCTCCCCCCATACTTTACCACATTAGTAAAGGCCTATTTACTACAGTTCCTTTTACCCAGTACATCATGTTCAGCTATCAAGAAAAAAATCATAAGGCATGCTAAAAGGCAAAAAACAGTATGAAAAAATAAGGCAAACATCAGAACCAAACTCAAACATGACAGGGGTATTAGAACTACTGGGAATTTAAAACAACTACAGTGGTTCCCCTTATCCATGGGGGACACATTCCAAAATTCCCAATGGGTTCCTGAAATTACAGATACTATTGAATGCTATATATACTGTTTTTCCTATATATACATACTTATGATAAAGCTTAATTTATAAATTAGGCACAGTAAGAGAAAACAATAACTAATAATAAGATAGAACAATTATTAAAAATATACTGTAATAAAAGTTATGTGAATGTGCTCTCTCAAAATATTTTATTGTACTCTAACTTATGCTTCTACTTCTTGTGATGATGTGAGATGATAAAATGCCTACATAATGACATGAAGTGAGATGAATGACGTAGGCATTGTGACATAGTGTCAGGCTACCATTGACCTTCTGACAATACATCAGAAGGAGGAGCATCTGCTTCCAGACCACAGTTGACCTTGAGTAACTAAAACCACAGTTATCCTCGAGTGGATAAGGGTGGGGGAGGGGACTACTATATGATTAATAAGTTAAGACCACTTAACTAAAATAGACAGCATGCATAAACAGATGGGCAATGTAAACAGAGAGATGGAAATTCTAAGGAAAAACCAAAAAGTAATGCAATAAATCAAAAACACTGTAACAGAAATGAAGAATGTCTTCAATGAAGTCAGTAGCAGACTAGATATGGCTAAGGAAAAAAAAAATCTCTGAGCTTGAGGATATCTCAATAGAAATTTCCAAAACCGAAAAGAAAAAAGAAAAAACACTGAAAAAAAAAAAAACAGAATATCCAAGAACTGTAGGACAACTGCAAAAGTGTAACATACATATAATAGAAATACCAAGAGGAAAATAAAGGAACAGAAGAAATATTTAAGGCAACAATAGTAACTCAGAATTCCCCCCCCCGCCCAATTAATGATGCCAAACACCAGAACTATAAAGCCCAGAGAATACCAACTAGCATAATTATAAAAATAAACAAACAAAAGACACTTAGGCATATCACATTCAAAGTGCATAAAATTAAAATAAGTTAAATAAATAATAAAAGTAAATAAAATTAAAATAAAGATAAGACCAACATATAGAAGACAATAACATATATTATAAATATTAATCCAACTATGTCAATAGTCACTTTAAATGTCAATGGTCTAAATATATCAATTAAAAGACAGATTGTTACAGTGAATCAAAAAACAAAATCCAAAAAAATTTTAATTAAATTAAAAAAAATCCAACTATATGTTGCCTACAAGAAACCCACTTTAAATATAAAGACCATATATACTTAAAGTAAATGAATTTTAAAAATCATGCTGATTTAAAAATCAGAAGAAAGTGAGAGTAGCTATATTAATTTTAGACAGATTGGACTTGAGAGCAATAAAAGTAATAAGGGATTAAGAGGGCCATTACAGAAGGAAAACTGCCAAACTCATTCTATGAGGACAACACGACCTTGATCCCAAAACCAGAAAACGACTCCACCAAAAAGAATTACAGATCAGTATCTCTGATGAACATGGATGCAAAAATTCTTACCAAAATACTAGCTAATAGGACCCAACAGTACATTAAAAGGATTATTCAGCATGATCAAATGGGATTTATGCCTGTGCTGCAAGGGTGGCTCAACATCCACAAGTCAATCAGTGTGATACACCACATTAATAAAAGAAAGAACAAGAACCATATGATCCTCTCAACAGATGCAGAAAAAGCATTTGACAAAATACAGCATTCTTTCTGATAAAACTCTCTGCAGTGTAAGGGAAAGAAGGAACATAGCTCAATACCATAAAAGTCGGGATCCCTGGGTGGCGCAGCGGTTTAGCGCCTGCCTTTGGCCCAGGGCGCGATCCTGGAGACCCGGGATCGAATCCCACGTCGGGCTCCTGGTGCATGGAGCCTGTTTCTCCCTCTGCCTGTGTCTCTGCCTCTCTCTCATCTCTCTCTGTGTGACTATCATAAATAAAAATAAATTTAAAAAAAATACCATAAAAGTCATATATGAAAAACCCATAGCAAATATCATCCTCAATGGGGAAAAACTGAGAGCTTTTCCCCTTAGATCAGGAACACAACAGGAATGTCCATTCTCACCCCTATTGTTCAACATAATACTGGAAGTCTTAGCCTCAGCAATCAGACAACAAAAATAAATAAAAGACTTTCAAATTGGCAAAGAAGTCAAATGCTCACTCTTTGCAGATGACATGATATTCTCTGTAGAAAACCTAAAAGACTCCACCCCAAAATTGTTAGAACTGATATAGGAATTCAGCCAAATGCAAGATATAAAATCAATGCCCAGATGTCATTTGCATTTCTATTCACTAACAATGAAGCAGAAGACAGAGAAATCAAGAAATCGAATCCCAATCACAATTGCACCAGAAACCATAGATACCTAGGAATAAACCTAACCGGAGAAGTAAAGGATCTGTACACTGAAAACTATAGAACATCTTATGAAAAAAATTGAGAAAGTCACAAAGAAATGGAAAAACATTCCATGCTCATGGATTGGAAGGACAAATATTTTTAAAATGTCTGTGTTACCTAAAGCAATCTACACATTCAGTGCAAAATACCATCAACATTTTTCATAGAACTGGAACAAACAATCCTAAAATGTATATGGAACAAGGAAAGACCCTGAATAGCCAAAGTAATGCTGAAAAAGAAAACCAAAACTAGAAGCATCACAATACCTGACTTCAAGCTATATTGTTACAAAGCTGTGATCAAGACAGTATGGTACTGGCACAAAAACAGACACATAGATCAATGGAACAGAATAGAGAATCCAGAAATGGACCTTCAATTCTATGGTCAACTCATCTTCAACAAAGCAGGAAAGAATATCCACTGGATAAAGACAGTCTCTTCAACAAATGGTGTTGCAAAAATTGGAAAGTCACATGCAGAAGAATGAAACTGGACCATTTTCCTACATCATACACAAAAATAAAATTGGATAAAAGACCTAAATGTGAGAACAGGAATCCACCAAAATCCTAGAGGAGAACAACAGGTAGCAAACTCGTTGACCTTGGTTGCAGCAATTTTTTGCAAGACACGTCTCCAAAGGCAAGAGAAACAAAAGCAAAAATGAACTATCAGGACTTCATCAAGATAAAAAGCTCTTTGCACAGCAAAGGAAACAGTCAACAAAACCAAAAGACAATGTACAGAATGGGAGAAGCTATTTGCAAATGTCTTATCAGATAAAGGGCTAGTATACAAAATCTATAAAGAACTTATCAAATAAAAAAAATCCATTTAAAAAAATGAGGAGAATACATGTACAGACAGACATTTCTTCAAAGAAGACATACAAATGGCCAACAGACACATGAAAAAATGATCCACATCACTTGGCATCAGGGAAATACAAATCTAAACCACAATGAGATGTCACCTCCCACAGGTCAGAATGGCTACAATTATCAACTCAGAAAACAACAAATGTTGGCAAGGATGTAAAGAAAGGGGAGCCCACTTACACCGCTAGTGGTAATGAAAGCTCATGTAGCCACTCTGGAAAACAGTATGGAGGTTCCTCAAAAAGTTAAAAATATAACTACCCTGTGACACAGCAATTGCAATAGTAGGTATTTATCCAAATGATACAAACATAGTGATCCAAGGGGCATCTGCACCCCAATGTTTATAGCAGCAATGCCCATATTAACCAATGGATTGAGCCCAGACATCCACTAACAGATGAATGGATAAAGATGTGAGACAGACAGACAGACAGATAGATAGATAATGGAATATTGCTCAGCCATCAAAAATGAAATCTTGTCATTTACAATGACATGAATAGAACTAGAGGGTATTACGCTGAGTGAAATAAGTCAACCAGAGAAAGACAAATACCATATGATTTCACTCATATGTGGAATTTAAGAAACAAGGATTATAGGGGAAGGGAGGAAAAATTAAAATAAGACAAAATCAGAGAGGGAGACAAACTATAAGAGAGGCTGAACTCTAGAAAACTAACTGAGGGTTGCGGGACGGGAGGTGTGTGCAGAGAAGGGATAAATGAGTCATGGGTATTAAGGAGGGCACTTGAAGTAATAAGCACTGGGTGTTGTATGCAACTGATGAATCACTAAATTTTACCTCTGAAACTAATAATATGTTAATTAAATTGAAATTAAGTTAAAAAAATTAAAAGAGGGCCATTACATATATATAGGAGTTAATTCTCCAAGACATAACAATCTTTAAGGTGTATGAACCTACAAACATAGTGTCAAACCATGTGAGGCAAAAACTGATAGAACTGAAAGGAGAAATAGAATCCACTATTATAATTGGAGATTTCAATATCCCTCTATCAGAAACTGACAGATCCAGAAGACAAGAAATCAGTAGGGACAAAGTTGAACTTAAACACACCATCAATAAACTGAAAACAATTGACATCTATAGACTACTTCGTCCAACAATGGAACACAGATTTTTCTCAAGAACACAGATTCTTATCTAGTTCATGTGGAATAGTCACCACGAGAGATCACACTCTGTGCCATAAAACAAACTGTAACAAATTTAAAAGAATAGGAATCAAGCACTATCTGCTCTCAGACCACAATAGAATTAAACTAGAAATGTGTAACAAAAAGATGGCTGGAAAACTCCAAATTATTTGGAGATTAAACAAAGCATTTCTAAGTTATACATGAATCAAAGAAGAAATCTCAAGATAATTTTTTAGACATTTTGAATGAAATGAAAATTTGTGGGATACAGGGAAAACCATGCTTAGAGAGAAATTCATAGAATTGAATGCACATATTAGAAAAAAAGATTTAAAATCATAAATCAAAACTGTACTTTAGGAAACTAGAAAAAGGAAAGCAAATAAACCTAAAATAAACAGATGAAAGCAGAGATCAATGAAATTAGTAAGAGGAAATTAATAGAGAAAATCAATAAAGCCAAAAGCTGGTTCTGTGAAAAGAGCAGTGAAATTGATAAGCCTCTAGCCAGGCTAACTAAGAAAAAAAGGGGAGGCCTGGGTGGCTCAGTCGGTTAAGCATCTGCCTTCAGCTCCGGTCATGATCTCAGGATCCTGGATCAAGCCCCATATGGGACTCCCTGCTGAGCTTCTTTCTCTCGCTCCTGCTTGTGCTCACGTGCTCTCTCTGTCTCTCTGTCTCTCTCTGTCTCTCTCTCTCTCTCTCTCTCAGTCTCTCTCAAATAAATAAAATCTTTAAAGAAAAAAGAAAAAAAAGGAGAGGACACACAAATGAATGGGGGACATCACTACAGATCTAATAATCAATAAAAGGACAATAAAGGAATATAACGAGCAACTCTATGCCCACAACTTCAATAACCTAAATGAAATGGACCAAATTCCCTGAGTGACAAAATCTGTCAAAATTCACACAAGAATAAATGGACAATCTAAGTAGGGTTATATCTATTAAAGAAATTGTTATCAATAATTATCTCTCAAAAGAGAAAGCACCAAACCTAGATGTGTTCACTGGTTAATTCTACCAAAGGAAGAAATTATATCAATTCTCTGGAATCTCTTCCAAAAGATAGAACCAGAGGTAATAGTAGCTCATTCCATGACATTAGCTTTACCCTAATACCAACACCAAAGATATTATAAGAAAACTGAAAATCAATATCTCTCATTAACTTAGATGCAAAAATCCTCAATAAAATATTAGCACATAGGGCAGCCCCAGTGGCTCAGCGGTTTAGTACCACCGTCAGCCCTGGGGTGTGATCCTAGAAACCCAGGATCAAGTCCCATATCAGGCTCCCTGCATGGAGCCTGCTTCTCCCTCTGCCTGTGTCTCTGCCTCTCTCTCTCTCTCTCTCTCTCTCTCTCTCTCTCTCTGTGTGTTTGTATCTCATGAATAAATAAAATCTTTAAAAAATATATTAGCAAATATAATCCAACAATGTATAAAAAGACTTACACACCACAATTAAGCAGTATTTATCTCAGATATGCAAGCCTGGTTCAATATCTGAAATCAATTAAAAATAATCCATCACATCAACAGACATATCTGATAAATGACTAATATCCAAAATATGCAAAGAACCCTTAAAACTCAACAATAATAAATTGAACAACCCAATTTTAAAATGGACAAAAGACCCAAACAGACATCTCACCAAAGAAGATATACAGACGGAAAATAAACATATGAAAAGACGCTCCACATCATATGTCATTAGGGAAATGTAAATTAAAACAATGACATACCGCTACATGCCTGTTAGACTGACCAAAATCGAAAACACAGACAACACCAAATGCTGGTGAGGATGTGGAGCAACAAGAGCTCTCATTCACTGCTGATGGGAATGCACAAGTATACAGCCACTTTGGAAGACAATCTGGCAGTTTCTTTCAAAACTAAACATGCTTTACCATATGAACCAGTGTTACACTCCTTGGTATTTACCAAATAAGTCAAAAACTAGGCCCACACAATAGCAGCTTTATTCATAATTGCCAAAGCTGGGAAGCAACTAAGATGTCCTTCAGTAGGTGAATGAATATATAAACTGGTACATGCAGACACTGGATATTAGTCAGCATTGAAAAGAATGAGCTATCGACCCATGAAAACATATAAAGGAGACTTAAATGCATATTACTAAGTGAAAAAAGCTAATCTGAAAATGTTACATGTTATAGGATTCCAACCATATGACATTATGGAAAAGGAGAACTATGGGGACAATAAAAAGATCAGTGGTTGCTAAGAGCTAGTGGGGAGGGAGCGGGGAATGAATAGATGGAGCCCAGAGGATTTCAGAGCAGTGAAACTGTTCTGTGTGTTATCGTTATAATGGTGTATCCATGTTGTTATACTTTTTGTCAAAACCCATAGAATATACAATACCCTAATGTAAGCTATGGACTTTATATGATAATGATGTTTTAATGCAGACTCATTGATTGTAACAAAGGTACCACTCTAGTGTGGAATTTTGATGGTGAGGGAGATTGGGGATATATGGGAAATCTCTGCACCTTCTGCTCAGATTTGCTGTAAACCTAATACTGCTCTTTGAAAGGCCTTTTTTTTTTAAACTACATTCTCCAATTTATTATAAATACAGCTCTAACTTGTTGCAAAAATATTAATGGCAAAAAAATTATTGGTTTGGTTTTCTTTTTTTATTGAAGTATAGTTGACACACAAAAAGTCTATTTTTCTAAAAATCTATCTCAATTTTTTTAATACTGCTACCAGACAACCCAGCAGTTGCACCTCTTAGCGTTTATCCCAGAGAAATAAAGACATGTCACACAAAAACCTATACACAGATGTCTATAGCGGTGTTTTTCATTATAGGCAAGAAACTTGAAACAGCCCAGATGCCCTTCAGTGGGTGAAGGTTAAACTGCTGAGCCACACCATGGAAGGTTACTCTGTAAGCAAAAGTAATAAGCTCTTGATAAGTGGAATAATACATGGGACAAGGAAACTGAAAGGTTACATATTGTGTGATTCCATCTGTATATAGAAATTGGAGACAGGTTAGTGGTTGCCAGTGGTGAAGGAGGCGAGGGAGTGAGAGGGAAGTCACTATAAAAGAGCAACGTGGCTCCAAAGAGCAACATGAAGATAGCGCTGATAGAAATGTTCTGTGTCACTCTCAATATCCTGGTTGTGACATTATACTCTAGCTTTGCAAGATGTTACCTTTGGGGAACCTGAGTAAAGAATATCTGGGCTCTCTGTATAATTTCTTATAATTGCATGTAAATCTATAGAGTTATTCCAAATTTTAATTCAAAACATCACAAAAGGAGAGCTGGAGAGATCCAGAAATGGAACCAACATACAGCACCCTAAAGTCATGGTGGCAGGGAAACGCAAAATGCCATGTGGAGGTGTTATGAACCACAAGCCACCGATGCTATGTCACCTTCCCTTCCCCTGTCCAAAGAACCGTATGAAGCGTGTTCTCCCTCAAGGCTGTGAGAAGCTTTGGGGGGACAGGTGGATGGTACAAACAATTGCTTTTAAAGGAGGCAGACAAAGAATATGTTCTATGTCAATTCAGAGGAAGGGCAGACATCTGTGGGCTATAGGCACCAGTGTGCCAAGGTGTCTAATGTGAGGTCAGCTTTTTTCCACCAGCTATGGAAGTGGGGAAAGGGGATGGAGAGGACGGGAAATGAACTTGACACCCTGGTGGAACCATGGATCCCAGACAGAGTGGCTTCCTGGGGCATGCCCGGCCCAGCACCAGCTGTCTCTAAACCCCACCTTCTTCTTCAACCCTTCCTTAAATTGTCTTCCATACTTCAGTGGTGGAAGCCATTTCTACCCTAAGTTAGCTCAAAATAATGTTTTGTCCTTTGCAAATAAAAAAAGTACTGGCCCAGATATCAAAGCTTGGGCCTGGCATGTAAACACCATTAACTAAATGGTTGTCACTAAGAACATACTGAATCTGGCCTTCAGTTGCCCTCAAGCCACAGGACCAGCTTCAAGACAGGGCGGCAGTGGTACGATTACGACCGTAGTCACTTCTGCATGATGCAAAGAAATCGCCTTCCTCTTTCTGTACTGATTTCATCCTCTATAAAACAGGAATTGTAGCAAGTATAAGGTTCATATATCGATGCCCATAAGTTCCCTCCCCTTCAAGAATCCATTTGAACGCCAACTATGTACACGCACAAAATCTGTCCTCACTCATCTTCACATACCTTCTCCCTCCTCTCAACTCCTATGAACTTTATTTGAAACACGCTCATAACTTTTTATTTTGTGTTATAATTAGATAAACATTCTGATAGCCCCTATTAAGTTATAAATTCCCTAAGGAATTTGTTTGTTGTATCTTTGATATGATGCAGATAAAGTGGGCAGTGAATATTTGTTGAAAGAATTCATCAAGGACAAATTGAGACAATATGCTCAAGATATGAGGAAGCCTTTTTCAAAGTATAAACCATAGATTACAAAATGTAAATGCACTGCATATATATATATATATATATATATATATATATAGTCAATTTACACAGCTGCTTTGGGCTGGGGGGTCAGTGGGGGCTGGTTATATATGTATATATATACAGATAGATAGATAGATAGAGATAGATAGTCTGGTTATTCCTCCCCAACCACTTACTAATTGTGTGGTCTGGACCTAGTACCTTAACGTCCTTGGGCCTCTCACAAAGCCAGGCTCTATGGACAAGGATCATGGGGAAGGTGCAGTTGCATTCTGTTTGCTTTGTTTTTAATTTCTACCACTCCTGATTGCAAAGTAACGAAAATGAAATTTGGATACAATAAAACCCCTGTTCCCTAGGCATATAAAGATAAAAGTGAGAAATCGGAAATCATATAGAGGAAATGGGGGAAGATAAGTTCAACAGAACCACAGGTGACTATAGGTCACTGCAATTAGGCTCTACATTTAGTGCTAAGCTTCCTGGTAGCCAAGGCAAAAAGCAAAACACAATAATGTTCTTAGTTTGCTCTGTCAGGAAAAAAAAAATCACACAGATAACAGGAAAGACAAACCCTTTCCCGGAGCAGCCTTTTGCAAGAATTATGGTGTAATTCCTTTTAAAAGTCTGATGAATAACATTGTGGGTGACATCTTCAGCTGCCCCCTCCCTGAACCACAAGGTTGCAGGAGAGCCTCAAATCCAGAGAGGCCCTGCTTCTGGGAGAGGATCGGCAAGGGCTCCAGTAAAGAACCAGCCCCCACTGACCCCCCAGCCCAAAGCAGCTGTGTAAATTGACCAGTCACATCATTATTTAATACTGTCTGATTGGGTGTAGGAAAATGCCTGCCTAAAACAACTATTTTCCATTTGGCATAAGGTTGGGCTGTTCACTCCGACAATTATTTGCCATTGGATTAACTCTCTAATAAAACAGATCATGTCTCCTGAGTGTAAAGCAAACGCCATGATAATAGCACTGGTTTCCTGTTTACTGTGGCAGAAAAGGCGTGGGCCAAATGCATCTAGAAAGTCATCAATTGTTTGCAAGTTAAAGGAAAGAAAGTTGCAAAAAGAGAGAGAGCTAGGAAAGTGGGAGGCTGAGGACCCAGCCACACAGCCAGGGCTTTTTGAATCTGGGTGATGGTGTACCTGGACTCCCCTTGTTCTATTCTCTCTGCTTTTATGTGTTTGAAAACACCCATATTTTTTCTTTAAAAAAAAAATTAAGCCTAAGAGCATTGCAACTGATACTGCAAGATCCTGGCTATGAAAAGTGATTTGAACAGGATGGTAAAGCAGGACCCAGGGGTTACCAACTATTTGCTGCCGCCATGTGACTCATCAGCTCCAGGAGGCTCCCAGCAGCTTTCTTGAGCTTACACACTGGCCTTGTCTCAGTCCTGGCTGAAGGCACCCGAGGACCCAGTGGACTTTGAATGCTTCTAGAAGCATCTCAAACAATGAGCCGTTTGTTCCCATCTGTGGCTAGGCCTTGGAGAGCTGGTCTCAACTCCCCTCAATGCTTGCAACAACCAACTCCGACCCTCCATGGAGGTTGGGAGGGGGAAGTGGGGCACTAGCCCTGCCTGGAGGGGGTAGGGAGAGTGTGGTGTTAGCCCCAGGGGCTGGTGGCTGTGGGATAGGAAGAAGAAGAAAGGAGCAGAAACCCGATGAGGGGAGGGATAACTTTCCTGTCAACTCAAGACCTCTCCACCTGCAGGCCTGCGGAAGCTTCGGAATCTAGAGGAGTGGCCCACAGAGAAGGAGCGTGGAGCAGCAGAGCCAGAAACAGCAGAGGCTTCAAGGGCTGGAGGTAAATGGTTGCGACCTGGGGGCTTTGGCAGCACTTGTTAGTAAACTGTTGTGACCTGGAGTGAGAAGTGGGTGAACTCCGGGCAGCCTCCTCTTGCAGAGCCTGAAGCAGAGCCCGGAGTCTGGGTTCTCTGATATAATAATCTCAGGCCTACAGATTAGCCCAAGGAGGGAGTGTGGCAGGCAGCTACGAGGGCAGGCAACTAAGAGGGAAGTTCTGATCTGACCCCTCTGAACTCAGCAACCCTTGCTCCCGAGCAGCAGCCAGCTTCGCTCATCCTCCCTTTGAAGAAAGCAGAAAAAGAAAGTGCTTTGATTTTCCTAAAACAAACACTATGTTGAGTAAAGAGATAAGCCCAGCCTTGGGTTGGCTCAGGCTCCCCTGTGCAAGGGAAGTCACACTTCATATTTCCAACATGAAAGCCCAAGAAGGGCTGGGCTTAGTGCAGGCTGAAAGCTGGAGAGGCCACCGGCCCCACTTTTCTTCTGCAGAGAGAGGGCTATTAGGCCAAGGGGGAGTCTGCTGTATCCAGCAATGGTGGTAACTGAGGGCACATTTCTCTGGCCGCTGGGCCTGAAGATCCAGAGCCAACAAGATCCATCAAGGAAAGGGCCAGCTCTCTCCAACAGGGACCTTAGTGGCTAGTGGTCAAGGAGGGGCCACCTCCCAACCCTGGGGGGTTGGAAAAGTGACCTTGTTGGGAGAGGGACATTTTCCATGGAGAATTTGCCTGAGTTCTCAAGAAGGGAGAGACAGGGAGCAACATTTGTGGCCCCAGGGCAACAGGAGGACTCCCCGCCCTTCCATACCTAAGTGCTCCCAACTGCTCTCTGCATTCACAGCTCCATGCGTTCTTGGGGTGATAGTAAGAACAGCCAGGCACCCAGTGTTCTAAGTGCTTTTCACATGTTATCTCACTTAGCCTCAGTTAATTTGTTCACTCAGCAAACCTAGCAGGGAGGTACTATCATCATCTCCATTTACAGATAAGGACACCAAAGCACAGGGAGCAGCAACAATTGCCAAGGTCACACCTAGTTCACAAGGAGCGAACTGGGCTTAGAACCTGGATCTTTGGTTCTGGAGCCTGAGCTCAATTATTATACCTCAGTTCTCTCTCACCACCACCACCAGCTGCAGGGCTTCCCCCAGGCCCTCTTAGACCACCCCCCCTACCCCCAGGTGTGATTCCCACCCAAAAGCCACTCACTAGAACTTCCTGGTTGCTTGTTTCCATTGATGACTGGTGTCACACCTGCTGGCAATGTTCACATGCCCAGGTTGGTTGCTCTGCCCTCTCAGCTCAGCTACATGGGCCTCTGCTATACAGCCCTCAGGCCATACTCCTCCCAAATCCAAAGTTTCTGACACAAAGGCTATAAGTATATATTCCTCTCTCTCACAAAGAAGCCAAATCCACATGACTTCCTTCAAAAGAAAGAGTGGGGGGGGAAGAAGAAACAAAGTGTTTTCCCTTTCTAGCCCAAATATTCTTTTTATTTTTTGTCAAGTTGACCTTGATACGCCAATCTCTTCTGATTAAATGGAGGAGCCTGATGGCAACAGGCTCTGGTGTGTACACAGTGAGCAGATGCAGTCAGGATGGGCACACTCCCTAAGTACAAAGAATCTGGGGCATCTTAAGACCAAGAGAGCAAAGCCCCGGTGCCAGAACATCACGGTCACCATCTACTGAAAATGACCACAGTAGACTTGACCATGGACTGGCCAATAGGGGACCAACAAAATTGTATTCCAAGGCACAGGGGCAAGGGACAAGAATCTGCAGGAACCTATCAGAAATAATCCATTCTACATGAAGGAAGTGCCAAAAGCCAGTCTTGTTAGGTTGGGACAATGATCTATGAAGCTATAACTTATCTCTGTGGTACAGCCATAGTCAAAGAAGATCTTAAAAACCAAAAAGAAATATTGAAAAGGAAATTTGTTAGCTCTTCCTACTTCCCTGCCTCCTTGTTGGGGAGATGACACCCAGCAATCATAGGTATTTTTATCTACTTCTAGAGATATCCAGAATGAGCTGGAATATGCATGACGTAGTGACACTTCTTTTAAGTAATTTTCCCTGAATTTATTCTTCTTGAACTGCCTTCTAAATGTACTTTTCTAAAGAGATTTTATTGCAAAAGAGAGGTTAAATAATAACAAGAATTGTTGTCACATATAGAATTCTTTCCTTCTTAGCCAGTCACAAGACTCCTGTGACTTTGGGTTGTTTTGCAGACGAAGCCACGTCTGCCTATTGTTAGGTTACTCACAGGCCGGCATTGACCTAACTACCTTTGTTCCTCTGCAGATTTTAGCATGGCACCTTTCATACACAGTAGACTATTTATTCAACTGGACCAGATTCAATTAACAGCATGCTAGGATTACTATCCTAGCATCTTTATGCCAAGTTGCAATGAGGGTTTTTTTTTTTTTACCATAGGAATAAAAGGAATAAAAGTAGCCAATATCTATTGGTCTTAATAGGTGCCAAGCACTGAGCCTAATGTTTTATATTCATTGTCTAATGTGACTGTCATAAAAATCTTATTATATTCCCCCATTACAAATAAAGTTCCAAAGATGTAGAGAAGCTGTTACAAAGGGGAAAAGCCAGAATTTGAGCCTATATTCAAATCATGAATCAAATAATCTGACTGTAGAGTGTGTGTTCTTTATATTTAAGCTAATACCAAAAATTTATAAAAAATTAATGAGGTTCAAACAATAGATAAATGGGAAAAAAATTCTCCAATAATCCATTCCTGCATAGCTACACCCCCTTCCTCACAAAGTCTACCTCTTTATTATAAATTTCCACTGTTAAATATTTTATGTAAATCCTCCCAAAAAACATATGCACATATGTATCATATATTCATTATTTATTTTCAAAATGGAATCATACTCATTATACTGATCTTCAATATTACTTTTAACAATACTAGATACTTTTCCATATGAGTACATGTAGCCTGTTACAGGCTAAAAATTGTTTCCCCCAAAATTCATGTCGAAGTCCTAACCCCCAGTACCTCCAAAGGTCACTGTATTTAGAAATAGGAGTGATTAAGTTAGAATGTGGTCACTAGGGTCCCTAATTCAATATGCCAGGTGTCATTATAAAGAGAAGAAAACAGGACACAGATTTGTACAGAAGAAAGACCCTGTGAAGGCACAAGGATAGCAGTTCCAAGCCTTGAAGGGAAGCCTCAGACAAAACCAAACCTACCAAATCCTTGAACTTGAACTTCTAGCCTCTGGAATTGTGAGAAAACTGCTTAAGACACCCCGTCTGTGGTACCTGTAATGGCAGCCCTAGTACACTAATACATAGTTTTATCATAGTTAAAAGCTGCCACATAGAATTCCATTTTTTTAATAGATTTGCTTATTTGAGAGGGGGAGAGGGGCAGAGGGAGAGAGCATCCCAAACAGACTCTGAGCTGAGCATGGAGCCCGATGCAGCACTCAACCTCACAACCCTGAGATCACGACCTGAACCAAAACCAAGAGTTGGATACCTGACTGCATCACCCAGGTTCCCCATGATTAGAGTTCCATTTTATAAGTGTATCATAATTGGTTTAAATAGTTCCCTTTTTGGGGATCCCTGGGTGGTGCAGCGGTTTGGCGCCTGCCTTTGGCCCAGGGCGCGATCCTGGAGACCCGGGATCGAATCCCACATCGGGCTCCCAGTGCATGGAGCCTGCTTCTCCCTCTGCCTGTGTCTCTGCCTCTCTGTGTGTGTGTGTGTGTGACTATCATAAATAAATAAAAAAAAATTAAAATAAAATAAAATAAATAGTTCCCTTTTTGATAGGCATCTAAGGTCTTCCTTCCTTCTTTCCTTCCCTCCCTCCCTCCCTTCCTTCTTTCTTCTTTTCCCCTTTCAATTACAAATAGTGCTGTAACTAACACTTCTACATATACTCTTGCACATTTATAAATGTGTGTTTCTATAGCTTAGTATCAACCAAGAAAAGTTCTCATATCAGATAAGAAGCATACTTTATAAGCCCATATATATTGCCTGGAGGCTTTGAGTTTTGCACACATAGAGTCTGTTAAATAATTCCTCTAGTTTTGTTGTTTTGTTTTTTTTTTAATTTTTTTTTAATTTTATAAATTAATTTTTATTGGTGTTCAATTTACCAACATACAGAATAACACCCAGTGCTCATCCAGTCAAGTGTACCCCTCAGTGCCCGTCACCCATTCACCCCCACCCCCCGCCCTCCTCCCCCTCCACCACCCCTAGTTCATTTCCCAGAGTTAGAAGTCTTTATGTTCTGTCTCCCTTTCTGATATTTCTCACACATTTCTTCTCCCTTCCCTTATATTCCCTTTCACTATTATTCATATTCCCCAAATGAATGAGAACATACACTGTTTGTCCTTCTCCGGTTACTGTGGCCAAGTTCAAAAAGGGTGTTGCCTGAGTTCTCCTCTGGGATTTTGATGGAATCTTGTCTCGCATTTAGATCTTTCATCTATTTTGAGTTTATCTTTGTGTATGGTGCAAGAGAGTGGTCCAGTTTCATTCTTCTGCATGTGGATGTCCAATTTTCCCAGCACCATTTATTGAAGAGACTGTCTTTCTTCCAGTGGATCGTCTTTCCTCCTTTATCGTATATTAGTTGACCATAAAGTTCAGGGTCCACTTCTGGGTTCTCTGTTCTGTTCCATTGATCTATATGTCTGTTTTTGTGCCAGTACCACACTGTCTTGATGAACACAGCTTTGTAGCACAACCTGAAATCTGGCATTGTGATGCCCCCAGATATGGTTTTCTTTTTTAAAATTCCCCTGGCTGTTTGGGGTCTTTTCTGATTCCACACAAATCTTAAAATAATTTGTTCTAAGTCTCTGAAGAAAGTCCATGGTATTTTGATAGGGATTGCATTATACGTGTAAATTGCCCTGGGTAACATTGACATTTTCACGATATTAATTCTGCCAATCCATGAGCATGGAATATTTTTCCATCTCTTTGTGTCTTCCTCAATTTCTTTCAGAAGTGTTCTATAGTTTTTAGGGTATATTTTGAGAACCATTTGAATGGTAAATGGTTCTCCAACCTTTTATTTTCAGGTTGTAGGTGTCCTTCTGTCTAAAATGAGTCTCTTGTAGACAGCAAATAGATGGGTCCTGCTTTTTTATCCAGTCTGAAACCCTGCGCCTTTTGATGGGGTCATCAAGCCCATTCACGTTCAGAGTTACTATTGACAGATATGAGTTTAGTGTCATCATGATATCTATTTAGTCCTTGTTTTTGTGGATTGTTCCACTGAACTTCTTCTTAAAGGGGAGTTTTAAGAGTCCCCCTTAAAATTTCTTGCAGAGCTGGTTTGGAGGTCACATATTCTTTCAGTTCCTGCCTGTCTTGGAAGCTCTTTATCTCTCCTTCCATTTTGAATGAGAGCCTTGCTGGATAAAGTATTCTTGGTTGCATGTTCTTCTCATTTAGGACCCTGAATATATCCTGCCAGCCCTTTCTGGCCTGCCACGTCTCTGTGGAGAGGTCTGCTGTTACCCTAATATTCCTCCCCATGAAAGTCAGGGACTTCTTGTCTCTTGCTGCTTTAAGGATCTTCTCTTTATCTTTGGAATTTGCAAGCTTCACTATTAAATGTCGAGGTGTTGAACGGTTTTTATTGATTTTAGGGGGGGATCTCTCTATTTCCTGGATCTGAATGCCTGTTTCCCTTCCCAGATTGGGAAAGTTTTCAGCTAGGATTTGTTCAAATACATATTCTGGCCCTCTGGCCCTTTCGGCGCCCTCGGGAACCCCAATTAAACGTAGGTTTTTCTTCCTTAGACTGTCATTTATTTGCCTTAATCTGTCTTCATGGTCCCTTAATTGATTGTCTCTTTTTTCCTCAGTTTCCCTCTTTGCCATTAACTTGTCTTCTATGTCACTCACTCGTTCTTCCACCTCGTTAACCCTCATCATTAGGACTTCTAGTTTGGATTGCATCTCATTCAATTGATTTTTAATTTCTGCCTGATTGGATCTAAATTCTGCAGTCATGAAGTCTCGTGAGTCCTTAATGCTTTTTTCTAGAGCCACCAGTAGCTGTAGAATAGTGCTTCTGAATTGGCTTTCTGACATTGAAGTGTAATCCAGATTTTGTAACTCTGTGGGAGAGAGGGCTGTTTCTGATTCTTTCTTTTGAGTTGAGGTTTTCCTTCTAGTCATTTTGCTCAGTGCAGAGTGGCCAGAAACAAGTTGTATTGGAACACGGGGGAGTATCACTGGTCCCTCTAGCTGGTCTTCTGGGGGAGGGGCCTGTTGCGCTGATTTTCAGGTGTTAGCACTTGGGGGAGCTGCTCTGCCCCTGCCTGTTGTTTTGTTTTTTGATACTAAACTGGCTTCCTGCTCTCCCTTCTATGCTGCCTGTTTCATTTTTTTAATTTTTGACCTTTATCATAGAGAGGGAGCTAAAAAAGAAAAGAAAAAAGTCACATGCTTATCTTCAGAAAATGACAAAACCCCCTCAACCTTATGGAAGTCAGACAGCCTGTTCTGTCTCTAGCTTCTATTTGGGCTCTTCATCCTTAAACTTAAAGAGACCACATTAAAGCATTTGGGATGCCCTGTGACCCTAATGGCCAATATGGCTATCCTTGCTAAATCCCTCCAGGAATCGTTGCTTGTAGAGAAAGGCAGCAGTGGTGTTGGAGAATTCGCTATAGTTGGGTTCAAAGAGGTCAACACATCAGTGCAGAGACTCATTTATGGCACAAAGACATGAGTCTTCTTCTAGCCTCTCCTCTTTCTGTTACTTTTAAAAAAAAAAGTCAATGCCATATGACTTCAGAATGCTCTTCCCCTGTTTAGAAACCAGACTCACCATTGCCATGGCTTAGCGTAAAAGCCCAACTTTCCGGGCAGGAATTCAAGCCCTCCACAGTCTGGGTCTTATCTGCTTTTAGCCACCATAGCTTTCTGGCATAGTGCCTCTGCTTCAAGACAGCTTCTTCACTACCCTGCAGAGGTCACGGTTCTCCCTGCCTGATACCTATACTCAGGTTAATTATACGGTGTCTCCGTTAGACCATGAGCTCTCTGAGTGCAGATTCTGTCTTGTATCCCATATTCCATTTCATATTCCATATTCTATATTCAGTATGCCTGGATTCAAGTGATAAAATGATAAATATTGAAAAAGGAAGGGGAGGAGAAAAAGGATAGGAAGGACACAGTGCCTACTCAAGGAGACAACCTTCCAACGCACCCACACTCACCATCTCCCAGCCATCTCCAGCTTCTACATTCAACCTGTGCCTTCCTTTTTTTTTTCTTAAGATTTTATTTATTTATTCATGAGAGAGACAGAGAGAGAGGCAGAGACACAGGCAGAGGGAGAAGCAGGCTCCACACAGGGAGCCTGACATGGGACTCGATCCCGGGTCTCCAGGATCATGCCCTGGGCTGAAGGCAACACCAAATCGCTTAGCCACTAGGGCTGCCCAACCTGTGCCTTCCTTGTCCAGCTCAACTCCTCCTCTTCTACAAAACTTTCTGGACTACTCTGCACTATTTGTTTATTTCCTGAATATATGCATAATCCCCCTGGACTGGATGATAGGCCCTTTAAGGGCAAGGACCATTCTTGGGCTTCTTCCTTATATGCCACAGCTCCAAGCACATACTGCAGTACAAAGATGTTGGACTGAACTGCAAACACTGTCTGACAATTAGTACATTCTCTTCTGATGCTTGGGAAAGCAGCTGAGACAGGAACTTGGCTGTTGAAAAATTCTGTGCGATCAGAGGTCCAGGAAGAATCATTTTCATTAGTTCTAGCCCTAAAACCTATCAAGCTAGCTGTTACTTACCAACATTGGTTTTCTTTTTTCTTTTTCTTTTTTTAAGATTTTATTTATTTGATAGAGAGAGCTTGAGCAGAGGGGTGAGGAAGAGGTAGCGGGAGAAGCAGATTCCCCATTGAGCAGAGAGGCTGATGAAGGTTCTATCCCAGGCCCCTGGGATCATGACCTGAGCCAAAGGCAGATGTTTAACTAACTGAGCCAGTGAGGCACCCTTTTCAGCAGTACTTTATTTTATTTTATTTTATTTATTATTTAAATTCAATTTGCCAATATATAGTATAAAACTCAGTGCTCATCCCATCAAGTGCCCTCCTCAGTGCCCATCACCCCATCACCCCATCTCCCTACCCACCTCCCCTTTCGCAACCCTTTGTTTGTTCCCCAGAGTTAGGAGTCTCTCACGGTTTATCTCCCTCCCTAATTTTTCCCACTCAGTTCCCCTCTTTTCCCTTATAATCCCTTTCACTATTTCTTATATTCTGCATATGAGTGAAACCATATGATGACTGTCCTCCAATTGACTTATTTCACTCAGCATAATACCCTCCATTTCCATCCACATCAAAGCAAATAGTGGGTATCCGTCTTTTCTGAGGCTGCGTAATATTCCATTGTGTATTTCTTTATCCATTCATCTGTTGAAGGACATCGTGGCTCCTTTTACTGTTTGGCTATTGTGGACATTGCTGCTATGAACATTGGGGTGCAAGTGTCCCAGCATTTCACTACATCAGTATCTTTGGGGTAAATACCCAGTAGTGCAATTGCTGGGTCATAGAGTAACTCTATTTTTAACTTCTTGAAGAACGTCTACACTGTTTTCCAGAGTGGCTGTACCAGCTTGCATTCCCACCAACAGAGCAAGAGGATTCCCTTTCTCCACATCCTCTCCAACATTTGTTGTTTCCTGTCTTGTTAATTTTAGCCATTTTCACTGGTGTGAGGTGGTATCTTGTGGACTTTCTTCACAGAGTTGGAATAAATAATCTTAATATTTGTATGGAATCAGAAAAAACCCTGAATAGCCAGAGGAATATTGAAAAAAGAAAAATAATGCTGGGGCATCACAATGCAAGATTTTAAGCTGTATTACAAAGCTGTGATCATCAAGACAGTATGATACTGGCACAAAAACAGACACATAGATCAATGGAACAGAATAGAGAACCCAGAAATGGGCACTCAACTCTATGATCACCTAATATTCGACAAAGCAGATAAGAATATCCACTGGAAAGAGGATACTCTCTTCTATAAATGGTGCTAGGAAAATTGGACAGCCACATGCAGAAGAATGAAACTAGACCATTCCCTTACAGCATACACAAAGATAAACTCAAAATGGTTGAAAGATCTAAATGTGAGACAAGAATCCATCAAAATCCTAGAGGAGAACACAGGCAACACTTTTTTTAACTTGGCCATAGCAACTTCTTGCAAGATACATCTATGAAGACAAAAAATAACTATTGGGACTTCATCCAGATAAAAAGCTTCAGAACAGCAAAAGAAACAGTCAACAAAACTAAAAGAAGCCTACAGAATGGGAGAAGATATTTGCAAATGACCTATCAGATAAAGGGCTAGTATCCAAGGTCTATAAAGAACTTACACCCAAGAAACAAACAATCCAGTGATGAAATGGGCAGGAGACATGAACAGAAATTTCTCCAAAGAAGACATGAAAATGGCCAACAGACACATGAAAAAATGCTCCACATCACTTGCCATCAGGGAAATACAAATCAAAACCAACGTTGGTTTTCTAATCTGCAAAATGAGAATGATCCTGGAACCCACTTCATCAAGCAGCTCTGAAGATAACATATAACATAAAAATACTCATAACCTATAAACATACATAACATACACAAACGTATAAGGATTTAATTATACCAGGGTGGGACGTAGAAAACCCTCCATCATTATCCACAACAGTCTTATTATTACCCCACCTTCCAAAAGGTCCAGATTTCTTTCCCCAAGGCCCAGCACAAAGAGAATGCAGTGATGAGAGCTACCCACTGGGCGGCAGTGCAGAGTTCAAAACAGATTTTGGTGTCTAGACATGGGCATGATAAATATAGGGAAGAAATGGAAATATTTCAGTGTCACGTTCCTACCCCCTGACATCCAAAACTACATTAAAAGTCAAGAAAGCCTAAGGAAACCACAGAGGCAATAATAAGCCTCTATATTGAGATTTCTCAAATATTCCCCTTTCAAAGTCTGCCTACAGATAGAAAAGAAGGTAGGCATGTTTTGGGTGGAAAGGTCCAAAAGAAGTGAAGAATTATGAAAATTTCCAAAGTATAAAGCCAGAAGATACTTCTCCTTTCGTTTCAGAAGAAATGATGGACAAAACGCTTTTAAAAATCTCCCTGAAGCTGAGTTTTTCAATCTATGGAATTGATGAGTCTTAGAGCTTGAAATGAACCATGTCATTAATGATCGAGTCCGATACCTCATCTAACAAATGAAAAAAAAAATGGGACACAAAGAGAAAAAAAAGTCACTTGCAGAAGGTCACTGAGCCCAGTGGTAGTCAAGACAGAAGTCTGGGTCTCTTGACACGCAGGGCCACGTAGAAAGAGGTAGCTTTTGAAGAAATAAGAAGAAACTGACTCACTAAGACTTAGGGCCCTGGACTCATGAAATAGGACAGACTTTCCCACTAAGCAATTAGGTATCTATCTCATTATCTCGAAGGCGATCTGTACACGTCAAGCTTTCCCAGGATGGCATGGAGAAAATAATGGTGGCCTCAACCAAAGGAATCCCATTTTAAGTAGAGATTGGGCAGCAAGGAGATTTACTCAAGTTGCCTTAAGAATGTTTTCTTACCCAGATATAGTACATAAACCTTCTCATTCAGAAAATCCACATTTTTCTCAGCCTGACTCCAATCCACTTGACAATCTAAAACAGAGCATGTTACACATTAAAGCCACAGGATTCTTTATGGGTAACATATGGAGCCATAATATCTTATAACCCAGTGGAATTGTCCCTAGAGTTAATATAACTCTGTTAACATATGTTTCTGCTATTCCCACCCTGAGATACGTGTACTAAAATATATTATGCACAATTTATGGTTAATTGAAAGATACAGGGGGTATATTAAAAAATAAATCTGTTTATATGACCTATGTTGAAATCCCATACAGTTGCTTTCACACTAATGTAAGTGGACTATCTCCGTCTTTTCATCTGATTGCTCTGTCCTTTTCCTTCCAATCTCCTATGTCTCCTTGTATGTTTTCTTGGTACCAAGCTAACCACAAGATAGTAAGATTAGAGATAGGGGGATGTGATGCCAGAAACCAAGGCAGTCAGTAAGGAGGTATGGTAGGAAGTAAGGAACAACAGGAAGAAGAAAAGTATCAGTCACCTCATCCCTTCGAATCCTGGCAGTACTAAATTTTAGAAACATAATCCAGAGAGGAGATCAAGAATATCCACTTTCCTCTCCCTTTGTTCCATGGTCATATCCACGTGTCAAGGGATGGTCTAATTTTATACTTCCTTTTAAAGTGAGGCAGTCATTGAGAGGGAGATCATTAATCTGCAGTTTCCTTTGACAATCCATTCACTGTCATGCCCTGTACACAGTTATGAAGACCAGCTGGCACTTGACCCTACATTTTTCTGGAATTTATGTCATCCTCTCCAATTCAATTTGTCCCTAGTCCAAGCAATCATGGTCTTAAATCTGGATTACTGCAGAGGCCTCTTACTTGGTCTTCCTAGCAACAGTCTTTTCCTATCCCAATCTGTGCTGTACTACAAACGCACCAGAGCTATGAGCTAATTAAAATCTGATCTGATTTTAAAATCTGATTTTAAAACCCTTCCATGGCTCTCCATTGCCCACCAAACAAAGCACAAACTCCTTAAGATGGCACAGAAGGACCTACGTGATGAGACCCCAGCCCAACCTTGAAGCCTCCTCCCCTACCACTCTGCCCCTTGCATTCTGTAGTTCAGCCACACCATACCACAATTCTGTCTCCGTTCCTAAGGTTCCCACCCCTTCATACATGCTGGCCCCTCAGTGAGGAATGTCTTCCCGCCTATTTACTAACAAATTCTATTCATTCTTCAAGATCCAGCCCGAACATCCTTTCCTCTGTGAGGTCTTCTCAGAGCCACTGAACGTTATCACCATGATTGCTTCTTCTATAATCCCATAGATCAATATGCATACCTCCAGTATAGCCCTTCCCACACTGTATCAGAATCATTTACTCATGCCTGCCTACCCCCTAATAAAACGTGAGCCTCTTGAGAAACCCAGGACAAGTGATTTCATTCTGTAATTCATTCGATAAGTATGGAATTTAGAGTCCCGACTCTGCCGCTTACAATTTGAGAAAACACATGCTAGATCTTAACGTCTTTGGCCTGCAGCTTCCTCATACACAAAAGGGTGCAATAATTTAATATAATTCATAATGCCGTGATAAAGAATAAAAACAATGATACAAGTAAAGCCCCTAATGTAATACTTGTATATAGTGATGCTAAGTGATGTCTATTGGCATTAGATGTATGTCAAGCACTTACTAAGTGCAAGGTCAATTCAGGCCTACTCTCAAGGTCCTTAGAGTATAAGCCAAGAGACAGATAACACTTCGTGCAATGTCGGAAAGACACAGAGGATGCCAGGAAAACATGAAATGGGGCATCTACTGTTAAGGTGAAAGTCATTCTCAGGGAAAGGACTTCTAAGACTTGAATCTGGGACCAGAGATGACAAGGATAGACTACTGATGTCCTCCAGGTGAGGCATGATGCTGGCCTGCAGTAAGGGAACAGCAGTAAGAAGGAACATTTAGGAAGTGGAATCAATCATGTGACTCAATGAATGATGAGATGTGGGGGTCCCCACCAGGGAGGAGTTTGAATGTGCACAGGTCCAGGAGAAGTTTAGGTACACAGATTGTTTTTCAAGAGCCAACACTATGATCTTTTTTTAACCGAAGCAATGTGAGAGTATGTGACAAACCGCCCCCCCCCCCGCCAGGAAAAGAGTGTGAGAGAAGCCAAATAGAGGGCTGCAAGGAGCACCAGCTTTAAGGTTAAAGGAGGAAAAGTTACTTGGGAGGGAGACTGAGAGGGAACAACCAGAGAGAGAAAAGGAACCCAGCACAGAAGCAGCCAAGGAAGCAGAGAAAAGTATGTTCTTGATATTCTTAGTGCCTGGTACCTGGTAGATACACAGATACTTGTGGAATAAATGAATGAATCACTGAATTTAAATGACCCACTTAAAACTGAAGACATGAAAATCCTTTCATAGGAATTGGAACACATCTTTTATTTCACCCTCATAGTCTCCAGGGTACTTAAGATCATGGACAGAGGAGCTTTAGCATTTAGTAGAAGACTAGGGAAACCAAAGCCTAGCTGACATCCATCCTATAAATGAAAGAACAGGAAGAATGCCCAAATTTCCTCAAGACCATTCCTAAAAGAGTCACAGAAACCAGGGAACCCAACAGCTTCACAACTGGTGGAACAGCTGGCACGATGGGCTTTCAGATGTGCTGCAACATGAGAGCTGCACAGGAAACACAGGGAGCATGGGACAAGTCAAAAGTTACCATGAGGAAACAGAGGATGAAATTCAACGTGAGAATCTTGATGGATCCTAAAAGATGCTCTGGGGACAATTGGGGACATTTGAATTATGTGTTGGATATGTGGTACTATCATGGGCTTGTTCATTTATCTAGTTATGATAATAGGATCACGCTTATGTAAAAGACTGTCTTTTTGTGCACCTGGGTGGCTCACTTGGTTAAGCGTCCGATTCTTGATTTCAGCTCAGGTCTTGATCTCAGGGGCTCAAACAGACAGCCCCAAAATTCTTTATGCTTAGGAACTGCATACTAAAGTGTTTAGGAGTGAAGCATCAGATACAACTTCCAAATGGTTGGACCCAAAAAACAAGTGTCTTTAGGAAGGAGTGGAAGCAAATATAGTAAAATAATAATAATAGAGGATATTATTACATAGAGGATATGTGATTGTGCATTATTCTTTCAAGTTTTACATGTCCGATATTTTTCATGATAAAAATTTGGAAAAAGAATGAGAAATGTAGTCTCCAGAACCTTGGAGAGTCATCTCCCAAAAACCGTTCTGCAATATCCAGGAAGCAGGAACCACACTGTCTCCTGAGGAGCTAGATAAAGGCAGGAGGCAGAGTGCCAGGAAAGTACAAAAAAAATGGGGATACCACACATACTATTTTTTAAGACATTAAGGAGACAACTATGAGAAAAGTAACCTTAACCCACTTATATTTCAAAACAGATTGGGAAATATCTGTGAAAATTCTTTGAGAATTATTGAGCCAATATAACTAACTCCTGGTTTAGAGTATAACTAGCTGGCATTGACTGAGCACTGACTACATAACAGGCACTGTGCTGAACACATTAGCCCATTGAATTCATAATAGCTGTAAGAGGTGGGTACAATTATTTCCCCTCTTATAGATTAAAGCAACTGGAGCTGTGCACCCCAATCAAAAGTCTCACTTCCTGTCGGCAGCCCCATCTACATAAACTTCTCTAACTCTGGTCCTCAAAATCACTTCTCCCTTCACCCTTCATGGCCACAGTGGAAACTGAGCCCCCCAGTTACTAGCCTGGGGTGCTGCAATAACTCTTGGGGTTTCCCTACTCCCTCACCCACACCTTTGTCAATTGTTCTTTATTCCACTTCCTCTTCAGATTATCCTAATTTGAGCGTGTCATCTCTTTCCTGATGGAATCTTAGCTGATAGTGAGAAAAAGAGAGAGGCGGGGGGCCGGGGTGGGGAGAGGAACTAGAAGAATGTGAATCCTACCCAATAGTAAGGTGGATCAGAAAGCAACCAGAAGAAGGAAGTACTTCACCAACTGGAGAAGTAGCCCCTAAAAAAAGAAAGGCAAAGTGGCAAAACCCTGGGCATGGTAAAACCACTTGGGAGAATAATTTGGAAATAGCCCATGATAAAGTTGAAGATGAACACACCCTATGGCCCAGAAATTCCACCCCAAAAGCTCTCATATAACACATGCACTGGGAAACATTTACAAGAATTTTCACAGCAGAATTTTTGTATTAGCAAAATTCTGGAAATAACCTAAATGTCCATCACTCATAGCCACATAATGAAGTCATATACCAGACTAAAAAAACAAGTGAAGTAGAGCTACATGTATCCATATGAATGACTCCCACAGACTAAATCTTAAGCAGAGAAATTGCAGAACACAGGTTAGGTACAGGTATATGCAGGTGCTATCCTGCATATACAGTAAAAAAAAAAAGGCATGCAAAGCAAACCATGCATTATTTAGGGATGCAGATACATGTAGTGAAAGAACGACAGAATGGTTGGGGATAAGAAACACCAAATTCAAGATAATTTATTTTTAAATTAACTCTGGCAGAGAAGGGAGGGGCGCGAAGGGCAAGCATCGCAAGCATCCTCTGGGAGCTTCAACTCTATTGGTGATATTTTAGCTCTTACACTGGCTGCTCAGCACCTAGGCTTTATTTTCTTATTCTTTGTTCCTTCTGTATGTTTTTATTTTGTTTTTAAGATTTTATTTATTTATTCATGAGAGACATACAAAGAGAGAGAGAGAGGCAGAGACACAGGCAGAGGGAGAAGCAGGCTCCATGCAGGGAGCCCGATGTAGGACTTGATCCTGCAACTCCAGGATTATGCCCTGGGCTGCAGGTGGCGCTAAACCACTGCGCCACTGGGGCTGCCCCCTTCTGTATGTTTTTAATATGTAATAACTATTTTAAGGAAGTGAAAGGAGAAAAAGAAAAACTTCTGGAGGTTTCCAGGGAAAATGAAGAGCCATGTGGATTGCTGGACTCCACTGATGGTTTTACTCCTCGTCATTCCTTTCTGCCCCTTGACACTCAAAATAGTTCAAACCATTTGAGGTTTCTGGAACTTCTCTGAACTCGAGGTTCATTTGACGGCAGGGTGCTTCCAAGAGCCAACACCAGCCCTAAAAACCTCAGAAGAAGCTCCACACTGGGAAACATACCAAATAAGCAATTAGTGAATAAGTGAATAGGTTTCCTATTAAGAGATTACGGGGATCAGGGCAAGTTTGGGTTAAGAGGTCCTTTAGAAACCTTAAAACTTTGCCTCAAGAACATGCTCCCAGGTCATTTCAAGAAATCTTTCAGGGCAAAAGAAACCACTGATTGTCTCTCTGCTTTAAGAGAGGCTGGCAACCTCCTAGAGTAGAGCAGAGTAGTGGAGAGCCCAGTTCGGGAAGGAAACAAACCCATGCTTGCATCCTGGCTCCCACTCACGAGGCCAACTTTGCACAGGGTACTTCATATTTTGAAAGCATCTATAAGGCTGGGTTGGTCAACCCCCCGAGGGTGGTTATGAAGGCCAACGGTGTTTATAGACTAGAACAGTGCCCACGCAGAGAAAGGTCTTCACAGTTCCAGAGAAGATGGGCTCCGTCATCTGTCTTAGGGCCAGCTCCCCACGGCATGGCAGATCTCGTCCAAAAAAGGCTCTTGAAGAGGTCATGTCATCCTCCTGAATACATTTCCTTAGGCTTCTCAAAGGCTCTTTCCTCAAAATCCTCAACACCAACACCACGACGTAAGTACCTGCTGGGTCACCCCTGGTGGAGATGATGGGTCCTCTCTGCTGACACTAGAATCCCAGTCCCACAGGGTCATCTGGACAGTTGGTCAGAAGTCCCAGACACAGTGGCCTACACCGTTGTGTCTACTAAGATTGTGGCCCAGATGGGGCAGGAGACGGGAGTAGGTAGAAGGGGACTGTTTGTAATGACTTAGAGACGCAGCTGAAATCTCAACCTCCAACCACCCACCAGGACAATATTTTCACCATTTTCCCAAATCCAATTCTTCATGAGGAGATCCCCTCTGTCTTCCTCTCTCTCTTGCCCTTTCTGCCAAAATAGCTCTCCTCTGGGAACAAATAGTTCTGTTTCTTCCTTGGAATGCCTCTGGAAGCCAGGAACTCTTATCTCCCTCAACAACATTCTGGCCAGTGCTCGGAATGTGATTTACATTACTGACCATGAGCACAGGAGAACAAAACAAAGGAAGGGCTTCCCAGTAGAGCACGAAGGAGGCAGGGCAGAAAGGGCTGGGGTGGGAGAGAAAGAGTGAGAGCAGAGTTTCTGGGGCAGCAAGGGGTCTGCACCACTGCCCTCTGCTCCCGCACACAGCTGGGAGGAGTGAACGCGTCCCTGCAATCCTCTCGTGGGCTGAGGGTGATGCAGTGGCATCTGGAGAGCCTGAGGAGAGACGTGCTGCTCTTCTGGGATTTGTCGCTAGGACTGCGGGCTTCGGGGCGGACTCACTCAGCAGTGCAGGGGCAAGCCAAGGAGTCACGGAAAGACTCTCCAGGTCACACACGCTGCCCCTGGCACGCCAGCTCAGCCTGCTGGGGACCAGCCAGGGCTCGTTGGGCAAGGGGAGTGAGGCCCAGGGAGTCAAGACCTTTTTGCAATTATTGAGGGTATTTCTCCACTGGGGCAAGAAAGCATTCCTCTCCTGCAGATGGATTACAAAGAAAATTGTTCCGGCCTCTCTTCAAAGGCCAAGAAGGTTAGGAAACTGTTCCTTCCTTCTCCAGAAAGCCTGAAAATTCAGGCAGATTGGTCTGCCCCAGATAGCTTCAGTGAGACATGCTACCCCCTTACCTTACTTGGCTCTCCCAAACCCCCTAACTGGCTGCAGGGTGGGACCCGGGCTACCCTCCTTCTTTTATTTGCTGAGCTCCTGCAACATAAGACATACACGTTCCTGTCTGTTCCTGACACTGAACTCCTAAAACCCTTTAAATTTCCTGAGTAATAAGGGGACTAGCAGCATCTTGTTCTGTTGGGACTTTGACCCTGGTTCCTGACACAGGGCTCCTAAATCCCTTGGTTTCCTGAGCGACAGGAGTGGTTTTTTGTTCTAATAAGGTGACCCTAGGTGGGCTTCTGGATAATTTCAGGATGGGGACTTGTCTCCGAAAGACCAAGCCATGATTACAAGCTGAGCATTTTCAGTCCAACCCCCATCCTCCAGGGAGAAGAGAAGGGCCGGAAATTAAATTAACAATTGATCATGCTTATACGAGAAAGCCTCCCCAAAACTCCCTAAGCCGCAGGGATGGGAGAGCTTTTGCATCGCTGAACACGCCAGGAGGGTGACACAGCCCACCTCCACAGCGACAGAAGCTCCTTCACTCTGGGACCCTTCCTGACCCTGCCCTCTGTCTCTCTTCATCTGGCTGTTCATCGATATCTTTTATTTATCCTGGATAATAAACCAGTAAACATGAGTAAACGTTTCCCTGAGTTTTGTGAGCCGACCCAGCAAGTTATCGAACCTCCCCAGGGGCTGTGGGAACACTCAACTTTGTAGCTAAGTCAGAAGAATGGGGACCCTGGGGACCCACTGCTCGTGACTGGTGTCCAGAGCACAGGCAATCTCCTGGGACTGAACCCTTAAACCTGTAGCATCTGATGCTAATTCCAGCTAGTTAGTGTCAGAAATGACTTCAATTCTAGGACACTCAATTGGTATCTGGAGAGTTGGAAAATTGGTCGGCGTGGGAAAACACACACACACACACACACACACACACACATTTGGTGTCAGAAGCATTGTAAGTAGAGAAATCATTTTCGTTTACCCAGAGACCAACCCGTGGGAATCTTCCTCAGAAAGGTTTTCCTGGCAGTCGCTTCAATGCAAAACAGAAGGGGTAACAAAAATAAAATAACAAGCCCAAATATGCCAATGCCTTAAGACATTTCACAAAGACCTTAAAGTTGCTGACTTCTAGCTCAGACAAAAGCCCTCCTGGTCCCATCCAGGCCTCCGACTAGCTCCTCTTGTCAGGTGGGCTCCTCTGGCTGGCTCCTCCTTCCACCAGAAGCTTCTATCAAGTGCTGAAGCTTTGCCCAAGCTCCTACTCCGGCCCCGTCGCCCTGGGCCCCTGGGTCTGCAATCAGCCCCTGAAGAAGGCACGCACCCCGCGGCCGCGCCCTGCAGGAAGGGCATGAGGGGAGGCCCATTCGTCTCCGAACCCCACGATCACCTGCCGAAGTGTAAACCATCACTGTGCCTCGACACCCAGACCGCTGAGGCTGGAAGCCCCCTAGATAAATATTAAATCTACCTTTGTCACTCTGCAGGTAGAAAATGGGGTCCCAAGAGATCTCAGTTCTAAGACCAAGGCAAGTCTCTGGACTCCGAGTTGGGTGTCCAGAAGGGGCCACACTGCTCCCCTGCCCGTGTGTTTGCTAACGTTTTCGGACCAAAGCAGGACTGAGAAGAGGGAAACATTCCTCAAACAGAATGAAACTTTCCCTTGGGAAATGGGATTTCCTCCTGAGATGGGCACCTGGGAGACTGCACCTAAGGGCCCCTCCAGCCTCTCCTCGTGCCTTGGGCCCTCACCATGATCCAGCCCCGCAGGCCTCCTCGGACCCTCCTGCGCGCCCGCTCCTTCTGGCCACCGAGGCCCCAGTGTGCTGCCCCTCTGCTGCACGGCCTGCACCCCGTCCACGGAGCCGTGTCCCAGCCTCCGCCAGCCTTTCCCAGACCGAGCTTCTCGTTCTTGGCATCAGTTTCTCTCTCGTCCTCGCACCTACCACATCTGTCACCATTCTGGATCTTTCTTCCCGACTGTCTGCTCTGCCTCCGCAGCTAGCCCGGGGGCTGTGCGGGAACAGAAGGCCGTGCCCGTCCCAGTTGCCATCGCACCGTGACCCCCGGGCCCACGCCTGGCACGTCGAGCTTGCTCCGCACATATGGCAGATGTCTGCGTGAGTGGGATGAAGTCACAGAAGCAGGACACGGGTTTTAAATACTTACGACTTTATTAGGAGCAGGCTGTTGTCCCCGCAGCAGCCAGCTCCCTGTATACACAGTATACACAGCCCAGCCAGTACCCAGGTCCTTCCGTCCTTCTGCAGCACGTGCAATGCAGAAGAACCAAATGCAAAGGGGGGCTCCGTGAGTGACAGTTTCTAGTGCCTTCGGGAGCCAGGTCCCAGGCTGGGAACAACCAAGCCCCTCAGCTCACCCCAGCCCTGACTCCCGCACGGCGAGGCTCATAAGGCCGGACTCCTCCAATCAGTGCACACAGAGGGCAGAGGAGGCAGGGGGCTCCTGAGCCCAGGTCCTTAGCGGTCCGCACCCCAGTGGGGGGAGAAGCTTCTGGAGCCCCCCAGAATCCTCCTCCTCTTCCACAGACATGAGATACCACCTTAACTTTTTATCCCATCACCAGAAACCTGTGCCTCGAGGCTTGTCTCTGCTCAGCCTTGGAGAACATGGTTGGATTAGCAAACTGGTCAAAGGTAACACAAACCTCCCAAGTTGTCTTGGTCATACTTCTTTTAAAAAGGGAGAAAAAAAAAAAGGAAAAAGAAAACCATCACGACAGAAAAGAGCATGTGAAGCCCAGCTTGTGTCAGGAACAAGATAGGTTGTCCCTCCTTGAAACGATGCATAAAGCTGCTCTGCCAGGGACCAGTCACCCCTACAGACGGCAGCTCCCCCCCACCCCGTCCCCCGCCCCTTCCGCACATCCCCGCGCCACCCTCTCCTCCCCGAGGATGGGTGCACCAAGCGCAGGGTGCAGTGCTATCGTCGCCTAGAGGGAGTCCCCAGCAGCCCCGGCGCCCTGGGCTCCTTCGGATGGTGCAGGTCCCACAGCGTCAGGCAGGCAGGCAGGCAGGAAGACTCGTCTCCGCTTCACTCTTCAGGGGTGACTGCAGCCCGGCCCCGACATGTGCACCCCTGGGCCCCGGTTGGACCACCATCCCCGAGGCTAGCCTGGATGGCTGGTTTGTGGATCCTGGCTAGTAAGGGAAGCCGAGTCAGAGGACTGACCCCGTCCCCAGGGAAGACGCTGGAACAGCTGCGCCTCAAGAAATACCCTGCTTGACCAAAGGCTCTCAAACCCCAAAGCATCTTCCCACTTGCAGCTATAGAAACACCCTGGTTTCTATACCCCCAACATGCCTCCAGGATAGACGGGACGTCCCACCGATGGCTGCCAGGTGCCTCTGGGTCAGGGCATTGACTCTTGTGTCTCCTGACACCTGTCCCCAAGGCACCTGAAGAGCGAGATCCCGCCTTCCCATCCGGAGCCGCCGTGGGTGGCCGGGCGAGAGGGAGCCGGAAGCCAGGTGTCACACACTCGGCTTTGTGTCTGGGCAGCTCTGTCTACAGAGGACAACAGCCAGGTCTGCTGGGAGCACCAGGGTCACCACTGCCCCCGCGGAGGGACAAGTGTGGGTACCCAGAGAGCATAGCCTGAGGTAGCAAACAGTGAACCCCGTTATCCAACTGCAATGCCATGTGATGTGCCCAAAGCCAGACCACACGGAGCCATCCCAGTGAAGACCAACCTACAGGCCTGTGGATGTCCAGCACCGAGCCCTCCTGGGATCTCCATGGCCCTCTTAGCGGGGACAGGACTGGGGCCACTCGGAAGGTTCTCTGAGGCAACGCGGAGCCTAAGGCAGCAGCCCTCCCTATACCTGCCTCTCAGGAGGAAGAAGCCGTCGGAACTGGGGCCCCCTCCGCATCCCGGGGTGACAGTCCCCCAAGGCTCAAGCCCAGCCCGGGTGACACAGAACCCTCCAGGCCACTCCTCAAACTCCCCGCTTCACCACTGAACACATCCTCCCTTGGTTCTTTCCGTGTTGGCCCCATCCCTCCCAGAGAAGGCAGCAGGCTCCCTCCTGACTCCCGAGCTGTGCGCAGGGCCCAGAGGGCACGTCCGGGAAGGCCCCCGCCTGGCAGCCCGGAGGCCGCAGGGAGAAGAGGTGGTTCCGGGGGGGCGGGAGGCCCCGGACCCCTTGCCGCCGGGGCCGGCTCCAGTTACACCCAGTGGCCCACCAGCTGCGCCCACAGCCGCCACCCTTCTGTTACCAGGCCGCGGGGTCAGAGGGCAGGGGCGCGGGCAGCACCACGGAGACTCGCGTGTTGGACGCGCTGAGAGCCCGCGGCCCGCCTGAGGCTGCCCGGCGGCCGCGGGGCTCTAAGCCCTTGCGGGCCGGGTCCCTGAAGTTCGGGCGGGCCCGGGCCTGCACCTGTCAGCCCCCCGCGGAGGCTGGGCCCGGGGGCCAGGCGTGAGGTAGACGGTGCCTCCCCGCCGGGCCAGGAGGGGGGCGCCCCGGCAGCCCCGGGGGCGCGGTCAGCACGGCCGGGCGGCGCAGAAGTCCAGCTCCTGGGGCTTGCGGCGCAGGTCGCAGCGGTCCCGGGCCAGCAGCCGCCCACCGGGCCCCAGGCACTGGAGCGCCCGCCGCTTGAACCCACGGCCGCAGCTCTTGGAGCAGGGCGACCAGGCCCCCGGCTGCCAGGTGGCGCAGGGCTCGCCGCAGGCCCTGGTGTCCGCGGGCCGGGGCGCGGGGCGGCAGGCGGAGGGCGGGCGCGGGCCCGTGGGTCCCCGACAGTCCACGGGGCGCCTCTGCAGGCCACCGCCGCCGCAGCTGGCCGAGCAGGGCCCCCAGCCGCCCGCCACCCAGCGCCCAGCCGCCCGCGGGCCCTGCGGCTCCACCTGGTTGGAGAGGCCGGGCGCGCCGTCCAGCAGGCCCGGGGCCCCGCGGGGCTCGGCGGGCGCCCTGTCCTCCCGCGGCTCCTTGGGCAGGTAGAAGGAGTAGCGCACGCGGGGCGGCGTCATCTTGCCCACGGAGAGCACCTCCACGGTCAGGGGCTCCAGGATGGGCCGCGAGGCCTGCAGGCTCTCCACCGCCGTCCCGGTGCCGCTGTAGCGCAACAGGCTGCCCTTCACCACCAGGTCCCGCTCCACGGCCGACACCACGAAGTGCCCGTTGAGCAGGTACTTGCCTTGGCTGTTCTTGAGCGCCAGGTAGTTGTCGTCGCCGATCAGGCCCTTGTAGCCACGCTGGCGGATGTCGATGCTCGAGGCGCCCGCGGGGATGGCCACCACAAAATTGTAGCCGTGCCTGGGGTGGGGAAGGGGGCTGCGCCTTAGACACGGGGGGCCTGAGGCCCTGGTTCCCCTCTAACGTCAGAGCTGATGCCCCCTGCACGGGTCACCAGGCCCACAGAGCACATCGACGCCCCCCCGCCCGGGTCAGGGGGCTCAAACAGGCTGCATGAGACCGTCACACAGCACCTAAAGCCACCGACCCTGGCTGTACCGCCCCGTGACCTTTTGTTCAGTACATTTACACTGGGGTGAATTATTTTTAAATAACAACATTTATGCATTTGAGAGGGAAAGAGCAAGAGCAGAGGGAGGGGCAGAGAGAGAGAGAGAATGTCAAGCAGACTCCCAACTGAGCTCAGAGTCCCAACACGGGGCTCGATCTCCTGACTCGGACATCATGACCTGAGCTGAAACCAAGACTCCGGCTCTCGATCGACTGCGCCACCCGGGCGCCCCTGTACTGTGCTGAATTCTAAAGCAGAGGCTAAGCACAGCTCTTGGAGCCAGGTCCACCCCCACCACTGGCCTAGCTGTTGGCCTTGGAGAAGACGGTTGCCTCACCTATAATATGGAGACCATAATCACACATCCCTCATTAAAAGCACATAAAGCCGATGGCATGGCACCTGCCACCAGGTAAGCACTGTGAGGAGGAGGAGGAGGAGGAAGAGGAGGAGGAAGGACAGAAGGGAACTCTACAGGCCCTGAGACAAGGCTGGGATGAGACGCAGTGAGACACACTGGCTGGGGTCGGGCACCCAGATCAAGCCTTGGCTTGAACACCAGCTCCCTGGTGGCTCAGGCAAATCAGTCTCTCTGGGTTCCCGTGTCCTCACCAATACAATGAGGGGCTCAAACCAGATGATTTCTAAGGCTCCTTCCAGCTCCACCAATCTATGAAGGGAGCACCTGCCATTTAACCAGTGAAGCGAGTCTGGGAGTGTCTACCTTTAATTTTCCACTTGGCCTCCCCCTCAGATCCCTGCGAATGCCCTCCACTTGCAGTGCCCCAGTTCCCCAAAAAGCTGCCCCACTAGGGGCCCAGCAGAGGGCACTGTGTCCAGAGGGGGCAGCAGAGACTCCTGGACTGCCACCTAGGCCTTGGACTCCCAAGTTCTCAGAGCCAATCATATCCCTGCTCAACTGAGACCTCAGGGGCTCTGCTACTTCCAGAGCAAGGGTCAGGACTTTCCAAGGAGCACATTCCTCCTGAAAATAAAAGGGAATGTGCTGGACCTCAGAAAGCCAGGAGCCCCGGGCTGTGCAGGTAGAAATAAGAGAGGACTAGAGATGTTCCTTCAGCTGAGTCTGCACACATCTCCCAGGAAGGGGGACTCCCTCGGTCCTAGCCACTCACTCCACTGTTGATTGCCATTCTCACCTCAATCTCATTCCTGGTCAGGGCCTCAGCCTCAGTGAGACATTGTCTCCAAGCATGTTCTGTTTTATGATCATCATCATGAACATCTAGTGAGCATTTATTATGCACCAAGTACGACACTAAACACCTCACTTGGATTAATACCCTTAATCGTCACAACAGCACAACAGAAAATATACTCCTGTCATACCCACTGTATAAGTGAGGAAATGCAGAATTCCAGGGATTGTGCTGCATGCTCAAGGGCATCCAGAAAATGGGGAACTGAGATTTGAACACAGGGGAGTCTTACTCTAGAACTCTAGCTAGACCCTAATGATTATCTATCCAGTGGTGGACTCCCCAAGCATTCATCTCTGCTGGATGGATGGTTGGATGGATGGATGGATGGATGGATGGATGGATGGATGGATGGATGCATGGATGGATGGTTGGATGGATGGATGGATTGATGGATGGATGGATTGATGGATGGTTGGATGGATTGATGGATGGTTGGATGGATGGATGGATGGATGGATAGTTGGATGGATGGATTGATGGATGGATGGATGGATGGTTGGATGGATGGATGGATGGATGGATGGATGGATGGATGGAAGAATATCAGTTACAGAAAAGTCCAGGTGGCCTCTACAGCAAGGGCACTGCCCGTTTACCCTGGTCTAACCCCAGTTCCCACCCCTTGGGGGCAGCTCCACTCAGCCCTCTTCCCCCCTCCCACTCCAGGTCCCAGAACTCACATGGGCTTGGTGAAGAGGCCTGTCACCTTCTTGCAGCTCTTATTGTCACCCCCACACACCCCACACTTGTCGAATTTCTTCTTGGAGCCCAGGTTCCCGTCGCAGCCAGCCTTGATGCACTTGCCTTGGACACAGACCGAGGTGGAGTCAGGAGTACATGGCGTACCATCCACCACCTGCAGTGCCCCCCGGAGGTTGGGGGTAGAAAAGGAGAGGGAGGCAGTTCAGCCGGATGCACCCCCACAAACTTTCTCTCTGTTTTGCTCCCCTGCCCCTCGCTCACTCACCTTGGGTGCCAACACGTAGAAGTAGCCGGTGCCATTGGCTCGGCAGATGAGCTTGCACTTGTCCTGGGGAGAAACGCCGGAGTACTTGGGCACCCACGCCACGGCAAGGGTGAGCCGGTTGGTGCTATGGTTATAGCCATTGAAAGCCTCACACTGCTCCTCCCGGAAGCTCTTGCCAGAAGCTGAGGAGGAAGGAAGCACAGGCAGGAAGCTAAAGGGAGGGGTGGTGAGGGAAGAAGGCAGAGAGAGCCCTCCCCAGGGTGCTCTCACCCTCAGCCGAGTTATCTCATCCCCGACGCCCCTCCATCTCAAAGAACTAAAGTAGGCCAGGACCAAAGGATGCAGGTCACAGACAATCCTGCATCCCCCCCACCCAGGGCACTGTGCACCCTCCACGGTAAGCTGGCCTTCAATTCCCTCTATAACAGGTACCCCCAAACAACTGGGGGCCATCAGACCTTTCAGGAATCTTTTGAAACTATTTTCAGAATGTTACTAAATGGACAACATGAAGTATATAGGTTACAAACAATACCCACTATACAGATACACAACTATCAGTGTATGTTGAAACGTATTTGGGATATTTGCGCCTCCTTGTTCACCCATTACATGGCAAGATTCAATAATGAGTCTAATAACCACTGTCATTTTCAGGTAGCAGTGAGAATAAATGACATTCTGAGAAATCCCAACAACTAAACTGTCATGTGAAAATATCCGTGATTTCTACTGGCGACAGCCCCAGCTATGGCTACTAGTATTACAGTTTGTTGCCCAATTAAAAGAAATGAGGCGGGGGCTTCCACCACCATGGCCGACCCCGACCCCCGCTACCCCTGCGCCTCCATCGAGGATGACTTCAACTATGGCAGCTGCGTGGCCTCCGCCAGTGTGCACATCTGAATGGCCTTTCTAAGAAAAGTCTACAGCATCCTTTCTCTGCAAGTTCTCTTAACTTCAGTGACAGCTTCTTTTTTTTTATACTTTGAGTCTGTACGGACATTTGTACATGAAAGTCCTGCCTTAATTTTGCTGTTTGCCCTTGGATCTTTGGGTTTGATTTTTGCATTGACTGTAAACAGACATAAGCATCCCCTTAACCTGTACCTGCTTTTTGGATTTACACTATTCGAAGCTCTGACTGTGGCCTTTGTTGTTACTTTTTATGATGTCTATATTATCCTGCAAGCGTTTATACTGACTACTGCTGTATTTCTTGGTTTGACTGTATATACTCTACAATCTAAGAGAGATTTCAGCAAATTTGGAGCAGGACTGTTTGCTGTTTTGTGGATTTTGTGCTTGTCAGGAATCTTGAAATTATTTTTCTATAGTCAAACATTGGAGTTGTTCTTGGCTGCTGTGGGGGCCCTCCTTTTCTGTGGATTCATCATCTATGACACACATTCATTGATGCATAGGCTGTCACCTGAAGAGTATGTATTAGCTGCCATCAGCCTTTATTTGGATGTCATCAACCTGTTCCTGCACCTGTTGCGGTTTTTGGAAGCAGTTAATAAAAAGTGATTGAAAGCAGTATATGGAAACAGATTCATTAAGTAATAAAGTTTGAGATATAATTAAAAATAAAAAAATAAAATAAATAAAAATAAAAGAAATGAGGCATTTTAGATAGAGTGGTCAAAAATACTCGATCTCTAATTGAAGGAAATAAAACATGTTAAATTTTTTTAAAAAGGCGAGTAACAATAGAGAGGCAATCTCCTTCCCACCCAAGTTCATGGACCCTGGCTAAAGAATCCCTGCTTATGGAGATGGGCTTGTGAGTACTTAACTAAGAGGCCATTCGTGTGTCATTCCCTTGGGCCACTTAGGGACCCAGCCTCAGCACCAGGAAGAAAACATCCCCGCCGAGAGGAGTGGGCAAGGAAGTAGTGATCCCAAGAGGCCTCTGCTCCTCTGCACTTCCAGACTTTGCCCTGGGGGAGAGAGCCTTGACTGCAGTAATCTGCGGCCAAGAAGGGGGGGGCGGTGGCAGGAAGAGGCTCTCCCCTCCTCACCTGAGCTGGGGCAGGGCTCCAGGTTGCAGGATCGGTATTTCACTCTCACTCCCTCGCAGTACTTGCCTCCGTTAGCGGGGGTGGGGTTGCTGCACTGCCTCCGGGCCAGCTGCACGCCCCCGCCGCAGGTGCGTGAGCAGGCGCCGTACGGCTCCCACTTGGCCCAGGAGCCGTCCACCTGGGAGAAAGAGCCTGTCATGCTCCCGCAGGGCTTAGGGTACGCATCCAACCCCTTCAGAGCGGCCAGGCGGCTGCAGCCCCCTCCACCCCGTCCCACCGCAAAATCCACCGTCTCACAAGGGAAAAATGATGGGCAAGGGGTCAGCATACGCAGCGCCCACGCAGCACCTCGCCCCGATAATTAGCAAATGCCAACCGCATCCCGCTCTAAGGGAGGCCGCTCAGGAGAGGAGCCGTCATGGGCTGTGGCGTCAGGTGGCCAAGCTCTGTCATCGCCTCTGCCCCCACCATATGCGAGGTCTTGAGCAAGCAGTGAAAGCTCCTGAAATCTCAGGTGCTTCACCTGCCAAAAATGGGGCAATGCTCAGGTGTGCGATCAGACGACGTTTAAGTGATGCAACGTGTACGAAAGCTCCTAGCACTGCGCTTACCACCGAGCCAGAGTTCAAAGTTCCTCCTCACCTATTGTTAGTGGAGTTACAAGAGTCTCTAAATCTAAGGCAGAGGCAGCCCCCAGCCTTGCCAGAAAACCTCGTTGCCATAGATATCTGAGTATTTTTATTTGTAAATGTTCCACAATCCCGACTCTCCCCAGATCTTCAGCTCAATCAGAGGCTGAACTTGAGACAGTTTCGCTGTCAGAGGCTCTAGTGTTTGTGCTCGGAGGAGGCGGAGATGGGAGACTACAAAGCAATCCTCCAACTCGATTTGGCTTCGGGGTGAATTATGCAGCGTGGGTTCATTTTTTCAGAGGGTGGAGAAGGGATCGAAAATGTCTAGTCTTCATTATGTTTTTCTCAGGATGCCAATAAAGCGTGTTTCCATCCCCTGAGCACACATCAGTCAGGCCACGGAGGAAGCAGCCCAGTTGGACAAGCCTGGGATTAAAGTGCTGTCATACATCATCCCAAGCGACTAACCTGCGTGGAGCTAATCAGGAGCTGGCTGCGTGTCGTCTGAATACAACGTATGCACACACGCAGCGTGGTTCCTCTAGCTGCCCTTCTGCGGGATCGCTCCTGCCCCACTGTGTCAGCAGGTCTCTCGTCCAGTGAAAGAAACACTTGGCGACAGCCCTGCTTCCTCCTTCGACCGGCGCCCCACCTAATTCCAGCCTTTCATGTCCGAGGAGGACACGTCTACATGTGCTCCTTCCGCCTCCCTCCTCAGTGCCTTGCAATATGGGTTTGGTGCCCATCACAGGGGGCAGCTGCTCGCTCAGAGGTCTGAGATGACCATCCCCACACTGCAAGAGTCTATGCTTAGACCTTGTTGTCACCAGTACTGTCTCCCCGGCTTCTGGGGTGGTGTTGTTGCTGTCTTTAGCCTTTTAGCCTGGTCTCACTTCTTCCAACTGGTTCCTACAGAAAACATCCCACGGAAAACTCTCCTGCCCTGCTTTGTGCCATTCATTCACCCAGTGTTTGTTGAATTCTTACTACACGTCTGGCACCACGTGCAGCAAATCCCTGCCCTCAAAGGGACTGCATGCCCTCAGAAGAAAATAAAAAGAAGCCTGTGCATATAGAATGTCACGAGAGGTTAAATGCAGGTGGGAGAGAGGGAGGCCCACCAATGGGCCTTGGTGAGAAGAGCTGCTCTCGTTACAGGGGATTGTGGAGGCTTTGCTGCAGAGGTGATGGTTGTGCAAAGGCCTGAGAGAAGTACGTGAGGGAAGTGTGCAGATATGAGGGGAAAAACATTCTAGGCAGAGGGAGGATTGCAAAGACGCTGCGGAGGGACGAGCCTGGAAGAGAAGCAGGAGGTGAAGGCAGAGATAAGGCTCACCATCCCGAGCACGGAATAAAGCCCCTGAAGGGCTCTCTGAATATGTGGCATGACCTGACTGACGTTTTAAAGGATCTTTCTGGCTGCTATGGTGGGAACAGTCTGTGAGAAGGAAGGCCAGCAGCAAGGAGATCAGCGAGGGTGCAAGAGCAATAATTCAAGGAGGCTTGGTGCAGGGTGACAGCAGATGAAGATGGCAGAAAAATGGCTCAATCCTGGCTCTATTTTAGATAGAGTCAACAGGAACTACTGAAATATCGGATGGACGGATGCGAGAGAAAGAGGGTTGGCACGAGCAATGGGAAGACGTTGTTGCTAAAGCAAGTTCAGGACAAGTGATCAGAAGCTCGGTCTTAGAGAGGTCGTGTTTAGGATGCCTCTTGGTTCTCCGCATGGAGGCATCAGGATTCAGTGAGGCATGCAAGTCTGTAGTTCAGGACAGAGGTCTGGGCTGGAGATACAGATCTGGGGGACTTCAACCAATAAATGTAAATGGTACTCAAAGCCTTTGGTCTAGATGAATCCCCTAAGAGGTCAGTGCGACGGCGACAAGGGCTAAGGACAGCGCCACGATGCCCAACACTGGAAAAGCAAGCGTATGAGGAAGACCCAGTGAATGGGGACCCGGGGGAGCAGCCAGTAAGAGAGGACGGAAACCAAGACACCGTGGAGCCTGTGTTCCCGGGGGGGGGGGGGGGATAATCAGCTGTGTCAAATGGCGCTAACAGGTCAGGCAATATGAGGAATGGTAATCAATCCCTGACTTCAGCGGTTGTGGAGGCCATTTGGCGACCTTAGTGAGAGTTATTTTTAGAGGAAGAGCAGGACTGAAAGCCAGACTGGAATGGGCTCCAGAGAAAAATGGCAAGCCGGGAACTGGAGAGAGCAATTTCATACCACTCTTTCCAGGAACTTTGTGGTCAAGGGAGTCAGAGAGATAGATTGTGATTTATGGAGAGGAAGTAGGATCAGGAGTTTTGTTTAAGGTGGGAGGAATTACAGCAAGTATGTATCCTGATAGGAATGATTCAACTCAAGCGAGGGGAAATCTAACACTGCAGAGAGACGGAGGCATTAAGGGAGCGCTTTCCTTGACTGGAGGGGATAATATCCTAAGTGCAAAGCCCAGGGGTGGGCCTCCGGTGAGAGCGTGGACAGCTCATCCATCGCAAAGGAGGCAAGGTGGAGACCGCAGGCACAGAAGCCGGGCGGACGGCGGATGTGGCAGTGGGGGTTCTCTTCTGATTACTTGATCGTTTCTTTTTTCCTGATGAGATAGGAAAAAAGGTCACTGGCAAAAGTGAGAATGAGGAGAAAGAATGGGTAACGGAGGAGGGAGGCGAAGGCGTGACACGATCGGGTAGGACGTTGGGAGGGGGAGTGCAGTAAAGCTAATAAAATAGGATATGACGCCTGAGCAGCATTGAGCCCACCTCCAGTGAGACCACCGAGCACGGTCGCGTGTCTTCCTCCAGCCACACTCACCTACACTGGCGCGCTCAAATCGGTGGCAGGTGGATTCCACTAAGGCAGTGGCTTATCCCAGCGAGGACAGCAGAGAGAGGCAGGGGCGTGGGAGCCGTGAGTGAGGGAAAGAGGGACCTTAACAGGGGCTGAGCTGTGGAGTCGCAGCTCAAGAAGAAGGCTGGTGAGGGCGAGAGAAGAGCACGCGGGCCTGAAGAACTGCTGGGGCCCAAAACTAGAGGGCTGGACCACAGGGCTTTGGTAGTCAGAGTGTGATTCTTCTAACTGAGATCCTGGGGGTGCGGGGGGGCAGGGAGGCTGCATGATAGTAAGATAAGCTTTGTGCCCTGACCCGGGCTGATTAGGGCGCTGTCCTCCGGGAAGGGCCAGGGTGGTGAAGGGATTGTCCAGAAGAGAGACTGGGGACATAGTGGATTTTGCTGCTGATGGGCTGTCTTTCCACAGGCTCCTCCGATCACACTTCCTATATCCAATATCCTCCTGGGCAACGTCTTTATCCCCTAGACTCGTTTTCTGAAGAGAAGGAGCTGATGACGGCTGGCCTGTCCTCAGGACCTTCTAGTTTAAACCTGCCAGCCTGGTGGTCAAGGCAACCCCAGACTAGCCCTAAACCATGCCCCCAAAGATCTTTCCCATGCAGTCCTGGCCCGTCCACCCTTCCGGCTTGCCCCACCTCCCTGACTTTGCTCCATCTCTGCCTGATGAGATCATACTCATCCCTCGAGACTCTTTCCAAATCCGACCTCCTCATCAAAGTTTGTTCAGACCTCTCTAATCACCATTAATCTCTCATCCCTTATGCTCCCATGACACGTTTTCACACTTTGGTCCTGACACAGAACACACACCTCTCTGTGTCTTGGATCTCAGTGACATTTCGAGCTTCCCCACTAGACTGTGACCCCACTGAGACACGACCCAGGTTTTCTTTCTTTTTCCGACTACCTCACACAGTTCTCTAAATACAGTGGGCTGGTGCCCAATAAATGGCTAAAGGTCTAATTAAATATATGTTTCCAAAATCCAGAAAAAGATTTTACATACTTGTGTACCAAACCCAGCTCAGGGCAGCCTATAAAGTGCTGGCGAGCGCTTATTTATTATATTGCCTATTCGTACGTAAAACCCGCAGTCAGGCCGGTCTTGGCAGCCAAGGCAGGGGTGGGGGAGGGATCATCGTCACCGGGATCAAGGGACAGGATGGACTTCTTATTCCCATCTGACAAAGTCCCAAACCCTTTGCAACCCCAACCCCAGACCTGAAGGTTTTATTATATCCAGAGAACATGTGGGGTTTGGGATTTGTTCTTATTCAACTGTTATTCCTTTTTACCAGGAAAAAAAAAATAACACCTTTGCTCTATTATGTTTCAGCTTCAAAAAACAATCATGACAAAAACCAAAGCTAGGTTCAGGATGTAGCAAATCACTGCAGCTTGCCCAGGATCTGCTTCCTTTCAGGTCTGAGCCTGGTTCACCTCTGGCCCAGAGCTCCCGGGACACAAAACATGCTCAGAAACAGCTGATAAGGGAAGGCTGGAAGGAGCCAACAAATGAGGAATGTTGAATGTCTAGTGTTGGGCTTTGGGTTCTGGGCTCCTCCCCTGGTAGGATGAGGCCCAGAGCTCAGGGCTGGGCCCCCTGGCGCCCGCTGAGAGAAGGCTTCACCAAGTTCTCTGACCTACCATATATGTCTTGTCTCCAGTCTCAGAGTTAAGAAGGGGAGAGGACCACAGGCAGGGAAACAGAGGCACAGTGCACGGTGTGATGCAGTCCCAGCCACACAGCAAACCCATTCCCCCCGGAGGCCTCCAGGTGCACCCCCCGCATCCCAGCGGCCCCCCTGCGAAGCCCCAGCACACTCACCCTGTACTTATTAAGGTTATGTCTCTCCACGCAGGTCCCCTTGAGGCAGAACTTGCCGTCCCCGCAGCTGGTGCCATCTGCCCAGGGGAAGTGGCGGGTCTGACACACCATCTGCCCCTTTGCCTTTCCCGTGCACCACAGTTTGGTGCAGTACTGCATGTAGGGACAGGGCTTCGAGCCCACGCCAAAGGCCAGCTCGCACTGCTGGCTCAGGGTGTAGCTGGCACCCGGCAGGTCCTCAGGCAGGGAGATGGGCTTGCTGGGTGCGTCCAGGAGGCAGTCGCCTGCAGGGAGCCAAGGGAACTCGTGAGAAACGAGTTGAGAAAGGTGAGGTGTGGCTAGCCCAGAGTCTAACTGGTAGGGAGACGATGAAGCGAGGGCCAGTGGAATGGACCCCCTTGAGGGCCCGACTCTTTGGGGTCATGCACACCTTAGGTAACAGAGGACAGGTCCACTCACTCCAGTGACAGCCCCGCAATCCCTCTTCTGTCATCCTGGCTTACCATGCCCGCTGTCCAGGAAGTCGGTGATGATGGCAGCGCTGCAGGCCGACCAGGGGTTGGCCCGGTCAATCTGGATGAGTGTTGGGGACATCATGTGGTTGGCTCGGAGTTTCCCAAACACCTCCTCACACACTTTCACATTGTCATGGGGCATGTTGAACACGTGGCCTGCGGGGTGAGGCAAGAGGACTCAGAGGGCAGAAGGATGCGGGCTATGCAGTTTGCAGAGGAGGGGGGAACAGCCAGGGGAGCGAGAGAGCCCGTGTCAGCACTTTTCAGGCTGGTCATTTCCACCCAGTGACAGACTGCTTTGCAAATGTCAAGACGGTGTTCTTGTGTTCTCTGTCCTGTCCATCAGGCTGTGGGGCTCAGTGAGGACAGCAGTGCATTTAAAATATTTTCCCCTCAGTGCCTAATTGATGAGATACTCTGCTGAGTCAGACAATACCGCTGGCCAACTGGGCTGGGGCAATTGGAAAAAATAAAACAAAGCCATTGCTAAGACAAACTCTGACCGTAAGAAAGGATCCCTAAGGCTTCAGGACGTGAGGAAGCAAAGACAAATGTCTATCCCTTGCCCAAAGCACCCAGTACAGACCCGGAAAGACCCTCGAGGGTCGCTCTCCTCCCTCCACCCAAGAGCCCCCTCTATCCTTACCCAGCTCATGGGCAGTGGTGAAGGCTGATGGAAGCCCATCATCCTCGATCACAGAACAACTTCTCTTGGGGTCGCATATAGTGCCCACATCAGCCATGCCCAGCGTGTCACAGGTGGTGGCCCCACACAGGTCCTGCCGGGGTGGGGGGAGAAGCAGAAGCCAGCCAGAAATTAGTGACAGGTACAGAAGGGACCTGAAGGAAAGTAAAGGCATCCTATGGGATGTTCAGCTCACCCCCATTCCCAGCCGAACCAAGACCAGCACCGTCCTAGCCAGGTCCTTTCTCCCAGGGGGTTGCAGGGCTATTCATGGAATCAACCCGGGCTGAGCAGGGAGGGCTCAGGAAGAAAGCCCTGTGGCTCTGTGAGAAGATTCAACCCAAATCCTACTCGGAGATCCTGTGGGAAGATACTAGGAGGTACGGAATTAAACCCACAAGGCCATTGCTTTATATAGAGGCAGATTTCCAAAGCAGAAAACAGTGGGTTCCACAGCTGGGTGAGGTTCTGGTCATGGCTAACCGAGGCAGGTGGGGGCGGAAGGCAAGTGTGTTCCTCATCCAGAGTCAGCCCTGAGCAGTCTCAGTCCTCGCTGAGCGACTGCCTTTGGACAACCATGAATTAAACTCAGATTCTCAGCCAAAAAAGGTCACGGGCCAAGGACCCACCCAAGCCAGAGATGTGGCCTCCTTGGGCTGGAAGGAGGCTGAGTCAGGTGGTTACAAGCTCCTACCCAGACATAGCTCAACTGGCTGCAGAAGCTCAAGGGGGCCATCGGCTCAGCGGCCGCTAGGAAGAAAAAATAAATTAAATGGATGGCCACCTAAGACAGTCCCTCTTTTGGCATTAAAACTCAACTTGCGGCAGAAGCTAGGACTTCCTGCAACAACCCCAATGGGAAGCACTTCCAGGAAAGTGCAAGGGCAAAATGGGGTACTGGGAGTGGATATCTCAATGAACTTATTGACTATTACGGGCCAGCAATGCACCTAGGTACATACCTTAAGAGCTCAGGGGTTAGAAATGGGAGAAGAAATTCATCACAATAGAGAAAACACTGCTGAATCGGTGATACTGTTATTCTCTTCATTACATCCTTGCCTTTCTTTATACTTAACAAGCAACTGCTCTATGTATCATCTCACTCAATCCCCACGACAGTGTCAGAAGGCACATATATTATCATATGTATTTGTCCAAGGTGAAAACTGAGGCTCATGCTCATAGTTAATCATGGTGATGATTTATTAATGCTGACATCATGTGCGGACTCTGCATGCATGACCTTGTTTCATCCTCGCAACATCCCACTGGAAGAACGACTGCTATTATCGCCTTCCACAGACAAGGAAGCTGAAGCTGAGAGAGGTCCAAGTCGTGGAGCAGAAACATGCACTGGGGTCCGTAGGACTGGGTATCAGCACTCTTTCCACCGCATCACAGCTGATTGCTCAGCAGCTCCTAAGTCAACTATCCAGAGAAAGAGCTGTGTGTGTTCTCCGTGGGAGCCAAGGTGTTCCCGTAAACACACCCAGAGCTGTTCTCAAGTTCAGTTCTCTTTAGGGCTCTGCGCACGTGTGTGTGCATGCACATGCTGACACGGGGGGAAGGGGGAGCAGCAGAGTTAGTGGGGGCCGGGGGCAGCGGAGGAAAAGTGGTCATAGTACACAAAATCAGCAAAATTTAATCCAGGGCATTCAAAAGTTTACCACCTGAGCAGTCAAACTTGGCTTCCCACGGTCAGGTGATAGTCACACCTCCTAATGAGTTAACAGTTTCTCTGGCCAAAGAACTGAGAGGGCGATCAGATTCCAGAGTACATGGGTCAACGAGGAGCAAGGCGCGCCCTGCCTTCACCTGCTGTCCTTGCCCGTGTGTGGCACGTCTGCCCCTTCTGGGAACCCTCGGGGTGAACCTCAAATTCCCTCTCTTGCAAATACTCCTCCTCCTCCCTCTCCAAAGGCTCACTCTTCCAGAAAGTTCTCGTTCCCCCTAGAGTTCTGAAACCTAGAAGAGAACTGCTATCAAAACTTGGGGTGGGGGGGTAGTTCACCTGACAAGCACTTTAGAGAATATGACTAGAGGAGGGGGATTGGGTCACACAGATCAGCCTGTGAATGGAGGGAAGGGAGGTAGGAGACAAAGAGGGAAGGAATGGAGGTTTGCATGGGGGCAGGGGGCAGGGGGCAGAGGGTGAGGGAACTGGGCCCATGTGTCCCTGGACACTGCAGTATAGCATCCCCACTAAGGCAGGAATCTCTGAAAACTCTCGTCTGGGGGTCACAGCCCATAGAGCCCGTAGGACAAACCATGACACTGTTCTGGGGCCACCATGTGCACTCACTGCTGGCTTTGTGTAGGAGAAGGGGCCTAAGAACCAAGAAGCCTAGATTCTGGTCCTGGACCCACCACCAAGTAGATGTGCGACTTTGGGCAGGCCACGTCTCTTTTCTGGGCCTCCGTTTCCTCCTCCAGAGAAGGGCCAGTTCTCAACCAGAACCCAGACTGGACCAGTGCCTTCAGCCTCTGCTCCTGCCCCGATCCCAGAGTGCTCAGCCCCATCTGGCCCTCTAGGTTATAAAGGAACACAAAGAATGATATACTTTTAGAATGGAAAGAGCCCTAAGGATGATCTTGTCTACTAACCCATGAAACTAACTCCCAGAAAAGGGAAGGTCACCCACATGGACACTCAGAACCCTCGCCCTTGCCCCACTCAGCAGAAATGGTTAGACCAGATCGACAGCTCAGCCCGGCCTGGAAGCAGCCACTGGACCTCCACTGCCCAGCAGCCCGCCTCTGCCGCTGGCAGGTCCGTAAAGCCAGAAACCTCCTTCCTCTCGGGGAGGGTGGATTCTCTGGAGTGAAGACATGCAGCTGCAGGCCCTTCCTGGCCAGGAGCAACCTGTTCTTTCCATCAAGAAATCCCGGTTTCCCTGGATCAAACGGAGAGGAACAAGGAAGGAGCCCGCATATTTCCTGAGGGTCAGGGTGTAGCCGAGAGGAGCCGGCCTGCAGTAACCAGTGTCTTCACCATGGGAAGATGCAGCTGTTTGGGGTCAGAGGCTCGGCGTGCCCCTCTTCCCCCAGTCAGGGACTCAAATGAGGAATCGCTGGACCTCAGTTCTTTGAACGCCTACAGGCGGGTGTGCGGGGCAAGGCAGTGCCTCATTTGCGGCCCTGCATGTCTCCACCCTTCTGGAATGAACTCAGATGCACTCAAATTGCTTTAACCTCTTCAGCTCAGGCACTTGTCTCCAGAAATAGAAACTGTTCTGGTTCCTCCTGCCTGGAGGGTGTAGGCACTTCCCACCCAACCCCTACCTGCCTCACTATTTCTGGTAATTTGCCCCTTCTCCGTGAAGCTGCGACGGCTTTTCCAGACGACCCAAGAATCAGCTTGGCCACGAACCTAGTCCTCTCAGATTAGTGTTTTCCAACCGTCCCTTTTCATAAAATAATTTAGGATTGGAGCCACAATTTGAGAGCGAGCGAGCAAGAAAGGAAGCACCTCACAGTGGTCCGATCCACATTCACCCTGCTTGCTCCCTCCACGCCCCACTATGACTCCCCACGGCCCCCCCTTCCCCTCTCCTCTCATCTCCCCTGCCATGTACCAAAATGCTCAGATTTTCCAGCAGGACAGGGTGGAGGACCCACAAAAATCAAGCACGTTGACTTTTTTCTTTTTAATGTAGGATACGTGTTCTCATGTAGCCAACCTCCTACTCATAATGAACTCCTAGGCCTGTGGGCCAAGATCATCCTCATGGCCACACCATAGCATCCAAGTCTCATATTCATACAGTGTCAGAGCCACCCTCTCATTCTGCAGATGGGGAAACCAGAGCTCGTGGACTAATATTGCTCACCCAAGGCCACACAGCTATTAACCAAAAAAATGGGGAACTGAACCCCGTGTCTTTAGACACCAAGGCCAGCAGCAGTGGTCTTTGATCTGAACCATAGCACGCTAGTTAGGATATCATAATTACCATTGAAAACCACCCTGCATTAGTATTAAGACTGTACCTTTAACTTGTTTCCCATCTGAATCTCTGTCATGCATCACTGTATTTCCTTGTCCAACCCCAAATCCACTTCTGTTTGTAATCCCCAAGCAGGGGAGGGCCTCGCTTTGCTAGGAGTAAAAAAAATCTAGCAATTCTGGGTGTCTGGGCAACGTGACTAAGGATACCTGGTGAAGAAGAGAACACACCCTGGTCACGTCCATAAGCAGGTTCAGTTTTCACCAGAATATAAATTCCTCAAGACGTTCAAGATGTATTGAGGTAACCAAGACAAGAATTACCTCAATGAGGAAGAAGAGAAATCCGAAGCTCACCGGAAGACCAAGATTCCTCCAGAAATCATCAGTGCAAGAGAGGATACATACCTAACATAAGGTTAGGAGGTAACAGTGGCTGAGTTACTACTCTGTGCCCAACACTGTTCTAACAGCTTTCCTGTATTAGCTCATTGATTCCTCACAAAGCTTCATGAGAGAGATGCCACTATTAGATCCCATTTTACAGATGAGGCTCAGGGAACGTAAGTTACCAGCACTGGGTCAGTGAGCCCAAGGTTAGACAGAAAGGGAGGGGCAGAGTGAAGGTGGAAATCCAGAAGCACAGCCCCAGAGCTGAATGCTCCCCTTGCTTTGGTACTGCTTCCAGTGGAGATGCACCTCACGCATGGAAAGGCTGGGCAAACTCAGGATGGCAAGACTGTCCACCCCATACTCTCAGCCCCCAAAGCACAGGTTGGCCACTGAGTGGGGAGAGGCCTGCGAGAGACTGGCAGAGAGGAGAATGGCAGGAGTAAGTGCCCAGAACACTCCTAGAGCAATGTCTGCTTCCCGGTTGAGCAAGCTCCTAGCTCCTTGCCCCACACCTGCATTGACACACTGACCCGGCCCTGCCGTGCGCCATGTCTGCTGGCTCCTCGCTGGGGCCTCTCCTTCCTCCAGGGCAAAGACCGATGGCAAAGAGCCAAGAAGAAATGCCAGAAGAACCTAAGACTCCCTCTCCCAGCCCTATAGCCTGACAGCTGAAAATGCTGGATTAATGATCCCCGGGAAGGGAGGCGAACTACCTCAGCAACCAGGGCCACACGCAGTCCTTTCGCTACCGTCGGTGCCTTTCTCCCATGAATACATACTGAACAGCAGCAGCCTGCAGGGGCCCACTGGAGGAGCTACAAAGATCTGAAAAGGTCTTGCTCAAAGGAGTTTACAAGTCAGTGGGAATGGCGAGCCCTGAGTCCATGGTTTCCACGCAAAAACAGACAAGTATGAAGTATCCTTGCAAGTACAATGCTTTGAAACAGGGCTATCCTAAAGGTAAGTTCTGGCAAGGGACCTGTAGGTAATTCTTCAACAAGAGCAAACATGTGCTGAGTGACCACTAAGGTGGCAATGACCGTAGCTGCCATTAAGTGGGTGCCTATTCTGGAACACTCGCTGACTTCTCCTTGACACTGCCTTTAAGTTCAGTACCACTGTCATCATCACTATCCTATGGATAATGATGGAAAGTGGAGTTCGAATGACTGATCCATTCAATGTCCATTGGTGAAAGTCAAGTGCCAGGCCTGAAACCCAGCTCCGCCTGACTCCAAGCCTGTGTTCCTTCCATGGCACCATACAACCAACGCCAGGCACGAGGCAAGGTGCGGGGGGCGGGGGTAAGTGCCAAGAGTGATACAAACACCTACCAAGAAGTTCAAAGGTAGGAAAGAGCAAGACCAAAGGAGGGTGAAAGCCTCATTTGCCTTCCTGACTAAGTCAGTGCTGAAGAAAAAGAGAGAGAAAAAGATTCTGGTGCACGTGCCTCGCGGTGTTTATAGCAGCGTTATCTACAACAGCCAAATTACGGAAAGAGTCCAAGTGTCCATTGACTGATAAAGAAGATGCGTATGTACCTATAAGGGAATATTACTCAGTCATCCAAAAGAACGAAATCTTGCCGTTTGCGCCAGTGCGGATGGAGCTACCGACTATTATGAAATAAGTCAGCCAGAGAAAGGCAAATACCATATGATTTCACTCATACGTGGAATTTAAGAAGCAAGACAAACTATCATAGGGGAGAAAGGGGGAGAGGCAAAGCAAGAAACAGCCCCTTAACTATAAAGAACAAACTGATAGTTACCAGAGGGGAGGCGGGTGAAGGAGGGCACTTGTGACGAGCAACCAGAGACCGTATGGAAGTGTTGAATCTCTAGATTGTTCACCTGAGACTAGCATTACATTGTATGTGAGCTCACTGGAATTTAAATAAAAACTAGAAGAGAGAGAGAGAGAGATTCTGGTGCACGTTCCTTCCTCCAAACTTCCTCCCCCATCCTCCACTATTAACATAGGCTCTCTTCTTCGGTATAAGTAAAAGAAAGAGGGGGAAGAGCAACCACCTTCCAAGTCAGGAAGCAACCATACCCCACTCCTTCCTCTCTTCCCCGCCCCCACGTCCCCCCAAAAGTAGTGTTGAGTTTCCATTCGGTGATAAAGAGTTACAAACTCTTAAATACCAAAACTACAGATGCCCCGCTCTGCTAATCTCTTCCAAGGCCTGACTTCAAAAAAGATCCTGACAAAAATTATGATCCTCTTTATTGTATTAGGAGATATGTACCAAATATGTAATAGTTTATTAAGCTTTTTTAATTGAACACTAAATTTCACTGCCATATGGCAAGTCGTTTATCATAGAAAGAACTGGCCTCTATTTCCAATGAGGTTCCAGAGTGCCGTTGCACTCAGCGCGGTGTAGAGCATGTGTACGTGCCCCCTGCCCTGCCCTCCCCCCGACACACACACACACACACACACTCACACACACACACACAACGTAGTACAACTCAAGGCCAGCCTAAGAAGGTAAGTGCCAAGCTCGGGACTGAGAGGCAGAAAGGTGAGGACACGAATGAAGGAAACAAAAGAGAAGAGAAAGATGACAAGGAGCCTGCCCTGGAGAAACTCAAATGAGGAGAAAGAGAGCACAGAAAAAAATGTGGGGGGAGGTGGGGACGAGGGAAAGGTACGCAGTGGTACGAAGTGCAACAGGATAAATAAAATAAATGAAGGAATAAACTGGCAGAAAAACCACAAACTGTAAACCCTACAAAACAAAGTCCGTTCAAAGGAGAAAATGTTACAAATGGCAAAGCAGATGGTGGAGTGGAGGACACAGCCTCCTGCAACCGAGGAAACAAGCTTCCTTTCCCGTTGTCACCAGCTCCCATCCCAGTGCCTTGCTGCCACCTGTCCCCCTCGTCCCCCTCCCTCCGAGGGCTTCCCTGGCTGCACCCCCAAGGAGGAGACTCCCCGCTGGACTTCCCACGGAGGCCGCGCGTCTCCCCCGGGGCACCTAACAGAACCCTCGTGTAACCGAGCTATTTCCTAGTCAGGCTCCCTGACAGTCGGTGAGTTCCTGAGAGCCGGAGGCCGCATCTTAGGACCTGTACCTCCACACCCCAGGACGATAACCGGAAATAATAGATGCTCCCCTAAGTAGTTTTAAAAAGTAGAACCAATTCACAAAGGTTAGTCCACCACAAAGTTACCCAAACAGCAGAGGGATCAGAGGTAAAGAGAGAGAAGACAGAGGGAAGTGCAGTCCTACTACGTCCCAGCCCCGAATACCCTGCCCCTGCTCCCCATGGCAACAAAAAGCCATAGAAACTTTTCTTCTCGTAGAAATGAATGTCCACCCAGCAAGACTGGCTCTAATTCTCTGCAGATCCTGGTTCCGATCCTGTGCTGACCTCACCCTGCTGTTATGAGTCTGGAGACTGATTGCTTTGCAAAATCAGATGTGCACTCCTTCTCCAGGAACATGAACTTAATCTGAATCTTTAAGCAAACTCCTCAGATTGTCAAAATACTTGTTGTATGATCAATCTTTTTTTTTTTTCTCCTTTGCACACAGTAAAGGCTCCTCCCTGGGTCGTGTCTTCCCAGTGTTTTGATTTCAACACCCCACACCCCTCCCTCTGCCTGCCAAGAGGCCAGGTCTCCCCCTAGCCTGGCCCAGCCCTGCCTTCAGGCACAGCATCTCTGGCGGTGGGTGGCAGGGGAGCTCTGCTGCCTGCCAGTCCTGCTACCCTTCCCCCTTCAGGGACCCGACACCTGGAGCTCCAGAGGAGCTGCTCTCGCCTCTCCCTCGCAGGAGGAAATACAGCCTGACCGAGCCTGACCCTTTCCCACTTCTTCATCCCTGTCAAAACCACAACAAGAGTGTATCAGTCAGAAAGAGTCACTAGCCATTTTCCAGAATTTTCGGGGGGTGGGGAGACAAAGGAACGGGTGACTCTAGAGATGTCTGACAGTTCGACGTTATAGACAAGAGGTGATTAACAAAATAAGCACATTTCTAAAAACTTCATATCCAAACTATATACAGTTGATGCTTGAACAATATGAGGGTTAGGGGCCCTGGCCCCCATGCTGTCAAAAATCCACATACAAACTTTGACTCCCCAGAAACTTAAACTAGAAATACTCTATGGTAGACCAGAAGCCTTACCGATCGCACTCGATTAACACGTATCTTGTATGCTCTACGTACTATATACTGTATTCCTAAATAAAGTACGCTAGAGAAAAGAAAATGTTATTGAGAAAATCAAAAGAAGAAATACATTTAGAGTGCTGTACTGCATTGGAAAAAGTCTACATATAAGCGGACCCCTGCAGTTCCAACCCATGTTGTTCAAGAGTCGACTGCATATATTGATCTTCATAGAAATAACTATGTATTTTATACACATGTATATTATATATAATATATGTATATATTCTGATTTTAGTTTGAAAAAGCATTGACTACACCAACACCATAATAATCTAGGAAGCTCCTATCTTATTTAAAGGACCACTACCAACCCTTACAAAGTAAAGCAAAAGTTCCTCTCGTGTTGGAGGATAGCCGGAGACTCCTCCAGGATCGCGGAGACCACATCTGCCTCCGTCGACAGAGCAGCTGCACACTCAGTTCTCATCACATACTGTACCTTCCCCAGGAGAATTTAGGAATGAGAAGTTCCTAAGACCCTGAGAATGCAGCAGGCCCTGAAGTCTGTGCTGGCAAGGAGGAGAGAGAAAGAGAGAAAGAGAGAGAATGAGATTTACCCTAAAGCATAAAGCACATACCTGGATGTTGGTCCTGCCACCACAGCCTCCCCACTTTCTGGCTTCGCCCTCTAGACGCCTAAGAGAAAGACAGCTTCTAAAAGTCACATCTTGCACGTCACTGCTTCTGACCCAAGTGGTCATGCATCTTGTACCCATTATGCATGGTTAACATAGCCCCTCTGGGTCCAGCACACGCCACTGGCAAACAGAAGCTGTCATGCTGCTCGATTGCTTCTTCTTCAAAAGGCGAACCCTTCTGATGGTGTGACCCATATTCCCAGCAGGAGTCCTCTTTCTTAGGGCTGGTTCCAAAAGTTAGCCTAGCCACCAAGCGGCAGAGATGGAGGTCTGTTACCCTAGAAGCAGAGAGTGACCTCCACAGGGGCATCCCAGGTAGCAGATGGGCCGACAGCTGCATTGCCCATTAAGATATCCTGTTCTTGGCCTTTGCTTTTTTTTTTTTTCTTTTTTTCTTTTTTTTTTTTTGCAATCTGACCGCCGAGTTGGTCTGTATGCAGAGGTGGAAGCCACCTCCTCTGCAGTTTCCCCATGACTCAGGCAGTGTGTGCAGGGGCTGGGCAATGGCAGCTCTACAGACCTCAGTTGGAAGAATGAGTGCAAGGAAACAGACTCAGGCCAAAGATCTCCCTAGAGAAACCAGGTGGTGGGAGGAGAAGGCTGGGAAAGGAGGAAGTTCAATTCCAGGAGGGGACAAGCGGTGCCAAATGGGTTAGTGTGGAAGACTTCAGCTCCAGCCCAGTGTGTGCCAGTGGAGCTCTGAGTGGCCTTCGGAGAGAGTGGAGAGGAGAGAGCCCCACGGGCAACCAAGGACTCTGGGCCATCCCCGGAATGACATGGTTGTGATAATAACAAAACAAGAGCATGGCACAGATTCGAGATGCAGCCCCCAAAATCAGAGGAAGCAAGTCACTTGGATGCCCGTCTTCCTCTCCAAGTCCCCATCCACGAATCTGAGAAAGTTCAAGAATCCGAAAACGTCACAGCACCCAATCACTCCAATATCTAGGAACGTGAAGGCTCCTAGCCCCATAGCAGGGGGCAGAGCTGCCTCTGGGATCTGACCACCTTTCCCAATACCCAATACTCAGTATCCTTCCACCCCCGCCCGTGGGGTCTCCAGGTGCTCCTTGCTAAGCTTTGCACGCTTTGCACGCTGTCGGGGTGGGGGGTGGGCAGAAGCTGGAACCCTACAGTCAAGCGTGGCCACCGGCAGTTGCAGCGCGCTGCTGTCACGGGCAAGCTTGCCGGCTGTGCTCCAGAGCCCACATCAAGGCGAACGGGTCACCCTGGGCCAACAAGGAAATAGGAAAGTTGGGAGATCTTCCCCAACTCAGCTCCAAGTGAAGCGCGACTAGAAACTCCAAGCGCCCAACAGGTGTTCTACCTCTACCTCGACTGCCTATTCCGAATGGCCTGGAATCCCCTCAAGGAGAAGCGGGCTGGCCCAGGAAGGTATCCATCCCCCCACTCCCACCCCACCCCACCCCACTCTCCCGGGACTGGAGACTGTCCTTCTCACTCCAACCACCAAACATCCCGAATGATTCCCTCCATCCCAGGGCAGGCTCCGCAGGCCCGGACGCAGGATAAGGGGAGCCAGGCTCTGGCCCGGGATGCCTGCGGGACCCTCCAGTTTTAGGAGAGGGGAGGGGAGCCACCGGGGAAGGCCCGCTCGGACCCCGCCAACGCCATCCTCGGAGCGCCTCCTGTCTGCCACCGAGGCGCACTGCGGCTGCGGGGCGGCCGCGTCCGGGGCTCGGGGCCTGGGCGCCCGGCCGGGGAGGCGCTGATTGGCCAGGCGGGGCGCACCCCTCCCGCAGCGCCGTCCGCCCGCCCACGTGCAGCCCGCGGCCCGCGCGCCCAGGCGCCACGGAGCCCGGGGGCGCGCGGTCCCTGGCAGGTCCGACGCGGGGATCGGAAGGGAGCACCAGCATTCCAGCTTGGGGTCACCTGCCTGCCCTCCAAGGGCGTCTGGAGAGCTAAGGGCGGCGGCCCCACGGCCACGGGGTCCAAGGAGGCGCCAGGCCGACTCACCTGCCTGGTGAAGAGGATGGCCGTGTCCCAGTACTCCGGGTGCTTGTCGCTCACTTTGTTGAGCTTTTTCTGCCAGGCGCAGAAGTTGCGCAGCGTCAGGGCCGCGTTGCCCGTGACCTTGGGCCCCGCGTCGCGGTCGCCGAGAAGCAGCACCTTGACCACGACGACGTTGATGGGGTTGAGGATGCTCGGATGGCGGTAGAGGCGCGCCGCCGTGGCCAGCAGCGTCAGCAGGTAGTGCTCCAGGTCGGCGCCGTGGAACTTGACCATGGACTCGTCCGCCACCACCAGCGTCTCCACGTAGCGCGGGATGGACACGAAGCGCTTGGCGCGCCCGGACCTCCGCCGGCTGCGACCCTCCCCGAAGCCGGGCCCCCGCGGCTTGTACGGGTCCAGCGCCCGCAGGATGGCGGGGTTCCAGCCCGAGGCCACCCCGCAACGAGAGGTGGGGTCCCCGGGGGGCCCGCCCGGGGCGCCCCGGCGCCGGAGGAGGTGTGCGCCCTGGCCGTGGCGCGGCGCCGCCTGCGCGCTGGCGTTGGGGAGCGGGCTGAGGACATACTCGGCGCCCCTGTAGCCGAACGCGCCGCGGAGCCCCCCGCACAGGCTCACCGCGGCGAACGAGTCCGGCTCGCCGTTCACGTCCCCGGAGTAGAAGCAGCGCCGCAGGTCCGGGGAGCCCGCGGCCAGCGCCGGCAGGCGGACGCCCAGGCGCTCCGTGGCGAGGGCGGGCGCCAGGAACCGGGCATCCGGCGTCAGGTGGAGGTAAAAGTCCTCCCGGAACGCTGTGATCTGCAAAATGAGCCCCTGCTCCCCGGGGTCCTCGGCGCCCCCCCGGTAGTAGTGGCGGCCGTTGATGTCCGGGTCCAGGCGGATGGGGACCACCACCTCCTGCTCGGGCTCCGAGCCGCCCGCGGGCCCCCCGGCCAGAGCCAGGCTCAGGATGCCCAGCAGGAGCATGGCTCCGGGCAGCGCAGGGCGGCGCGCTCGGCAGGCTCGGCCCGGCTCGTGGCGGCGCGCACCCGGGAAGCGGCGCTCCGGGGCCGCCCGCGGCTTCCAGGAGGCCGAGCGCGGGCAGGGAGCTCCTCCCGGAGCGGGGCGCGCGGCCTCCTACCTGCGCCTTCCGGAGCGAGGCGCGCCCCGCGGCTTCAGCAAGTGCAAGGACGGAGACCCGCGGCGGGGACCCGGCGGGAGGTGCGGGGCCGTCGTTCCGCCGCAGCCGCCGGCGACGCCGCGGACCGGGCGCTGGGCGAGCCTATTAAAGGCCCCCTCCTCTGTGGCCTGCCCAGCCCGCGCCCCTCCTCCCTCCCCTCCCCGCTCCCCGAGCCTGCAGCCCCGAGAGCTCCAGGGGCCACCGGGCCCGCCTCCTGCGCGGATGGAGCCACTCGGCGGGGAGGGAGTGGCGTCGAGGCGGGAGGCGGGCGGCGGGCGGCGGGCGGCGGGGGGAGGCGTGGGCTGGCTGCAGGCACCGCGCTCCGGGCCGCGCGTCCTGCCCCAGCCCCCCGCTCCCGCCCCCCCGTCGGTTCCTTCTGTCCCGACCCGCGTGCGTGCGTCTGCTTCCTGGTCCTACCCTTTCTCCCAGCCAGGCAGGGTCCGAGGTTGGGAATGAAGCCTCCCCCCTGCCCACCCCCCCACCCCTGCCGCCTGGTCCCTCCCCTTGCAGCATCCCTGCTGCTCCTGCTGCTGCTGCTTCATCGCAGTGTCCCCTAAAAGACCCAGAACCCAGAACCGCCCCTGTACATGCCCCGTGGTTGGAAGGACAAACTTCCAGGAACAACGGAGAAACCTCCTTGAACCCAGGCCTGTGGAGGCCCCGCTGTCGGCCCCGGCGCAGGGGCGCCCTGAGTGGCTGGTGCAGGGCGTTAAATTTTCAGGGACTTGGGCAGTCAGTCCCTCCCCACTCGGGGACCTCACAACAGGAGCTTGAGACAGGTCCCAGTGGGAGGACTTGCACCACCACATGAGCTGGGAAGGAAAGAGAACCATTGGCCCAGCACCAACGCCTGGAGGGGATGTGGAGAAAGAGGTTGTCCTCTGGCCAGGGAGGGGCTCAGGGACTGGTGGGCAACAGGAAAATCTGCTCCTACTTCTTCCAAGAGTTTTCTCTCATTCCCACCTCGACCAGGTGTCATGGAGGGCACTGCGGCGGAAGGCTGAGTCCGGGTCAGTGGGGACAAGAGCATCAAGCCATGAGTCCCCAGCTAGTTCTGAAGAGCCCTGTTTCAGGCACTGGTCCCCAAGATGCTCTGTATCTCTCCATAAAATCCACTTGTCTCTCTGACAAGGAAGAAATGCAAGAAGAGGAAGGGAGGTTTTCCTAGACTCTCCTAATACCTAGAAAGTCTTTCCAGAACCAAAAGGCTCCAAGTTGAGTTTGCAAGAAGAGAGGACAGGTCAGGGGGTATGCAACGATTTGACGCACAAAGCGAGGTGGGGTGGAGGAATTTGGGGATTTTTTTTTAGGGACGTGGCTGCTCAACTGAACTCCATAATTGTAGGAAAGAGATGCTCGGCCTGGTCTAGGGATCAAGAGCACTTTTTGCTCATTATCTTCTCCCCATAAGGGACCCACTCTTCCAACAGCACTGTGGGGGCCTTGGAGCAGGAAGGCTGCCCAGATACCCATAAACCTCCTGGGCCCCTCTTCGATTCGAGATGTACGGCACTGAAATTCATTATGTGAATGAGTAAGAGATGGGTGTGTATGCTCTGTAAATGCAAGGGAGCGTGTGCGTACGGGAGGATTGTATGTGAGAGAGGGGGATCCAAATTTACAAAGTGTTTGAATGTTTCAAGAGAGCCTATAATTAAAGGAAAACTCAGACAAACCAAGGACAATCATAGTTGCTTATTTAGGGCAAGCAATTGTTTTCCTACACCCAGCAGTTCTGATGATGGGTTATGAGGTTTCCAAAGACATTTTACTTTCACTCCGGTGGATGGGGTTTGGTAAGGACTGTAGCATGTCCATCAAGGTGGCGGGCTCGGGGAGAGGAAGGCCTTCTCCACCTGTGTGTTCTCTTCCCCTTCTCAGTCGGGGCCCGGCTGTTCTCCTCACTGGGCACAGAAACCAGCCATGTGGACTTTCTCAAAGGCATGGGCACATGGGCATGCACTGAGTACTTACTCTGTGCTGAGCACCACACCAAGACTTTTATGTGCATTATCTTATTTCATGCTTGTCTCTGCCCTCTTGGAGGCTGCAGTCACGTCCAGTCATTTCTGCCAGGGGTTCGTAAGCAGGATTCGAGTATCTAGGGATATGCTGCAGGAGATTACAAAGAGCATTCCAGTAAAAGTCAGAACTCAGCATCAGACCCCATTTCCATCACTAATCGGATTCTCTGACTTAATTTTGTCAGCTGTCAAAAGAGGAGGGATTATCCTAAATCAGAGGTCTCCTCTCAGAGGACTGAATTAGAAATTTCGGGTCTATATGATATCTAAGATCACTTCCAGGTCAAATGTTGCATGACTGTGTGAAACCTCTGGAAGACAACTTTGCATGATGACTGAGAGCCTAGGCTCAGAGGACCCAGATGTGCATCCTTGATCTACCCACCTCAGTTCTGCGATCTTGGGTAAATGACTGTGCCTCCCTAAGCCTAGGCTGCTTCATTATTACAGTTGGGATCATACCACCCATCTCCTGTAGTTACTATGAAGATTAAATAAGCTAACACTTAAAAAGCGTGTAGACATGCTTGGTACATAAAAAATGTTTCTTGGGGTGTCTGGGTAGCTCAGTTGGTTGAACGTTCAACTCTTGGTTTTGGCTCAGGTCACAAACTCAGGTGCTGGGATGGAGCCCCACATGGGCTCTGCACTGAGCAGACAGTCTGCTTCCCCTGCCATCTCTCTCTGCCCCTCATGCTCTCTCTCTCTCTCTCTCTCTCAAATAAATAAATAAATCTACTTAAAATGATTTCTTAAATATTATCTAATAGTTAATGCTGTCATTAGCTATCATCATCATCATCATCATCATCATCATTATTATTACTAAGCCTTGCTTGGCCCTCCTGACCACTGCCATCATCACCTTCTGAAGTCTTCTGGCATTCCTAAAAGGAAAGGGATGGAAATGTAAGGGAACAACCTCTCTGGGCCCTGCTCAGAAACTTCCATGTGGGGATCCTTGGGTGGCTAAGTGGTTTAGCACCTGCCATCGGCCCAGGGCGTGGTCCTGGAGTCCCGGGATCGAGTCCCGCATCGGGCTCCCTGCATGGAGCCTGCTTCTCCCTCTGCCTGTGTCTCTGCCTCTCTCTCTCTCTCTCTCTCTCTCTCTCTCTCTCTCTCTCTGTGTGTGTGTGTCTCTCATGAATAAATATTTAAAATCTTAAAAAAAAAAACTTCCAATGTCACTCTGGCCACCCCACTTCCATATTAAGACTCTGCTACTGCCACCCTCTTGCTTTTCCCTGTCCACTGCCATCTTAATTAAGCTCTTTGAGAAATAAAAAGCAACTCCTTCCCCCAAAAGAAAGACGGGGGGCCTAGTTCATGTTGTCAAACCTAAATACTTTGGCTCGGCCAGTTAAGCCCTTTCCCAACTAGGCACTCCTCTTCCTGCCCTTCTGGTCTCCACCCAGGTTTGCTACCTCCTCAGAGAGACCTTCCTAGGCCGCCTGACCTAAGAAGCCCCAAATCGTAACCATGATCCCATGTTTTATTTTCTCCATTTACTTCTACTTAAACCTGGATTATTCAGTTGGGTCTTTACTTTTGTATTGACTGTCCTCCCCCACACCCCAAGTAGAATGAGAGCCAGACTGCATCTGTCCGACTCACTATTATATCCCCCAGGGCCTGTCACAGTGCTTGGCAAATGGGAGCTGTCCTCTCAGAGTAGAGGAAGACATTGACTCAACCCTAAACCCAGCTTCGTCACTCAGTCTACAGAGCTCTGGATGAGATGCTTCGTCTCTGAAATGGAGATGGATAAGACTATCTTTTAGGAGGGTTTGGAGGGCCTGACACACTGCTCCTATAGTTATTAACTGTCTTCTCTGATGGAAACCTTCGCCCCATGCCCAAGGAGGCCCCAACCCACTTATTTCCTGGTTGAGGCAGCTGAGGTCCAGAGGGACAGTTACTTGTCTAAGGCCACCCAGTAGCTGCTCTGCTTGTGCCATAAACTCATTTTCTCTTTACCCTTTACATGAAAACCTAGCTCTAGCTAAATTGACTGGCTTGGCTTCTTCTGCTCAGAGCTGTTGCTTCGCATAAACCATTCTTCTGTCTAGGATATCCTCTCAGCCTCCTTGATGTCTATTTCACTCTCACCTCCACTAGGAAGCTACCTAATTTAACTCACACAGTGTAGCTTTGCTCCTTGTTTCTCAATTCTTTCAGTGTATGCTTATTCCGTTTCTAGCATAAGAATATTCCATTTGAAGGATGCCTGGGTGGCTCAATGGTTGAGTGTCTGTCTTAGGCTCAGGGCATGATTCCAGGGTCCCAGGATCGAGTCTCGCATCGGGCTCCCTGCAAGGAGGCTGCTTCTCCCTCTGCCTGTGTCTCTACCTCTCTCTCTGTGTCTCTCCTGAGTAAATAAATAAAATCTTAAAAAAAAAAAGAATATTCCATTTGAACTTGCCATTTGTTAATTAAATGTTAAATCCTTTAACATGTGGCTCTAGCCACATCGGACTAGACTACAAACTCACCAAAACTAGGGCTTCCTTTACGTTGATATCAGCCTCTGTGACAGTTCCCAGAATAGAGGTTGACTGCTTGGCTGAGCCAGGTGGGTGCAGTAGGTTCCATGTAGAAAATCAGCCCAAAAGGATAATGCACTGAGGCCAGAAGGAGGCAGCCGCAAGGATTTGGTTTGGAGACTTCGACTTCACTTCTTTCAGATGGTGATTATTCAATGTGAGGACCTACCTGCCTAGAAAATCAAGTATCCTAGAGCATCTCCCCAAATGGGAGGGAAAAACTAAGGAGAAAAGAGTGGGTAGACAAAGAAATAAGAAATAACGCTCTTAGATCCAGGCAAGATTTTAATGGGGAAGGGAATGACTGAAGGAAGCCTTCCCATTCCTCAAATCGGGTAGTAATAATTCATTGGTTTACCATGTTAGGACTTAGATTAGGTTGTCACAGAAAATAGATTTAAGAACTTACCATTTTGTGTGCTTTAGGTCTTCATCATTCTTTGGCAAAGATCTCTTAAAGTCCCAGACGTGCTTAAGTGCTCTTCACAGAAACTGTGCCACAGAGCTGGGCAAAGCATACAACATGTAGAAAAGGCGCGGGTTCAAGGAAGCCTCTTGGAAGACTCGGGGAGTGTTAAACCACTGAGCTGCATCATCCACTGGCTTCCACCAGTGCTGGATTCCTTGGCCAGTCTTCTCACAGATGTGGAGACAGCTGAAGCAGCTGGAGATTCATCTGAGGCCCCATGAATTATAACCCTGGGCCTGGGTCCATTCTTCTTTGCTCAGAGGAAATGTTTAACTCTATTTTCCCCCCTCTCAGCCACCCACTCTGATTTGTTCTCTGGGGCCAAGTATTTCATAGAAGTCCCTCTGGTACTTAAGTCCTGTATTTGTTCTCTTGCACTAGGAGGTTAGAACAAAGGGTCCTGACTTGGCTTGGAGAAACTCATCAAATCATAGTCCCAGATTGCCTCCCCCTCGTACCCTGAATCCCCCCTTATACAGTTTTAAGTAATAGCCACTGCCCTTAGATCTCAGGCTTCTCAATTTAATAATTCATTTTATAGATTTACGCACGCACACACACACCAGTGTAAATTACTTTGGAGGTTTTGGCTGTTCAGGATACAGCGAGCACTCAGGTTGGTGACGGAGGAACACCTAGAAAGGAGAAGAAATGAGTACTAAATCGTCTGCTCCCGTCTGGGGATTGAGAGAGCAGGTTTTTTTTCTGCCAAACAATCTTGTGTCCCCTCTGCTTCTCCCAGTATACCCTCTTCCTATCACCATCAGCATCCAGAATAGTAGCTTCAAGATCGAGTTTGAACTTGAGCCTCGGGCCATCCACACCAGCAGTAGTAAAGTACCACCTCTAGACTTCAGAATGTTAGACAAGGCTCCAAAATAAAACGTATCATTCCTCCCAGGTAGCTGTGTCTTCTTCCATCAGTGTGTTCTCCTTAATAAAAATACTTGAGGGGTGCCTGGGTGGCTCAGTCAGTTGAGCATTGGACTCTTGGTTTCAGCTCAAGTCAGGATCTCAGAGTCAAAGGATCAAGCCTCAAGGGTCTGCTTGCAGTGAGGAATCTGCTTGAGATCCTCTCTGCCCCTCCCCACCTCAAATAAATAAATAAATCTAGGGGCGCCTGGGTAGCTCAGTGGGTTCAGCCTCTGATTCTTGATTTCAGCTCAGGTCATGACCTCGGAGTCATGAGATGGAGCCCTTTGACAGGCTACTCGCTGAGCCTGGAGCCTGCTTGGGATTCCCTCTCTCCCTCTCCCTCTGCTCCTCCCCTGCTCGTGCTCTCTCTCTCTCTCTCCCAAATAAATAAATAAATAAATAAATAAATAAATAATAAAATTACATAAATAAATCTTTAAAAAGTAAGAACACTTAATATATACAAAAAAGTACCTTATTTGTAAAATGAGTTCCTATATATTATCTGGCTTTATCCTCACAGAAGCACGCGGGGAGGGAGAATGGTGGGACAGGACTTATTATCTCCACTTTGGGCAAGTAAAAGTGCTGAGGGGATAGACAGAGGTCATGAGGTTAGTGAGTAGCAAAAGGAAGACTGAAACACGCTCCTGGCACTAAGTCCCAGCCCAGCCCGTTCACCCTGGACCTCACCCAGCCACCTGGCTTCCAGCGAGACCCGCCACCTTTGAGTGTGCACAGGCCCCTCCTCACCCCCATCGGGGCACGGCCCTCCCGCCGGTCACAGACTCCCACCACCCACGGTTCTCTCTTCATCTTCCTCCTGTACACACACTCCACACACTCCTGGCCCTTGTGCTCACAGGCCAGTTTAAACAGGATGTGTAAGAACACAGTGACTCGCCCGGAAGCGGAGCCCGACTCTGGCTCAGCAACGAACCGGGTGGCCCCAGTGTGGCTGGTCTACCGTCTTTGGAGCCTTTACAAAAAGCCACGGAGAAGACTCGTAGCAGAGGAGTATCTTTTAATTTGTCTTAAGAAAAAAAAAAATTTGTCTTAAGAGAACATTTTTTTTTCTGTTGTATGCATTTTCACTCCCTCCCCCCTACACTATGCGACCAAGGGGACTAGACTCATTGCAAGTCAGCAGAGATCACAGTTTGCTGAAAGGTGATTCTTAACCACCTGCGGAGATGTCATAAGTCCTGCGAGACCTCATCCCTGAAAAATACCCAGGCATGGAAACACATTCAAGATCTGGCTCATAACTTGGGGAGATTTGTGTTCTCAGAAGCCCATTCTCCAGCCCCCGGGCCGTGCCAAGCTAGTCCTGCCCGTGCCTAACCAGGAAGAAGCCTCTCCTCACACATGTTGTTAAAAAAAAACTAAAAACCAGATATGGCTGCTTCGGGACCTGAGCCTAAAACACCAGCCCTTATATGACTGAGAGATCAGGAACATGCAACGGTCAAGCTGACTGCCCAAAATTGCAGATCCTCAGGCCAGGGCTCAGCCCCAGCTCCGTTTGATGTTGGGTTATTTGGGCATGCTAGTTAAATGACCCGGTCTGTCTCTGGGAACTTTGAATTCCTCACTCATGAAAGGGCAAGAATATTCTTATTACCATCAGAAGGACACAATGAGCCCACAGAGTAAATAGCATTACTTGGGTCTCTTGTAATTAGAAAGTATGATACAGTTCTCACTTCCAGAGTTTGCAATTTCTTTGATTTGTTCTGCCAAAAAAAGAAAAAGAAAAACTAAGTTGAGCTGCAGGCTCTGGTTCTCTCCATGTAGGTAAAATTAGTGGGTAGGCCCACAGCCCGTGGAAACCCGAGGCAGCCAACCCTTCCTGTGGGCACCAGGATCCTCCACTGGAATCTCCTCCAAACAGTCTTGCTCCCTCCCCTCCACCTGCTACACCCCCTGTCTTCCCCACCTCACCCTGCTTTCTGCCCTCTCCCCAATTCTTCTCCTATATCCCCACTCCCCTTCCTCAAAATCTGCTGCTGCCTGTGTCTGAATTTGCACTCAGGTGAAAACAACCCATAACAGCTTTAAAATGCTTCCCATTCGCATACATTTACACCTTAAAAGTATCAATGTTTCTTTAAAAACACAGTCCCCATGGTGGAATTTCAGACAGAGCCCACACGGCAGGGTCCTAAAGAGGGGGGAGGAAGAAAGGAGTTAAGCTTGTGCAGGTTGTACATAGTCCAACACTAAGGCATATAATTCTTGCAAACAAGAATCAAATCACCAGCACAGCAACGGATTGCATCTCTCCACCCTGCTCTCACCCAACAGGTTGGGAGGATTCCTACTAAATCTCCCACGATGGGAGGATTTCCACTCAGTAGGCTACTGCCCTCAAATTTTTTAACTGGCTTCCCATTTACAAATGCTCTGTGGAAGGCCTCCCTCATCTCTCCCCATCTCGTGTTAACCCGGTCAGTGCACATTGTCTAATGTCAGGCTTCGTGCATACGTTTTCACTCTGGAAGCAAAGTGAGTGGGCAATAGGCAGTGAGCCGTGGACATCATCGTGGACAGCCAAGGTGAGAGCAGAGCAGCGAGCCCAGAGGGCAGGGATTTCCCACTGAGGGTCCACAACGTGATACGCATGAGGCTAATAGGTCTGAGTTTTCTCTGTTCCTCAAGAACATCAGAAATTTAGGGGCAGAAAACTCTGGTATTCAACTACAGAAGAACATCAAACTAGACCTTGACCCAAAGCGTCGGTAGGAGAAAAGCTACTTCGGGCTCTCCAGGCTCAGACCCACCTCCCACCTGAGTGGGAGCTTGGAGCCCAAGGCATCCAACAGACCCCACTCTTCTCCCACCTTGGGCTCCAAAGCTCTGCTGAGAAGCCACAAGTTACCTCCTTTATAAAGGAGGTAACCCTTGCTGCCTCCTTGTCGCTGTTGAGAGCCCAGAGGTGATGGGGCTCCATAATGTCGCTTCTTAGCCAACCTGACAGGAGCAGCCCCGCTACTCGTCCAATATTTTCAAGCTGTGGTTGATGAAATTCCAAACATCAAGTTACTCCGAGTAAAGACTTCTCTCTTTCTCCCCTTTTTCTCTCTGAGCTACACAGGAATCTCCCCCTCCCCCTCAGGACATCACAACCCTGACATTTTGAATCAGCCCACAGCCTAACTAGAAGACTCCTAGATTACAGAGCTCCACTGAGTGGAAATCACTACATTTCCTAAAGGAAACCCAAGAGTGCTGGTTGTTTCTGGAAGGGGCCCAGATATGGGAGAAGAGACAGCAAGATTAGTCTTGCTGCCCCATTAGACGGGCAGATTTCACCTGTGCTCTTGGAAGTGTGAAAAGAGAAAAGTAGAGGAATGGGGAAACTGAAAAGATGAATAGAAATTTAAAGAAAACACCTAATTTCACAGATATTCATCCAGTGGTGTGCATTCTCACTCACAGCTTCCACTACCCATCTCAGCATCTGGCTCCCGATTGTACACTCCTCATCCCCATCACTGCTGAGCTTCCGTGACATCCCAGGGAGTCCCCAACAGACCCAGAACTAAACTTATTGGTCCCTCCTCTGCCTACACCCTACACAACATACCCGTGTGCGCATACCTTCGACTTCCTGTTTTCCCCAGCTTGGCATCTCTACCCACCTCCCCCCTCGACTAGTCAGCCTTACGCCCTCCCCACCCTGGCCTCCGCACCCATCCTGCCACATACCCACAGGGCAAACTCCAAGAGGTCCCAGCGCATTCCTCTCCGTCACCACCATCACTTCCTTAGCCCAGGCCCACACCATCTCTGGAAAGCTTGTCCTGACAGGTCTCCACCTCTCCAATCCCTCTCTTTACCTAGTCTACGGTCTACATAATTGCTAGAACCGTCCTTCTAAAAGACAAATGCAGTCATGTTACTTCCCTGCTTAAGTGTTTAGTGAGTCTTCATCGCCCTATGGAAGAAGGTTCTCAGCACTTAGGGTGACCAACACTCACCCTCACACACCAGCCCAGCCGACTGTTCCAGCTTCCCTGCCTGCCACTCCTGGGCAGCACCGTACACTCCAAACCTGCAAAACTCACTTCCCCAAAGGCAAAAGGTGTGTGTGTGTGTGTGTGTGTGTGTGTGTGTGTGTAGAAGAGAAAATGATCATGGCTTGAAGCTCAACCGCCATCATAAACAACGCAGTAACTATCCAGACCAGCAAGTTCATGACCAACTGAGTACAGAAACAAACAGTCATTGATGTTGATCACCCCAGAAAGGCAACAGCACCCAAAACAGAAATTTGGGGAAAACTAGCAAAATGTACAAGACCACCCTGGATGCCATCTTTGTATTTGGATTCAGAACCCATTTTGGTGGTGGCAAGACAACTGGCTCCGTCATGATTTACGATGCCTTGGGGTATGCAAAGGAAGATGAACCCAAACATAGACTTGCAAGACATGGCCTGTATGAGAAGAAAAAGACATCAAGAAAACAGTGAGAGGAGCACAAGAACAGAAGGAAGAAAGTCAGAGGGCCTGCAAAGGCTGACACGGGTGCTGGCAAAATGTGAGCCAGAGGTGGGACCAGCAGGAGTAGAGGGTCTGCAGTGACTTTATCTGTGGTGACAGTGCAGATTCTTCATGGAAGGATTAATAAACTAAGAACTTTAAGAGAGAAAGAGCTTGAGGGTGGGTGGGTGACACAGGTCACACAAACCCTATGAGCTCAGGCTCTGTTCTGCAGTGGAGCAGTGGGATTAGATGTGACATAGAGAGAACGCTGGGCAGAGAACATACATTTTAGTCCTGAATCTCCTGTCAACTAATGTGTCTCTGGGAAGACGACCACGGTGCAGATCCCAATTTCCCCACCTGGTAGTGAAAAGTTAGAGAAAGGATCTCCTACGCTCCACCCCTCATGTCTGTGTCTCTTCAGAACCGGTAGTGCCAATGAATTTGATGAGACTCCAGACAGAGCAGACTGCAAGGAAGAATGTTCCAGAAATGTTCCAGAATGTTCCAGAAAGAAAGAACGAGCAAATAACTCCCGTAACCTCAGGAAGGGGCATCGGTAGACAGATGCACAATCTGCTTCTAGGCCTAGAGCTGAAAGAAAAAATAAACTGGATTTTTAAAAACCCGGAATCAAAAGGATGCTCATTTCCTCCTCTGTTCAAGAACGCTTGAAAAATAGAATGAATGAGGCCTTAAAGTTCTCGTCTCCCACACAGTTCTGGGATCCTCTTTTACCTCTCCTGCAGGTGCTCCCTCTTGTTGCTTGAACACTTCCAAAGACCAGAAAGCTCTACCACTGCAAAGTCCTGCAGAGATGTGCGCAGGAAGAGGTACCAGGGTATTGCCTGGGAGCCCCGGCATGTGTCCCTGACCCCAGATTTCCCCCTCACGCTAGAGTCGCAGTGTCTGGAAGTCTACCATTAGTTGTTTATTTCTGGTGGTGTCTTAAAATTCAAACACTCTTGGTGGCACCTGCTATCAAACCAAAGTGTTCATGACTTAGAGAATCCCCTTCCGTTGGTGAGAGCAGAGGGTCCTGGGCAATTCTAAAAGGGAGACACTGAGGACGAGGGGCAACAATGTCAAGACAAACCTCAGATACTTGACATTTATTCTGCTAGGCCCGGTAGGAATGCACAGTGAGGATGACCATGGTGATGACGATGATGATGAATGATGATGATGATGATGATGATGATAGAAACGAACCTGGTATGTGCCAAGCACTCTTCTTAGTGCTTCACATTCCAACTTGTTGGGAACAAATTCCTACAAGGTGGATGGTTTTTACAGCAAGTCTCTCCAAATAAAGACCTCAAATAAAAGCACCGTATCTCCTCTGAGAAATTACCCTCCGTCCGAAGATCCTAGCTCCCTTCTTTCATCCCGCTTCCCTTCCCTCTAAAACACGGAGAAAGGGTGCAGCTTTGCAAGTTAATACAATAAATATATTTGTGTGTGCGCGTGCGCCTGTGTGTCCCTGTTATCAGATGCGGTTCCTTAAACCCATAGTTCAGAGAGACTTTAGAGCCTCCGAGGAGCAGCCAGAAAAGGCGTGTGTGATGAGACTCCCATCTAGTGGTTAGAGTCAATAATAAAGGGTGGGAAGAAACCTAATGTTTGCTTTACTCTTTGACTGGATGTACAGAAACCAAACCACCCTCACCACAAAGGCGGTCCCAGGCCCCGGAGACATCGCAACGTGGCCAGCTCTCCCACTGTCGCCTGACAATTTGAGTGGAGAGACACTGGGCCGAGGAAGCCCAGAGATCAAGGTGAGAAAAGAACAGTGGGAGGAGAGAAGCACGCGTCATGTTAGAGACAACCTCACGACACCTCCTCCAGCCTTCCCCAGCGGCTGGCTGTAAGGGACATGGTAACCACTCAGCTTCTTATTCGTGCAATCTCTGAAGAATTGCTGTCTCGGGTTCTCGTGGCGTGATAGAGATTTCTAACTTTTGAAAAAGTTGCTCTGTAAGGTGGAAGAAGATAAATATCAAGTTGCAACAGTGCCACTCGCTGGCCATAATGCGGGGAGGCCAGCACCACCTAGCCGCAGTCCTCACAAGGTCCCTTGGGCAACCTTGCATGTTGGGTGCCCAACACTGAACCCAGTAACCTGGCAATTAGGTCACTGAAAATACAAACGGCAGAAACAAAAAGGCTTATTTGTTTGCTTCTTGGTGTATTAAGATCCATTAAAATCTGGTCAGCAAGCAAGTCAGTGTTGACGTCACACTAAGTTTGTGTGGACTCGTTCTCAGAGACAGAGGTAACAGGACGGGGAGCACATCCGTTGAACCCGTATCTGTAAGCACCCAGAACGGCCAGATCAAGGTAGGAAAAGCATTCCGAGTAGCTAGCACTTGACAGAAGCCAGGAAATTGAAGGTAACGTGGCCTCAAGAATATGAATTAGTGGTTTCCCAAATACCAGGTGACATTCCAAAGGTTCCAAAAGACAGAACATTGAGAACTAAGAGAGAATTAGATAAAAATACATAAGAATCCTTGCATACATGCTGGGGGCAACCACAACAACTTAAGGGTCAAAGGGAGTGTAGGGTGAATTGTCAGCACAAAAGTGATGTCAAAAGCCAAACAAGGGATCCCTGGGTGGCGCAGCGGTTTGGCGCCTGCCTTTGGCCCAGGGCGTGACCCTGGAGACCCGGGATCGAATCCGACGTCGGGCTCCTGGTGCATGGAGCCTGCTTCTCCCTCTGCCTATGTCTTTGCCTCTCTCTGTGTGTGTGTGTGACTATCATAAATAAGTTTTAAAAAATTTTTTTAAATAAAAAAAATAAATTAATTAAAAAAAAAAGCCAAACAAAATCTTTCTGGGATGGGTGGATGGGTGCTCAGTAGTGTGACAGATAAAGACCAGGGAATCCTTTCTTTCTCTGTTATAGGCAACGCAGGGTTATGGCGATTACACAATAGCCAGAATTCTAGAAAAGGGACACAAATTGTGGCCAAAATAATCGTATTATTTTGTTTAGAAAGAAAGAACTGTTTATATTTAAGTACTATAACAGGCTCCTGAGAAAAGCTGTTTGTTCCCTTTTGGGGAATCTTTAAAAGATAAATCCTAGAATCCCTTCCAGCTCTGTAATGCCATGATTTAATCCTTGGTTCTAAATGAAGGAACACCAACTCAGTGCAGGACACTAACACCAGAGAATAATCTATTTAATTGGTAGTTTACAAATGTGGCCTTGGTTAAAACCGATGTCTCCACTACTTATTAACCAATTAATTAACCCTAAGCAATTTACCTCACGTCTCTCAACCTATTTACGTGTGATAGACCTTTTTCAGAGGTCTATCATGATGATAGAGTGGGATAATGTCTGTGAGCTGTTCGGCACCATGCCCGGCCCATAGCAAGCACTCTCAAAAATGGAAGCTTCCATTTACTGAGGAGTAAGTGAAAAATTAAAACAAGCCTTTAGAACAAGGCCTGACCCAGAGTAAGCACTCAATTTTAATGAAAAGGTATGAATTACAGATGAAATTTGAAAATGATACAGCTTATCTTCATACAGGGGGTACCATAGTATTCAGGAAAAATCTCACCACTGACTACGTGTCTTTGGGCAAGTCACTAAAACCTCCGCCTTTCTGTTTCATCCCTGCAAGATGGGAGTGTAAGTGGATTAGATGACCAGTTATGTGTCTTCCACTCTGGTTCTAGAAGGAGGTTCCCGAGAATACCAGAGCTCAGCATACACAGTAACTGTAGAATACATACTCTATAAAAACTCCAGTTGTGAACTAAGACATAACCAGTGATCGACAGTATAATTAAAAACTTAAAAGTCACAATAGACCTACAATATAAAAGTACCACAAATATAAAAGTCCTTAAAGTATTCAAGGACTGATTAAATAATGAATAACTGCTAGATACAGAATCAAGCACCTAGGTCTTTGACTTTCAACTTTCCTACAATTTCCTTTATATTCACACCAAGAAATTATTTTGAGCCTCTCATTCTGTAACAATCACAGAGTGACTTTAAATAATCCCGTATGGCAAGTGTGAGGACTGCAAGCTAATGCTGTTTTACTGTAACTCGGGAGTCGACACACATTTCCTACAAAGGACCAGACAGTAAATATATTTTCGGCTCACTCAACCCTGCCCTTACAGTAGAAGAACAGCCCATGTGTAAATGAATGGATGACTGCATTCCAATAAATCAGTAACTGTGGACGCTGAAATTTGAATTTCATACTGTTTTCAAGCACCATGGAATTTTTTTTTCATTTTTTCCAACCATTAAAAAATGTTAACGCCATTCATAGCTTGTGGGCCCTACAGAAAGGGGTAGTGTAGGATTCAGCTGATGGGCCCGAGTCTGATGCCACCCCCTGCTGTAATTACATACTTTGGGAAAGAATGTGATAATGTAGGGAATCCAGAATTAGCAGAACACCCCTCTGGAATTTTCGCCGGTCGTTTGGTTGGTATTTGTTTTGTTGTACTGTTTTCATCTACCATTTTCCTAAGGGCTTTAACCACACACCGGGGGCAAGGGCGCGCACTGGGTTTCAGCATAACTAAGGCAAGCCTGACACCTTGAGGTCGCTCGGCAAGTGGCAGGTGCCACCCTGGAAGTTAAGGAGCAAGGCGCATCTCTCTCCTGGGTATGAATCCAGGAGGGGGCAGCCCTGCAGACTGGACCCAGCAGTGAGCCAGCCAGCAGCTGTTGTTATTGTTGCAATGGGGCAGGATAAAGTCCCCAGATCACTGTCTGACTTCTCTCTCCAAAGGGCTGTCTTTAGGGGCATTACATTCTATTGAAAAAAATAAATAATTTCCAGAGTGCCTTCCCAACGGAGATCAGAGGGCTCGACGGACATTCAAGACTTTCCCTGGTCTGGATAAGTCTCCGGCCTGCACTTGTTAATATATTCTGGAGGAGAGAAAGGGGTATGGAGCGCGACGGCCCCATCCCTCTCCTGTCAGATGATTATTACAGAGTCTGAAAAAGAAGAGAAATGCATAGGACATAACTGCTACCGAGAATCAGGAGTTTTCCTCTGGGGAGATGGTGATAAGGGGCTTTAAGAAGCAAAGACCAACGATCGAAACGTTACAAACAGGATTACGCGTTGCTTCTCCAGGTCAGACTCTCCCAGGCTGTCACACAGTCGTGCTGGGATGCAGCATCCTGCTCATTTTTGGAAAAGGATTGTGGAGGCCGCTCTTTCCATACCCCCCTCTCCAGAGGTGTTTCACCGAAACACCCGAGCCTCGAGTTACTCCTATCTTGTAAATTATCCGGGAAAAACAATCCCACGACTTGCTTAGCTCATCCTTTCCTCTAACTGAAAGCCATCCCTCGTGTTTCTGGGAAAGTAGACAGAGGGGGACACTTGGAGGGAATTTGGCAGGGTTTGCCCCAGATTCTGGAGTCACAAATGGACTTTTGTATTTGTGAGGGCCTCCCCTTTGGAGGCGACAGGCCCTGAGGGTCTCATAGCCGCCAGCTCTATGGGCTAAAAAGCTGCAGGAAGGTTGCCAAACTGTCAGTACCCCCAGCGCAGGGCAGGGAACTGGGTGGCTGGGTGCAGGTGGGCTGGCAAAGGGCCTAAAGGTCCTGATGCAGGGGAGTGTCCCCCACTGACATCTCGGGGCAAGGGTAGAGAGGGGCGGCTGGAGAGCCTATACTTAGAACAAGACACTGGACACGGTTCAGGGCTGTCCCCTGAAACTGGGGTGCCAGTACGGGCTGCCTCTTGTGGTCCTTGGTGGAGACTAGGCCGTGCCCACTCCTCTGTCTCTGGGCCGCAGGCCCCTCTCCTCCTGGGGGCGCCGATGGCAGGCTGGGACAGAAGGAATCCATTCTCACACATCTGTACCCCCAGCTGAGGCCAGCGCCCTGAGGGGGAGCTTGCCACCTTTCCGGAAGCCCCCCAGACACTGAGCAGCATTCCAATCAGGTTTTCAGGGCCCACCATGCAGTTCCCGAAGAGCTGCTTGCCCCGGGGGGCGGCCACGCTGCTGCAGCCGCACCCCTGGTGACCCCCCACCCCCCCATACACACCCCGGGAGCTGGGCTCGGCCCTGCAGCCCCCTGGACAAGGCAGGGAGCAGGGCCCCGGGGCTGTGTTGGGCAGCTGGCATTTCCCCCCATCCCCAGCTCGCTGCGGAAATGTGGGTTCGGGTGGGGAGCGTGACTGCGGCGCGACCCCTGTGTGCTCCCCATGGGACCCCCAGAGTGGCCCCGCAGGGATGGGGGCGCGGGCGCGGGCGCGGGGGTGGGGTGGGGCAGGAGACTGCGGAGGCCTTAGGGAGCAGGCAGGGCCGGCCCAGCACCGCAGGAGTTAACGGGCCCGCGCAGGGGGAAGGGGAAGCGAGCTGGAGTTGACACCCGCGAAGGGGGGTGCGGGGGGGCGAGGCCTGCCGGCTGCTGATTGGTTTTACATTTCATCCAAAATTTCTCTCTCTCTCTCTCTCTCTCTCTCTCTCTCTCTCTCTCCGTCGCTCCCTCTTTTTCGGTTTCTCTCTGTGATCCCAGGGGAGGGGAAACGGGAATAGTGAGGGATCAAAAATAAACCTCTTAGGTCAAAGCCGGGAGGGCGGTATAAATACGCGGGCCGCGCGGGCGGGCGGCGGCGGCAGCGGGAGGAGCGGCCGGGACCCCGGCCTTGGCGCCCGCGAGCGGCCCCGCCGCGCCCCGCCGCGCCCCGCCGCGCCCCCCGCGCCCCCCGCGCCCCCGCGCCCCGCGCCCCGCGCCTGCCCGCACCTGCCCGCACCTGCCCGCGCCGGGCCGCGCGCCCCCGGAGCCCCCATGCCCCGCGCCGCCCCCCGGTGGCCGCCGCCGCCGCTGCTGCTGCTGCTGCTGCTGCTGCTGCCGCCGCCGCCGCCGCCCGCCCGCGGCGCCCCGGCCCGGCCCGGCGCTCGGGGCCCGGCCTCGGCGCTGGTGCAGCCCACGCGGTTGCCGGGCAGCGGCGCGGGCGAGCTCGCGCTCCACCTGTCCGCCTTCGGCCGGCGCTTCGTGCTGCGCCTGGCGCCCGACGCCAGCTTCCTGGCGCCCCGGCTGCGCATCGAGCGGCTGGGGGGCGGGGGGCGCGCGGCCGGGGCCCGGGCCGGGGGCGGGCGCGGGGGCGGGGGCGGGGGCGGCCCGGGGCTGCGCCGCTGCTTCTTCTCGGGCACCGTGGACGGCGCGCCCGGGTCGCTGGCGGCCGTCAGCCTGTGCGGGGGCCTGAGCGGCTCGTTCCTGCTGCGCGGCGAGGAGTTCACCATCCAGCCGCAGGGCGCGGGGCGCTCGCTGCTCGGGCCGCACCGCCTGCAGCGCTGGGGGCCCCCCGGGCGGGGGGGGGCGCCGGGCGAGGACGGCGAGGACGGCGAGGACCGCGAGGACCGCGAGGACGGGGAGCGGGAGCGGGACGACGAGGCCGCCCCGGGCGCCAGCGAGCCGCCCCCACCCCTGGGGGCCACCAGCAGAACCAAGCGCTTTGTGTCCGAGGCTCGCTTCGTGGAGACGCTGCTGGTGGCCGATGCGTCCATGGCCGCCTTCTACGGAGCCGACCTGCAGGTAGGACGCGCTCGGCCCCCAGGCCCCCCTCCCCCGGAGCCTCCAAACTCCCCCCACACACACACATACCCGCGTCCAGCTCCTCCGACTACAAGAGGCGACCCCAAGCAGCCGAGGTTGGCCTCCCCTAACCTCTGCCCCCCTCCCCTGCCCACCCCCCCCCCGGGCTGCCCCCTCCCCCCAGGCCCTGCACTCCAGGGTGGAGGCCCGCACCCGCTGAATCTCCTTCGGGGCTTGGCACTCCGGGCTCAAAGTGGGTTCCAAACCCCACCGCCTCCTCCGCGGGGCACCTGCCTCTCCCCCACAGAGGTGGACACTCTGGAAGAGCATCCATTTCTCAGCCCTCTGCTGTCTCCTGACCTGAGAGATGCTCCCCCCATCCACACACCCGCCCCCCAGCCCCGAGGGTCAGCGGGGACCAAGGATGTGTCTGTTTCGTCCCCTCCAGGGCCACAACTGGGGCTGCCAGGAGTAAAAGATGTTGTTGGGAGGGAGTTGAACCTGGAACCTCTGCGCGCCCAGCTGGTTCTGATCAAGGGGCAGGGGCTACCTTGCCAACCTGGCACGCAGCCCCGGCGGATCCTGGCAGTGCCAGCATCAGCACAGAAAGGGAGGGGAACAGAATTTCTGCCTGGGGGCTCAGCCTGGGAAACTGAAGTTTCAGTGGAAAAGGGAGGGGAGACAGGAGTGGGGCAGCAAACTCCTCCAGTTACTGTTCCTGCATGGTCCGCCCCAGCGGCTCTGGGCCCAGACGGGGCCCTCTGCTGAGCCTGGGCAGGAAAATAGAGCTCGGGGGACAGCCCCTGTCGCCAGACCGTGTCTAACTAGATTCAGAGGTGGTGCCAAGGAGGACGCAGCAGGAGGAGCCTGTGTCCCCCTGCGCCCAACACCTCTTCCAGTGACAGGGAGGGGGCAGTACCAGGGCTCCTGGAGAGCGCCGTCCTCCCTCTTCCCGGGGAGCACAAACCCAGAGGTGTGCTAGGTAGAGAAGACTTGACCTGCCACAGGTCAGAGATGCCTGCCGCAGGGATCCTGGCCACTGCCGCCCCTCGGGTAATGCTTTTTTTTTTTCAACAATGGCCACCTTGGCCAGTGACCCTGTTTTAGGCTCAGCCTAGGTCCGGCTGTTGGGGGTACCAAGTGCTTCCGCGTCACCTGCGCAGAACAGTCTAGATGATGCATGGCATCTTTATGACTCTGCCATAACTCTGCCATGACTCCACCGGGAAATGCATCTAGGTGGAAGCATGAGGAGAGCGGGGGGGGGGGGGGGGTCAGAGGTCCACGTGGCTGCTTCTCTGGCTCCTGCAGGAACAGGCTCCTCGGCACACTGTTGTCGTATCCACCTCTCTCAGAGCTCAGTAAGGCAGCTTTGAGCCATCACTGTGGTCTTGCCAGTGGGTTTGGGGGCAGTGATGATTGAGTGTCTGCTTCCCTGACTACCCTGAGAGCAGGGGGAGGCATCAGCGGACTCCTCTGACTCCCCTTCCCCAAGCAAGGCCTCAAGGGGGTGGCTGGCGGGGCTTCTCCCACAGTTAGGCACGTTAGGACCACCACACCTGGCTACCAGGGGGCTCTACCGGAGAGAGGAGGGACTACAGTCATTGCAAACCCAGAGCTGAGACGCTTGGGCCCCTCCCCGTGCGTGCATGGACCGGTGTCCGAACATCTGCCTAGGAACCAGGAGGTAGGAAAGACAACAAGACCACAGAAGAGCAGCAGAAAGAGTAATTACTTTCCAGGCTTCAGAGCCAAAATGTTTTCTCTGGCACCCTCCTACCATCCAGCTCTCCCAGCCCATCACGTAGTTACTTAAGATCCTGGGTATTTGCCTGAAGGATGTATTTGGCTGGGCTGGGTCTTCACAGAGACACCTGGGAGTGTTTGCGCCCTTACAGATCTCTGGCCAGGTGACCGGTGCATGCTTGTCCCCTCCCCTCCCCCTCCACATATGCCATTTCTGGACCATTCACACACACCGTGCGGCCAGCCAGCCTATGTGGGTCAGAAGAGCACATCAGACCCTGTGTGGGCTGAGGTCCTCTCCCTAGGGTACCTACTTCCAGGGCTTAACACCTGAAGGAAAAGTGCTCTCTCAGCTGGATCAGCTCCATCACCCCCCACCTTGGTCTCATTATGTCACACCCCATTTACACCCCTGCTGTCACCATGCTGGGATGGGGCATGAGGCACGGCTGCTTCTGTGACCTCCCGCTGACCCCTCTGCTTCCACTGCTCACCAGCTGTGGAGATGCCACAGGATCGACTTGAACTTCTCAGCTCAGTCCCCTGGGCTTCCTAAACAGGTCCATGAGCTCAGCCAAGACCAGAATGAATGTCAAGTTCCAGTTCCCCAAGACCTTGCCTGCCCAGACCTTCTCCCCAAAATAGAACCCAGTTCTTTAAAGCAGCTCTCCAAGGAGTCTCCTGGAGATTTCATTCAGGCAGACGGAAGGCACTTTGGGGTGTTTTAACAACCAGGGGTGTAAGGTAAGGAGGAAGAGACTTTGCCCCCCTAGAGGGCTTGCATTTCCTCATCTGTGAAGCCAGATACCTGGGCTACCAGGTCATCAGGATTCATGTAAGCATCAATGAGGCTGCTTCTTGATGAGGCTTCTAGAGAGTTCGGCGCTCCTTGGGGAAGCCACCCTCTGAGTTTGTGCAGTTTGCACAGTGGTTTGCATGCATCACCTCAGCAGAGATACCCGTGAGAGAGGCAGAGGAAGATGGTTCAGCTCACAAGGGAATCTGTGACTTTCTCCAGGTCACACAACTAGTGAACGGCCGGGCTGGGTCACGGCCCAAGTCTCCTAAACCCGAGGGCAGTGTCATTTATATTGTGCAGCGAGGCTTTTTAGCACGAGGAGGGTCTGTGACTCTGTGGCTCTGCTTACCCCCCTACGCTTGTCTGTCTTGTGGGAAGGGGTCATTGAATCTAGCAGTTCAAAGATGCCCGGCCAAGGTGGGAGGCCCTATCCTGGGAAGAAACCGCCTCCAAGGCCAAGAGAAAGAATTAGCCACGCTCGAGGCGGGTCACACTGGGAAGCAACAATGAAGTTTTCCAGAACTCTGTACACTTGAGTTCACTTAATCCCTTGACAGAAGGGGCGCCTGCCTCCCACCTTCTTATCTGGTTTCAGAGTTAATGCGCTCAGACAAAGGGGGCTTTCTGAAAGGAGGGACCACCTCGGAAGAGGCCATTAACTCCGTCTGCATCCGGCTGCCGCTCGCTCGGATGCCTGGATGGACCTGCAGCAGGACAGCAGTGAGTGGGGGGCTGAGCTGTGCTCCACGCTCACACCCGAAATCCGTCCTGCCGGTGTCTCTGCTGCCGGCTGAGCTCTGAATTCTTTGCTCAGCAGAGAGGGTCCTAGGAGGGCACGCCTCGTTTCCGGGGGGGACCGGAGGATTCCCTGGATGTCCGGCTACCCCCAAGTGATTTCAAGAAAGGGTTCCATCACAGCCAGCCCATCCCCCCTTCCCCATATCCTCTGGGAAAGTGACTCCCATAAGCCCTGATGCTAAAGAGACCACATTCCCCAGTGTGCCCAGCGCCGACCCGGTTGGGGCCTGTTCTGGCATGATTATTAAGAGCATCGCCTTCACGCTCAAAAGCGTCCTGGTTTGGATAATAACAGAAGCAGACACATGCCCCACTTGCTCTGTCGCTGCCTATGTCCCCGTGGGAGAAAGACAAGTGTCATATCCCCGGAAGTTGTGTTTCTCTCTTGGCAAGAGAATGAGTCTTTCCCGTCTCCGCTCCCGTCAGAATCGACGATACGAAGCTCTTCCCGAAGAAAATGCCTCAATATGCAAAGGTCTTTGGTTTGCTGCTTCTGCCTCCCCGGGTATAGACGATGCCAGGGGAAGGCTTGTTCGCTGGCGTGCTTTGGGTCTGTTTTGGCTATGCCTTAGCTGTCCTTGTAGGAGCAGGGATAGGTGGCAGTCGGTGTGGTGACGGAGGGCGTAGTCCCTGAAGGGTAATCGAAATGAGTTGGGTGTCCCGGAGCAAGTTCCCAGGTTCCCTGTGTCTCGATTCCTGGAAGAGTTACACCAATGTCCCGGCACTGCCTTGAGGACACAGTAAAATACGGAAAGCACCTGACCCAGCGCCTGGCACATAGTAGGTGCTCAACAAAGTGTCGGGAATACCAGCGTCACCTTGGGCAGTGGTGTCGGTCAGAGCCGGAGGGCAGTGTGGTCACAGGCCCTCCCAGCCCACCACCAGGTTAGCTCCGCTGTCCCGCAGGGAGGCCTTCCTTTCCAGAATGCTCGGCTCAGGGTGCTCGAGCGTGGCCCCCTTGTGTTGGGTAAGTGCGGGTACCTTCTGAGAGCTCATACCGCCCCTGGCTGTTTGGGGAACAAGGAGAGATGAAGGACGTCAGTGCAGGAGCCTCTCTTCTCTCCACTTGCTTCCTTACCCTCCTTTGCTTCTCAACTCAGGCCCTAGAGACACCCCCCCCCCAGTATGAAAAGGAGGGCACCAGTTGCTGAGGCCAGAAGGTGTCCGTGCCACGTCTCTCCCTCTCCTTACCCTCCCAGGCGAGCTGCAGGGAGAAGCGATGGGACCCACGCGTGAAGAGCAGAGGAGCAAGGCAGGGGGGACGCTGAGCAGAAGGAGCTGCTGGAAGTGCGTGTGGCCCGGGCCCAGACTCCCACCTCCCACTGCAGTTGGCTCCTGCTCCACGGGTGCTCTGGGGGACGGATCTCCTTAGTTGTCTCACGAAGAATCCAAGAGGCCTGTGTCGCAGCCTAGCTGGCCAGGGCATTTCCTTCTCTTCTTTTCAGGTGGCCTCAGGGGCACCAGTAGAGAAGGAGACCCCCTAAAAAAAGTGCCGTGTCTTCCTAGTGAGAATGAAGGGCAAGGAGTCCCTGAGTCATTCGAGAGCAGGGTTGTTTGACCGCCCCTGGCCGCGCTGCTCAACAGCCCTGGCGTGGTCATTGGAGGTTGTCTGCTGGGCCGGGGCCCCCACTCCCCCAGGGGCGCCTTCTCACTCACCTCCTTCAGCAAGCAGCCCACACCTGTGTGAGGCCCAGAGTGAGCGGTGGGCTGAGCCGTCGGACCCTCCCCTCGACCGGCCCCTGCACCCTCTCTCTGTGGCCCTAGAAGTCGGGCCTGGTCTTGTAGCCCGGGTCCCCGCAGAGAACGGAGCTCACGGCCTCAGGGCCCCCTGGGGTCCCCACCAGGTCCTTCCCCCTGGGGAACCGTAGGAGGTACTGGAAACGTCAGGCATTCCTGCCATGGGTCCCTGGAGGAGCAAACAGCGGGATTGGCAGGGCCTCCCACCCCCAAAACCTCAGCGAGACGAGACAAGAAGGGAGGTGAGCAGGACCAGGATTTGGGATCTTAATAGAAACATTGGACCCCATGGTCCTTGCAGCTCTTTTGCCATGGAAATTATCTTCTGAAATAGCAACCAGAAGGACATCCAGATGCTCTCAAATCATGCTTTGTGCGGAAATGTACACCCGTGTGCCTTGGTAACACGTGCCTGGGGACGCGGACCGTACGCGGTCCCTTCAGCCACACGGCCCCAGAGCTTCTGCCCGATCCGGTCAGCCTGGGACCCCAGACCTTCGGGACCGCCGCCGCCAAGCAGCTGGCATCTCTTGCGTTAACACCTTCTCGGCACAACATCGTCTCCCCCCGCCCCCGGTTTTGAGATTGTGAAATTGGGACTCAAAGGGACGAAGTCTTGTGCGGAGAGTTGCGGGTTGCCTCTGAAGAAATGCCAGGGCTTGGTCCCTGGCCCGTCAGATTGGACCCTTCCTAGGGCAAGAGAGCAGGAGACTCGGCCTGACCCTGGAAGCAGTGAGGGCCTGGCCAGGAAGTAGCCTCCGGAGCTCCCAGCCCTCAGCCCTCACCCCCAGTTGCATAATGATGTGATTGCCTCTTTCCCTCAGGAATCCAGCTCCGGGAGCAGGCGCCAAGTTTCAGCTTTGCTGATAAGATGTTTACATCAGCCTAAACATAGCGAGAGAGCTTGACACGCTAAGGAACCTGCCAACCCCTGTTTGTAGGGCTTACAGAATACCTGGCTCCTTGCCTGCGAGGTGAACAGACCGATCCCATTCACAAATAATAGGATTCGTCTGGAACCCCCACAAGTGGCCTCAACCGGTGGAGTGTCCCTCGTTAGCCTTTCGCCCTCTTTTCCCCTCCTTCCACTCCTACCTTCCAGACCACAGGAGAGTAAAGAAAAGAAAAGCTTAGGGGAGATGGTGTCCCAGGGAACGGGGTGCAGGGCAAGTGAACGGCAGCTCAGCTGGCCACACTCCCGGCTGAAGGCCTGCGTGCCTCTGCCCCTTTCTCGGCTGCAAAGAATCCAAGAGGTCTCACTGCTCGAGGTCCCTGAGGCAGGAGAGTGAGCTCCATCTGGCCGCCTCCGAAGCCTTGGGACAAGCTGGCAGCCCAGGGCCAGGACGGAGGCCAGGCAGTGATGCGAACTCCCTCCGCTGGCCTGGGCAAAACTGGAAGCAGGTGTGATCCTCAGCGCCTGGGCCTCGTTAGGCCCACCGACCCCCCTCCAGCCCCTGGGGTCAACCTTTCGGGGCTGTCCAGAAACCCAGCAGTCAGGCCTTGGGAAACCTAACGTGAAGAGTGTAGGCCTCAGGGACAGACGTGCCTGGGCCGGTGTCCCGGCCTTGGGAGCTGTGTGACCTCAGCTGATTTAACTTGTGCGAACCTCTGTTCCCTGCTTTGTTAAGCCCCGGATGACAATGCCCACTTCACAGGGTTCGTGTGAGGACTTAATGAGGTGTGGGCCTGGCCGACGGGTGCAGCCTGGCTATTAGGAGCGATGACTGGGACGATTCCAGAGTCGACTGTGCCCATCCTGGAGAGTCCACGTTACCCCAGCAGGCCCCGGGAAAATGCTCAACACGTTCTACTGACCTTGAAGGCTCAAATAATTGCTTCTGGGCTGAGCACCGAGAGGGGATGGGATTGGCTGGCAGGGAAGCGGTTGGTGTCACGTTAAGGCAGAGTCGCCAGTGCAGCCCCCACGGAACTTTCTGGGGATGATGGAAACGTCCCGTTCGCTCGGTTTAATACAGAAGCCTGGAGCTATAGGCGGCTACTGATGTACTTGAAATGTAGCCAGTGCGACAGAGGAACTGTAATTTTAATTTTATTGAATTTTAACTAACCTAGATTTGCACAGGCCCACGTGGCTGGTCAAGATGTTAAATGCACAGTCTTTGGAGCCGGGCCACCTGGGTTCAAGTGCCGGCTGTACACTCATTAGCTTTGTGATCCTGGGCCAGCTACTGAGCCTCGATTTCTTGTATGTAAAACCAAGGGAAATAACACCAGGACCTCCGGGTTTTTGTGCGTCTCCAGCAAGAGGCTGGATATCCAGGGCTCAGCACTGAGCCTGGCACCGGGGACGCACATCCAGGGGTGGCAGCAGTGGGCGGCAGGCCCCGGGCCCAGAGACGTAACCCTGCCCTCTCCCTGCTGCCTGCTTCCCGACAGAACCACATCCTGACGCTCATGTCTGTGGCAGCCCGAATCTACAAGCACCCCAGCATCAGAAACTCCATCAACCTGATGGTCGTCAAAGTCCTGATCGTGGAAGATGAAAAGTGGGGCCCCGAAGTGTCCGACAACGGTGGCCTTACCCTGCGCAACTTCTGCAACTGGCAGCGGCGCTTCAACCAGCCCAGCGACCGGCACCCAGAACACTTCGACACGGCCATTCTGCTCACCAGACAGGTCTGTGGGTGGCGGGATGGCGGGTCAAAGGGTGGGGGGACCCTGGGCCTCCCCAAACATGGGCTGGGGCTCCCCGCTGGCCCCACTGGACGCCAGGAGCCTCGTGTGTGGAAGGACAAGGAGGGGGTCATGGGACAAGTGTGAGGTATTTGCAAGGGAAGGAGAGGAATCTCGTAAGGGCTCTTCTCCAAAAGTTTGTGACCAGCTGTCTGCTGAGGTCATGGTGGAGGAAGTGGGCTCAGACAGCCCAGCAAAAGAGCTGCAGTTGGAATGAAAACAGGAGGGCCCTCTGCAACGACTGCTAAACCTAGCGGCAAGTAACCGGGGGTGACCCTCAGGGTTCCTCCAAATCGGGAAGCCCACCCTCCCGTCTGGGACAATTGAAACAGACAGCTGCCCGGTGGCTAGAAAGTCCAATAATGTATGCCAGGCCCTGTTGATGCCTTGGGTCCTCACGACAATCCCACAGAGCCGCCTTTTACGACTGGGGAAACTGAGGCACCGATTGGTCACACTGCGGTAGCGCCCATAGGCAAGCCTAGGCAGCTTGCTGCAGGGTCCGTGCTCGTAACCGCTGTGCCATCCGGCCTCCCCAAACCAGCCGTGGGACGTGCCAACTCTAGGACATGAAGTCCCAGCCAGCCCCCAGGGTCGCACCAACATAGAAAAGGAAACGGACTTCCTCACACAGGGGCCGTTGTGAAAAAATAGGGCCTTTGGCTTAAAATTTTTCCTTTCGGGGGCACCTGGGTGGCACAGCTGGTTAAGGATCCAACTCTTGATTTGCTCCTGGGTCATGATCTTGGGGTTGTGAGATAGAGTCCCGTGTCGGGCTGCGTGCTGGGCACGGAGTCTGCTTGAGATTCTCTCTCTCCCCCTCCCTCAATCTCTCCCCCCGCCCAAAAAAAATGTCCTTCAACTCAGGAGAAGCAGAAATAGGAAGACTGTCTGTTCTGTGTCTGTTCTCATGCCCTCACTCTCTCCGCCGAGCAGAACTTCTGCGGGAAGGAGGGCATGTGTGATACCCTGGGTGTGGCGGACATTGGCACGATCTGTGACCCCAACAAGAGCTGCTCTGTGATCGAGGATGAGGGGCTCCAGGCGGCCTACACCCTGGCCCATGAGCTCGGTAAGATGTGCCATGCCAGGCGCACTGTGCTGTGTCAGAGGGAACTGCCTTCCACGTCCAGGCCGGCCCGGCGTCTGCGGCGTACGCGGCTCTCACGTTTGGCCTGGTTCGACTCAGAATGTTGACAGAGTGATCCTGTGCAGAGAGATCGTGTGCTTTCTCCATCCCCTCCCTGGGCATGAGGCCATAATATTAAAATAGTGTCTCGGACCGTCACCCGGGGTCACCAGGAAAATGCCAAAAATGCAACAAAGGCTCGGGTGAAGATGCTTTGCCCAAGCTCAGCAGTAGCAGTAGGAACTCTGGGAAGAGCCGTGTAAGGAAAGTGCTGTGTGGGCGAGCAGATCGCTGAGGTGCGCGTGATCTAGGGCAGGCTGAGGCAGAAAGCAGAGGCCCCCAGCGTTCCCCGGAAGGCTTTCCGCCAGAGACAGGCCCAGAGTGCGGCCCAAAACCAAAATGTTTAAGGAGGAAGGGGGCGGCCGTGCCCGGGAGTAGCTGGTGAAGGCTTGGCTCTCTGTCGGCGGAGGGTGGCGGCCTCGAGGGGGAGCGGGGCTGGGTGCTGGGCCGGGTGGGGGGCCCTGGGGCGGGACAGGCCGGGCCGGAGGGCAGTAGAGGCCGGTGGGGGTGGACCTCAGGTCTCTCTCACCCCAGGGCACGTCCTCAGCATGCCCCACGACGACTCCAAGCCCTGCGCACGGCTCTTCGGACCCATGGGCAAGCACCACATGATGGCACCCCTCTTCATCCACCTCAACAAGACGCTGCCCTGGTCTCCCTGCAGTGCCATGTACCTCACGGAACTTCTGGACGGCGGGCACGGTAGGTGTCGCGTGGGCTGCTCCTGGCTCCTTCCTGGGCGGCCGCCGGCGCTGGAGGCCTGCTGGGCCCCCCCAGGCTTGCTACGCTGCTTCGGTGCTGGGGCCGTTTCTGGCTGAGCTCCCCCAAGCATCAGAGACGTTGAGGCTGGAACAGCGGGCAGAGGGGTGTCCCTCGCACCTCCTGAGCCGGCTGCCGGGCTCAGGTAGACGATGAGTCCCGGGGCCAGTAGAATTAGCCTGAGAAGGTGCCAGTGGAGGAGGGAGGTCCAACAGAGCTTGAAGGAATGGAAGACTGTGGAACAGAGGAGAGAAGAGAGCGCCCGGCCTGGAGAGGTAGACCATGTAGGAGCTCGAAACGGCAAAGAGGCAGCGAGGAGGTGGGCGAGCAGCAAGGGCCGGGCAGGGATGGGGCGTGCTGGGCTAAAACAGCTGGACTGACTCAGGAAAGCAGTGAAAATGCAATTGATTCTTCCCGTGATCGAAGGAGACGGGGACACCTATGTTACAAAAATCACAGATCATCCGAAATCCGTCCTCTGGCGTTATTTTGCGTGCCACGGTCTTCGAAAGCCCATTCCCATCCCCAAGTATATGTGACGTTGACTAGTGTCACAGTTAACTGGCATCCCCTGGGCACACGCTGAGCAGATATAATATATTCTGGATAATGACCCCAACAACCAAAATTCAGTCCTAATAAAATTTTACCTACTGCTAGTCCAGAATGGGATAAGCTCGTATGGATGAGACGGTCAAAGACACCACGATGGCTGGGCCCCCCAGCCCACCGGTAGGAATTCAAGTGTGATGCGGGAGGCAACCGGGAAGCTGAGAGAGGGAAACCCCTGCTCCTCATTCTTTTTCCTCTGCTTTCCTCCATTTCTCAGGAGACTGTCTCCTGGACGCCCCCACCTCGGCCCTGCCCCTCCCGACAGACCTGCCAGGCCGCATGGCCCTCTACGAGCTGGACCAGCAGTGCAAGCAGATCTTCGGGCTGGGTTTCCGCCACTGCCCCAACACCTCCGCACAGGACATCTGCGCCCAGCTCTGGTGCCACTCGGATGGCACCGAGCCCCTTTGCCACACGAAGAACGGCAGCCTGCCGTGGGCTGATGGGACGCCCTGTGGGCCTGGGCGCCTCTGCTCAGATGGCAGCTGTCTGCCTGAGGAGGAAGTGGACAGGCCCAAGGTGAGGGACGGCCATTCGGGGGTGTGGGAGGATGGGGTGGGGAGGGCTGTTTGCAAAGAGGAAGCCACACTTGAGAGCCATGAATTAAGAGACTTTGGGCCTGGCTGCAACTATGACTTGTAAGTAAAATCATTCATCTTTTAACAAACAGAGCAAAGCATATTTACCCAAACTCAAGAGGAGCCCTTCGAGGCTGTACTCATAGCAGATGGATGACGCCACCAGTGCGTTGGGTGCAGGGCGTTTTGGAAAGTCCTCCTTTGGAACTACTTTGGAGGTGACCCGAAGGCTTGTGGAGCTAGGTGATAGGTATGAAGGCTCCAGCACAAGGCCCAGCACGTGGCCACTCGCTAAAAGGAGGCCCCCGTGAATCCCGTTATAAGCTAGATAGAGTGACGGCAGGAGATCTGAGAGCTGAGGGAAAAGGATTCGTAGCCTACCCACTTTGGAGTGCGCTCCTCTCTAGAGGTCAGGAGAGTGGGATTCATTGTGGGAATTCCATACCCACGAGGGGAGAAGGGATCGAAGCTGTCTCTGAGCAGGCAGAGAAAACTTGGCCTGGGACAGAGTAAACTTACAAGAAACACCAAAGCAATGCCAGCAAGGGTTTTCAAATGATTCGCTTCTTTGCCCTGCTCCTAATACTTCCAAACTGTGAGACTGCTCACATTTCTCTTACTGCGAGTCACCGAGCCCTGCCTATGAAACAGCATCCGCCGAGTTTCACAGCCTGGTCCGGGCCCAGCTCCGAGTCACCAGGGTGGCCTGGGCACTCGCGCCTAAAAGGGCTGTCCCCACGGGCGTGTCCTCTGCCCTGAGGCTCAGGATCCTGCTCAGGCCAGGTGAGCCACCCCCTTCCTAAGCAGCATCTTCAGGCCCTTGTCATCCCTCCCTACCCCCACCCCTGCTTCAGACACTGAGCTGCTCTCCTATATCCTGGCCCCCTCACCCCCCCAAAGCACATGCCTTACACGTTACTGAAAGGAGGGGAGGAGAGAGAAAGGGAAGGCATGGGGTCTGTCCAACATTCCCCAGCACCAGAGCCAAGCTTAATGCGGGGAGAGTCTGACATGGAATTATCATGGGATGATGTTCATCATCTGTTTTTAAGGGTAAGAAAAAACAGGTCATAAAACACTGTATGTAAAAAAAAAATCACATCTTTATGATTATTCAGAACAACGGTGTGACAGGTTATTGCTGAAAATCATCACATCAGGAATTTTATTTGCATAGTGGGTTTTTTTAAGTGTTTTCTTTTTTATACTTTTCTGCATTTTTCCTTTTTTATATAAGCAAATATTACCTCTGTCATTTTTTTAAAATTATTTCTCTTTTGAAAACCGTATGAACCCATCAAGAGCAAAGCTTTGTTCTCCTAGGTTGATTGTAAGGATGGAAGCAACTCTGATTTTTCTCCCAGGCCTTGGAGTGGTACCATTGGAAATTGTAGCTGGTAGACCAATAGCAAGAGCTCCCAGCAATTACTCCTTTAAACCAAGACTTCTCAACCTCACACTAGAGACATTTGGGGCTGCATTAAGGCTTGGTTGTGAGGATCTATCTTCTTCATTGTTGGATACTCATTGGATGCTTGTTGGGTGCTGATTGTTGGATGCTCATTCTTGGGTATTCATCGTTGGGTGCTCACTGTTGGATGTTCATTCTTGGGTATTCATCATTGGGTGCTCACTGTTGGATGCTCATTCTTGGGTATTCATCGTTGGGTGCTCATTGTTGGAATCTCATTGTTGGATGCTCGTTGTTGAATGCTCTGCAGCACCCCAACCTCTACCCACTAGAGGCCAGAAGCATATGCCCTCCCCAGTTGTGACAACCAAAATGTCTTCAAATATTGCCACATGTCCCTAGAGGATAAAATTGCTCCTGATGGAAAACTGCTATATCAGACCAAACCTTATTCACGTAAAACGTTGTTTCATTCAGCAACTAATATCAAGCACCTTACTATTGGCAAGGCACTGTTTTAGACACCAGGGTGAAAGAGTGAACAAGTCCAACACAGCCTCTATGTTCAAGAATCCAAGAGCCAAGCAAGCCACACAATAGTTAACAAATGGTTAGGGCAGTTTACTGAACACGTCCCACCAGGATGAGCATGACTAGGTGAGGAGGTCAGGACCAGGGACCTCTGTGACCCAGAGAGCTCAGGCCTCCCCACCTCTGCTCCTGACTCAGTGTGGCCTTGTGTGTTGCAGGCTGTGGTGGACGGAGGCTGGGCCCCATGGGGACCCTGGGGAGAATGTTCCCGGACCTGCGGAGGCGGAGTACAGTTTTCACACCGTGAATGCACAGACCCTGAGCCTCAGAACGGAGGGAGATACTGCCTGGGTCGGAGAGCCAAGTATCAATCTTGCCACACGGAGGAATGCCCCCCTGATGGTAATGACCACTGACAGCCACTGCTGTTGTCACTGCAGCAGAGCCCGGGACGAGAAGTAGGGTGGCTGTCCCGGGAGGCGGAGCCTTCCTGTGATCCAGACATAAGTGGACTCTGCAAGGCACCAAGTGGTAGGGCAAAGCCTAGCAGCCCCGAGACAGCTCTCATTGTGCTAGGAGAGTGAGCGAAGTCAAGGAACCAAACCGCCCCGATCTTCCACGACGTGGATATAGAGACTGTCATTCCCAACCAAACCTATCAGGGAGTCGGGGGGAGCTCTGCAGAGGGGTGAGCGTCTAGGATAATAATCCTCCTGGAGGCATCTGAACCCTCGTCTGTGTGCAGAATAGAAGTGTTTTCCAAAGCAAGTATCAGAGCCAAACCTCCGCTGTCTCTCCAGCCAACATTCAGCCCGGGGCGGAGGGAGGGTTTCTGAATCTGATTCTAATGCACATTCCTTCTGAGAAGAGTTGCCCATCTTCGCCTGAGGCCATGGAACCTCACCAGGCAGCAGCACCACCCCTACCTCCCCTTGGCATATATTCCTGCCCCCTAGCACCCGCTAGGAAGCACACACATTAGCTCGGAGGCGGCAGGGGTAGCAGCAGAGCTGGTGAGAGGGAATCATTAGACATTTTTCCCCACCATCCCATCCAATTCCCCTTTGTGCAGCTCCAGGAAATATTGGCAGGCAGCAAAAGACAAGCAGAGTTTTAAGAGAGATGCATCCAAGTGCAAAGACACACTGACATTGGGTTGGTGTCTAATGAGGGAATCTGTAGGCTTTGCAGTTTTGCAAGACAAGAAGGACCGGCAGTAGCATGCAACCCTGGAAACTTCGCCCTGGAATCGTGAGGATTCGCCTGGCATATGGGGCAAAGAGAGAAACAGAGAGAGAGAGAGGAGGGGATGGAGATAAGGCACGAGGTGGACAGTATGATTTCTGTTGCACGGGGATCTGCCTCAATCAACAAGTGGTTTTTAGTGCCTCCCATGTGGCTTGAACTAGACTGGACGTTAGAAGTGCCATTGTGCAAACGCACAAAGCACGCTCTCTGTCCTCAAAGAACTTGCAGTCTAGTTAGAGATCCACACGCCTTTTACAAAGCAATTAAAGCCTAATCTCTGAGGCTCAGATCTCAGGTTTATGGAGAATTCAGGGGAAGGAAAAGCCTGGGCTGGTCAGAAGCTTCACAGGGACTTAGGGCTGAGCAAGGCCTGGAGAATGGAGATGGTGATGAGGTGTGGGAGGACGTGTGCCAGTGTGGCAATGGGGAGGCCTGGGAGCGGCTGGGATTCACTCGGGTGGAGTCAGCCAGCATGCTAGCATTTCAAGGCTACACAACAAAGGTTTATGAGATTGAAATGGTATCTGGAGGTCCTCCTGCTGGCTATCCCATCAGGTCGCCCGGGAAGCTTGTTGAAAAGGGGCCCAGGCCCCTCAGATGTGTTGAATCCGAATCTCAGGAGTAGAGCGTGGCCATGTGTGCTCTGAAAAGTCTCTGCGGGCCATTCAGGGATGCAGCTAGGTGGAGAACCTCAGTAGTAAGAGCAGGTTTAATTTCAGGATTGTGGAGAGGAAAAAAAAAAAAAAACATGTCTTACTTCTGACAGATTGTTCTGGAAGCAGCGTGCAGCAGGATGGGAGAGGAGGCTGCACACTAGGTCTCACATGAAACCGAGAGGCCCTGGGCTGGTGGGAGGTGGACTCAGATGGCAACAGGGGTAGGAGACACTGAAAATCACAGACTGTCCTGAATAGTGTGTAGGACTTAACGACAGGTTGGAAATAGTAGAAGGAGGTGCTCAGGTGTTCAGCAGATTCCAGGTGCCGGGCTCCCAGGTACCCCCAGAGGAAAACTGAACCAGTCACTGTGGGAGCCATCCGGGGTTGGGCCTTTGCTGAGCTGGAGGCTATCACACTGCTACAAATGGAGGGGCCCTGGAGACACCCAGAATTATAGCAGGCGAGGCATAGGGGCAGGTTCAGAACTAGAGACGTAGACCTGAGAGTCTTCGGCCACACGTTCAAGGTCACCAAGGAAGTCAAAACAGAGCACAATTAACGGGGGCCCCCGAGAACATGCTCCATGGATCAGTCAAGCTTAATTGTCCCGTGTTCCTACTAAGTTCATTCATCTGTTAGAATTGGTTTCTTCCCCGGATGGAAAGGCTGTTCTTCCCAGAAAGCCCAGCTTGAGCCTGCACACTCCGTTCCTTGCCACATGGACCTCGGTTGGGTGTGTCTAGGAATGTTGGGCCCAGATGACACTGGACCTGTGTCCTGGGATTGGGTCAAAGTCAGGAGGAAGAAAGGGGCCCTGGATCCCAGCCTTTCGGCCGCAGAGCCCTCCCCCTACAACCAGGCATGTTAACTGGGAGCCGTTTCTTGCTCTTTGTAGGGAAAAGCTTCCGGGAGCAGCAGTGTGAGAAGTACAATGCCTACAACTACACTGACATGGATGGGACCCTCCTACAGTGGGTCCCCAAGTACGCGGGGGTGTCCCCCCGGGACCGCTGCAAGCTGTTCTGCAGAGCCCGGGGAAGGAGTGAATTCAAAGTGTTCGAGGCCAAGGTGAGAATCCTTCCGGAGCTCAGAACCGGAGGTTAGGGGGGAAGGCCACCGGCTTCGCCTCGGGGCGCCCCAGGCCCGCTGTTACCTCCCGCTTCCCTGCTGCAGGTGATCGATGGCACCCTGTGTGGGCCGGAGACTCTGGCCATCTGCGTCCGTGGCCAGTGCGTCAAGGCTGGCTGTGACCACGTGGTGGACTCGCCTAGGAAGCTGGACAAATGTGGGGTGTGTGGGGGCAAAGGCAATTCGTGCAGGAAGGTGTCTGGTTCCCTCAACCCCTCCAGGTGAGTCTTGCCCAGAGTTGTGTTGCCTAGGTTCTAGAAGGGTGGAACGGGCTCCAGGATCACGTGGGCCTAAGCGAGAATTGTGGCAGCCACTTATCACCCGGGCGGCTGGCCCAAACTCCTGAGCTCTAGCTTCCTGGTAAAGCATTGGGAGTCCCTCGATCTCAGAAGCATCCTAATGAGTCATGAGACGGGTGGGACACTTGGCACAAGGTCTGACCCGTAGAGAGGACAGTGCACGGGGCAGCCAGACGCCCTGAGGGTCGCAGTGGATCAGCTCTGAGTCCCGCAGCAGCAGAGCCACGCCGAGCAACCAGGGCCTCTGCCGGAAAGCGGCTCTTCCAGGCCTGTTTTGGTAAGGACATCTCACTCTTCACCTGAAGATGCCATCCCTTCTGCAGGTGGATCTTTCAAAAAGGGGGGGGGGGTGCAAAGAGGAGAGTCTTGCTGGCCTTAGCGCTTTCAGGAAGCTGAGCACCCTGGACGCTGTCTCACATCTTAAAGCCATGTGGTCCCAAAACTAGTACTGACCTGCTTTCATTTCTCTTCTTAAGTGCTTTCATTTCTGTGGCCTCATGTGATTCCCGAAATAAGTCTATCAGGTGGCCAATACCGTTATCCCCCATTTTCAGATGAAGAAACGAAGGCGCAGGAAGATGGCATGACCTTCCTGAGGTCACACGGGGGGTTAATGACAGCCAGCAAGAGAACCCGGGTGTCTCAGTCCCTGAGCTGTTTCTTTCCTGCCAGGGAGAGTAAGGGCAAGGCTGTAGGTCACATGGCCACGCTGGGTCCTTCTCTGTGTCCCACTGTCTCTCCCATCGTCAGGCTCGGAGAGCAGAACCAGCCCCCAGCAGACAGCGTGGCAGTCTTCAAATTTAAACTCAAAGGGTTTAGAAAAAAGGAGCATGTGGTGTGGGATAGTCAGACACTCAGGCATTAGTCGTACGTGGCGGTGGATGCGTTCCACGCCGCCCTAGCCTGAGTGCCACCTGCGTGGGTAGAAGGCAAGAGGAGCCTATCTGTCCTCGATCTTTCTTTCCCCCCAGCCCGTGCAACCCAGACACTATTGCCCCAGAAGGAAGGCTCAGCACGAAGGTTTCTCCATCCCACATAAAGCCCTAGACCCACAGTAGAGTGGAAACCTGTTCCCCAGACAGCACGCTGTCGCGTCAGAGGCTCACAGCTCCTGCTGTCTGTACACACTGGGAGGAAGGCAGCTAGCAGCAGCTTTTATCACCCCGGCTCCTGCCCTGGGGCCATGGTCACCTAATACTAGGGACTGGCTGGCTCTGAGAGGTGGCGTGAGATGTCCATTCTGGTCGGGTCCCGGGGCTGGGGTACGGAACAGATTTTTCCGCACGGGTTTGAGCTCGGGGTGTGGAAGCGGCCGCGCAAAGTCTGATTCCACTGCAAGGGGCCAAAGGTGCTTGGGCTCTCACTGGAGCCACGAGCTGCCAGGTTTGGCAGCAGCGATGCACGATGCAGCTCTGCAGACCCTTCTGGGACGCCCCCCCCCCTCGTGCCAGTGTGCAGACCCCCCCATCCAAACTCCACTCGTTTGAAGCGGAGTTCCCAGGCAAAGCACAAAGCCCTGCGAATCCCAACGTACCAAACATTCGTGTCGGCCTCGGCAGCTCATTTCTTGGGAACCCCGGGGCATCGGCTCAGGGACTCCTAGCGCTCTGTGGTGGCGCAGCCTGGCGGCCAGCGTGCTAACCTCCTGGGGCCCTGGGCTGGGTGGCTGTGGTCCTCAGCGTCTTTCTGTTCCTGTCCCAGTTACGGCTACAATGACATTGTCACCATCCCAGCCGGTGCCACTAACATCGACGTGAAGCAGCGGAGCCACCCAGGGATCCAGAATGATGGCAACTACCTGGCCCTGAAGACCGCTGATGGGCAGTACCTGCTCAACGGCAACCTGGCCATCTCGGCCATCGAACAGGACATCCTGGTGAAGGGGACCATCCTTAAATACAGTGGTTCCATCGCCACCCTGGAGCGGCTGCAGAGCTTCCGGCCCCTGCCCGAGCCCCTGACCGTGCAGCTCCTGACTGTCCCCGGCGAGCCCTTTCCCCCCAAAGTCAAGTACACCTTCTTCGTGCCCAATGACGTGAACTTCAGCATGCAGAGCGGCAAGGAGAGGGCAACCACCAACGTCATCCAGCCCCTGCTCACTGCGCAGTGGGTGCTGGGCGACTGGTCTGAGTGCTCCAGCAGCTGCGGAGCTGGCCGGCAGCGGCGCACCGTGGAGTGCCGGGACCCCCACGGCCAGGCCTCCACCGCCTGCAGTGAGGCTCTGAAGCCCGAGGACGCCAAGCCCTGCGGAAGCCAGCCATGCCCGCCGTGAGCCGGTGGGGCGGGGCCGGGCTCGTGCTTGTGGACTGGGGCGCGGGCGTGCCCACCAGGGCAGCCCCTCTGGCGGCCCTACCTGTACAGGTGGTGCGGCCCTCCACAGGCCCGCCGTCGCCGCAGCCGCTTCAGGTTGGCGTGAACCCGCGATGGGGAGAAGGGGATGCGGACAGCAGGTCCCGAAGTCCACCCTGTGGCGGGTTGAGCCCCGCGTGGGCTCAGGTGGAGGGCAGAGGTTAAAAGATGCACGTACTGGCCCAAACAGGAGACGCCGCCTGTTTGCAAAGGACTAGCAGAGTTAAGTGAAAAAAAAAAAATTTTTTTTTCCTATTTGGTTTCCCCGATAAATAATCTACCTCAGAGGGGAAAAAAATGAGTACAAGAGAGGTACGGAGTGGGGTGGGGGGAGGACGGTGAACGCCAGAGCTCGTAGCTGCGCCCCCCGCTGTCTTCCGAAAGGCCCCAGACTGTCTTCAGTATTAAAATCCATCGCCTAAAGGGCTGCAAAGTCGCAGGAGGTGGGGAGCCGCGGCTTCTCAGGCTTCCACCTGCAGAGGTGGATGGATTTCAAGTATTTATGCAAATGTGTCTCTGAACTAAAGTGTGATCTTGTGCCAAAGCAGTGGTCTGGTGTGGTTCAGTATTCCTCTGGAAAGGGCAGAGGACCCAGCGTCCGAGGACAGAGGCTGAAACTACGTCCGCTGACCCTGAACACACACAGGGGAGCAGGCACCGTGCCTCAGTTTCTCGGGCCTTCCTCCCGCTGCATCTGGCTCACTTAGGCAACTCTCCATTATAATCTAGACCAGTGGATTCTCAAACTCGAGTGGGCTTTAGGATCATCTAGAGGGACTCTAAAAACGCTGGGCCCTACCCCGAGAGTTCTGATTCAGTGGGTCATGGGCAGGGGGGGGAGTTGGTTAGGGAAGGGGAGAAACCGAGAATCTGCATTTCTAGCGAGTTCCCAGGCCATGTGGAGCCTGCCGGTTTGAGAACCGCTGCTCTAGAGGAAATACCCATCTCGGAGGTAACGGCGGCTTAGGGGATGCCTCTGGGCTCATTATTCTTGAAGAAGACTTTCCCATTCCACTCTGCAAATACCCTCATCCTCCCTGTGATATACCGACCAGCCCGAGATCCCAGGGTCCCTTAGGACCTGAGGAATGCCCGAACCGCATCTAAGCACCATCATCCCAACGACCTCGGCTCCTTCTCTCCACATCAGAATTGATCCCTACCTCACAACCCTTCTGGCCCCAACAACTTGCAATGGTCCCACTCACCCCTTTTTATTGAGAGAGAAAAAAAAACACATATGCGTGCATATGTGCGTGTGGGAATAGGGCATGGTGGTGGAGGGGTGCGGCGGGAGGAGCAGAGGGAGAAGCAGAGAGAGACTCTTGAGTAGACTCCAGGGCAGCATCTGAGGCGGGGCTCTGGCTCACGACCCTGAGATCGTGACCTGAGCCGAAATCAAGAGTCGGGTGCTGAACCAACCGAGCCCCCGGGGCGCCCCCCTCAGCCCTTTCCACACAGATCTGCAATCCCCACCTGCCCCCTGAAGCCTACCTGCGGGCCAACAACATCCTATCTTCCACTCCGTGTCTCCCCACCTCTTCCTGGCTCAGTCTTCCGTACGGTCTAGCATAGAGGGAACCTACTCCTTGGTCACAAATGGGTGAGATGATCAAGAAACAACATCCTAGTGAAAAGCAGGAACATAGTATAAATTTGCATCTTCCCTTTCTGGCCACCTTTGACCCCTTTGTCCTGCACCTTCATTTTCTCTCAAGACTCCTTCAAATAATGGGGGATCTGGGCAGAGGGCACACTACCCGCTACCCGGAGCCCTGGCGTGAGTGAGGAAAGGTGCCCTCTGGGAGGACCCACCCTGGGGGCACGAGACAAACCATGGGATTTCAGCCCCTACAGTGCCCTCGGCCCGTCACTGCGGGCCACCGCTGCGGGCCGCACAACTGCACACTGTGGCTTTGGACATGGACTTGACCACTTTTTGCCCCCGTCTGCTGACTCTCTAGCGAGTGGGAGGCCGGGCTTACCTAAACATAAACAAGCACACACAGGCATGCCGAGGAGGCCTAGTGAAACCAGATTTTTCCCCGCTGCGCACCAGCTTTGCTGAGACTGAAGGGTGTCTCTGCCGCTCTTCATCTCCTTGCGTTGCTCATTGTCCCCAAAACAACCAAGGCCAACCGTGCCCCCCGGGAACTGCCCACCCCGGTCCAGTGGTGCCATCCGTCCCGCCTGCATCGCTGGCAGGCGCAGCCTCTGCCCTGGAGTTCAGCTGGGAGCGGAGCTGCCGATGTGCAAAGCGGAATGGAATCCAGCTTGGCTCTTCCTCGCTGTGTGGGCTCGGCCAGGCTCACAGAATACATACTTGTTTGTGTCTGGAAACTCAACAGCTGCAGTGCAGGGACTCAGAAAATAGATCTGCAGGGAGAGAGAGCACACCGCTGCTCCCCCTGGCCAACCTCGACCACCCTTTTAGCCCAGAGAAGGGAAGACCACCTTTCCTCTGCTGAGAGTTTGCATTTTCCAGCGAGCGCTCCCCACAGAAACCGACACCAGTGCCTCCTAAAGTCCCCGAGGCCCCGACTTGACAGGTACATTGGTCATTGGTCCGGCGGTCATTCATCTGGATCCTCCGAACACCTGCCAGAAATCTTCCAGAGGTGGTACATGAGTATCAAAGTTCCTTTCTTGCATCCTTAAGATAAGTGTGAATCCTTGCCTGGGGTTCACTTTCCGTCCCTTAGGCCCCTGTAGCTGAGCAGAGGGATTTGTGAATTTATGAAACTACGCAGCATTATTGTTCTCCAGCCCGCTGCGGCAAACCACCCTCTCCCAGGAGTGTGGTCTAGGGGTGATGGGACGATCTTCCCATTAGCTCTACACTCCACATCTTGTCCCCCTGGTGATGTCCACCAGGTTCTTCATGTTGGGGCTTTTCAAACCAAGTGGGCCTCACAATAAGGACTGTCCCTCCTTCCAAGCATCCAAACAACTAATTCTTCTTGCTTTACTCTGGAGCTCCCTTCATTTTTTTCCAAGCCTCCTCCACCAACCAAAAAAAAAACAAAACAAAACAAAACAAAAAAAACAAGAACAATAGGAAAGTTCTTAAGGGTATGTTGGCAAATAAAGAGAGGCTTTGTCACCACCGCATTCTTGAGTCTGTAGAGCGGCAAGGCGGTCTTGCTGCCACGTGCCAGGCTTTCATACCCAGCCCAAGACGCCCAGGGTCTGAGTCTCCCCAGGTTGTAGGGAAGAGGCGCAGGAGCCCACAGCAGCCTCTGTTCCCCGTGCTCTGCGTCGGATCAGCAAGCCCTTTTGCGAAGCAGCCATGTCCCCTTCGCCACTGGGAAGGAGGGATGTTTGTAAGACAGAACCAGATGTAGTCTCATGGTGAGGCTCCCAGATTTCTGCGGCCACGGCCTTGTTGCCTCCTTGTGCCACTTGGGTCAGGGGAAGCTCGATTTCGGAATACAGAGCCAAAGCAGGACACGAGGTAGGGTCGGCATGAGGGAGACCATGAAGGCAACATCTTAGGCAAGGTCAAGACACTGTCATGGACCCCTGTCCCCATCTGCCCGGACTCTGCTCTATGTCGAGTGGGAGGAATGGCCCAAGCAAGGAGAAGCAGGTCAGCGGCCTGCATCCCCCCACCCGCCCCAAGCAGGCCCTGCCCATGGGCGCCACGATGGGAGATGGGGGTGGAGACGGAGGAGGAGGGGAAGGAGAAGTATCAAGGGGTCCCCCCTCCTTTGGTGGCCCCTGGCCGCAGGACAGTGTGTCTGGGAGAAGGCCCTGTCCGGCCCGGCACATTTCCCCGTGGTCCTGCAGGAAAGCTGCACGTGGAATGCGCGAGGGAGCAGTCGTTGGGCTGAGCTGACACTCTTGCTGGTTCAATTCAGATGATCACTGGGGTGATGTCTTGTGGTCTTGTTGGCCTCACGTCTGAAAACATTCTAAACACACTTGGGGGGACCTGAATGTGGGGGCGCCGGGTGAGCAGAGCGCCCGGGTGGTGGCCCCCAAGCCCCCCCTGCCTTCCGTCGGCCCTCGCCAGGCACCTGCCGGCTTTCTGGGCCCACGCCTGCCAACAGCCCGACCAGGCTTCTCCCCATGGGTGTCCCCTCCGTGGCGTGGCTTGTTCTTCAGGAGGGAGGTGGCCTTCCCTGCTTAAAATTGCGGGTTGGCCAGCCCACGTCCCCCAAACACTAGATGAAAGGGCTCCTGGCGGACACTGCCTGGGTGCCAGGGGGAGGAAGGAGCCCCCAGGGGCAGGGACACAAGAGTCGTGGATGTGGGGCACGGAGACAGAAACACAGGGGCTCTTGGGACAACGTTCCCTGGGGCTGTGGCTCAGCAAGGAGCCCGGGACCACTCTGGCTGGTGGTCCGTGTGCCCGTGAGCTGCCCACCTGCCCTGCACGCACTCGCCCAGGAAGGGAACGAGCCCAGAAGCCTTGCCCAGGCCACACCGCCCCTCATTCCAAACATCTTGTAAGTCCCAAGGGCACTGGAAGAGTCCGTCTTCGGCCAAGCACAACTTCCTGCTTCTAAGAAAGGGCAGGGGAAAAAGAAAATGTTGAAAGAGGTTTTGGACACTGGAGATTTTGAGTTTCAGTAAACGCAAATGAATCAGCCACATGTGGAATAAATTTCTCCAGAAGTAAGGAAAGATGCTGTGAGTTCCCTTCGCTGGACCAGAAAGCGGGAAAGGGGTGCTTGAGGTGGGAGGCACGTCAGAGGCCCACAGGGAGGAGGAAGCCAGGTGAACGTGGGGTCAGGGAGAGGCGCCGGTGATGACAAGGGTCACTGCGGGCCCTCCCAAGGCCGCACCCTAAACGACCTCCTACCTTCCAGGTCTCTTACTAGCTCCCACTAAGCCGATTCCAGGCCCCCAGATCCTTGATGGCCTCCATATACACACATCCCCCTGCCTCTCTTTGTCCTCTGTCTCCCCCTGTGCTGCTTGGACTCCATGTTCCAGCACCTTCATCTCAGTCTCGCCAACAGCCCCAACTTCCCGGTCCCATTGACGTTCTGTGGAACTCAGTAGCAGAGCCTCACGCTCATTGTCTCATGCTAACAACCAAGCTCCACTGAGGGAAATCACGTAGGCCCCCCTCTAAAGTTACGGTCCTGGGATCCCTGGGTGGCGCAGCGGTTTGGCGCCTGCCTTTGACCCAGGGCGCGATCCTGGAGACCCGGGATCGAATCCCACGTCGGGCTCCCGGTGCATGGAGCCTGCTTCTCCCTCTGCCTATGTCTCTGCCTCTCTCTCTCTCTCTCTCTCTCTCTCTCTCTCTCTCTCTCTCTCTGTGACTATCATAAATTAAAAAAATAAAAAATAAAAATAAATAAAGTTATGGTCCTAGGACAAACTCCGACCCAAGCAGGCTCCTGCTGTCAGCTCTACTGCTGGTTCTCGGGAGTCACGGCACACTTCCTCCTCTGTCCTCATGATCCTGCCACAGTGCCCTTTCCTGTGAGCAGAGAACCTTACTTCCTACTGCCCAGCGGTGCCAAACGCTGCATCTGCCGTGAGAGCGGGGACAGAGGGGACCGTCTCACCGTTAACAGGTCAAGACACAGACGTGAATCTAGAGGAACAACATAATTCTACTTTATTTTGGCTTCAACAGACATATTCCAATGGCTGTCAAGCCCACAGGAGGGTGAAGATGCAGGAGATAATTTCTCCACCTTGTTAAATTAATCCCTCAGCTCCTCTGAAGCTCATAGCATACCAGGTGTAGCATCCAGGACTCACACATGGCTCAATGTCCCCATCGCGCCATCCTTGTCGCTCCCTCGGTTCTCCACAGAGTAATACCTTTCCTACCCAGGGAAATGGCTGTTCTCGCCTCGGCCCTGACGGGGTTTGTCAGCTGTTCCGGTCTGTGTAGTCACTGCTACGTGGAGCTGGGTCCTCAGATCTCAAGGGGGGCGGAGGGGAAGAAGGAAAGAGCCGTCCGAGGGACAGGTCCAAGGACAACGTATCTTAAAGGCCATAGGCTTTCCCCTGCGCTACCTTCGGCCTCCTGCTAGCCTGTCTCCAATGTGTTGTAATGGGGAAGATCCCTCTCTCGGCCATCTTGGCCTATCTACCAAAGGCCCCTGCTGTTTTCTTGGATTCCGATTGTGCTAGATTTCAGGAAGGAGGGGGGGGGGACCCTGCCCCACAAGAAACTGAAAGTCATCATCCAAGAATGCTCCATCTACAGCCACCAGTCCTAAGGTCTTACCTGTAGCCGTACCTGTCCTTTCAAAACCCATCCTCTCTTCCTGTTTCTGTTGCGTGGTGACTTATTTCTCTATTGCAACTAATCCCTTCTGGACACCACAGCCCCCCACCTTTTCAAGTCCTTCAGGGACCCCTCCCCCTCCTGTAGATTTAGCTTTTCCCTCTCCGTGGGCCCCCTGTCGTGAGAGTCTGAAGGGCGAGGCCTCAGCCTGCTGCTGTGGAGCCCTGGTCCTAGGTCTTCACACTCCTCTTGCTTGCTGAGCACCTGCTGCTCCTCCAACTATGCACTCTTCGCTCCCTCTGGGCATCCATATGCATTCGTCCCTCTTCCTGAAATGTCCCTTTTCTCCTCTCCTCACTTCAACAAACTCCTATTATTCGTCGAGCCCTGGATTCGGGGTCACTTCCTCAAAGAAACCCCCAGGTCGAGTTAAACACCCTCGTGGCGTTGTGCGCTTCGCGTTACAACTACGCGGCAGGCTGATAGGCCTTCCTGCCTTCACTGCTGGACCCACAGTCCGTGAGAGCCAGACCCCACGTTGTGTTGGCTTGCATACAGCAAGCACTTCATAAATGAAAAGAAACAAATGATCAAGTTTTTTCTCTACCTCCGTGCATTTACACCACCCCCACATTCCTCTCCGCTCTTTCCACAGTCACGCTTCGGAAGATTGCTCCCCCACCCCCACAGCCCCTAATAATCCAGCTCTCCTCACAACTGCCCACGGGGACTGTCTTGCCAAGGTCACCAAAGACCTGGTGCTAAATCCAGACATTCCTCTCTCCTACTGCCTGAGTTCTGGCCCTCCTTTGTAGTTGTGGAGATCTGCAGGGATCTACTCAGTCTTCCTGGGTGATCTCATACGCTCCCACAGTTTCCATCTTTTCCACATGCTGATCACTCCCAAATTTAAATCCTGAGACTGTCGGGGGTCCCCCAAGACCACCCCATGATTTGGAGATTCACCGAAGAATTCTCAGGACTCAGCATGTAGCTCTTCTCATGGCGGAGGTTTATCACAGAGACACAGCTGAACTATAAGGGACCAAGACACAGGCGGAGTCTGGAGGGATCCACAGGAGTCTTCCCTGTGCTCTCTTCCTCCTATGAGGGACCACACAGAGCACAGTCTTTCTCCCAAACCTGCTTGTGATGTATCTGCCCAGGGAAGCCCATGAGAGACTTGGTGCCCGATGCTTTAACTGGGGGCCCGTCAGGTCAGTGGCCTCTGCCTAGCAAAATTCCAGACTCCCAGAAGGAAAGTAGGTGTTCAGCATAAGTCACATTGTCTGCACAAACAGTGCAGGGAACCAGCCTTATCAGTCAACTGCTGACTGAGACAGTCTGGGAGCCAAGCTCCCAGATACCAGCCAAGGGCCCACCATGCAGTCAGGTCTTTCTAAGGACAGCAGTGGCCGGCCTGCTGTACTTGCTCCTTTCTGGCTGGAGCTGTCTCCTGAACCACAGGCCATGTGTTTCCAACTTCCCACCAGACTCAGTGTCCTCAAACTCACCCTCCTCCTCCCAGCTGTTGTGACCATGACCTCTCTTCTGTTTCTCTCCTTCTTCCCCACCCGTCCTATCCACTGGCCCCCACCAAATGCCACCACTCCTCTCTACTCCCACTGCTGCTCAGGGTCACCTCCCCCTAGGATGGCTACAACTGGCCTCTCCCCCACTGCTTGATATCCCTCCAATTTGATGCTCACATTATTCAGTTATCTTTCAAGCATGAAAATTGGATCACTTCATTTCTCCATTAAACCTTATAATGGGGGCAGCCCGGGTGGCTCAGCGGTTTAGCACTGCCTTCGGCCCAGGGCGTGATCCTGGAGACCTGGGATCAAGTCCCACATCGGGCACCCTGCATGGAGCCTGCTCCTCCCTCTGCCTGTGTCTCTGCCTCTCTCTGTGTGTGTCTCTCATGAATAAATAAATAAATAAATAAATAAATAAATAAATAAATCTTAAAAAAAAAAAAAGACCTGCAAACTCCTAAGCCACTCCCCCCCTCTCTGAGGACATGTGTGTTTTACCAGATTCTCACCAAGCCCTTTCTCATCCAAGGGCTTCACACATGTCCTTCCCCAGCCTGGGATGCCCTTTCCTCTGCCCACCCCTGGCTCCCCTTGGCTCATCCTCAGGGTCCCAGATTGAAGGTCACATCATCAGGAAGTGCTCCCCCATTGTCCCCAGTATAAATGAGGCTCTGTTACCCTCTTTCAGAATTAGTAACTGCAAATCTCTTATGTGCATTGTTCATGCCATGCCTCCCGCTCCTTCCCACTAGACTGTAACCCCCATGAGGACAAGAACTCTTTATTCGCCGCTGGATATCCAGAGCCAAGTTCGTGCCAGCCACATGGCTACATGCTGTCTCCACTGGCTCGGGCTGCCCTAGTGAAGTGCTATAGACTGGGTGGCTTCAACCACAGATATTTCTGGAGACAGGAAGTCAGACCAAGGTGCCACTATGGTTACTTCCTGGTGAGGACTTAACTTCCTTGGTGCCAGACAGCCACCTTTCCTCGGTACACATTGATGGGGAGGGAGTGGGCGCACAGGCTCTCTAGAGTCTCCTCCCATTGGGGCAGAAATCTCATCCTGAAGGCCCCACCCTCAAGACCGCATCTAAACCTACTTCCTCCTAAAGGCACCATCTCCAAACGCCATCACACCGGAGGTTGGGGCTACAACACAGGAACTCGGGGATGGGGTCCAGAGGACGTGCTCTCAGTGTTCAGGGAACAAACGTGGGACTTGCTGACAGGGTGGTGTTTCTAAAGTGCATATTTAATCTTGTTTCTCCTTCACTCAAAACTCCCTCATGATCCCCTCTGCCTGTAGCATAACTCCCTAAGGCCTTGGCACGACATCAGCCCCAGCCTCTCTGTCCAGTGTCTCTCTGGAGAGCTGCTCCCCTTTCTCCCTCGGGAGCAGGTTCAGTGCTTCTGTCTTCCACATCCCCAGCACCTCGGGGCCACCCCCTGCCCCCATCTCCGCAGTGGCACTAGGCCTTCCTTGTTTGAAGCTCCTGAAAGCGCAAAGCACCGAAGCAGGGTGGCTCATCTGAGGATGCCTGGGAACCGGATGCAGTAAAACTGCCAGAAACCTGAGCTCCTAGGAGCTGAGGAATTGTGGAGAGAAAACACATCCAAGGGAGGAAAGAGCCACCTGTGTGAGCTTGACCTGAGTCCCTCCTTCCTGGAGGGAGGAGGTTGGGCCAAGCATGGTTTCCATTACCCAGCACTAGGTGTCACCAGTTACACAGCCCCTTGCCACCCTAGGGAACTCCCCCCTACCTGCTGGGTGGAGCCCAGATAGTCCCACCAGCGCAGCATCACCATCACCCCTGCTGTCACACCCTGAGAAAACTAGGGCGGCCTTGTCATATCTCTACATGTGTCCTTCCCAAGTTTGGTGAATGATTAATGGGTGAGCATGGCACAGCAGACACTTGATCTGCACACATCTGCACACATTCTTTGCCTCTCTTCCTGTCCCCCATCTTGCAAGCCCATCCCCTGATTCCATGTTAAACCTGTGCTTTCCAGCCCTGGTACTTCTCCCTCCATACTTCCTCTTACTCCCTGGACAACTGGCATTGCCCTCATCATGTTATGAACTATGCCAGTGGATACTCTATCGATGCAGAAAATAGTCCATAATTCCTCCTGTCTGCATAGCTTCACCCTATCTGCTGATGGAAATGAAATTTAGGGGAGAATTTCCTAGAACTCCAGTCTCCCATCATATTCCAAATTGAAAACTGACTCTGATGTCACATACATGGCGAAAGGGTCAGCGTATGTGTTAGGAAAGCAGCAGGCCGAAAATCAGATGATCTGGCTTCAAATTTTGTGTCTGTCACTCATCATCTAGGTGACCGTGGGCAAGCTACATAGTCCCACTGAGCCTCAGGTTCTTCATCTAGAAAATGTCCTGCCAACCTCAGAAAATCTGTCTAAGAATCAAGATAAAAAAAAGTTGTATGATGGTATTTTGGCAAATTATAATATTCTACATAAATTGAGGGAATGCCTTAAGTATTAGGAGATTGAGAGCATCACTCGCTGGAAAAATATTCCAGTTACAATCAAACCCCTGGATTGGAGGAGAATGTGAGCAGAAAAGAAAGAAAAGAATAAAATAACCTAATTTAGTGAACACTGGAACTCCCAGCGTAATTCACAGCATGATGTCATATTGGAGAGAATTGGGAAGAACCAAAGTGCAAACCTGGACCTATTTGACTCCGTGGTCCAGGACGTCAAACCCAGTGCCAAGCTTGGCAGCATGTGGAGTGTGGACCACACTCTCTCCCCTCTGAGAGCTGAGTCTTTGGGAAATAAACACAAGATTTGAGGACCAAAATGTCAACTCTTGTTTTTTTTGTAAGAGCAAAAGATTGGAAACTACCAGTTGCCCGTCCAGCTGGGACTGGTTAAATAAATTATGGAAATTCATTCAATGAAATACTATGCAGCCATTTAAAAATATGGAGGGGACCACAAGGTGTTGAACAAAATACATTGTATGCTACCAACTGTGGGCAAATGTGTGTGCATATGTTCATATGTGTTATTTGCTAAAGGGCTTCCAAAGTCTGCCCTTAAGGATATATAAGACACTGAAAACACTAATTACCTCTACAGAGGGAACTAAGAAGCTAGGAGAATAGGAACCTGAAAGGACTTTCCACTCTCTGTCCTTTTGTGACTTTTGAATTTTGAACTGTATAACGAGACGAGCTTGCATTGTGTGTGCACATATGTGTGTGCGTGTGTGTGTGTATGTACATCGGCGTTATCGGACTGAAAAACATCTTGGACCAAAAGTCAATGGGCTCCCCATTTCCTAATGCTTAGGTCCCCACCCTAAGTTCGGACTCCATGACCCATGTGGGAAAGGGATGAGGGAGGGGGGATCAAATCCTGACAGCACGTGAAAGACAGGAGCAACGGAGCACAAGCCACAGTCTCCGGGCAAGACAGCCACGGACACAGCACCCCTTCCCCCCCAGTCTCGACCGAGGGAAGAGAGGGATTGGGAATTTCTCCAACTGGATATCATCTCCCTACTGTGGTGGTGTCAGGAGTGGGATGACAAGCGTCCTCCCTAACAGTACAAGGAGGGTGAGCATCAGATGGGGGCATCAAAGGTGGGTCACACGGGTAAAGCAGTGGGGCTGGGGAGGTGGATGCCCAGAGGGAGGTGATTAGAGGCTACAAGGCTAAGTCGAAGGATTAGGGGTAAAAATAAGTGGTGTCAGGGTATCATGGGTCACAGACTATTCTAAGAGCCAGAAAATGAGAGGATGGCCCGGAACAGGGCCCGAATATTCTATATTGCATCCATTAGCAGGATGGAAGAGTAAGAAAGATGTAACCTCTGGTTGGCACAATTATGGAGGATGCTGACAAGACGGGTCAATGACAACCCGCCCCCGTCCCGGCCTGACTCAGTCGGGTTCTAAGGAAGCCCCTCCCTTTCCTGCTCCCTCCCGCCCCCACTGCACTAAGGCCCTGCAGTTCGGTGTTCCAATGTTCTGTTTTACATTTGGTTTTGTTCAGCAGCAGCGCCTGCTTAGCCAATTTCTGCTGGAGGAGCCCCCGTGCCAAGAAACGACACAAGAAGAGCAAGGCCTGGGCAGGCTCAGAAAATGCCAGAGATGTTGCCACCAAGCCTCCTCCACCCAGGCTGCCAGGAGAGCTTTGCAAATGGAATCAATCTGAATGGAGCTGATGGGAAACATCTGAATGGAGGCAGCCAGTACAAACAGAAACTGCTGAGTTTCCCACTGCAGTAGCCTGGCTTCTCCTCCTATTCGCTGGCTTCTCTGTCACAGGGAGGACACACGCTGCTTCTTGGAAAAGCCTCCGGACCAAGATGGTTAACCTTGACCTCACAGACCCCGCTGGCCCTCGAGGCCACCCAGCGCACCCTTTGCCCCTTTGCCTCCGTCGCTCACTAGGTTTGATACGTTTTTATAAAGGGCAGGTGGGAGGTCGATTTGCTCACAGTAGGCCGCTTTCTTTTCCCTGGAACCCGAAAAGATCAGAAAACCTCACCCACTAAGCCTGTATGTCCCCTGTCACCCCCAAATAAGAGGCCCAGATACCTCCCAAGCGTAGGTGAGGAATCTAGGGTGTTCCTCTATGACTCCCAAGCACCCCGATGTCCAACGAGCCGGGGCAGCATTCGCTGCAATGCATCGCAGATGAAGTTATGATAAAGGAATGTGATTATTTCCTTGGAGCTGATGGAAAAGAGTTAGGTAATAAAACCTGGACAGAGGTTGTCTAGCAAATTCCAAGGACGGATCCTAACTAATACCTGGCATTGGTTCCTAGGCTTCTGTGTCTTCAGAGCAGAAAGTCAGGACAGTCTCAAGAGGTATTAACTGTAGATAGATGCTGTTTTGGCAGGGTCCCGTTTCCTTTCCCTGATCCCGCTTTCACCACGCGGCCTCCTCAATTTTAAGTTAGAGCCGTTGGCCAGCTGCTCTCGCGGATCGTGACCACCGTACCTTAGCGTCATGCTTTTTTTTTTTAAGATTTTATTTATTTATTCATGAGAGACACAGAGAGAGGGGCACAGACACAGGCAGAGGGAGAAGCAGCTCCATGCAGGGAGCCCGATGTAGGACTCGATCCGGGGTCTCCAGGATCACGCCCTGGGGGCGCTAAACCACTGAGCCCCCCGGGCTGCCCTTAGCGTCATGCTTTATCAGTTTGGTGCTCGTAATGTTTAGCCAGCATGGATCGTGCCACTTAGAGATTTGGCAGCTGGGGAGCTTCGGTCCAGGCCCGGGACCACGGTGATTAATGGTGCCGTGATTCAGTATTTAGGAACCGTCGAGCCACCCGTCCCAAAACAATGAAACCATTGGTCCGGGAGTTGGTCTGCTTCTCAGGTTCTCGGAAGGATAAGTGAGCTCCGTGTTACTCTGAGCATAAACATTATGCTGACCTTGATCCAGGAATTTAAACAGTGTCATTTAATGTAAACATTAGCGAATACCTTCTTGCTGAAGTGGTCTGTTTTCAGGATGGGTTAGGGTTTCTTCTCTACAAAAGCACTTTGGGGCCCTGGATTTTAAACTCCCGGTCAGCTCTGCATTTCTTCTCTCACTTACTTCGCCTGGCCTCCCAAGCAGCAGCACCAGCTTCTAAGGTTGAGGGAGCCCTCTGCTGATGGCCGGGGTGTAACTTCATAGGACAAAGCGAGGCAAGCCGGGCAGTCTGAACAACCCTCGGATCCCAGAGCCGTAACTTGCCTCTAGACCCGGAGCCAGGCTTTGGCTGTCAAAAGCCAGGCTCTAGACTGTTTCTCAGACTGTGCATATTGTTTCGGGTTTTATTCTTTCTGGAAGTAGAAGACACAAGGTCTGGAAAGCGGTTCTTGTCCTACGCATCAAGAGAGCTACACGTTGCTGCGCATGTTCGCGCACGGGCACGGGCACAAGCACACACACGCATGCACACACACTGCAATGGATCCCCTCCAAGAAGGCTCTGCTCGGTGTGTGCGTGTCCTGAGTAAAGGAGTGGGAGGCGCCTGAGTATATATAGCAGCCCAGAATCATGGGGCTGGATTTAGGAACATTCGCCCTTTGTGGTGTGTCCAGATGAAGCACTCTGATGAGACCACAGCCTGGAAGAGGAATTCTTCCCAGCAGCTGTGGCCTTGAAGCTGGAGGTTAACAGCTTAACACCAGAGTGTGGTACCCGATTCCAAACTCTAAAAATTAATGGTGATAAGGGTGGGCTGCTTGCCAAGGCCTGTGGTGTGAATCCCAAGAGAAATACCTTCTATTTTGAGACCTCTCTCAACCCACGATGTGCTGTCCTGTGCTTTGATGCATGTCCCACCTCTTTGTCTATGTGCCTCTTTCTCCAACCTAAACTTTGTCGAGCTTTCAACCCACAGACAGTAGCGACCCAATGTAATTCACTGAAAAGAATAGTCATGTCAATAGTCATGTAGGCAAATACGTGGCTCAGATGCCAATCGGAAGAACCAAAGGTAGAACCCTTGCCTTGCCAAAGGCACCAGAGGAGGCAAAGGGGAAATGGCAAAGAGCAAATCAAACTAAACTTTTTTCTGGGCAAAAGGGGACAAAAGCACAGTAAGTGTCTTTTCCTTGAGAGAGCTCCCCTGGAAAGGGAAAACAAAAGTGCAACTCATGCCTCGTTAAGTTAGCGCACACCGTCCAACGGCTGGGCCTACAGCAGGAGCCATCTCTGGCAAGGGAAAGGATGCCATGCTCCTGGGGCGCCCAGGGGGCTCAGTCAGGTAAGCGGCTGCCTTCTGCTCGGGTCATGATCTCCGGGTCCTGGGATGGAGCCCAGCATCGGGCTCCCCGCTCGGCGGGGAGTCTGCTTCTCCTCCTGCCCCTCCTCACCCCTTCTCATGCTCGCTCATGGGCTCACTCCCTCTCTCTCTCTTTCTCTCAAATAAGTAAATTAAATCTTTAAAAAATAAAAAAAGATGCTAAACTCCTGCTCAAAAATCTTCTGTGACTCCCATTGCCCATATCGAATCTAAACTCTTTAAGAGGATATTTAAGTGTCTTTGCTTCTCCTGTTGCACCCTTCTCCATCCGTGTTTGCCTCAACACGTGTATGCACACCTGACTCTCACCTTAACTATTAAACTTCTCTCGCCTTATTTTTTTTATTTTATTTATTTATTCATGAGAGACACAGAGAGAGGCAGAGACACAGGCAGAGGGAGAAGCAGGCTCCTTGTGGGGAGCCCGATGCGGGACTCGATCCCAGGACCCCGGGGTCACGACCTGAGCCGAAGGCAGACGCTCAACCGCTGAGCCACCCAGGCGTCCTTCGCCTTATGTTTTTCTGCTTCCTTTTCCATCTGTCAAGGACCTGCTCCCCCTTCAAGAGGGAGCTCAGATGTTCCATCCTCGTGAAAGCTTGTCCAGCTCTCCCGGACAGAATAGCCTGCTCTCTCCCCTATGTGTGCAAAGGATTTTACTTATACTCTCCTTCCACCCTCACCGTTACCATGTTTATGTGTAGTCTTTGCCATTCAGTCCATCTACAATTTATAAACTGAGATCAAGGCCATGCATTCATTTTTGCATCCTCCCTTGAGTTGCCGCCTCCGGCATGTCACTCCCCAGCCTCACTCCTCCCATCAAGGGTCTGTCCTAGCAATTCCCACATAAGAGAGTCTCAATACATTGTTTGTATTCAATTCAATTCATAACCAAGAGGATTAGGCGAAAATACAATGACTCCAAAGACAGAAGAAAGGCAGGATCCCAACGACAGGTGGCTCATCTGGAAGCTGCTCAGGATTCTGAATTCCTCCAGTTTAAGGACACTGCCTTCTACGTGTGACAGTAGAGCACTGAGAACCATTTTTGAGCAACTGTGAATTAGGGGGGAAGAAAACAAAATCTTTTTTAAGACACTTTACAGCCATCTGTTAGAAATTTGTCATAAAAACTAGCGAAGTATGCTGCCAACAGGAGTTCAGGGCCGCCCCCTGGCGTTGGTAACCAGCCGCCCTCCGCGGGGTTAAACAGCCGCAGCTGAACACATCCAGCCAAGGCCTTGTCCTCCAGGGCGGTCATGACAGCGCCGCGTGGGCTTGGGAGTCTAACTGAGTCTGAGTTTAAATCCGGGTTAACCATCGTAACCTTGAGTTTCCAGGCCTCTAAGATGGAGCTAATGAAATCCCTCTTCATAGGGTTGCTTTAGGATTAAATGAGATTTTAAATATCAAATACTTTAATGACTCACAACAAGTGCTCAGTAAGTGGAAGCTATTATTATTATTACAGTAATGATTCTATAATTTAATACATTCCTGACTGTTCTCTTTTAAAATTACCTTCAATGCCCCTCTATCAGCCACACACAAAAATCATGGATTTCTCCACCCTGGTTTGTGGCATTCCTTATTTTAAGTGAGAACATATCACGATATTCGAGTATGCAGTTTATTAATCCGATTTATCTAAAAATTCTATTTAGAGGTTTACAAAAGCCAAAGCCACCTATTTAAAGCAAAGGTTTTGCACCACTGACAACATTCTGCAGGTACTTAGGGAATTTCAAAGGCATTGCTCAAAATCTAAATTTTGTATAAAAAGCACTCGCGTCTGATACAAACACCCCAGACATTCTGACGAGATCTCATAAAAGGTTAGACACACTCCTCCTTACTTAATCAAATCATCAAGTACTTACTTAATATGAACATAATGGCTATTATGGGATGACAATCATAAAAAATCAGGTCTTCTGAGTTCATAACATAGAATCCCAAGAAACCTAAAACTGTGGAAGCAACCCAATATGGAAGCTGAGTTAAGCTGACATTCTAGATGGCTCCAGTGATATTCTCTGAGCTCCCTACTGGACCTGAGAATAACTTTAATTATTACCTCATATTGCGCTGCTTAGCCAGAGAATGTCCTTGAAGGGTCGCTGGACTCACTAAGAAATACTGCCAAAGCTCTGGCGTTTTCAATAGGAGATTATTACTCGTTCAATCAATAAGTACTTCCTGGCCTCGCTTACGTATAAGACATTGTGCTTGAGGCCATCAGAGTCACAGAGAAGATGACCCCTGACCTCATGGGCTTTCCATTCCAGGGCAGACTAGAAATCCCATCTGAAATCTGTCGATTCTAACCAGTAGATAAGCCTATAGAGAATATACCATAAGTAATACGATGACTCAATGAGTGAATAGTAGAAAGGAGGCACCCTGTGGACGGAAAGACACGTGTGGTGGGGGAGGTTGTGGAGGTTCTGGGATTAGACACGGCCTAACGGCTAGAGAGGCTCTCCTCAGTGAGAGGAGACCAGCCCAGTAACGGCCCAGCACGTAAGGGGCCCAGGAAAGCAGAAGGTAAAGCCATCCAGGTACAAAGAAGCTAAAGCAAGGATGCGGTTAGTTATAAGATGGGAGCGGTGTTTGCAACCGGACTGTAAAGAGCCCGAGCGGCAGGAGCTCCTACTGCACGGCCAGCAAGCGACGCCCTCCTGCACGGGTTACGGGCCGTCGGGCAGGAGGTCTGGACACTGTCCACGGGCCCTTTTGACATCAGCTCCGTTGTCCCGGGGATTCACAGGTGAGTGAGTCTAAGTCTCCTGCCTTAAGAAAAAGAAGATGAGAGTTTTGGGGTTTAGCCGCACGGGTCCATCCTCCGGCGCTCGCCCTGGCCTCTCAGACCAAGGTCCTGAGCAGCAGGCGTCGAAAGCGAGAAAAGCTGGAGAAAGTCCGAGCTGCCGGTGGCTGCAGAGACAGTGTTCCTGGCAGGGAGCTCTGCTCCCTCTGTGCCCGGGATAGAGCAGTGGGATTAGGTGGTTTGCTGGGCCCCAGGGCATGGTCTGCGGTGCTGTCAGCAGCCTTTCATCAAAACAGGACGGGGTAACACGCAGCGCAGGCTGGTTTATGGTCGGGATATTAAATGCAGGCTTACGTGTCCCTCTATTTAGACATGCACCCAGGCCTGCTGGATGACTGCCATTCCATTCAAGAGAGATAAAATAAAACCCTCCTGTGTAGCACGCTGGGACACACACCACGCATTCCTGGAAGCAAGAGGCAAGAAAGGGTTTGACCTCCAACCGCAAAAAGGAATCCAGCAGGGGAAACCACAGCGGCCTAACAGACCACAAAGAGAAATCCATTCTCAGGCTGTGGGAAGCTGGTCTTGGAGAAAAGCAGTAGGTGGGATTTTTTAACAAACCACACCAATTCTGAAGGATGGGAAGGCAAGATGAAGGGCCCTGGGGCACCACTTGTCTCATTCATATCAGCCTCATTGTCAAACTACAGTCTTGTCAAAATCCTGCCAATGGGAGACCGCGTAGTTTACTCTAACTTCACCCTCTGATTCGTCAGGCACTAGGTCCGACTCTCCTTCCCCAAGAGACTAAGCCAGCTGCAACCCAAAGGGGAGCAGATCACAGAAGTCAATGTCGTTGGTTGAGTGGCAACTGGCTAAATGGAGTTAGGAGGCCGTGGGAGATACACTGGTAAGCAGCTCGCCCTGGCAAAATCCACTGCTACGTAGGCCTTTGATTCAGTTCCGGCCCACCAGCCTCTCATTCCTCTCGGGGACCTCACCCTTGAGCGCTCCAGACAGACCCATATTTTTACTGGCCACTTCCTTCCTAAAGCTCTCATAGATTGCGAGACCTGAATGCTTCCTCCTTTGAACTCATTCGAATTCTGTGGTACTTTGGACATATCTCCTTTTATATAATAATTTACATACACAGCTCCCCCCGCCCAACCATGAGCTTGTGAACTCCTCTAGGCAGGCTATAATTTCCTCCCTCCGCCTATACCAACTGAAACATCAGATATATTCAATAAACTCTTATTGAAACTATATACGAACTGTAAAACCTCAATGGGTTTTGAATAAATGTTGCTGACTCATTCATTGACTTTTAGAGCAAAATGGCACACTTAAGCAAAACATAAATACCGCCCAAAAGGAAGATCATGATGCAAATAGGATCCCTGTTTGGCCAGATTCTGACTCTCTCTGAACAGATGACTAGGTATTAAAACCAGTGCTGTTCACATTTTAAAATAGGCAGCGGGCCTTGGAAAGTGACTACCAACCTTGAGGAAAAGAAGCAAATATCAAGATTCTGGCCTCCAATTTCCTTCATTCTCATCCCTTCCTCTTCTCTGCCCCGGTCTCTGACTTGCATAGCTTCGAGAGTTTCCAATTCTTCTCTAGATGATTTATAGTTTCCCAAACATACCCCACACATTCCCATCTCCAGGCCTCTGCTCAGGCCTTTGCTATGCCCGTGGAATATTTTTCCCCACAACTAACTGTCCACGTTTTAGTGATTCTTCAGTCCAACTACTTCATCCTTCATGGAATCTTCCTTGAAATCTCCTCCCAGAAGCAATTTCTCTTTTCCTGAACTCTCATAGCGTCTGGCACCCTTCTGGTGGCATTTAAGCAAGCATCCTGTATATTATAGTTTTCCATGCATGTCTTCTCTCTACAATTAAAATGGAAATTCCTGAGGGCGGAAACATTTATCTCCCATAGTATCGTGCATCGTTGTACCATGTCCTCCATGAGTATTTGTTGAGTGAAGGAATATATGAATGAATGGGGATATAGAGCAATAATAAATCATTGAATGAATGAGAGGCATTGTCAGTATTTCCCCCATTTAAGGAAAAGGAAAGTCACTCCAGAGATTTATCAGGTTGAACCTCTTGCCTTTACTTCGGTTAGTTATTATTAGTCTCACTTTAAACAGACCAGGCAACCGAGGACAACACAGACTAAAATGTAGAGTTATTTCTTCTTTACGATTCTGCTCAATATTGCTCTGTCTTTTCAATACCTGGCAGTGTATCATGGGATTATCTTCCCACAGATGGGGAAAGACCCCACATCTAGTTCTTTTTCTCCTCTTTTCATTAACCCCTTCTTAGTCCCATGCCTTGACAGAGTGTACAGATGAACACTTACAGTAGGATGATGTCCTGCGCATTATAAACAAGGCAGACCTGGTCTAAATAAGTCTAAAAAGCAAAAGTCTTTCAAGATGGAAAATGATTCTCAGATTAGAGTCTACAGACATGATGAGGAGGGAACCTAGATCAAAAGAAATAATCAAAACATTCGCCTTGGTAGATAGCTCCCTGGACTTGGTCCGGAGCCTATTCACGGAAATTCTCAGGGCAAGCTTAGTCTTCTTGCTGCTGGCAAACTGCCCCAGAAACATTCCAACCCACCCGGGGCCCCACCAGAGAAGCAGGCATCAAATCAAAAGAGCAGAGCACCTGCTGCTAGAGACAGAATGGACCTGACTTAGGAGTGGCCCCAGGCCCCAAGATGTGTGAAGATCACTAAAGAGGCTAATTCTGATATAACAGGAAGAGTTAAGTCCGCTCTTGGGAAATCTCTGGCAAATGTTCTTACGATTTGATTTGTGAGAACAGCAGCTCCTGATAAAAGCCCAGAAAGAAGATAGTGGCTGTTAACACCCTTGGCCTGAGGCCTGCAACTCTTTTGACAGTCTTTCTGCACATTAGACAAAAGTACACAGAAAATGTACAGGAGGTTAGAGCAGCAGCCCAGCACCAAGAGGTAGTTCTCACCTGGCCTTTTTAAGAGCTAAGAAAGGGTGCCTGGGTGGCTCAATCGGTTAAGAGTCTAACTCCTAATTTCAGTTCGGGTCATGATCTCAGGGTCACAAGATCAAATCCTGGGTCAGGCTTCATAGTGGGTGCCAACCTGCTTAAGATTCTCTCTCTCTCTCCCTCTGCCCCTCCCCCCTGCTCTAAAAAAGAGAGAGAGAGAGAGAGAGGAAGGAAAAGCTAAATGATTCGGTGCCTTTGTTTCTCTTGCTCTAAAATGCGTTTGATCCTGAGTTGGGACCATTGTGCTTGCTGTAAAATACCGAGTCTATGCTCCAGGAGCTCAGGTCAGATGTCTCCAAGCCACATCAGCCTGGAATGGGAACCCTGAGAGAACAATACTCAAGGCAATCTTCTCACCTGGAAGGGGAGTTCTTCCCACCCTGCCTTTCTAGTCCGGGAGCTCCTGGGCATCTGATGTGGGCTCTGAAAGCTCCACTTCCTCCTGGCAGCCCCCACCATACACCCTATGCTCCCAGGACACTGTGCCCTTTCCCTCACTGCACTGACCCTGTGGGCACCCCTACTCTGGGCCAAGGGACTGGGCCAGCCCCACGAACACGGGTGTGGTACCTAAAGCTCTACTAACACCACTTCGCCAGAGCACGGGAAAGCTGGCCCCTTCATTTGTAGTATTTGTATTACATTCCCTTGCTAGGCTCTCATATCATCGTATATAGACCCTTGAGTGAAGTATTTGGTTTTCATAATCAAGGTTCCCTGAAGGGCTGGGGTAAAAGACCACTGGAAAGGCACATATCTCACCATGTCACACCGTCTAAAGTGTCCTTATCTTAATGTTGAGGACATTTTTTAAACATGATTACTATACCTTCATCACACTTACCAAAAATAACCATAACTCCTGAATGACCTCTGCTACCAATCCCTGTGCTTATTTCCTTGATTTTTCTCCAACAGGTCTTTTTACTGTTGATTTGTTTGAATGAGGATCCAAACAAGGGCCTCATGATACATTTGGCTGTTTTCTCTCGTCAGAGAGAAATAACTCACTCTTCCTTTTTCTCTAATGCCATTCTTGATGGAGCATAATGCATACTTGGAGAAACCAGGTCATTTCCCATAGAGCGTCCCATCTTTGGGATCTAGCCAATCACATCCTTGTCATTTAAGTTCTTCTATTCCTTATATTTCCCATAAACTAGTAGCAGTTCTCAAGACTCAGCTGGAAAATCAGGTTCAATTTTGTAGGCAGGAAACATCACAAGAGATATTTCCTGATCCATCATCTCACGAGGCACATAATGTCTAGGCTCTCCAGCTTTTCAGGAGGCTAAGATTGATCACAGGGTGTAGGTGGTGGCAGCCCGACCCTTCCACTCTAATGTTCCCCATCAACAGTTCAGCAAATATTTTAACCGCATTCATGAATGTTGCCCGAATCAACTATTTCATTAGAGGTGGAAAGGGGTGTGTTTTTAAAAATTCTATCACTCCTTCTGCATTTATTATTTAGAATTCTTCTATATAGAACTCACTTTTACCAAATATCCAGTTACTTTAAAATATAGTTGGCACAGAAAGGAGACAATAAAGGCTTTCTCATTATTTATTCATTTCAGAATAATTAATTATTACCCAGCAACTTCCAAAGGCAGGCTATCAGCTGTATTTTGTTTTTGTTGTTGTTGTTTTAGGTAATCATTATGAACTCAGGTTTTTTATGTATTTGACAGGTTTCAATCCATTGTAGTTATAATTCTTTTTGATACAGAAGCTGTCAGATTTTGGCCAGTGGGAGCCCCTTCAAAGTGGGTCGTGTGTTGGTTTGACATGACCTCCAATAGTCTGTAGAGCTTCTTGCAAAACAAGTTGCCCATGGCTCATAATGAATATTTATTGCTCAGACCTGGGATCAGTCATTTAACCAGGTGAAATGGTATTTGGAGACATGTCTCAGGATTTTTTTAATTAAGTATTTTTTAAATTAAGCAGTAATGAATACAATCGAGACTTCTTATGTAGACATATCCCTGATCTCATTGACCTTATTTTTCTGTTAGAAGGAAATACTACCGTGTTCAAGTTTATCCTTCTTGTTCAAGTTTTCATCCTTTAACACATATTTTATACACGCATATTAAATAGCATCGTTTTACAGATGTTTAAATCTTACAGAATGCTATCACACTATAAATATCTTACTTCAACCAGTTTTTTCCGACATGATTCTATTTTTTTCATAATTATCCATACTGGTAGATATATTGCTTATTCATTTTAACCGCTGCATGTTATTTCATGGTATATATTATGACAACTTTTGTCCTGCTAATGAATTCTTAGGTCTTCAAATTTTGCTATTACAAACAATACTGAAATGAAGATTCTTGAACACAGCTCCCTGAGCACAGTATGAAAATTTCTCTACCATCCATTTCTAGATGTAATACTGTTGGATCATAAGGCCACGAGCACCTTCAAATTTACTAGATATAGCCAAACTACTCTCCAAAATGGTTGTGCAAATTTATATTTCCACCAGCAGTGCACAAAAGACTTCATTTTCCAACTATATTCAAATTAAAAAAAAATTTAGGGGCACCTGGTTAGCTCAGTCAGTGGAGCATCTGATGCTTGATCTCAGGATTCTAAGTTCAAGCCCCACATTGAGTATAGAGATGATTTGAAAAAAATTAAATTTTGGGGCACCTGGGTAGCTCAGTCAGTTAAAAGTCTGACTCTTCACTTTGGCTCAGGTCATAATCTCAGGGTTGTGAGTTCGAGCCCTGCATCTGACTCCTGCACTGGGCATGGAGCCTGCTTAAGATTCTCTCTCCCACTCCCTCTGCCCTACCAAAATAAATAAATAAATCTTGTTAAAGTTTTAAATAAATAAGTACATCTAAAACTAAGATAACATTGTGTGTCATATACTCAAATTTTAAACATTTTAGTAAATAAAGGGTTTCATTTTCTTCCTACATCCTCACTCAAACTTGGTACTATTAGACTTTTTTTTGTATGAGTCATGGATGTGAAATTATTTTTCTTTGGTATTTTAATTTGCACTTCTCTGATTGCTAGTGAGATTGAGATTCTTCTTGTATGTGTGTTGGCTACTTGGGTTGATATTTCTATTGAGCGTGAGAGCAAACACAGGAACCGGAGCCAGACTTCTAGGCTCAAACTCAGTTCCACCAGTTACTTTTAAGCAAATTATCAATCACTTTCTATGCCTACTTCTTCATCTATAAAGTAGGGTGATAAATACCTATCTCCCAGGGACATAGTAAAGATTAAATGAGTTAATATATCTCAAGTGCTTAGGACAGAGACTGGCTATTACCATTATTATCATTATTGGTTTGTAGGGGCTCTTTCTATATTCTGGATACTTTTTCTCAGTCAGATTTTGCATTTTAAATATATTTTCCCAAATGTCTGTATTTTTGTCTTTTTACTCTGTCTATGGTATCTTTGGCTGGTGCAGGAAATTTACTGTTAATATAATGTAATACAAATTATCCTTATTTTTTCCTATATAGTTTGAGGTTTTGGTGTAAAACTCTAAGAAATCTTTTTTTCTTTTCTTTTTTTTTAAGTCTATTTATTTATTTAAGTGATCTCTATCCCCAATGTAGGGCTCAAACTCACAACCCTAAGATCAAGAGCATCACACTCTTCCAACTGAGCCAGCCACTAAGAAATCTTTCTCTACACAAGGCCTTCAAGAATATTTCCTTCTAAAATTTTAAAGTTGTCCTTTTTTTTTTTTACTTGCAGGACTTTAACCTGCTTGTATTATGAGAGGAATCCAATTTTGTGTTTTTTTCATACAGATAATTTCCTAAGTACTACTATTGATAGTACTTGATAATATTGAACATTATTCATTGAACACTCTTGAACATTATTATATCATTATTTCTTCATTGATTTGTAATTTTACCTTTATCAGATACCAAGTGTCTACATATGTGTGAATGTGTTTCTGGACTTCCTATCCTGTCCATCAATTTACTTTCCAATTATTGCACTATCCCATGTCCTAATTTTTAAGATGTATTTAAAAATAAGTCTACATATCTTGTAGAACGAGTTCCACCATCTTTTTCAAAATGGCATCTGGGTTATTGGCTCCTTGCTCTTCCATGAAGTCTCCTAGATCTTGAAGAGCAGTGTAGACTGTTTCTAACACGTGAGAAATATAAACAGGGAGAGACTGGCTGGTAGCTGCTCTGATGCAGAGCAGAGGCATTACAGAAATCCCACATTCCCAGAATTTATGAGCAAATTATGGAGATAGTTCCCATAGGCCAGTTGTGGGCCATAGGAAAATATGTGCCTTTGCGGGATAACCTTAGATCCATTTAAGAGGGCCAGCTTCTATAAAGAGCCAGCATCACTATGGGGGAAACTAAGCAGAAGAGGTACATTCTTCTGCATGAGTGAAATTATAGGTGAGAGATTCCTAGAAGTATAGGATCTCAAAGAAAGCCCATAGAGAGTTCCATGATACAAGAAAAAAAGTCAGATTTAAGCTTCTTCTCAGTCCAGGGTGTTCTGATACCAGTTCATAACAGTACTGGGCAAGTAGGATCTTTCCTACTGCTCCCCTTTCTTCCCCTGCTTCAATCCTAGAGGAGTAGAGACTAATAAGTGCATGAGAAGGAGGAAGAAACCCAGTTGAGGGAAACAGGTGAGATGCATAACTGCTGTCTATTCTATTTCCACGACAAGCTTTCCACCTGCTGCAGGCTCAGGTTGGGGATGAGGATAAGCTTTAACTTTGTGATACTATAAGTTTAACTATTACCTCTGACTATACATCTTAATTCATACATTGAGACAGTTTTTCATGAGCCAAACACTTTTCACGTGGAGTTGCCAGAAAAGTCCATGATTTTTTATTTATTCATAGGCAAGAAAGAACTAGCCGCATAAATCAGCTCGTAAGGACAATAGCAGAAAGAAAACAATGACACAGCCTGGCTATGCCCCATGAGACATAGCTTTTTTGATGTATTTGCTACCTATTATTTTTTGAAGTTCTTATTTTAATTCCAGTTAGTTAACATACGGTGTTATATTAGTTTGATGTGTACCCTATAAAGATTCAACAATTCCATATATCACCTGATGCTCATCTCAACTCGTGTACTCTTTGATCCTCATCGCCTACTTCACCCATTCCCCCAATCCATCTCCCCTCTGGTAACCACCAATTCGTTCTCTGTAGTTAAGAGTCTGTTTCTTGGTTTGTGTCTTATTTTTCCCCCATTTGCTTGTTTGTTTTGTTTCTTAAATTCTACATGAGTGAGATCATTTAGTATCTGTCTTGTTCTGACTGATTTATGTCACTTAGCATAATACCCTCTAGCTCCATCCGATTTGTTGCAAAAGGATACCTATGATTTTTATTACACTGACAAATTAAATTTACCAGCTCTTTTTTTTATAAATTTATTTTTTATTGGTGTTCAATTTGCCAACATATAGAATAACACCCAGTGCTCATCCCGTCAAGTGCCCACCTCAGTGCCCGTCGCCCAGTCACCCCCACCCCCGCCCACCTCCCCTTCCACCACCCCTAGTTCGTTTCCCATAATTAGGAGTCTTTCATGTTCTGTCTCCCTTTCTGATATTTCCCACTCATTTTTTCTCCTTTCCCCTTTATTCCCTTTCACTATTTTTTATATTCCCCAAATGAATGAGATTAATATTTGTCCTTCTCCGATTGACTTACTTCACTCAGCATAATACCCTCCAGTTCCATCCACGTCGAAGCACATGGTGGGTATTTGTCGTTTCTAATGGCTGAGTAATATTCCATTGTATACATCAACCACATCTTCTTTATCCATTCATCTTTTGATGGACACCGAGGCTCCTTCCACAGTTTGGCTATTGTGGACATTGCTGCTTTGAACATTGGGGTGCAGGTGTCCCGGTGTTTCACTGCATCTGTATCTTTGGGGTAAATCCCCAGCAGTGCAATTGCTGGGTCATAGGGCAGGTATATTTTTAACTCTTTGAGGAACCTCCACACAGTTTCCAGAGTGGCTGCACCAGTTCACATTCCCACCAACAGTGCAAGAGGGTTCCCCTTTTTCCACATCCTCGCCAACATTTGTGGTTTCCTGCTTTGTTAATTTTCCCCATTCTCATTGGTGTGAGGTGGTATCTCATTGTGGTTTTGATTTGTATTTTCCCTGATGGCAAGTGATGCGGAGCATTTTCTCATGTGCTTGTTGGCCATGTCTTTGTCTTCTTCTGTGAGATTTCTCTTCATGTCTTTTGCCCATTTCATGATTGGATTGTTTGTTTCTTTGCTGTTGAGTTTAAGAAGTTCTTTATAGATCTTGGAAACTAGCCCTTTATCTGATACGTCATTTGCAAATATCTTCTCCCATTCTGTAGGTTGTCTTTGAGTTTTGTTGACGGCAACTTTTGCTGTGCAGAAGCTTCTTATCTTGATGAAGTCCCAATAGTTCATTTTTGTTTTTGTTTCTCTTGCCTTCATGGATGAATCTTGCAAGAAGTTACTGTGGCCAAGTTCAAAAAGGGTGTTGCCTGTGTTCTTCTCTAGGATTTTGATGGGATCTTGTCTCACATTAAGATCTTTCATCCATTTTGAGTTTATCTTTGTGTCTGGTGCAAGAGAGTGGTCTAGTTTCATTCTTCTGCATGTGGATGTCCAATTTTCCCAGCACCATTTATTGAAGAGACTGTCTTTTTTCCAGTGGGTAGTCTTTCCTCCGTTGTCGAATATTAGTTGGTCATAAAGTTGAGGGTCCACTTCTGGATTCTCTATTCTGTTCCATTGATCTATGTGTCTGTTTTTGTGCCAGTACCACACTGTCTTGATGACCACAGTTTTGTAGCACAACCTGAAATCTGGCATTGTTTGTTTAGGAATCCTACAACTACATTTTTAAGTGTGACTAATAGATCATTTTCTTGTTTTGCCCTTGTCACTGGTAGCAAAGTTATACTAATTCATAAAAAGATCTGGGCAGCTTTCTTCCCTTTTCTGTCATCTGAAACAGGTATAGTGATTGTATGTCTGTTGATGATATTGTAACTCTTATCTCAAACCCTCTGAGCCTGGTGACTTTGGGGAACAGGCTAGTATAATCTAGTTCCCCTTAGGTACAGATAAGATCTCAGTGGCCTGGAAGCTGCAAAGGACGGGGGCACCATTGTACATTGTGGGACCACCCACTTTCCTCTTAAGACACAGGTACCATAGATGCCTCATAGGTGCCTCAGGAAAAATGCCAGCATCAATTTGGATATCAACTTTCAGTGAAGCTGGATTTTTTTTCTTATTGAACAAAAATCAAATAGAAATTGGAAAAAAAAGGGAAAATATTGCCTGCCCAGACACCAGCAGAACCTCTATGCACCCCATCTTTGGAGACCACAGTTCTAGAGAGTGGACTGAACAGAGCCAGCAGCTAAAGCAATTCCCCCAGATGCTCTGTGGGGAAAGGGAGCAGACAGGAAGAAGGGGCTAGCCTTGGGCGCTGGCCATTTGCAGGGTTGTTTTTTTTTTTAAACCTGTGAGAGGCAGCGGGATATTGCGCCTTTTCCAACTAGTCTAATATAAGAATCACTGAGAACACTTGTTAACAAAAGAGATTCCCAGATTTCAGCCTAGATTTATTGAATCAGAATCTTTGGGACAGAGCTGGGAGGAGAGGAGAGAGTGTGCCTAAATACCCGTATTTGTAATAAACACTCCAGAAAGTCTTGCCAATGGGCAAGTTTGGGACACACACAAAAGGAGAAAAGGCATGCACTTTGGAGTTCGGCCAGGGTTGAATAATGGCTCACGTTTTAATAGTTGTATGGCTTAGAGCATGTCCTTTAATCTCCCTGTGCCTCCATTCCCTTATTTAGAAGAGGGGTTAGTCATACCTGCCTGGTGGGGTTAAGTGAGAGAATATAAATGAAACACCCCACACAACATCAGACACTTGGCAAACAGTCATCTTTATTATAGAGGGTTCTGGAAGAAGACATTAAGCTTGAATTATCAATCTACAAAGACATCATCCCTGAAGTGGAGATGAAACTACAGTACCTCAATCTTTCTTGTGTGTTCAGCATCCAGTCCCATTTTTCTGGTAATGTGCTTGTTTTTTTCTTGGAGAATCACTGCCACCTCTGATGGCTAGTTCACATGGTTTAGACTGATGGATTTGACCCTGCCTTTCACCCCAGGGGTGAGCATGATTAAGGCCTGGCCAGTGAACATATTCCATTGCCCCCCGCCCACCGCCCCAGCCATCATAACTGATTGAGAATAAAGACCATGACCCACGTTGGTCCAGTGAAATTCCATCTTGGGACTTTCACCAGAGATGTCAGCCTGGAGCTAAGCTGCCACCTGCCATCTTGCCGGAGGAGGCGAGGGTCCAACTAAGAATGCAGCAGGAGAGGAAAGAAGAGTGGAGACATGGAGAGCACGGAACCAAAGCTTGAAGATATAATTGAGCTCTTGGATCTAGACATGTGGAAGCAACCCCATCCCAGGACTTTTCATTTATGTGAACTAAGAAAAATTTTGACGTAAGACAGTTTGATTTAGATTTTCTGTTACTTGCATTCGAAAGGGTCCTGACAATGATCTTAATGCATTTCTTCTATTTTAGTCTCCAGCTTATGGTGTAATCATGCAAGCCTTTTTCTTGTCTGATACATTTCCTAACTTTATTAGGAATAAGCAATCCCATGGCCTTTGCATTTAGATTTGATGGATAATGGAAATTGCTACGGTATGATCACTCTCTGGGGATTAGAAACCTCAAATCCTTTCCATCTAAATGGATTCTTTTCTCTCAGGGTGGGAAGGAGTTGATATTTAGGTAAGTCTCTGTTTTTGTTCTCCAAACTCTGAGAAAGGTTGCCATTAAAGGGCAATACAACAATTAAAAGCTGTTGGATATGAGAATGACAAGCTTGGCTGGTATGCAATAATGTGCAGCTGAGATGATTATTCTCAATTAATGGGCAAACATTACACAATTGTCTCTTTCAAGTCCAGAGTGCTAATATATAATACACAATCACAGGGCATTGTACATTGGAATATAACTCATTAGCCAGTGCCAATTCTTTACCACCAGAAATAAAATAGTCCCTTGTCTATGGAATCTGCAATTTTGAGTCTTTTAAATTTGCAGTTACAGACCAGGTGAGAGATTTCAAATTGGGAAGAATCTACATGGAACTGGGAGTTGAAATTCCTATTGGTTTTCATTATTAAGGCAAAATGGTGGTAAAATCCGGGGCTTGGCAGAGCAGCAGTGGAAGGTAGACCTTGCCCCCCGCCCCCAGCCTCCCACTGGGAAGCCTATTTGAGGGCCTTCGGCAAATATGGCTGAGGCAGCATCTGCCCCGCTGAGGGACATCCCAGAATGGACATGTCCCTGTGTGACTGCCCAGCAAATACCAAATAGATTGGGTCATTTTATTCAAACCTGGAGGACTTGGCTGCCCCAGCACATGCTCTGTGGATGAACTCACTTTTGCTTTAGTCCCACATGGCTGCTGAAGTCTGAGAAGCTCAGACAGCAAGGACAGAGGTGAGGAAAACACAGGGCGGGCGATCAGAGAAGCCTGAGGAAGGGGATTGGATTACTGTCAGATCGCAGGGTGTGGGAGACTCTGGGACAGATTCACAGCCTAACCAGCTGGCGCGGAGCTGAGAACTGTGACAGTCGGCTGTGCTGAGCCAGCTGCACTGCATGTGCATGCGGAGCACGGGCTAACTGGGAGCAGGAAATTCTAACAGTTACCAAAAACACCCTCCAGCCCACCAACCCACCCAGCTAAGCCTGCCTATCAGACTCCCAGTCTCACAAGCCAAAGAGATACCTACCAGGTTATCCGGCTTCTTGCCTCATAGGACATGTCTCTACCAGTCTTTCAATGGAGCTCTAAATGTCAAGACAGTGCTAGGTGCTGGGGATTTGGAGGAAATATGTACAGACCTGTCCTCTAAGGAGTTCACCACCCAGCCAACAATTACAAAAAAGGAAAAAATACAATAGGAGCTGAGACGAAAGAGAGCACAGGTACTGTGCGGGAGGCCAGAGCCCAGGAAACAGGCACCAGATCAGGTAAGTTGCCATCTAAAGCTAAAGAATTTGTGAGTTTTTTCAACTACATATAAACTACTCTTCATGTGCCCCCAACACTATACTCACTCAACAGTCTTCTCTCTACAAACCCGTCTCCTATCTGCGACCTCAACCATGAATGTCAAGGTCTTGTCATAGTCAAATGTTTTATTCTCCACTATGACCTCCATGTTTCCACATCTTGGTTGTCTTTCTTTTTGAGTGCTTGTTTACTCTGGTTGGTATAATGTGATATTAAAAGGCCAGGGCTTTGATTTTCTGGGCCATTTAGCTTCATTTGGAACGAAGATAAAGCCCCCACACTCAGAGGTGTATCCATCAACCAAAGTCAGAGGCCCAGAAAATGTTCACTGTGACCTTGGTTACTGGAGGCCAAAGCAAGAAACTAGAGATGGTTTACTCCATTCAAACCTATCATCATTACCAGATATGCCATCAGTAGGACACAGCCTTTAAATAGTTTGGCAGCAGTATATATTCACAAATAAGGGTAAATGTGTGTGTGCATGAGCAGTTTTGCAGTCCCCCCGAGGGCAGCAGAAATAAGAATTACTCTGAACCTACAAACATAATCCCAGATTCTGACAAGCACACTCCTTTATACCTTTCATGTCTGTGCTAAGTATCACCTCCTCAGAAACTCCTTCCTTGACCAGTACTAGAATGTAAATTCACTGGAATCGCTGTCTATTTTGTTCACTGTCCATAAAATTAAAGCCCTGAGCTTGTAAAATATCAAATTCCATCAATTAAACAGAACACTCAAAGACAAGAGAGATGTGAAAACACAGACAAGAGAACATACACAGAGAAGACTCAAGCATTAAACTGTCCTTAGACCTGAAGGGCCTGGGGGCTATTTTTCCCATGCTGACGTCATGAATATGAGACCAGATGGGATGAGAGAAGACTGCTGGATGGGCATAACACAAGATGTGGCATTTCAAGAGCAGTTTATGAGACTGAAGACAACCACTAAACTCTTAGCTTTAGATCACAGTTTATATGATCTGGTGCTGTCTTCTGGGAACAGTTCCTAAGACAGTGCCTACCACTTGGTCACTGCTCAATAACTATTTATCGAGTGTCTAGTGAATTAAACAACCAAGTGTTCTTTAATGAGAGCTTTTATTTCTTCTCAATTTTATAAAAAGGTACTATGTTGACATAGTTCAACATTTATTCAGTGTAAAAAGAGAATACAAAGTCTTGTTCTCACCCAATTTTCTAACCATCCAGCTCCCACATTCTGCTCAGCAACCTCCCCCATAACCATTTTTATTAGTTTATTTATCCTTCCAGAGTTTGTCTATACAAATCATATACAACTATATTTTATTTCATTATGCAAAAGATAATGTACTATATGCTCTGATATCAACCTTGCCTTTCTTCACTGAATAATGTAACCTAATGAGTGAACAAAGAAAACATATACATATATGTTTTTCACCATACAAATGTTTGGACATAGATATGATAATTCAGTCATTTAAAAAAAAAAAACAAGGAAATCCTACCGTTTGAACAACAGAGATGGAGCCTCAGGGCTTGTGCTAAATAAAATGAATCAGACAATGAAAGACAAATACTGTATGATCTCATTTATAGATGGAATCTAAAAAAGCAAACAAACAATTCGTAGAGGCAGAGAACAGATTGGTGTTTGCCAGAGGCAAGGGGTCGGGGGTGAGCAAAATGGGTGAAGGTGGTCAGAAGGCACAAATCCAGTCATAAGATAAACAAGTTCTTGCCATGTAATGTACAGCATGATGACTATAGTTAACAATACCGTGTTATGTATTTGAAAGTTGCTTAGATCTTACAAGACCTTGAAAGTTCCCAACACAAGGGAAAAAATTGTGACTATATGAGGTTATGGATGTTAACTAAACCTGTCATGGTGATTATTTTGCAATATGTACATATATCAAAGCATTCTGTTGAACATCTTAAACAAATACGTTATTAAATGTCAATTATGTCTCAATTAAACTGAGGGCAAAACTCCAACTTGGAAATTCTTCCACACTCAACTTGGAGAATGATTTTAATTTTTTTTTTTTTACAGTTTCAGTCAATTCCATTGTATGAATGTTCCACGGTTTATTGAACTACCCAATGTGGATGGATGTTTGTGTTGTTTCCAACCTTTTGCTATTAAAAAAACAAAAACACTTTGTTAGATGATCAGATAAATTCCCAGAGACAGAATTGCTGGATCAAATAGTCTATGTATTAGTGATTTTATATATATATTGCCTTCCAGTTATACCAATTTTATCAGCAGCAGCAAGGTAAAAAATGTGTTTCCCCACACCCTTTCCAAAAGAGTTTTGTTAAACTTGGGCATTTGGCTAATTTAATAGGTAAAAAATAATATCCCGTATGGTTTTGATTTGCATTTCTCTTACGACACAGAGGATAAAGAGGTTCTTTATTTCTATGAATGGACATGTCATAGCTTTCTTATGCTTCTGGCAGGTGAATAAATCTTTTTATACTTGGCTTATGGGAGCACATTATATAGGGAGATTAGCCCTTTCTCTGTAATATGAGTTGCAAAAACTTGTTTCTAGTGGTGTGTTGGTTAATGTCGAACAATGGTCTCTGGGGAAAATAAACCCTGGTTTATAGCAATTGCCAACTGCCATGATGTAAATGTTCCCACCGCAGACAATCTCAAGCTCCTAATACGACATCTCTAAATGTAGAGTTGGAAAGAGATGTGCAGTAGCAGACCATTATATAATATCTCCACAGTACAGATATAATAGGCGTAAATAACCTCAAGATCATAGATGACAGTAAAATGTAGTTAAACAATTAGAAAGTGATGAGTTTGGAGTATTTATTACCTTTGTAACATTCTGTGTTTAATTATAAGCTTATATGGCTTAATTTTAAATAATAGCTATGTTTGATAATCAGCTTTCAAAATTCCTGAAAATTTAATGATCAGTTCCTGTGAGCCGCTGCAGGCCATCTCCAATGCACTATTGGTTTTTATTACATTTGTGGTTTTTTTTTTTTTTTGCCTTTTGACTTCCTCTCAAATGATGTTTTTCACCATACAGATGTTTGATTCTGAGGTAGTTTTATTTATCAGTCATATTCTTTATGAGTTCAGAATGTTGAATGATTAGAAGACCGTCCCCATTCCAAGATTATAAAAGAATTTTCTCATGTTTTCTTCTAATACTTACATGGTTTCATGTTTACATTTAAAGTTTTTTTTTCTTTTACATTTAAAGCTTTAATCCATTTGTTATATATGGGAAGTGAGGCTTCTACTTTCATTTCTTCCAGAGGCCTATCCAGTTATCCCACACCAGATACTGAATGATTCATCTTTTCCCATCTTTAATAATAATAAACAATAATAAAAACCATCTTTATACAATGCAGCTTCCTTGATTTTGATTATCATGGTATTTATCATCATTTGAATGAAAAGCTTTAATTATGATTGTATTTTATAAACAGTTTCCCTGTGTCCACTCATTTGATTCCATAGTGGTAGATTCAATAGATTATAATAGCTATAATATTTTTATGCCAGCGACTTTCCCATCCTCTGCCACCTGAATCCTTTAGGAAATTCTCCCTCCATACAATGTGATACTGGAAAGGCAGCCATCTGTGGGATACTGGCCAAATCACTGGCCACACATATAACTTTAGGCTGGCCAATCAAAAAAAATCCCACCACACAGTGATTGGCTAGGGTTTAGACATCTGACCTGAGCAAGGCAATATAATCTTCCTGGGACTGATATCTGAATGAGATTTTCTGTTAGAATTGTTAAGCTGGGAGATATTTTTTAGATCTTCTTAGCTGACACATAAATTAAAACTACATGAAGATAAATCCAAACAAAACCAAGCAGAACCAAGAAATAGAGAGTCAGAAAGTCCAGAAGGTGTCCTTTAGCTCTCTGGATCCAACCTTATCCAAAAGCCAATGCCCCCTTGGACACTCCAGAATGAAGCCTATAAATTCCTTTTGTTTCCCCCTACCCCATTTAACCTAGTTCGATATGGCTTCCTACAGTTTACAATCAAGAGATCTCTCTTCAATAGCTATTATAGTTTCCACATTATAGAGGAAGAAATGGAAGCTAGGAGAGGTTAAATTCCAATCACGATGATAACATGTTTCCTACTCTTAGCTCTTACTTCCTGTTACCTATTTTGCTAACACCGGCAGCCCCCCCACTTTGTGTACCGTATCCCAAAGAAGATTCTCTGATGATGACTAGAAAGAAAGGCCACATAAAGATATGAAGATGAAGGCTGCTTATTATCCTCTAAAATATTCAATATCCTAAATTAGATATGTTCTATTAACTTCTTATCAGCTTTTCCTGTAGCAAGGTGAAAATCTCCTTGACTTGACTTCTCAATATAATCAAGGCCTTGGCTTTATCCCTGGTGTCTCTCACTGGAAAAAATGCAAAAGGTCATTATCCAATAACATACTCAAATCATCCCCAGAGCTTCATTTCACATTGGGAGGACAAATTTGTTTTACTAAACCTCTTTTATAATTTGGTATTTCTTCATGCTATCTGGAGTAGTGAATACCTAGAAAACAGAAAAATACTAAGTCGGAACAAGTTCCTCTAAAAATTCTCTTTCCTGTGGAATAGCTAACACTTAGAGCTTCACAATTAGAAATTTTTTTATTTGTTAAAATGCAAATAGCCCCCAAAAGATTCCACTCAAGTCTTAATCACTATGTACACCTTAATGTGAATTAATTTAGAAGATTCTTTTCTTCGAATATTAGTTTCACTGAGGGAGTAGGAAGCAAAGGAGGACAAGTAGTCAGAGAAGAAGACTGAGAGGAGAGACAGGGGTACTACTGACAGGAGAGAGAGAGAGTGGAAATGGAGAGATGGAGACAATTATTAAAGGCTTACCTTCCCAAGTTACTTCTGAGATAGGGCTGTGAACTACAGTCAGGGTTGGGACAAACTGATATGACAGCTACCATTAGGAATGAATTGAATTAGACAGGTTCCCTGAGCCCTGAGGGGAGGCTCTAATTTAGCACCAGAACCAGCCATCTCATTATTTTCACATATTCTTCTACTAGATCATTTTTGGCATTACTCAAAACCCTTCATGAGCTGGAATTAATTTGCATCCAGAAACAGACCCAACCATTTGTAGCATGTAACTGCAGCTGTCCCATACTGTCAGCAAGCACCAGCTCCCTGAGCAATTTACTACCTGGACAGAACATTTCATGAGCTTATCTGTTCTCAATTGTCATCCAATATCCTAGTGGATTCCTCATCTATAAAACTTTAACTCCCCAAACACATTCTTATTCCAAGCTTCTTTATAGTGGCTAAGAGTGTCTTTGTTCCCACCATTTTTTTGTGATTGCACACACCTTTATTTAGGTCTTATGCCAAGGCCCCTAATGCCCTTTGGTGAGAGTCCAAGTGAAGACACAACTATGTTGAAAAAGAAGACATCAGAAAAATAGAAGATAGGAAGCTCCAAGCTTTTATTTCCCCCAGAAACATCTTTTAAAGGCAGAAATGATCTAAGCCAATCTTACTGGAGCTCTGGAAAATATTCAAAGGTTTATAGCCACCAAGCAAACACCTGATCAAAAAAAGAAAGCAATCTTCAAACAGTAAGAAAGTTTTGTGGTATTTTTACTCACCCTTGCTCTGCCCCTCCCCAGCATGGCAGTGGTTTTGGTCTTGAAGTGATAGCAGCCTAGTTCCCAGTACTATCCCTCAAATTGGAAGGAGCAGAGAAGACCCTATTTGCAAATGATTGTGTACATCCGTTCTAAATTGTCTGGTGGATACCTGAAGGACTGATGCAAGGAGCTCGTCACCCTTATGTCTAACTCGGAAATAATACAGGAAAAGCAATGGATACAACTCAAATTTGCAATATGACTACAGTTCCACAGACTTCTGGGGGAAGAGATTACAGGTGGAAACACAAGAGACTATCCAAAGCCCAAAAGAAAAGCCAGGGTGCAACTGAGAAATTAAGGGGAAATTAATATATGGGCGAATTTAGGAAGCAACAAGCACACCCAAGCAAGATGCATGCTCAGGAAGGATCTGAAAAAAACGGTAAGCTTTCACCTCAGGCTAATTGCTAGCCTCAGAACAAGCCTCGCTAAGTACTGGGGGAACACCCTAGCATAAAACCAATCTGAAAACACTGGAAGAGTCCTGGGATTCAAGGAAATCTCTATCAAAATAGAGGCACAGAGACTTCAGTGATCATATATGACAAGGAATAGATTAGCCTCTGCAAAAATAGTTAGGAAAACACTAAAAAAATACAGACTACTACAGCCTTTAACAATGCACACACACAAAATCAACCCCTCGGGGAAGGGGAGAATGTGATCTCCAGAGGTTACCGTATTTTTAACAGCTAAATTCTAATTTTTTAGCAAAAAATCACTAGGTTTAGATAAAAATAGAAAAACACAGCTTATTCAATGGAACAAAGTACACAGAAACCATTCCAGAGAAAGCTCAGACATTAGACTTGCCAGAAAAACTTAAATATACTCAGAGACCTAAAGGGAAACATGGATAAAGAACTAAAGAAAACTGGATGTACAAACAAGGTGAAAACATCGGTGGCACCTGGGTGGCTCAGTGGTTGAGCATCTCTTTTTTTTTCTTAAAGATTTTATTAATTTATTCATGAGAGACATAGAGAGAGTGGCAGACACATAGGCAGAGGGAGAAGCAGGCTCCCCTTGGGGAGCCTGGCTGAGCCGCCCAGGAGTCCCAAGCATCTACCTTTGGCTCCAATCATGATCCCACTGTCCTGGGATCAAGTCCCGCATCAGGCTCCCTTCAAGGAGCTTGCTTCTCTCTCTGTCTATGTCTCTGCTTCTCTCATGAATAAATAAATACTTTTTAAAAAATGAAAATATCAACAGAGACATAAATTATAAAAAAGAAGCCAGACAGAAATTATGGAACTGAAAATTACAATAATTGAAATGAAAAATTCACTAGAGAGATCTGACAGATTTCAGCAAATAGAAGAAAAAAATCAGGAAACCTGAAAATTGGACCATTGAAATTACGGAGTCTGAGGGACAGAAACAAAAAGGATGGAGAAAAGTGAACAGAATCTAAGGGATCTGTGGGATACTATGAAACATACCAACACATACATTATGTGAGTCCTAGAAAAGAAAAGAGAAAATGGGAAAGAAAGGAACGCCTGGGTGGCTCAGTGGTTAGGCGTCTGCCTTCAGCTCAAGTCGTGATCCCAGGGTCCTGGGGTCAAGTCCTGCATCAAGCTCCCCTCAGGAAGCCTGCTTCTCCCTCTGCCTATGTCTCTGCCTCTCTCTGTGTGTCTCTCATGAATAAACAAATAAAATCATTAAGAAAAAAAAAGAGGGGGGAAGACTATTTAAAGAAATAATGGAAAACCATCCAAAATTTTTTTAAAGATTGTATTTATTTATTCATGAGAGACATATATATATATACATAGAGAGAGAGAGAGAGAGAGAGAGAGAGAGAGAGAGAGGCAGAGACACAGGCAGGGGGAGAAGCAGGCTCCATGCAGGGAGCCCGACATGGGACTCGATCCCAGGTCTCCAGGATCAGGTCCTGGGCTGAAGGCGGAGCTAAACCACTAAGCTACCCAGGCTGCCCAAAATATCCCAAATTTAATGAAATACATGGAATTTACAACTGCAAGAATACATAAATTTACAACTGTAAGGAGCCCTATGAACTCTAGGTACAATAAACTCAAAAAGAGCCAATTGAGACACATTATAAGCAAACTGTTCAAAGTAGAGAATCTTGAAAGCAGCAAGACAAAAGTGAACCAGCATCAAACAGTAGGGATCCTCAATAAGAATATCAACCAATTTTTCACAAGAAACCTTGGAGGCCAGAGGAATATAGAATGAAATGTTTAAAGTGCTGAAAGAGAAACACAGTCAACCAAGAATTCTATAAACATCAAAACTTTTCTGGAAAAATAAAGGAGAAATGAAGAATTCCCAGATAAACAAAAGTTGAGGGAATTCACTATCACTAGATAATGCCTTACAAGAAATGCTAAAAGGTGTCCCTCAAGTTAAAATGAAAGGATGCTAGACAGTAATTGAGATCATGACATGAGACAAAACCAAGAATTGGATGCTTAACTGACCAAGCCATCGGTACCTCAGGAAATTTTATCTTTTTCTTTAAATTCAATTTGCCAACATAGAGTATAACACCCAGTGCTCATCACATCATGTGCGTTCCTTAATGCCCAACATCCAATTACCCCATCTCCCCACCAACTTCCCCTTCTGCAACCCTTAGTTTGTTTCCCTGAGTCAAGAGTCTCTCATGGTTTGTCTTCCTCTCTACTCCCCCCCCCCCCGCCGGTTTCCCCTCCTTCCTTTATGGTCCCTTGCACTATTTCTTATATTTCACATATGAGTGAAACCATATGATAATTTTCTTTCTCCAACTAACTTACCTCACTCAGCATAATACCCTCCAGTTCCATCCATGTCAATGTAAATGGTAGGTACTCATCCTTTCTGATGGCTGAGCAATATTCCATTAGATAGATAGATGATAGATAGATAGATAGATAGATAGATAGATAGATATCACATCTTCTTTATTCATTCAACTGTCGAAGGACATCATGGCTCCTTCCACAGTTTGGCTATTGTGGACATTGCTGCTATGAACTTTGGGGTGCATGTGTCCCATCATTTCGCTGCATCTGTATCTTTGGGGTAAATAGCCAGTAGTACAATTGTTGGGTTGTAGGGTAACTCTATTTTTAACTTTTGGAGAAACCTCCACACTGTTTCCAGAGTGCCTGTCCCAGTTTTCGTGCCCACTACAGTGTAAGAGGGTTCTCCTTTCTCCACACCAATATTTGTTGTTTTCTGTCTTGTTAATTTTAGCCATTCTCACCAGTGTAAAGTGGTATCTCATTGTGGTTTTGATTTGTATTTCCCTGATAACAAGTGATGTGGAGCATTTTTTCATGTGTCTGTTGGCCACCTGTAGGTCTTCTTTGGACAAATGTCTGTTCATGTCTTTTGCCCATTTTTTGACTAGATTGTTTGTTATTTGGATGTTAAGTTTGATAAGTTCTTTACAGATCTTGGCTACTAGCCTTTTATCTGATATTACTTTTGCAAATATCTTCTCCCATTCTGTAGGTTGTCTTTTAGTTTTGTTGAGTGTTTCCTTTGCTGTGCTGAAGCTTTTTATCTTGATGAAATCCCAATAGTTCATCATAGCTTTTTTTCTTGTCTTTGGAGATGTGTCTTTCAAGAAGTTGCTGCAACTGAGGTAAAGAGGTTACTACCTGTGTTCTCTTCTAGGATTTTGATGGATTCCTGTCCCACATTTAGATCTTTCATCCACTTTGAGTTGATCTTTGTGTATGGTGTAAGAGAATAGTCCAGTTTCATTCTGTATGTGGCTGTCCAATTTTCCCAACACCATCTATTGAAGAGAGTATCTTTTTTCCATTGGCTATTCTTTCCTGCTTTGTTAAAGATTAGTTAACCATAGAGTTGAGGGTCCATGTCTGGGTTTTCTATTCTGTTCCATGGATCTATGTGTCTGTTTTTGTGCGAGTATCATGTTGTCTTGATGATTACAGCTTTGTAATATAGTTTGAAGTCAGGCATTGTGATGCCCCCAGCTTTGGTTTTCTTTTTCAACATTCTCTGGCTCTTCAGGGTTTAGGACATTATATCTTGATATAACGGTCAACTCATCAAAAAGATATAACAAATATAAACACATATGCACTAACTAGCAGAGCCAAATATATGTGTGTGTGTATGTGTGTATTCATTCCAAACAATTCTTAATGAATTTTTAAAAGTGGAAATCATGCAATGCATCTTCTTATTAAAATAGAATGAGACTAGAAATCAAAAACAGAAGGAAAGTTTAAAAAATAAAAAATATGTGGAAATTAAAGAAGACACTCCTTTTTAAAGACTTATTTAGGGGATCCCTGGGTGGCGCAGCGGTTTGGTGCCTGCCTTTGGCCCAGGGCGCGATCCTGGAGACCCAGGATCGAATCCCACGTCAGGCTCCCGGTGCATGGAGCCTGCTTCTCCCTCTGCCTGTGTCTCTGCCTCTCTCTCTCTCTCTCTCTCTCTCTCTCTCTGTGACTATCATAAATAAATAAAAAATTTAAAAAAGACTTATTTATATATTTATTTGAGGGAGAGAGAGTGCAAGTGAATATGAGTGGGAGGAAGACAGAATCTTAAGCAGACCCTTACATGGGGCTTGATCTCACAATCCTGAGATCATGACCTGAGCCAAAACCAAGAGTCAGATGCTTAACTGACTGCACCACCTAGGTGACCCTAAAGAACACATTGTTAAACAACCAATGAGTTAGAGAAGAAATCACAAGTGAAATTAGAAAATGCCTTGATAAAAATGAAAATGAAAACACAACATATAAAAATTTATGGGATGCAGCAAAAGCAATTTTAACAGGGAAATTTACAAATATAAAAACATTTTCAAAAGAATAATATCAAAATTAATAACCTAACTTTATACCTTAGGACACTAGAAAAGACAGAGAAGCCCAACATTTGCAGAAGGAAGGAAATAATAATGACTGGAGCGGAGATAATTAAAATGGAGAATAGAAAAGCAAAGAAAATCAACAAAACCAAAATTGGTTCTTTGAAAAGCTCAACAAAATTGACAACTCTTAAGCTAGATTGGTTAAGAAAAAAAAGAGAGAAAACCCAAATTTCTAAATAAGAAAAAAAGTGAGGTTTACTACTAATTTTACAGAAATAAAAATAACTATAAGAGAATACTATGAATAATGCCAACATGCTGGATAAACTAGATGAAGTGGACACAACCTACCGGAACTGACTCATGAAGAAAGAAAAAAATTTGATTAGACCTAATTTGTTGTACTGAGTCAGGAATCAAAATCTCTCAACAAAGAAAAGCACAAGATCAGGAGGTTCACTGATGAATTTTACTAAACATTTAAGAAGAATTAATCAATCCCTTTAAAATTCTTTTTTTAAAAAATGAAGAGGAGGGAATACTACCTAAAGCCAAACAAAGATACTACCGGAAAACTACAGACCAACATCCCTTATGAATATTGATGCAAAAGTCCTCAAGAAACTAGCAAACCATATTCTGCAGGATTATATACCATGACCAAGTGGGTTTTATTCCTGGGATGTAAGGACAGTTCAATAAACAAATATCAGCCAATGTAAAATACAATATTAACAGAACTAATAGAATGAAGGGGGGAAATACAATTGATGCAGAGAAAGTATGACAAAATTCAATACCCTTTTGAACAATCAATAAACTAGGAATAGAAAAAAATTTCTTCAAGACAATAAAGGCCATACATGAAAACTCCACAGCTAATATACTTAATGCTGAAAAACTTTCTCTAAGATCAGGAACAAGACAAGGATGCCTACTTCTTGCTACTTCTATTCAAAATAGTATTGAAAACTCTAGCCAGAGTAACTAGGCAAAAAAGAAGGGGGGGGAGGAAGGGGACGAGGAGGAAGATGAAGAAGAGGAGGAGGACGATGGAGAAGGAAGAGAATGATGAGAAGAAGAAGAAAGGAAGAAAGAAGAAAATGGGAAGGAAGGAAGGGAAGGAAGGAAGGAAGGAAGGAGGGAAGGAAGGAAGGGTATCTAAATTGGAAAAAAAAGGTAAAACTATCTGTGTTCACAGTCAACATGATCTTATATGTAGAAACATTAAAGAATCTACACACAAAAAAAAACTGTTAGAACTAAAAAACAAATTCAGAAAATTTACAGGATACAAAACCAACATTCATAAAGGGTGCATTTCTATATAATAGCCGAAAAAAACCTAAAAAGAAAATCCTATTTAAAATAGCACCAAAAAGAATAAAATGTTTAGGAATAAACTTAACCAAAAAATAAAAATTAAAAAAAAGGAATAAACTTAACCAAGAAGTCAAAAGAAGTGTGTGCTCACAACTATAAAATGTTGCTGAAAGAAATCAAAGGCAGGAATTAGTGGAAAGACATCCCACATTTATGGACTGGAAGACTTAATGTCATTAAGATAGCAATACTACCAAAAAAAAAAAGATATCAATACTACCAAAAAGCAATCTACAGATTCAATGATATTCCTACCAAAATCCCAATGACATTTTTGCAGAAATAGAAAATCCACTCTAAAATTCACAGAGAATCTCAAGGGATCCCATATAGCCAAAACAATGTTAAAAAAGAAAAATGAAGTTGGAAGACTCACACTTCTTGATTCCAAAGCTTACTATAAAGCCACAGTAATCAAAACAGTGTAGCACTGGTATAAATACAAACGTATACAATAGAGACCCCAGAAATAAAACCTCACATATGTAGTCCAATGATTTTCAAAAGGAGTGCCAACACTATTAATGAAGAAAGAGCAGTCTTTCGGCAAATGGTGTGAAGAAAGCTGGATATCTATGCAAAAGAATGAAGTTGGACCCTTATTCTACATCATATGTGAAAAATTAACTCAGACTGGATCAAAGACTTAAACATAAGAGCTGACACAAAAAAAAACTTAGAAGGCAATATAGAAAAAAGTTCACGACATTGGATTTGGCAATGATTTCATTGGCTAAGACACTAAACACAGACAACAGCAATAAAAGAAATAGATAAACTGGACCACTAAAATTAAAAACTTCTGTGAATCAAAGGACACTATCAAGAGAGTGAAAAGGTAACCCACCAAAAGAGAGAAAATATTTGCTAATCATATATCTTATATCCAGAATATATAAAGAACTCCTACAACTCAACAACAACAAGAAATGAATGAACAAACTAATCTAAAAGAAGCAAAAGACTTGAAATGGCATTTACCCAAAGAAGATACACAACGGGCCCTCAAGCACATGTAAAGATGCTGAACATCACTAGCCATTTGGGAAATGCAAATTGAAACCACAAGGAGATGCTATTTCATACTCGAAAGGATGACTGTTAGGAAGGGAAGGAGGGAAGAAAGAAACAAACAAACAAAAAATAATTGCTGGTGAGGATGTGAGAAATGGGAACCCTGGTTCATTGCTGGTGGGAATGTAAAGTGCAGCCACTTTGTCAACCAGTTATGATGGTCCCTCACAAAGGGAAACATAAACTACACTACCGTATGATTCAGAAATTCCACTTCTAGGTATATCTTCAAAAGAATTTAAACCAGGGACTCAAACAGATACTTGTATACCAATATTCAGAGCAGTATTATTTACAATAGCTAAAAACGGAGACACTCCCAGTGTCCATCAAAAGATGACAAATAAACAAAATGAACATCTACATAACAATGGAATGTTTCTTAGATGCAAAAAATGAATGAACCTTGAAAACACTATGCTAAGTGAAATGAGCCAGATGCAAAAGGACAGATAGTACATGATTCCACTTTAATGAGTTACCCAAGAATAGGCAAACTCATAGAAACAGAAAGTAGAATAGAAGTTTCCAAGGACTGTGGGCAGGGTGGAATGGGGAGTTATTATTTGATGTATACAGAGTTTCTTGTCTGGGCTAATGAAAGAGTTCTAATGAAAGAGTTCTGGAAAGTTCTGGAAAGGGTTAGTGGTAATGGTTGCACAACAATTAGAATGTACTTAATGTTATTGAATTGTATACTTAAAAATGTTTAAAACGGTAATTTTTCTGTCATATGCATCTTACCACAATAAAAATATTTTTTAACTATATGGAAGATGAAATGTGTTTTCATAGCCCTCCCAAACTACCCATTAAGTGTCATCTAATTTTTTTCCCTTTATTCAACCAAAATTTATTGAATACTAACCAATTGTCAGCTCTCTGGTATGATAGGTCCTCGGCTTTCAAAGAGACACAAAAAATAGTCTCTGTCATAAAGGACTTTGTAATCTGCCTGGAAAAGCATGAAAGTAAAATTAACAGACAAAACTATGTGATAAGTACCATGATATTGGTATGTGCATGGAATTTATGAAGCACATAAGTAGGAGTATTTAGCTCCAGCAGGAAATACCTGGAAACAACCTTTCCAAAGGATATTAGTGACTAAGCTGAGTCTCAGCATATATGAGTTAGCCAGGGGAAAGGGGAAAAGAGTTTCTCAGTCAAGAGAAACAATACGTAAAAAGACAGTAAAGAGAATATGAGCAGATTGGGGAAATATGATAATATATAATATTGGTGATGGTTGGGTAAAGAGAGGAAAAAGGAGAGCTGGGTAAGGTTCAGAAAATGAGTATCTTACATCATATGGGAGCTTATACTTTATTGTAAGGGCAATGAGTACTGTATATGATTTTATTTATTTATTCAGGAGACACGCAGAGAGAGGCAGAGACAGAGGCAGAGGGAGAAGCAGGCTTCCCATGGGGAGCCCGATGCAGGACTTGATCCCAGGACCCCAGGATCATGCGCTGGGCCGAAGGCAGATGCTCAATCACTGAGCCACCCAGGTGCCCCTGTATATGATTTTAGAAAGAGAAATCAGGTGATCAGTTGGGTCTTTAAATGGCCCTCATTGGCTACACTGTGGAGAATGGACAGAAGAGGGGATCAACCCCCCAGTCACAGAAGTGAGAACTGGAGAGGGGTCTGAACTAAGGTGCTGGTAATGGCCATGGAGACTAGCAGTTAATAAATGTTCCCGATAAGGACTCAGGAGATCAGCTACCGTTAGGGACGCATGATGGGAAGACTCAGGTTTCTACCTTGGAAAATCTGGTGAATGGAAGTACAAGTCATTGAAATGAGAAACTCAGGGGAAGAAATAGGTCTAGGGCAATACAGATCATTTTTATTTGGAAATTTTGCACTTGAAGTGATTGAGGGGCAGAGACAGATGGCTATTTAGTTGCAGAATTCAGGAAAAATGCATGATGTACAGCTATTGATCCGTGATCCCACTAAATAGAAAGGAGAATTTGCCTTAAATTAAAAGAATTGATGTCTAAATGTAGTATACTATTGTAGAAGTAAGGATACTCCTTCCAACTCAGGGTAACTTAAGGCATGGAGCAGCTCCTCTATGCAACATCAAAATCAAACCATAGAGCATTTGCCCCCTCCACCTTGCATGTAATAAGGCTTCTGAGAATAAACCAATTATTGATAAACCTGGAAGCTTTCCAAACTGGTTTTCATTTTGAAGCAAAGAGGGACTCCTAATATATATCTTGCCTGTGGCAAATCAAATCTTAAAACTCTTTTTATAGTTGAGATCGATCCTTTGGGAATTTTGTCAACAACCAGAAACGAGTAACTAACAGAACAACAAAATAAAATAAAATAAAAGTGTTAGTGTGCTCTATTTTTTTATGGGTATTCATCAATTTTTCCCATTCTTATTCTCTCCTTTCACTGCTGACAATAATTCTTCTCCTTAGCAAGTGGATTTTATTTCTAGAAGAGTCCTTAAAAGTGGAAGAGGGGAATGAAATAAATACTGACACATGCCACAACATGAATGAACTGTGAAAATACGCTAAGTGAAAGAAGTTAGGCACAATAGAGTATATATCATATTATTCCATTTATACTAAATGTCCAGAGCAGGCAAATCCATAGAGACAAAACAATTATTGATGGCCAGGCCTTGTGGGTGGAGAAAAAAAGGTGGCCCCGAAAGTGTAGAGGGTTTCTTTTGGAGGTGATGAAAAGTGTTCTCTAACTGGTTGTGGTGGAAAATGCACAATTCCATGAATACACTGAAACTATTGAATTGGACATTTTAAGTGGGTAAATTGTATGGTATGTGAACTTCAATGAAACTGTTACTAAAAAGAGTGGAAGATGGAAACAGATTATTGGACCTGGTAACAGGTGATGATGCAAAAAGTGTCACAAAGTTGCTGAGTTTGCCGATGGAAGAACAAGACCAGCAGCCCAGGAACACAGGTGGTCTCTGGAAAGTGGGAAAGGCAAGGAGATGATTCTCCCCGTGAGCTTCCAGAAAGGGACAGCCCTGCCAACACCTTGATTTTAACCCAGCAAGACGTGTGTCAAGGCCCAGAGAATGAAAAGACAATACATGTTGTTGCTTTAAGCCACTAAATTTATGTAATTACTGTTACAGCGGTCATCAATTGTGAATGGGAGTAGGAAAAAAGGTAATGGGGGGTTGACAGAAGAGATGTCAGGAAACAGTCATCTAGGAGGATAAAAGAACGGATTGAGGAGCAAAACGTAGTAGGATTACAAGGGCATGTTAGGAAAACACGGGAATTGGGAACACCTTTTCCCCCCTTCCAGATGGCTACTGTGGGAATTCTATTTTTGTATTACCCATCACTGGGCAATATTTCATTGATCCAAAGATGACCATCTGTTACAGGTTTGGTAAATCATTATCTTACACTCCCCACCATAAATGACTTCTATATTAGGTTATTAACAAACCCACTGTCCCCTAAAATGAAAGCAACAAGCAGTTAACTAAATAAAGTCTTAAAAGAACCACTGACCAGGGGTGCCTGCCTGGGTGGCTCAGTCAGTTAAGCATCTGCCTTCAGCTCAGATCGTGATCCTGGGATCCCAGGGTCCTCAGATCGAGCTCTGCACTGGGCTCCCTGCCCAGCAGGGAGTCTGCTTCTCCCTCTCCCTCTGCTCCTACCTGCTGCTCAAGCTCTCTCTCAACTAAATAAATAAAATCTTAAAAAGAAGAAGTACTGACCCAAAAAGCCCTCAAGCCCCACTTAGGAAGCTGTCGATTATTCCTTAACCCTTAAGACAAGCCGCAGCCCAAATATATTCACCAACAGAGAGAACACCACTAACACAGTCAAGCCCTCTTCAGAGGAATTGCCCCCAGCTCTTTCTCAGGGATGGATGGGCCTGTGGGATATGAACATGGAAAATCCTCCCAGCAGGCCGAACCCGGGGCACATGTACTGAACTTACTCCATTATTAAGGAGGTGAGTTAACAAATGAACACCTGTGAAATCTGCTGGTCCTATGCTCTCCATTACCTCATCTGGACCAGTGACCACTCTAGGCTGCTTTCTTTTTTCTTCTTTCTGCAGGGTTTTGAGTTATGGATATCCTGTTTGTCTTTCATCACTTGACATCTGTTGTACTCCAGAACAACATTCACACATGCAATTCACGTGATTTCAAGTGACCTGGAGAGAAAGAAGCATTGGATCATTTCGCTCAGCAAGTGACTGCTCAGAGTAAGCAGGAGATGGAAGACACAAATGAGTCAGTCCTCAGCAGGTCTCGGTTTCGAGGCTCTCACGGCGTGGCCACCTAGCAGCCTGAGTGCAAGCCTAGAGTCCCTAAATAGAAACCAACAACTTCCTCTGGTGCTCGGTAGAAGAATGAGCAATCTGTTCCAACACGGGAGGAAAAATCCACTGTGTTTGACTTTACTGAGAGACAGCCTGTCAGCCTCCGATATGGCTCGAAAATACAACACATTTGGCTTTATGGCGATTCAGGAGATCTTCAAAGGCAATTTTAGCTAGGCATGATTTCTGAATTTGTAGTATGCATTTCCTGTATTAGTAAGAATTTTCGGGGCACGTGGCTGGCTCAGTTGGAAGAGCATGGGACTCTTGATCGCAGGGTCATGAGTTCAAGCCCCATGCTGGGTGTAGAGGTTACTTATAATAAATAAACAAATAAATAAATAGATAAATAAATTTTCAGTTCTGCTATGGAAATAAATAAAACAAAATGTAAGAAGGCTAGATGAAACTCAGTATAGAAGCAAATGACATGTGGGGTATGCTAGAGAGATATAAAAATAAGTAGAGCATACATGTTCTGAACTAGAAAGTAAAAGAAGAACCAAGATGTACCAAATAGTCACAATTCACTAAATATACTTGAGGTGCACTAAGTATTCACCATCTATGAGGTCTTAAATCAGCCATCCATAGATGATATCATTCTGGCCCCAGCTGTACTCTGCTCTAGAAATTTAGATCAGGTCCATAGATACTCATCAGGCTAGTTTATGAAATATAGCTACTGACTGGGCATACTTGCCCCTGCAATCCTTCTAATAGACAATTGCGTATGCTGGTTCCATGGAGCTTCAGCCTATTGCACCCCTGGCTCAAACTCAATTCTGATCCTCATCCCCTCACCAAAGGTGAGGAAAGCTGATGCAGGAGGAGAAAAAAGGAATATGAACGCTGTATGACCCATATTCAGGTAGAATGGTTCTCCTACCCCACTTGAACCTTACTTATCCAAAGCAGAGTGATGGACCTTAGCTCTCTCCCGTTACTTCTCCCTACCTCTGCCCCAAGATAATTTCTCACATGGCAGGAGTGGACTTTAGAACCTTTGCAAAGGTTGTGCCCCTGCTGTCTTGAGGGTCATTAAATTTGTCTTTTAGCCCATAGATTGCAAAACTGTGTACAACCATATCCAGACTTGATTCTGTTGATTCTGGGAATCAGAGACAAATGTAGCAGCTGGTCGTGCTTTTGAATAGTTTCTCTTTGATGAGGCAAGCTATCTGTTGCTCTGTGTGATAAAACTGCATTATGTTGGACGAGGGAACTTATGAAATTGGATATATGGGGAGAAATATGTGTGTACTGTACTATGAGACTGTCTGCCTGGCATGCCCCGTTCTCCTGGAAACTGCTCCTCGGCATTCACACATCTGGTATGAAAGCTACATATTTTTATAGTCCCTGTTGCCTTGATTTGGATTGATTGGTTTAGAGATAAGCATCTCATCTGAGCCTAACCAACAAGGCCCTTCACTGTTTTTTTTTTTTTAGTTCAAAAAATTGAGATAGATTCCCCTCCAATATAGACATTTGTGTGGTACATTCCTCCAGATTACAGTATATTAGGATTTTAATCTGATATCTTGGGTTCTAGAACCAGATTGTTTAGGTTTGAATCCTGACTGGTATTTACTATCTACATGAACTTGGGCAAATGGCTTACCCTCTCTTCTGCTTCCTTATCTGGCAAGTAGGGATCATTATAATGTCTGCTTCATATGGTTGTAGCAAATATTAGGAGAACTTAGTACTTCTCATTCAGTAAATGTTAGGGAAATTTAGTCTTTACAAATAGAGACAAAGTATTTTATTTTTCCCAAGTCTGACTTCAATTCAATGTTATTAAATTCAGCATTTATTTTTTGTGCACATATCGTATTCCAAGCATTAAGTTAAGCTTAGGCGGGAAAAATGATGCCCAAAGAGACATGGTCCTTGCCTTCAAGGAACTTAAAGTTCACTGGGGAAGGCAAATATTGAAGGAACAGTCTCATAAATACAAACTATGAGACGTGCTATGAAGAATAAGTAGAAGGTGACATGAGAAGTTGTAATGGGTATTATCAGTTTAAACTTCCTTAGGAAAGTAATGTGGGAGGAAAGAGGAAGTCAGAGAAAATTTTCCAGGTAGAGGGGTCATGTGCAAAGACCCTGCAGTGGGAAAGTCTTTGAAGATTTAGAAAATTGAAACAGGTTAATATGGTCTGGAACAGTAAGAAAAGGAGAAGGAAGAGGGCATAAAATGAGGTTGGAGAAATAGTCAAGGACCAGATTATTCAGGACCTTGAAAGAGGAGAAGGATAACAAAGATTCAAGATCTGAGAGGATAGGTTAAGGACTTTTGATCAGAGTATTAATAGTTGAAAATGAGAGAACTAGACAGGATTAAGAGATAATTAGTTAAACGGGGGAAAGCAAGTATTTACCCTGCTTTCTTATATAAACTAAACCACATAATTGAAGAGGGGTGACTTCAAGTCCTCTATAAAAACATTGCAGCTAACACATGAAGAATGATCGAATTATATCACCATTTACAACTCCTAATGAATGAATTGCTCCAGGCATTATTCAACAGCAGTTACCAAAGAGAGAGAGAGAGAGAGAGAGAGAGATCACATTAGAAAAAGAGAAATAAGTACATGATGTATGCCTCTTAATGGAAAAAAAATGCCACCACCTCTGAAGATACCTTGCCAAAAAAAAAAAAATTAAACAAAAATCTAGATCTTATTACCAGTTTACAAAAAATACAGAGGACAAGGGAACATGTTAAAGTACACCATGGGGATGCAACTGCCAAAATTCAGATTGTGGAAAATACTACAGGACAATCTAGTTCCTTAAATAAAAATAAAATATTACTGGGAAAACAGACAAAAATACAGAGGATTTAAAAGATATACCAACCAAAATCAGTATAGTTCCTCTCTGAAGCCAACTGTAGATAGATATAGATATAGATGATATAGATATAGATATAGATATAGATATAGATATAGATATATAGATATATACCAGGGCATTTATGAGTCTATTGGAAATGTAAATATTTTGTATTATAAAATTATTCCTATTTTTTAATTATAATAGTACTGTGGTATTTTTTAAGATTATCTCTTTTAAAGATATAGACTAAAATATTTACATAGAAAAATCATACAATATCTGTCATTTGCTTCAAAATAAAATGAGTAGGGAAAAATGATCAGGGGTGTATGGATGAGGCAGTATTGGCTGTTGGTTGGATGTGATGGCTTGGGTGACAGATATATATTGATTTTTAAAAAATATTTCTTAAAAAAATAAATTAAAAAAATATTTCTGAACTCATCTTTCTATGTTTTATATGTGTGAAATTCTCTATGATTAAAAAAAAAAGTTTTTTGGGCAGCCTGGGTGGCTCAGCAGTTTAGCGCTGCCTTTGGCCCGGGGCCTGATCCTGGAGACCCAGGATCGAGTCCCACGTCGGGCTCCCTGCATGGAGCCTGCTTCTCCCTCTGCCTGTGTCTCTGCCTCTCTCTCTCTCTGTGTGTGTGTCTCTCATGAATAAATAAATCTTTTTTTAAAAAAAGTTTTTTGATTTAGAAAGCAAAATTGGCATAAATTAATAATAAATTGGACATTTGGTAAGGATGAATATGATGGAGGTTTCAGGGATGAAGTTGGTCTTCTGAATTTTGGGTCTAGAACTGAAGTACCCTTCAGTGCCTTAGAAAACACTGAGCAAGAACTATGTTTACCAAAGGCCATTAATCTATCTTGGACATGTTGAGTCTGAGGTGTTTCTGAAACAAGCAAGCAAAGTAGAACTAGTAAGCAGTTAGATAGGCAGATCAAGAACTGGGTAGAAAGACCTGGGCTAGTGGTATACATTTAAGAATCAATAGTTCAGAGTTTATGTGCATGGGTGGGATTGCCTGAGCATTGGTTCCCAGACTTGAGAATGGATCTGAAATACCTGGATAGTTCATTTAAACATGGATCGCTGGGCCCTAAACCCAGAACTTCTGATTCATAGGTCTGGGCATGATTTAAGAATTTGCACTTCTAATAATTTGATAAGTGATGCTGATGCTGTATTTAGGCCTGAGTATGACATTTTGAGAACCACTGGCCTAGGAAGATAGTTCTCAACATTGGACACAGACTGAGAATATTAGTGAAGACAAGGAAGAGGGTGCTTCAAGATGGAAAGAGTGCTCAACAAAATCAAATACTGCACCCAAGTCCAGTAAAAGGATGCTGAAAAACGCCCTTTGGATTAGCGACATCAAAATAATTGGTGACTTTATGGAGATATTAAGTGGACTGAAGGGAAAATCAAATTAGAGGTGTTGAGAAGTGAGGAAGAAGGTCCAAAAATGAAGAATAATTGAGTGTAAATAATAGTTTTGAGAAGTTTAGCTATGAATCACACAATAGGGAAAAAAAATAGTATTGTATCTGGTGGGGAGGTGGAACTCCAATCAGATGCAAGGACTGAGATTAAATCACTACCCACTTCCTTGAATTAAAAAAAATTAAAACATCAATTCCTCCTCTGAAGAGGAGTTGTATTTCAATAGCTGCATCTTAAGGATCTGAAGAATCTTCAAAAAATCAAAAGGATGGACTCTGATCTCAGGTAATCTGGCATCTTGCAGAGGAATGGGGATGTTTATTGAAACACAAGCTTTTCCCCTGACATTATAGGTCTTGGGAAGCTGCTGTTCTACTAGCTGGTAAAACTGGCCTCCACATTCATTTATTTCATTATTGATTCATTTGTCCATTAAGCATTTATCAAATATCTATTACGTGCCAGACAACATACTAGGCTCTGGGATTAGTGTTGAGCAAAAGTCATTAGAATTATAGTAGTAATTAGAAGAGTGTTAGAGAACAGGGTGTTCTGGTAGTATATCCATGGGGTCTGATGTAATCTGGGGAGCCAGGAGAGGTGGCCTTGGATGAGTGGTAGTCAAGAGGAGATCTGAGTTTCATTTATATGGAATATCTAGAATTGGCAAATCTGTAGAGCCAGAAAATAGACCAGTGGTTACCCAGAATGAGTTGGATTGTGGGGGAAAGGGGGTTTCTTGCTAATGAGTATGAATTTCTTTTTGGGGTAAGGAGAATGTTCAAAAATTGACTGTGGTGATGATTGTACAACTCTGTGAATATACTAAAATCCATAGAATCATACACTTTAAGTAGGTGAATTGTATGGCATGTGAATTACATCTCAATAAAGTTCATATATAAATGAGGCCTGAATATTGAGGGGAATTAGCTAAGGAACAAAATATTTCTACACAGAGGGAAGAGTGTGTGCACTGGCAGAAAAAAAGTGTGGCATTTTAGAGAAGTGGAAAAAAATTCTGTGACTGGCATGTTCCTTGACAGAGTAGGATGACAGATGAAGCTGAAGATCTTGAAAGAATCCAGATTGTATAATGTTGTAAAACCCATGCTAAAGGTTGGGTACTTTATCCTAAGAACAATAGGAAGCCAATTGTTGTGCAATATGATCACTATGCACTACCACTCTGGCTATCACGTGGAGAGTGAAGGGAAGAAAAGAATGTATTTGGGAAACCAGAACAGTGAGAATATTATAATTCTCCAGGCAGGAACTATTGTATTTTAGATTTGGATGGCGGCAACAGGAATGGACAAATATAAGATTTGTTGACAGATTAGAATCAAGATATAATAGAGTGACGTAGCCGAGATGACTTGCTCAAGTGAGTGGGCAGTGAAATGGACATAGGAGAAGAGGTGCAAATTTTGGGATGGGTGTCAGATTAGTTATTTTTAATATAGTTAGGATGATCTAATAAGAGAGCAAGGATGATTTGTGCAGTAATGAGCTCTCCTCCACTGGAATTATTCAAGTCAGATTAGAGATCCTCCTGTCCAGTAGAATGCACTCTTGCTCTAAAAGAAGTTGTGATATAAACAACTAAATTTCCATTTGGTTCCAAGGGTCTACTCCAAGAAACTGCCAGTTGTGTCAGAATGTGGTGCCCAAAAACATCTCAAGGCCAAAATGAGCCGTTTGCCGGAACCTGAATTCCTCAGAATCATTGACACCAGGTTAATAACTAGTTCCTCAGGAGGGCTCCATTTGTTTGTTTCACCTGTGCGGAGGATTCTGGTTTCATAAAATCCTGCAGCAGTATTATTTCACCTACTGTCAAAGAAAGGCCTACTTATTCCACCAACCCAAAGGCAAGTCTCTTCTCGCCCGGGAAGAAAGAGGTGGGAGGGTGCAGTAGCCACAGAAACTGACCCTGCCCAAAGCCAAAACACAGAGCCGGCTCCTACAAAATTAATCTCTGTATTTTTTTTTTTCTCACACCCTCTTCAAGTATCCAGCACTGTGCCCTAGGGCTCAACAGCCATTTGTTGGTTAACTGATCTTCCAGACCTGAAGGGTGAAGGTGGGGTTAGAGGATGATGGAGTTTTTAAATGGAAATTTGAAAAGCACAAAAGGGAGGGAAAAGGAGAAGTGAGAATCCCGGAAAGAAGGAAAGAAAGCCACGTGCGTACAGTTGCTACCTGGGTCCCTTAAGAAAGAGTAAAGACTTAGCTAAGGTCTTTTATGGACTGTCTCACCAGATGTCCTAGGAGAGGTAGATGGGATCTGTTTGCCTGCTTTATTCTCACCTGATTCTTCTCCAGTTTTTACCTGGTGCACACAGTCTATCACACAACCAAACCAGGGATTCAAGTCCCTACCCCTCCCCAAGCCTTGCTCTCTGGCCACCATCCCCTCTCCTAAGGTAAGTGTTCACCACCTTCTTCCCCTTCTGCAAACCTCAGCACAAAACTTTCTGGGCCTAATTCACATCTTTCTGACTCTTCCCCAGCCTTGAAATGGGAATAATAAAAATGATATTGGGAATAGCAGTAAAACCTCATACGGTATAGTTGCTGTAAGCATTAAACATTTCACATACTTGAGAATTCGTTGGAACTGCGAAGGACTTGTAAAATCAGACGTTGTTTTTATTGCCTTGATTTCTAAAGTAGAGTTCAATTGTTAGCATCAGGGTGCCAGGATGCTTGGCTGCTTATAAAAGGGATCGGGGAAGGGGTTAATGTTAAATGTTGCCAAGTGTTTCGGAGGGAAAAAAAAATCACTCCACTTGAAGCAGGATGTCAACTCACCTTGCACAAAAAGCCCTTTGGAGAGAGAAGTCTTTCGGTGTAAAAGCTGGAGGCGTGGGAAAACAAAGTACTCAAAGCCAAGCTCCAGAAGGGCTCGAGCCTCTCTGGGCCTGCAGGCCCGCACCCCAGTCCGCCTCCACGCACCTGCTGCGCGCTTCCGCGGGGGAGCGCCCCTCTCGGCCTTGGGCGGGGAGGAGTGAGGGGGGGAAGGCTCAGGTCCCGGGGGTTTTAGCATCTGATCAGACTCCGCAGGTGACCAGGAACTCTAAGACCCCCCAGGTACTGCGGGTCATCGGGACGCCCCCGCCCCGGGGTAGGGCCCTGGAAAGTGATGGTGTAATAAAGCGAGACTCAAGGTTATGCAAAGAATAGGCCTATTGGTGGGAACAGCTCCAGGTGCCCCCGTGTTGGGGGGGATGAGACAGATCTGGGTGTTGATTTCTCCACTCATTTCGGAACCGCACTTCCTGCCAGATCGCCCAGGGAGATGCTACAACGCTCTCCGAGCCCTGCAAGGATGCCAGTCCGGAGGCGGTTCGCGGGCCCGGTGGTCCGCGAGCACAGCGATGGCGTCCCGCACGTGTCCGGCCACGCGTCTTCGCGGGCCTCAGTTTCCCCGTGTGAAAAATGGGCAGAGCGCAGGCTCACCTCCCTCACCCAGAGAAACGGGGCTGGGTGTTCCGGTTTCGGCCCCGCTACAAAAAACCACTCGAGAAACGAGGAGTTTCTTTCGTTTTCAGTTCAAAGAAAGAAAAAAAAAAAGGGGGGGGGAAGCAAGAAGCGTGAACATGCCCAGAAATGCGTCCGTTAGGGACGCCTGGGTGGCTCAGCGGTTGAGCACCTGCCTTCGGCCCAGGGCGTGATCCTGGAGTCCTGGGATCGAGCCCCGCACTGGGCTCCCTGCGTGGAGCCTGCTTCTCCCTCTGCCTGCGTCTCTGATGAATAAATAAATAAAATATTAAAAAAAAAGAAGGAAATGCCTCCGTTAGTGTAAGCGCGGAGGGGCTGGCGGAGAGGGCGCCGAGCGGAACGCCGCGCGCACACGCCCGCGGGAGGGCAGAGCCGGGCCCGCCGGCCGCCGCTCCGGCCGGGGCAGGGGCAGGGGCAGGGGCAGGGGCAGCGGCAAAGCGCGCGCGGGAGCGGCCTCCGCGGCGCCTGCGCACTGGCCGCGCCCGCCCCGCCCCCACCGCGCCGGCGCCCCGCCCCCGGCTCGCCCCGCCCCGCCCACTCCCCTCGCGGTCCCAGCCCGGCCGCCCGCGCACGGCATTGTGGGACACAAACAAAGTGCCCCCGAACAGGCTGGAGCGAGCGAAGCGGCAGCGGCCGCGGCGCCGGCCCCCTCCCGGCCGCCCCCTCCCCTCCCCTCACTCCCCTTCCCTCCCCCGCCCCGCCCCGCCGGGCGCACGCGAGCCGCCGCCGCCGGCCCTCCCCCCGGGCGCCCCGGGGGCTGCGCCGCCGCCGCCTCGCGCTCGCGCCCCTCGCGGGCACGCCATGCCCCGGCCGCAGGCCGCCCACGGGCCCGGGCGCGGCGGCCCCAGGTAGGGGCCCCCGGCTCCCGGGGAGGAGAGAGGCGGCGGGCCCGCGCTCCGCCCCCTCCCCCCGGGCCGCCGCCGCCGCCGCCGCCGCCGCCGCCGCCGCCGCCGCCGCCGCCGCCGCCGCCTCAGCCTGGCGGGGAGGAGGAGCAGCAGGCCTCCGGGCCCCGGCGCCGCCGCCCCCAGGTACCGGGGAGGGGGAGGGGGGGAGGGGAGGGGAGGAGGGAGGGGAGGGGAGGGGAGCGGAGGTGCGCCCCCCGCCCGGCCGCGCCGCGGGACGCAGAGCCCCGGCTCGCGGGCCCCCTCGGCGGCGTCCGCTCCTGCAGGGAGGAGACCAGCCTGGGGGGGCGGCTAGGAGCAGTCCCCCCGCTCGGCCGGGGCGCCCCCGTCCTCGGCACGCCCCGCGCCCTAACGCGCAGGGGCGGCGGAGTCACCTGCTCTCACCTGGCGAGCCCCAGACCTGCCCCCCCCACACCCACATCCACCTCCCTCTCCTCCCCCCCCCCCCCGCTGCAAAGAAAAGGATGGCACTCTTGGGGGGGGAAAAAAAAGAATAACAACAAACACCCCTTTTCCTTCCCTACCTGAGGATCACTCTGCATATCTAGTCGCTCTCAGCCGGCCTAGCCAAGGGGGGGGGGGGAAGGGGTGGGGAGTTCCCTGCAGGTGAAACTGGCACGTCCAGCACAGGTGATGCGAGGGGCTCTGCGTGCGGCTCCCACCCGGAATCTTCATTGTGCACTCGATTGGAACTTGGAGGAATGAAGACAAAAACTTAAGTTGTTTGTGGTTGTTTTTTTTTTTTTCCCCCTTTTACACCGTATAAGTAGATTGAATCTGTTGAGGTCAGGAAGAAATGGTTTCCCACTTGTTCTCTTACAGGTTGGTGTGTTGGGACATAGACTGGTAATACCCTAAACGCACTAATCGGTGTGGTAGGAGGGCAGATAGTCTGGCCAGGTAAAAAAAATTTCTGATTCCCATTGGCCTGGGCTTGGAGTTAAAAATTATTGGGTTTAAGAAAATAAGAATCATAAAAAGAAGCACCATATAAATCTTCACTCCCCTCATTGCTTCGCATTGCCAGTGCATTAATAATATTTCATTGTGCCTAGTGGAGTTTCCTTATCACGCAATGTGAAAATCACCAAAGGAATGGTTTTTTCCCGTAGCCTTTTGTGTTTTTTTTAGGACGATAGCACTCATCGGTTGCGGAAACCAGATTTACTTACTTTGTGCAACATAGGCATCTCGCATATGTGGTCTTATTTAATTCTCAGAGCAACCTGATTACTTAGACGTTATTCCTTGAATTTTGTCTAGGTGAACAGATCACACAGCTAGAAGTGAAATCTGTACCCAGATAGAATTCCAAGGTGGGTAATGTTTCTGCTTTGCCGCTCAGCACAGGGACACTTTTATTACGAAAGATCTGTCTCATGAAATTGAGAAATAATGAATATTTCACTATGTAGATGGAGTAAGGTTGTTTCCCGTCGCTCCTCCCTTTTAGTGTCTCTCTTTAACCATTTGAAAGTAAGTTGCAAACATGGGGACCCTCGACTAATTTCAGCATGCATTTCCTAAAAATAAAGGACATACTTCTCCTCAACGTCATTATCTACACCTTTTTAAATTCATATGCAAATTTCCTCTTTATTCTAAAATCTCCTTGAGAAAATTTACCCTTTCTGTATTCACTTGAGATTATTGCATTTGACCATTATGCCTTTAGTCCCCTTTTAAAAATAATACCCATCACCTTTTTTTTTTCTGACACTTACTTGACCAAACCACTTGTCTTTTAGAATGCTCCCACATTCTAGACTTGTCTACTTCCTCATAGTGGTATTTAATTTATTCCCCTAGCTCCTTGACTTTTCTGTTACTGGAAGTTAGATCTAAGGAAAAACTTGATGAGCTTGAGGTAGTAAAACTTTCTTTGGCAAGAATATTGAATAGGTGATACTGTGTACTTCTCATTGCTTCATGAACAGGTATATAATGTCAGATTGCTACACTGTTGGTAATGCCAAATGACCACTGAAGCGGTGACTACCAAATCTGCTATAAGGGTGTTTCACCCTTTCATTTGTATGTGATCTTGGGATAATACTTTGACACCAAGCAAATATCTTGTTTCTGGCTACTTTCTGTTTAGTGATTTTAGCACTCCTTGGTGACTCTTGATTAAGCCAGTTTTACTGGAGATTTTCTGTAAAAAAGATTTCCTTCATTAACTAGGGGTAAACTAAAGTTCCTCCTAAACAATGCAGAGTAAATGCTTAATTTCTTCCCTTTGATTATCAATATTCAGAGAAAGGATTGGAGAAATAGTTACCTTCAATGGTGGCAAATGAGATTTTTTCTTGTTTTTTTGTTTTTTTGCAGGATACACTATAGTCTCATGGGTTTTAATGTATTTATTCATTTTTTTAAAATGACCATTACAGTAATTTTCTTTTTTGACCAGATTGTCCCAGATTTGAATAGTAGGAACCCTTTCAACCTGGCTCCTGTGTCTTGTTGTTGTTGTTGTTGTTAAATACTTCTGCTTGCTATTGGAGCATTCTTGGAGTACTTTCTGGCACAACATACCCTAGGCTTACCATGTTACTTTCTTTGCTCTAGATCTGGAATGGACTGTTTATCTAAGGAGTCTTGTTTTTTTTTTGTTTTTTTTTTGTTTTTAATAAGAAATGGTATATAAAAACCAAGATCAGGATGTTGACATAGTCATTTGCTGCTGGAGTGTCATTGCTTCAAGGCCCTTTCAGAGGAGAGAACTAAAAAATGGGCTTTTGCTTTTTTGTTGAATGATAAGTTCATAGTGATATATCGAATTCAGATTTAACATAGCAGACTTTTCATTAACTTTTTTAAAAAATATTTTATTTATGAGAGAGAGAGAAAGGCAGAGAGAGACACAGGCAGAGGGAGAAGCAGGCGCCCTGCAGGGAGCCCCATGTGGACCTGACTCCAGGATCACGCCCTGGGTGGAAGGCAGGTGCTCAACCTCTGAGCCACCCAGGCGTCCCTCATTAACTTCTTTGATTTTAAATTTGTCTCTTAAATGAAAATCTTAGTGCCTGATAAAATTAACATACTTAATTATCCTACTATATACATAGAATCATTTCAGAATCACCATAACAATATCCTACTATCCGTAAACTTCCCAGTAAAGTTTAAGAGTTCTTTGCATTTATTTTTGTCCTTAGAGTATATGATATGAAGAGTGTGTAATCAGAGTACTTACGGTATTCAGAAGTCACTTGAAATACTTTTCTGTTTAAACTGTCAATTTGATACAATTCATTGGTTTTATTTATAATTTTGGGGTTTTCTCTATTTTTTTTTGTTCTCTATTTTTGAATATGTCAAATATATCGTTCAATACATAGCTCAAAAATAATTTTTAAAAGTATGTTAAAGATGCCTCACCCAAATTAATTTTTAAGATGAAATATTCTTTATCTTTGCCATACCCTTTAGTATCTCATGTATTCTCATATATCTTAATTGCAGAAGGCTTAGCAGTAGACAAAGTATGTTACTTCCTTGAAGTGATGTAGGAGTAATTTTAAATTTTGCAATTAGATTCTGATTCCTCTGGCAAAGAGAGGGCATTAAGACCAATCTTTCAAGGTGAGCGGAAAAGTAGATTTCAAGCTTGCTTTTGCAATCTTTACTTGAAAAATCATGTCTTTAAAGAGGTATGTAGGCGGTGGAAGTTTTATTTTTTTATTTTTTAAAGATTTTATTTATTCATTCATGAGAGACAGAGAGAGGCAGAGACATAGGCAGAGGAAGAAGCAGGCTCCATGCAGGGAGCCCGATGCCAGAATCGATCCCTGGTCTCCAGGATCACGCCCTGGACCTAAGGCAGGTTCTAAACCGCTGAGCCACCCAGGGATCCCCATTTGTAGCAGTTTTAATGTCTTTCCCTCATTAATTAATGAATTGGATAAACTCTATGACGTGTATTCATTCTATATTTGCATGACAGTCATGGGACCTCTTTGGGAATGGCCTGTGTGTCATCTCTTCTTCTGAAACCGTGTAATTCCCCACCTTCTCCCAGGTACCCTTTCCCCAAGGGCCCAGAGTAGCTCAGGGGGCTGGTGTCCCTAGGGATCCCGTCCTGCCTCATGGTCAGATTCCCAGGTAGGCTGGGTGTTGGGACAGTGCAGTTATGCAGTTTATCTCAGTCGTCAATCACCCGGGTGCTATAGAAAGCAAAAGATGTGGCCAGTTTGTTTTCCTCTGTGTATACTATCATTGCTTTTGGTAACAGAATGGACTGGGAAAATGGAGAATGCATGTGCTTTGGACCCATTCACTCTTATTCTCTCTTTAATCTCAGTATAGATTTCCCAATATTGTTAGAACACATAAAATAAAGGGGGAAATGCCACGAACAGTTGCATAGGTATGTGTAACCACATAGCAGGTAGAACCTGTTGTGGTAGAATGAATGGGAAAATACACTAACAATTATTGCTAACATTTGTTGAGCCATTTCAAAAAGCCAGCATTGTACTAGACATTGCTTACAGCATCTCATTTAAATTTCACATTAACTCTTTGATATTGCTGCTGCTAACTTATTTTTCAAGTAAGGAAACTGATAATCCAGGTTTCAAACTCAAGTCTGTCTTCAGAATAAGCATTTTAATACTTCAGTACACCTCATAGCTAAATATAATGGGTAATAAAATATATTTCATTCGCCATGAATTAAAGCATGTACATGACTGATGTTTGTTCTGTGGCACCACTGAAGATGGTATGCCGAGAGCCCCAAGTGCTTGTCACATCTATTACACATCCTTAGTATATCGGACTTTGCTTCAGAAACTGCATTTAGGGATCCCTGGGTGGCGCAGCGGTTTGGCGCCTGCCTTTGGCCCAGGGCGCGATCCTGGAGACCCGGGATCAAATCCCACGTCGGGCTCCCGGTGCATGGAGCCTGCTTCTCCCTCTGCCTATGTCTCTGCCTCTCTCTCTCTCTCACTGTGTGCCTATCATAAATTAAAAAAAAAAAAAAAAAAGAAACTGCATTTAGATACCATTTTAATAGGTATTTAAATAGTAGAGCATCAGGGCACCTGGGTGGCTCATTTGGTTGAGCTTCGGTCTCTTGATTTCACCTCAAGTCGTAATCCTGTGGTCGTGGGATTGAGCCCTGCTCAGCAGAGTCTGGGATTCTCACTCTCCCTCTCCCCTCACCCCTCTACGTGGTCTCTCAATAAATGGAGAAAATCTTTAATACGCATCAAAATTCAGGGTGATTGGTTGATGGATAGATATGTGATAAAAAAAAGTATAATGTTAATTGGGTATCTAGGTGTGAATGGGGAATCTAGGTGTGGTTATGCAGATATCCACCAGTAAAATGCTTTAAATTTTCCTCCATAGGAGTGATTAACAATATACTGTTATTATAAAACATTATTGATAGCTGCATAGAAACCAGTAACATGCTTACAGTGACTCTCTTAAATTTTTAGTAAGTCTTCCTAGCCTTCTCTGTAAGGATAAAACTTGTCACTGAAAACGGTCTAGAGTCAGACTGTTATTAAAGGGTTTTCTTCATTAGTTAGAGGGCCCCTAATTAATTAGGCCCCTTCCAGTTATAATTTTTTAGTATCTTTGTAAATATTACATATACCAAATGTATGTATGTACACACACACACATTCCCCCCCCCCACCATGGTTTTCTGATGTTCTGTAGACAGCTCATGAGCATACTTTTCATATAAGCTATATGGGATATTTTTACTTTAAATGCTCCCCATCGATGATAAAAACAGTTCTCCGTGTAGCTAAGAATGATTGGGGGAAGTTTATCCCCTGGTAAACTGAAAGCCACATTAGTTTTCTTTGTTCTTCATATTAGAAATGTGTCACCCCATTTTAGGCAATGAGCCGGAAATCTCTAGATTCTTAGTCACTGCATCTAAAATAGTGATTGTGTACATTAGATTTATATTATGCTCCTGCTTGAAGGGCATATGACTATTAGATTAATTTCTTCACTAACATTATTAGTGCCAAGGGTGATCTTAGGACATTTTTACATAACTGATTCTGGAGTAAATCACTTCTATCATCGTGGTATTTCATATTGATAATTCAGAATACTGAAAATTGGTAGATGAAACTTACTAATGTCTCACTCTTGGGGAGCAGTATTGTCCTTGTTTCCTCATTGAATATTCTTCTATTTTAATAATTTTTTGGTATAGCTTTAAAAACTTAAATATGTTTTATGCCTCGTTTGTAATTTCAGTATTCTGTATTGCTATCCTACAGCTATTAAAATGCTTATATTTCTGTATGTTGAGGGAATTTGCTATCATTTGGTTTCGATTGATTTTGATACATTCAGCTATAGACATCTTGGGGTAGCATATAACCAAGACGTGAATCTCTGGAATCAGGATTTTGTGGAACTTCTACCCCGCTGGCTTCTGAAACAACTTTAGATACTCTTTATTAAATGATTTCCTCTTAATTCAGATCTTAACCTGCTAAATGTCTGATCCTCATCTACTCTTACCAAGCACAAGCAAGCATATTTAGCACTAGTCTCTATTAAATATTGTATTTGTGTTTTTTTGGTAAAACAGAAATCCTTGCTCTAAACAAAAATAAAATGTAAGTTTTCAGGACTAGACATACTTGTTTGCTTCCATTTCATTTTTCCCTTTTACTGATGTTGTGTACTGGTTGTGTGTGTGTTGTATGTCTTCTTGCACTTCTATCTTTTTCTTCTTTTTACATTGACTACCTCTCTTCCCCCCCCCCCCTTTTTTTTTTTTGGCTCTTTGCTTCTCTCCTTTCTTGCTTTGGATCTTCCAACACTGCTCATTTTCTTTTTTGTGGTTTTCTATTACTGTATGAGCACTGTAGCTTTTATTTTTGATCCCTCTTACATGCCATATAAAACTATAAAACCATACCTTTATGAGAATTATTTGTGTTTACAAGAATCACTGCCTCTCTTTGTTTTTTGTTTCTTCGTCATTTCCTTCTGCTTCCTTCAACTAGGTTTACTTGGCTTTACTTTGAGAGCCAGTACAGCATAGTGTTAAGAGCACAGACTGGGTTCCGATCTTGACTCCTACTTACTGGTTGTGTGGTCTTGGGCCAGTTTCCTCAACTTCTTTGTGTTTTGTTTTCCTTACTGGTAAAATGAAGTTACCAAGTGACACCTATCCCAGGATTGTGTGAAAATTAAATTATTTATTTGTAAAAAGTATTTATAACAATGCTTGGTACATATCAAGTACCATATAAATATTAACTAATAATTATCGTTCTTCTTAAAAAACTAGTTCAAAGCCATTCTTTTTTTGGCAGTTTATTGAGATAAAACTCAAAAGCCATAGATTATAGCCACTACAAATTTGTGGTCTCCCAATTTTATTTAGGTACCTCCTAGTCATCCTTCTGGGTTTTTTTTTTTTTTCCTCCACAGGTTTCTCATGTTTCATTTTTCCTCAGAATTGTACTTTATCTCCTCTCTTCTCAGCAGGCTGCCTCTACCTGTAGTTTCAAAGAGAAATAACATAAAAGCCACAGCTATCAGACAAGAACTCTCACTACTTGTCACCACCCACCTGTAAACTTCACTGTAACTGCACCCTTCCTTTTCTCTTTCTTCCTATCACTGGGTCTCCTGTTTCAGGCTAATTTTTTTTTTTTTTTTTACTCATGCACTGAATCCAATTTCACCGTATCCTGGAACCTTGTGCCGTCTTTATCATTGTGTTCCCTGTATTTAACTTTTCCTCCTTCTCTGAGTCTTTTCCAACCACTGTCAAAACATTCTCTATTTTACTATAATAAAAACAATATATCTGGGGAGAAAAACATTCTTTAGTTTTTCCCATTCTATAAAAATACCAGTATCCTCCCTTGAGCCCTAATTTCCCTCCAGCTAACTCCCTTGCTCTATCTTTAGAAGCTGTCTTCTTCAGATTGAATTGTCTATACTTACAGTTTTCACTTCCTCATTTCTGTACACTCTTCATCTTTGTCTATTGCAGTCTGATTCTACTATGTGCTATTATAATGTCATCAGTAATTCTTTGTGGCTAAATCAAATAGAGTAGTTTATATCTTATTTGACCTATCAGCAGCATTTGACACTGACATCCACTCCTTGAAATACTCTGCACTCTTGGTTTCTGGAACATTCTACTATCCTATTCCTTCTGAATATCTCTTTTCCAGGTTTTCTTTTTGCTACCTCTCACCCTCTTTTTCCTCCTCTTGTTTTCCTTAATCATTCTAGCTTAAAAGCTTATCAATTTTGCATTCTAGGTTAAGATCCTCTTTAAAGAACCCGTTTGGCTTTAATTTGTTCTATGGTCTATTCACTTTATGTCTGTGCTTTACTTCCTTCTATTTATTTTGAGTTTGCCTTGCACTCTTTCTGGCTTCTTAAAGTAGATGTCTAGGCCATTGATTTTTTAAATTATTGTGAAACACATTTTAAAAAATTTATTACTTTAACTATTTTTAAGTGTACAGTTCAATGGCACAAAATACATTCACACTCTTATGCAACCATCATCATCATTCATCTTTAGAATTCTTTTCATCTTGCAGGACTGTAACTCAGGACCCATTAAACAATAACTCCCCATTCTCTTTTTCCAAGCCCCTGGCAGCCACCCTTGTACTTTGTGGTCTATGAATTTGCTCTAGAAACCTTATATTATTAGCATTAGACAATGAATATCCTTTTGTAACTGGTTTATTTCATTTAGCATAGTGTCCTCAGAATTTACCCATATTGTAATGCATACCAGAATTTCCTTCATTTTTAAGGCTAAAAAATATGCCATTGTATGTGTGTATCATATTTTATCTTCTTTTGGTGAACACTTGGAGTATCTCTACCTTTCGGCTATTGTCAGTAATGGTCCTATGGATATTTGTGTACAAATATATGTTCATGTCCCTGTTTTCAGTTCTTTGGGGTATATATCCAGAAATAGAATTGCTGGATCATATGATATTCTATTTTTTAAGTTTTTGAAGAACCCCACCCATACTGTTTTCCACAATGACTGTACTTAAATTCACACCAAGAGTACACAAGGATTTTTTTCCTCCACATCCTCACCAGCACTTTTTTCTGTATGTATTTGGTTTTTTGTTTTATTTAATAGGAGCCATACTAATGGGTGTGAAGTGGTAGGGCCTGTGGTGATAGGCCTTTGATTTTTAGGCCTATATACTTTTCTAATATGTGTATTGAAAGCTATCAATTTTACCCTAAGCACCACTTTAGCAGCATCCCACAAATGTTAATAATGTATTTTAATTATACTAAGTTAAAAATGCTTTCCACTTTCCCTTGTTGATTCCTTCAGTCAACCTGTGGATTATTTCAGTATTTTATTTCCAAGTATTTGGGGTTGTCTTAATAACTCATTGATTTCTAATTGTGCGTCTGTGGCGAGAGAACGTTTTCTGTGTGCATTCACTCCTTTAAAATTTGTTTAGAGGGGTCTTAATGGTGCAACATATCTGTCTTGATGAGCATACTTTGTACTTGAAAAGGATGTGTATTCTCCACTGTAAATATCAGGACAAGGTGGGTCAGTGGTGGTGTTCAGATCTTTCATGTCTTTAGTGACTTTTCTTGGTGGGGAAGGACCTAGTTCTATCAGTTATTGAGAGGGTCAGTAAAAGTTCCGGAGTATTATTGTGCGTTGTCTGTTTCCTTAGCTCTGTCGGTGTTTACTTCTTGTATTTTAAAGCATTGTTTTTAGGTGCACACACATTTCTTGCTATTATACATCTTTGTATCTCTGGTAATATTTTTGTCTTGAAGTCTATCTGATATTAAAAATAGAGCGCTCCTGGGGGGCACCTGGGGGCTCAGTCAGTTAAGCATCTGCCTTCCACTAAGTCCTGATCCTGGTTCCCCGGGCTGTAGCCCTGTGTTGGGCTCCCTGCGCCGCGGGGAGTCTGCCCCTCCCTCTGCCTCTCCCCCTCCTCCTGCTCAAGCTCTCTCTGGCTCACTCCTGCTCAAATAAAAAAATAAAATCTTAAAAAAAAAAGAACTCCTTGGGGTGCCTGAGTGGCTCAGTCACCTAAGCAGTTGACTCTTGGTTTTGGAGCAGGGTCAGGATCTCAGGGTCCTGGGATGGAACCCTGCATGGGGCTTCGTGCTCAGTGCGAGTCTGTCCCTCTCCCTGCTCACTCTCTTTCTCTGTAAAATAAATAAATAAAAAGCAAAAATAGAGAACGTCAGCGTAAAATAAATAATAAAAGCAAAAATAGAGAACGTCAGCCTACCTATCCTTATTGCTTGCCTGGTATATCTTCTAACATACTTGTATCCTTTTATTTCTTAAAAAAGAGCATACAGTTGGGCTTGCTTTTTTAATCCTGTTCTGCCTTTTAGTTGAAATGTTTGAACATTTAGTCCATTAAAATTTACTGTAGTTAAATGAAGTCCAAAATCAAATTGTTGGCAGAGTTGGTTCCTTCTGAGAGAAGGATCTATTCTATGCCACTATCTTTCCTTCTGTTAGTGCCATGCTTGTGGCAATAGGTCTCCGGTCTTCACTTGGTGTTTTTCCTGTGTGTCTTCAAATATCCCCTTTATATAAGGACATCCTAATTACCTCATTTTAACTTGATTACCTTTGTAAAGAGCTTGTTTCCAAATAAGGTAGTATTTTCAGGTACTGGGGGTCAAGACCTCAACATATTGGGGGGATGGGGAAAGAAATGGCTCATTCCATAATGGGACACGTTTCACTTTGGCATCAGTGCAAAAGGCCAGTTGGGTAAAGCCACTGAAGTTGTGTACATATTTTAAAGCAAACACATTGGAACTCTTGAGTACTCCATGTGAGTGCTTAAAAACTCTTTAGGGAAGAAAAAAAACTCTTTAAATGCTAATTGGCTAAAACTGACTTGAATTTAACTTGCTCTTGTAAGGATCCAAAAGAGTGACTTAGACCTATCCTTTCTTCAAGCTTGCTTTCTAGTAATAATGAATTGATGTCAACAGGTGATACTCTTAATGTACTGTGATTGAATCCTTATGCATGGCAACATGATGGGACAGGGAGAAGAGACTAGGAATTTGAATTTTATAGTCAAATAGACCTCTGTTCAAATCCTGATTTTATTCTTTATAAGGACTACGGACGGGGGATCCCTGGGTGGCGCAGCGGTTTGGCGCCTGCCTTTGGCCCAGGGCGCGATCCTGGAGACCCGGGATCGAATCCCACGTCGGGCTCCCAGTGCATGGAGCCTGCTTCTCCCTCTGCCTGTGTCTCTGCCTCTCTCTCTCTCTCTCTGTGACTATCATAAATAAATAAAAAATTAAAAAAAAAAAGTCTATATCAGGACTACAGACGGGCAAGTTAATTTAACATTTGGTTTCCTCATTTGTAACTGAATTTTTAAAACTCCTTTCTCAGAATTGTGAGCCCAGAGTGAAATAATGACACTGGTGAATTACTCTATATTAACTTACTTCCCTTAATGTAGAAATTAATAATCAGGGCAGCCCCGGTGGCACAGCGGTTTAGCGCCGCCTGCAGCCCAGGGCGTGATCCTGGAGACCCTGGATCGAGTCCCACATCAGGCTCTCTGTATGATGCCTGCTTCTCCCTCTGCCTGTGTCTCTGCCTCTCTCTCTCTCTCTGTCTCTATGAATAAATAAATAAAATCTTTAAAAAAAATTAATAATCAGCATGACTGTGGCTACCAGCAATGAGGTGAAATTCTAATAGTTTAGTGTTACCAATTTTTTAACGGATTTATTAAATCCATGTAAACCTCAGTCTCTTTCTTAAGCTCTGAACTAGAAAGTATTTCTTTATGTAGTAAAATGCTTAAAATCTTTGATTAAAAAATGGCTAGTTATAATAAAAGTTAAATGATTTTTTTTTATAGCTCAGTTACAGCAATCTATTTGAAATTCTTCCTGAAAATTTAATAAACACTTAAGAAGACCCGGGGGAAATAAACCATCATCAAATTAAAGATCACATATACTTTTATTAGTGTTCAGAGAGAGTAAAAGCATGTTCTCAAAAATGAGTACTCATCTGAATCCATTCTGAAAAGTGTATACTTCCTCTCATAGAAAACTACAGATTACAGATTTTTTTTTTTGCTTTAAAACAAAATTTAAAATTGTGGTACTATAATATTTGTAAAGAAAAAGTGATTCTAAAAAAATAGTGAAAAACATCTTAATTTAACTTAAATTTCTAGAGAGAGAAATAATTGAGTTGGAATTTTCACTAGTTCACTCAAACATTTTCTGTGTAGTTTTAGCATGAAGGTTTTGAGTTATGACTCTCCTTTTTTTTTGTTTTATGGCTCTTCTGTTCTTAAACCAGTTATATTAACAGGTTTTCTATAAAATATTTGGATGTTGTATATGTTAAACTTCTAGCTTCATATATTTTATTTCAAGTTTTTATTCACCATTTGCAATTATACTTTTATTAATAATGTAGTTCAATATAAAAGAGTATGCTTATTCCAGAAATAAGCACCATAAGTCACAAACGTTTATTCAATATTTTTTAAATGGCTTCTCTCTGTGTTAGGCCATTATTACAGTTAGAGAATGCACACAGCCTCAGCATCTTAAGTAGCATGTGAATCTCTAAGCCACAAGATCTGTAAACAGTTGATCACCTATTTTACATAAACTACTAAGGTAAAACAATGATCTTTTTGTGGCCATAAAAGGACACTTATAATAAGCAATGAAACTAGTAAGAACCTCCATGTGTGTCCAAATAAAGATTTTACATAAATGTTCATAGAAGCTTTATGTGTAATAGCCTCAAACTGGAAATAAACAGTTAAATGATAAACACATTCTGGTATATTTATACAATGGAATAGTACTTAGCAATAAAAAGGAATAAAAATTTTTGAGCCTAACATGGATGAGTCTCAATTATATCTAGTGAAAGAACCTAGATAAATAAGAAAGTCTATATTGCATAATTTTATTTATATAAAATTCTAGAAAATGCAGCTAAAATAAAATGAAAAGGAAATCTAACATTAAGAAGAAAATGACATGTTGGTGAGGATGTGGAGGAAGGGAAATCTTCTCTTACACTGTTGGTGAGAATGCAAGCTAGTACAGCCACTCTGGAAAACATATGGAGGTTCTTCAAAAATTTGAAAATAGAGCTACCCTAAGACCCAGGAATTATACTAATAGGGATTTATCCCAAAGATACAAATGTAGCAAAGGGGCACCTGCACCCCAGTGTTTACAGCAGCAGTGTCCATAATAGCCAAACTGTGGGAAGAGCCCAGATGTCCATCAGCAGATGAATGGATAAAGGAGATGTGGTCTGTGGGTATACACACAGACACACACACACACAGTGGAATACTACTCAGCCATCAAGAAATAATATCTTACCATTTGCAATGACATGGATGGAACTAGAGGGTGTAATGCTAAGAGAAATAAGTGAATCAGAGAAAGACATGTGGAATTTAAGAAACAAACAGGACCAGAGGGAAAAAAATAAAACAAGACGAAATCAGAGGAGGAGACAAACCATAGGAGACTTATAACTGTAGGAAACAAACTAAGGATTGCTGGAGGGGAGGTGGCTGAGGGATGGGGTAATTAGATGATGGACATTAAGGAGGGTGTGTGATGTAATGAGCCCTGGGTATTATATATAAGACTGATGAATCACTGATCTCTTTCTCTGAAACATCTATTAATTTGTTGAATTTAAATTTAAAAATAAATAAATGAATAGCAAATCAGGGTCACTTGGGTGGCTCAGTGATTGAGCATCTGTCTGCCTTTGGCTCACGGTGTGATCCCGGGGTGCTGGGATTGAGTCCTGCATCGGGCTCCCTGCAGGAAGCCTGCTTCTCCCTCTGCCTGTGTCTCTCATGAATAAATCAATGAAATCTTTAAAAAAAAAAAAAAAAAGAAAGAAAGAAAAGAAAAAGAAAAATCAGTTGCTAGAGAGGGGTAGGAGGGAGAAATTGAAAAAAAAAAAAACTTCTAGGGGGTCACAGAAATTTTCCTTGATGTGATGATTATCGAATTACACACTTAATAGCAATTTATTGTACATCAGTTATATTTCAAGTACTTATAAAACGATTTTTTTAAAGATTTTATTTATTCATGAGAGACATAGAGGCAGAGATACAGGCAGAGGGAGAAGCAGGCTCCCTGCAGGGAGCCTGATGCAGGACTCGATCCCAGGACCCCAGAATCATGACCTGAGCCAAAGGCAGAGAGGCTCAACTGCTGAGCCACTCAGGTCAGGCCCCTAAAATGATTTTTAAAGTACACAGGTATGATTGATTTCATAAATATGTTTGAATTGTTCTTGAAGAGACTGGGAATAAGCCCTGGTAAACCTGAATTGGTGTTATATCAAATTCCCAATTAGGAGCACGTGGATGGCTCAGTTAAGTGTCTGCTTTTGGCTTGAGTTATGATCCCAGGGTTCTGGGCTCTGGCTCCCTGCTCCATAGGGAGCCCTCTCCTCCCTGCTTGTGCTGTCAATCTCTCTCTCTCTCTCTCTCTCTCTCTCTCTCTCTCTCAAATAAATAAATAAATAAATAAATTTTCCAGATGCCAAATTACAGGTCAAGACAGAAAATACTGCAGAAGTTAGCTGAAGGGAAAAGCAGCATTGTTTAGTATAAAGTGGGCACAGAATTTAATTAAAGTCAATTCCTGATTTGGAGACCCTGTTAGGCCACTTACTTTGTCTGATATTCTTTTCTTCATCTTTTTTTTTTTAAGGTTTTATTTATTTATTCATGAGAAACAGAGAGAGAGAGGCAGAGGGAGAAGCAGGCTCCATGCAGGGAGCCTGACAGACTCGATCCCAGGTCTCCAGGATCACGCCCTGGGCCAAAGGTGGCACTAAACTGCTGAGCCACCCAGGCATCCCCTTTTTCTTCATCTTTAAAAATTTTTCCTCATCTGTTCCACAAGGTGTTTAAGATCCAAAGAAAATATATTTGAAAACGCATTATAATCTAAAAAGTGCCCTATAAACAAGAGATATTGCTGACATCTAGGGTAGAAGGAAGAACAAATACAATATTTGGCCTGTTGAGAGTAATAAGGAGAGGATTCCAAAAAGGGACAGAGGTAGGGGAAGTGGAAATGTGTATGATGTATTTGCAGAAAAATAAAAATCAATTTGGAGTAAAGAGTTGATATTAGACAGTAGAGGGAAAGATAGCCTAAAGCATCTAAAAATGTAATACAGGTGGGGAGAAGATGAGACAGAAAGATGAGCATCAGGATATAAACTGCTGTGTACTTGTCCTGTGACTGATTTATTCTCTCTTCAGTTTACTCATCAACATGATAGGAGGAGGATAATATGCCTTATCTCAAGGATTGTATATATTGAAATCATTATCAAATGTATATAAAAGCACTGAAAAGAACAAAGTGCATTGTTTAAGAGTTGTTTCTTCTGATAAGGCATGAGGTAATAAGTGCTGGACTCAGATGATTATATTTTAGAGAATAAGTAATGGTGAAGGGTGAATTCAAGGTTGGGGAGACTAGAGGCAAGGAGACCAGTCAGGATGTTTAAGTAGGCCAAAGCAGTGGCTAATGGAGAAAGGAAAGGATGGATTTGAGATAGGTCTTAGGCGTCTGTGTTAGGAAAAGGGAAAGATAGAAGTTGTATTTGTTTCCTGTGGCTGTTGTGTAATAAATATCATGAGCTGGATGGCTTAAAACAAACATTCTCTCACTGTTTTGAAGGCCAGAAGTTCAAAATCAGTATGACTGCCTTGAAATCAAGGTATTGGTAGGTACCCACTCCTGAATGGCTTCCATATGGCTCTAGAGGAGAATACATTCCTTGTCTCTTCCAGCTTCTAGTGGCTGTATGGTTTGTGGCCACATCCCTCTAATTGCTGCTCCATCTTCATGTCACCTTCTCTGATATCGATATCAGATTTCTTTTACTTCTCTCTTGTAAGGATGCTGTTTCTATTTAGGGCCTACCTGGATATTCCAGGTAGTCTCCCTATCTCAAGATACTTAATCATACCTACAAAGTCTTTGTCATAAAAGTAAGATTTGTAAACTCAGTAATTAGGACCTAGATGTGTTGGGGGGAGTGACCTTTTTAAGTCTACCACAGAAGTGAGAGATAACTCCCAGGTTTTTTGCTTTTTGGAATGATGGTATCATTGGCCACAGAACTTCAAGAGGAAAAATACATAGGTGAGGAATGATAATGAATTGACTTGGACCTGTTGAAGTAACTATGGGATGTCTGTGTGAGGATACTCATTTACTGTTTCAGAAAACCTTGAATCATGTGTTTTAAGCATTAAGGACGTTTCTTACTTCACAGAAAAACGACACAAGAAATTCTGGAATAAGGTAGCTTCAGAGTTGTTTATTCAGCAATTCAGTGGCATCATCAAGAACCCAGGTTTGTAACTTCTTGCTTTGCCGTCCATAGGCTATCTCTCCTTAGGGTTCCAAGATGGTCCCTATAATTCTTGTGAGCTTGGTTTTTGTTTGTTTAGATCAGCTAGGAAACCTAACTCTAACCCCTGAGGCTCCCAGCACGTTCTATTCCTCTTAGCCAGGTAAACCACCTTCTTGACTGTCTTTTACCTAAATGGAACTATTACGTCTACATTGCGGATTTGTTGAAGCAGGTCTTCCCCATCTTCCCCTCCACACACACATGACATGTGACACTCCTTCATGATTATCTTAAGTGACTGTGGATTTTACTACTTTTGATGTGCAGATTTGAAGATAAGGAAGCAACCGTTTCCTATCCTGGATCAGAAGTTTTAAGCAGTCCATTCCCCTTGCTTAGCCTATAAGCTCTGTCTGCAAATTTTTTTTTAAGATTTTTTTTTAATTTATTCATGAGAGACACAGAAAGAGAGGCAGAGACATAGGCAGAGGGAAAAGCAGGCTCCTCGCAGGGAGCCCGATGCCGGACTCCATCCCAGGTCCCCAGGATCATTCCCTGAGTCAAAGGCAGACCCTCAACCACTGAGACACCCAGGCATCACTCTTTGCAAATTTCTAACCATCTCTTGAATTAACCTTAAACTAGTTGTTAGTGTGGTGTGGAGCCTCTCCTGGCAATCCCCAGAACCTTTCAGAGGATTTACAAGGTCATAACAATTTTATAACAGTATTAAGGTATTGTTTGTCATTTTTATTCTTATTCTCATAGTGTGCAGTGGAGTTTTCAGAAGCATTTTGATATGTGAGAGCACAACTGACTGAATACAGATGCAGAAATAAGAATTCAGCTGATCTTATAAATCAGACTTTAGGATATTTGCAAAATCAATGCCACTCTTCCTTTTTCTTTTGGTCTGAGAAGTGTAGTTTTTAGAAAAATATGTTGTGCCAGCATTTAATGGGCTCATTATTTTTAATGAATCAATAATTATTTTTTACATATCTAACTTCTGATTTATAATATAAATATGAATAAAAGCTACTTGGAATTCTCAGTAAACTTTAAGAGTATAGAGGAGGTCCTGAGACTAAATAGAATTTGAAACTTTGCCATCTAGTGTTGATGCTACTTTAACCACATACCCAGAAGTTTTTTCCACTTCTCCAATCATATTTCTTATCACTTGCTGAGTATTACCAATTAATTGCATGAACATAGCATTTTCATATATTGTAGCACTTATTGTGGGCATTTCAGAATCATTCATACTGTTTTTTTTTAAAGATTTATTTATTTATTCATGATAGAGAAAGAGGCAGAGACATAGGAGGAGGGAGAAGCAAGCTCCATGCCGGGAGCCCAGGACTCGAGGATCGTGCCCTGGCCAAAGGCAGGCGCTAAACCGCTGAGCCACCCAGGGATCCCGAGAATCATTCATATGGTTTAGTGATCTCTCCCATTCATGGAGGCAGCATGCTTTCTCATTCTTTTATTAATATGCTTAGCTCAGCATTTTATTTCCACCATAATCACATACTTCTGTTTATAATTTATGAAAGATTTTATATTTTTAAGTAAAAGTGTGAAATTTTACTTTAATAAGAACAATTGTTCTTACACTTCTTATGTTCATATCAAATCAATGGAAAGAGTACTTGTCATAATTTAGTAGTTCTGGCTCCAGGTCTTGTTTTTAACTGTGATTTTTGTACCAAGCAGTGGACTCCCAAGAATCAATCTGGACTCAATTCACATCTTCCATTAAGTAACTGACTGCTTAACCTTTCTGAACTTTTTTCACAAGAACAGTATATGGCACCTGATAAATGTTTGTTGAACTAAAAAACTTCTTAAACTATAAGTAATCTAATATCCCTTTTATCTTATTCCTTTTATCTTCAAAATTCAATTTCCTTTGTTGTATTTCTGAGGGTTTTTTCTCAGCTTAGGGGAAAAAAATTACCTCATTTCAATCTATTCCTCCATCTTTTATCTCTAACTTCTAAGATAACATTCAGGCCATGAATAATAATACCTATAGTATAAGAGAGTCCCAGAGTCAAACCTCTGGCACATGGTTCCTCTATAGAAAATATAGTAGTCACTGTATCAAAACACAGTATTTCTCCATAGTCTATCCACAAGGACTGGTAATCTCCAGAGTTGCCAAAGAAGCCCTGTTCTTGACCAGCTTTAGTCAGGGTCCTCAGAGGAGCAGATCTTACCAGAAGTTTCGTGACTGTTACCCTTTTTATCAGTTGTCAGTTAAAGCTAGAGCTTAAGGGATGGGGCTTCCATGGCTTAATTGTGCCATCCTATGTAAAGAACTTTAAAGTATAGTACTGTTAATAGTTGTGACAATTATGAATTATTAATTTGTTACTTATTATTGTTACTTCAATATTATTTTATCCATAAACAAATTTTTAATGAGAAGGAACAAGTAAGCAAAATATGAGCTATACATCCATATTGCCTATAAGCAAGAATGATAAAATGAAAAAACTTTCAGTAACATAACAGTATAATTCTATAAATTTTACCTACATATGTGTTTGCCTTTTAAATATTATTTGTGAAGAAAGTAAAAAAAAAAAATCAAGATTTCTTAGTGTCAAACCTTAATTTTTATAAGTGAGATTGAAAGTACTCTAATTTTCTTTATATAAAAATGAAATTTTTTTACATAAAATCTTTAAAAAAATGAAATTTTTAAAATATATTTAAATGGATGAACTTATTTCTTACACACTTTGTAAAATCTGCTTGGGAATATCCTCCTAAAATAGAGTCTGTGATGCTATTTGCTTTTATTCCCTGTAGCTCTTTGGGGTGTCATCAAAATCTGGCCTTGCCAATGAAAAAGTTGGAAATACTTATGTGGTTGCACAACAGCACATATGTGAGGATTCCATTTATATGTGGATTTACTTAAAGCCGCTGAACTGTACACTTAAAAATGGTTAGATGTGTATATTTTGTTATATATACATTGTACACAATATTTTTTAAAAATCTGGTCTTGCCCATGGAGGTATATATTACACATATGAACATCTGTTATGTGTGTCACGGTTACATAAATTAATTAAAATACTGATGATAATTGCCAACTTGGAAAGAGAAATATGAACAATTTAAAGCAGTAGCCACCTTTACTCAAGATGATAGAGTGAAATGCCAGAACTTCATTGTTGTAATAACTTTCTTCAAATGATTTAAATATTAGAAAGCTATGGAACTAGATGACCTCCCAGGATTCCTCTTAACTTGGAGATTGTTTGAACTTGAGAATAAACATTGGCTTCTTTAGTTAAATAGAAATCTAAAATCCATGGAAACAAACCAAATGTCCATCAACAGATGAATAAACAAAATGTGGTATATACATATAAAGGAATATTACACAACCTTTAAAAAAGATGAAAAGTGATACATGTTACAACATGGATGAACCTTAAAGACATTAATTAAAGACATTATGCTAAGTGAAATAAGCCAGTCATATAAGGCCAGATACTGGATGATTCCATTTATATGAGGTGCCTAGAATAGTCAAATTCATGGAGACAGAAAGTGGAAGAGTGGTTATCAGGAGCTGGATAGAGAATTATTGTTCAACGAATACTGACTTACAGTGTGAGATGATGCAAAAGTTCTAGAGTTGGGTAGTGATGATAGTTGCTCAACAATATAAATGCACTTAATGCTACTGAGCTATACACTTAGAAATGGTTAAAATAGTAAATTTTATGTCTATTTTGCCGCAATAACAAGAAACTTCGGGGCACCTGGGTGGTTCAGTGGTTGAGCATCTGCCTTTGGCTCAGGTAGTGATCCCAGGGTTCTGGGATCGAGTCCCACATCAGGCTCCCGCCAGAGAACCGGCTTCTCCCTCTGCCTATGTCTCTGCCCCTCTCTCTGTGTTTCTCATGAATAAATAAATAAACCTTAATTTTTTCCTTTTAATTAACTTAGATAATGTAGGCATTTTAGTTTATAATAGAGTTTTAGAAAACTTTCTTAATGGGCACATTACCAATACTGTAAAACTTTTTTGATATGCAGATACTACTTGAATTGTGGTGGGCAAATGAGTTTGTATTTAATTTTATTTTTTTGATTCATCCATAGTGTTTTGAGTTTATCTCTTTGTATAGATTATTTTGAATTTGCCCTAGGAACCACATTTTGCAAGAATAACATCACCCAGCGTATTAATGTCAGCATGTTATCAGTTGGAATGAAGTATAGGGACTTTTTAAAGTCCCTTTGCCCTCCTATAATTTTTGCTTCAGTTATATGAAACATAATGTATGAAAGTCTGAGGAGAGAAAAGATTATTGCCTATATTTTTTCTATCATTCTTCCTATCATTTTGAGAAGTACATATACCTTTTCTTTTTTAGTAGACCTGCTGGCAGCATGTTCCCTAGTTTTCATTCATCTGAGAATGTCTTGATTTCCCCTTTAATCCCAAAGGATCTCATCACTGGATATAGAATTCTTGATTGGCAGTTTCTTTGAATACTTACAAAGTGTCGTGTCACTTCCATGTGAGCTCATGAGTTTTTATGAGAAATCCTCTGTTATTCGAATTGTTTTCACCTTATAAGTAGAGTCATTCCTCTCTTGCTGCTTTTAGAATGTTCCTTTTGTCTTAGTATCCAACATTTGGAATGATTTGATTGTGATGTATCTAGGCATGGATTTCTTTGGGCTTGTTGGGATTCTCAAATCTCTAGGTTTAGAATTTTTTTCCAAATGTGGGGCTTTTTCAACCTCTTTTGGTGGGGAGGTGAATAGTTTTTCAGCCCTACCCTCTAACTCCTCTCCTCTGAGGACTCTGAGGATATGAATATTAGATCTTTCCCATAGTTCTGAGGCCCCTGAGTTTCTCTTCAGTTTTTTTGTCTGTTTTCTCTCTGTTATTCAAATTGAGTAATTTTTATTCTTTCTTCACATTGAGTGATTCTTTCCCCTGTCCCTTCCATTCTCTTGTTCATCTCTTCAATTCCTCTCTTGAGTTTATTTTCAGTTATATTTTATAATGACTTGAAAATTAGCATACAATTCAGTAACTTTGTAGTATATTCACTGATTTGTGCATCCATTGCCACAACCAATTTTAGAATATTTTCATTACTCCCAAAAAACTTGAACCCTTTAGCTGTCACTCCCAAGTTTCCACTACCCATCCCCAGCACTCAGCAACCACTAATCTACTCTCTGTCTGTAGATTTATCTATTAGACTTCCTGTTCCTTATTGCTACTATATCAAAATTTCGACCTTTTTATGTTTACCTTGTATCCAGTCACCTATTAGTTCTAGGCGACATTTTTTGTGTGTGTGTGTGATTCCTTGGGTGTAGATAATCATGTCTGAAGTGAACAGTTTTATTTTTTTTTTAATATGCACAAACATACCCTTTGCTTCTTTTTCTTGCTTTTTTTCTGACCTTATGGGGGAAAGTACCCAATCTTTATCTGGTAAATAGGTTATGTTACCTGTAGGTCTTTTCATAATGCTCTCTACCAGATTAAAGAAATTCCCTTTTACTCCTAGTTTGTTAAGAGTTTATCATGAAGAGATCCTGAGGTTTTTTTGTTTCTTTTTTTCAAAAACTTTTTCTGCATCAACTGAAATTATCAGGTAGTATTTCTTCTTTAGACTGTGAATATGGTGGATTAAATAGACTGATTTTTTTTAATGCTGAACCAGCCTTGTAATCCTAAAATAAACCCCACTTGATTATGATCTTATTTGCTTTTTCTTTTTGTATTGCTAGATTTGATTTGCTAATATTTTTTTAAGGATTTACATCTTTGTTCACAAAGGATATTGCTCTGTAGGGGTTTTTGGTTTTGGTTTGGTTTTTTATGGACTTTGGCTTTGGTGTCAGAGTAATGCTGGCCTTAAAAAATGAGAGGTGTTCTCTCTGATTTTTCTGGAAGAGATTATATGATTGGCATTACTTTAAATGATTTGTACGATTCTCTAGTGAAACCATCTGGGCCTGAAGATTTCTTTAGAATGACTTTAATTATCAGTTCAATGTCTTTAACAGTTATAAGCTTGTTCTGGTTATTTCATTTTGGTTGAATTTTGCATGTAGTTATCTCGGGAACTGGTCCATTTTGTTTTTGTTATTGAATGTATTTGTACAGTTGTTCATAGTATTCTTTATCTGTATTGTTGGGAAAACAGTCATAAATTTTGAAATGATCTGGTTAGCTTTATTCAATTCATGAATTGAGCAGCGTCTATTATAGAGATAGAGTGGAACTCCAAATAATTGTACTAATGAGAGGGTTTTATAGACTAAAATGAGTAAGAATAAGGAATTTATACTAGGCATTTGAAGATTGGTTAAAAGCAGGATTACTTTCCGTATATGGAGCAAAAGAAACTCTTGGAGGCAGATTGTACTGAGCAGGCAAGTGCTGATTGGTTAGCCTAGGCTTTACTTTTCTGGAAGAGCCAAGCACAGAAACTTAGGTAAGTTCTAATTTGTTAACATCTTGGGTCTGGTCTGGACAATTGATAACCCTTCTTTTAAGATTTTATTTGACAGAGAGTACACTTATGTATGGGGGGGGAAGGAGACAGACTCTACACTGAGCAGGATCCCACAACCCAAGCAGAAACCAAGAGCCAGAGGCTCAACTGACTAAACCACCAGGCACCTCCAATTGTTGTTGTTGTTGTTGTTTTTTTTAATTTTTATTTATTTATGATAGTCACACAGAGAGAGAGAGAGAGAGGCAGAGACACAGGCAGAGGGAGAAGCAGGCTCCATGCACCGGGAGCCCGACGTGGGACTCGATCCCGGGTCTCCAGGATCGCGCCCTGGGCCAAAGGCAGGCGCTAAACCGCTGCGCCACCCAGGGATCCCCAGCACCTCCAATTGTACTGATGTCTGCTCTATTAATTTCTTCCTTCTACCTGTGCTTTGGTTTTATTTTGTTCTTTTCTAGATCTTCTAGATCTCTGTGGAAGCTCTAGATTACTAATTTGAGACCTTACTGGGTTTTTTTTATTGGAGTTTGATTTGCAAACATATTGTATCATACCCAGTGCTCATCCTGTCAAGTGCTCCCCTCAGTGCCATCACCCAGTCACCCCAATCCCCCCGCCTACCTCCCCTTCCACTACCCAGAGTTAGGAGTCTCTCATGTTCTCTCACCCTCTCTGATATTTCCCACTCATTTTCTCTCCTTTCCCTTTTAATCCCTTTCACTATTTTTTATATTCCCCGAATGAATGAAACCATATAATGTTTGTCCTTCTCCAATTGACCTACTTCACTCAGCATAATACCCTCCGGTTCCATCCACGTTGAAGCAAATGGTGGGTATTGGTCTTTTCTAATAGCTGCTTACTCGTTTTTTGACACAAGCTTTTAGCAATATGAATTTCCCTCTAAGGGGTTCTGCACCCAATTCCAATGTGGTGTATGGTGGAGGAGGGGGGTGGTCCCCACACCAGCAAGCAGTTCTCTGACACCAACTGGGTATCCTACAATTTAAGTCCATTCTGACACTGTCTACACAGAAATGGTGTCAAATCTCACCAGTTAAGAGGTCAGTACTGTAAGATTGTCTCTCTTTCCCACTCTCCAGTTTAAATGGCAGTCACAAGCCTGCTATACTGTATCTGTCACCTGTGCTTCTGACTAACCAGTTACACATTAGAGGTTCCAAAAAACCCCTTTTGTGGTTTACAACTAGACCAATTCTAGTTCTCTGACAGAACTCAGAGAAACATTTTACTTCTAGATTACCAATTTATTGTAAAAGGATATATAGGGATCCCTGGGTGGCGCAGCGGTTTGGCGCCTGCCTTTGGCCTGGGGCGTGATCCTGGAGACCCGGGATCGAATGCCGTGTCGGGCTCCCTGCCTGGAGCCTGCTTCTCCCTCTGCCTATGTCTCTGCCTCTCTGTCTCTCTCTGTGTGACTATCATGAATAAATAAAATCTTTAAAAAAATGGATTTAAAAGGATATATAAGTCAGGAACAACCAGATGGAAAAGATGCATAGGACAAGGTACAGGGAATGGATGCAGAGCTTCCATGCCCTCTAATGGCGCCACTTTCTTTAAATCTCTACATGTTCAACAACTCAGAACCCTCAAACTCCTTCCTTTTGGGGTTATATGAAGGCATGATTACATAAGCATGATTGATTTCAGCTTCTAGCTCCCCAGGTTAAGAGAAGGGAGATTGAAAGTTCCATCCCTCTAATCACGTGGTTGCTTCTCCTGGCAACCAATCCCTAGTGTACAGTCTGAAAGCTAACTCATTAACATAACAAGGCACATGTTTGCTGCCCTCATCACTGAAGAAATTCCAAGAGTTATAGGGGCTCTGTGCCAGAAACCAGGAAAAGACCAAATACATATTTATTATAAACCGGAGTATCATACTCTAAACACTGTTTTAGCTGCATCCCATTCATTTTTATATGTTTGATTTTTGTTCAGGTCAGCATATTGTCTAACTTCCCTTGAGTCTTGCTCTTTGATTGATCCATGGATTAGTTAGCAGAAGTATGTTTAATTTTCAAATGTTGGGATTTTTTTTTTAATCTTTCTTGTTAATTCCATTAGGATCAGAGAACATACTTTGGAAACAATGTGTACTGTGTTGTTACCAAGTAGAATGTTCTATAAATGTCAGTTTTATCCAGTTGGTTGATGGTGTTGTTCATTTCAGTATTTTTGCCTATTTTTTTTGTCTACTAGTTCCATTGATGACTGAGGCAAGAGTGTTAGGTCTCCAAATAAAATTGAGGACTTGTCTCTTTCTCTTTTCATTTCCTTCAGTTTTCTCTTTGTGTATTTTGAACCTCTTTTTTAAGGTGTATACACATTTAGAATTGTTTAGTCCTTCATGAATTGACCAACCATAGCTTTCTGCTGATTAGTGTCTGATTTGTGTATGTTTTATCCAGCCTTCTCCTTTTAACCCACCTAAAATGTGCTTGAAATGAGTTCTTGTAGACAATATATTTGAATAATTTTTTCTGTCTCTTTTTAATCCAATCTGACAAGTTTATTTGGTGTGTTTAGGCCATTTACAATGAATGTAACAATGAGTGAGGTTGATAAATTGGGCCTCCCTTCTTTCACCCATCCCCCGCACTTATGGAACCTTTTGTATAACTCATTTAAGAATACTGGGACCCCAGTCATCCTTGCCCCAGCTCATGAAGTGATGGTTCCATGCCAGAGAAGTCAAACCTAGTGAGCCTCCAGTTGCTATTCCTCCTCCATCAAGCACTCAGCTCCTAGAGCAGGAGTGGTGCTGGGAGAGGAGCTTGCCTTTATCGACATTTTCTGCTCCAGAGCTCTGTCCCAGAGATTTTGCCAGGGAGGAGAAGCAGGCCATAAAACAGATAGCCCCTAATCTCTTCTCAAAAGAGCTGACTTCGTTCAGAACACAGTGTATAGAACTTCAAAGCTTACAGGTGCTCTCAACAACAGTGGTAGTTCTTTTTTTTTTATTTTTTTATTTTTATTTTTTTTTATTTTTTATGATAGTCACAGAGAGAGAGAGAGAGAGGCAGAGACACAGGCAGAGTGAGAAGCAGGCCCCATGCACCGGGAGCCCAATATGGGATTCGATCCCGGGTCTCCAGGATCGCACCCTGGGCCAAAGGCAGGCACCAAACCGCTGCGCCACCCAGGGATCCCAACAGTGGTAGTTCTATTGAAAGGCAAGAGGACTGTATATCTAATGAATATACAATCTAAACTGTCTGCCGACTGGTCTACAGGAGTGAACCAGAGAATAAGACCTCCCTGTGGTCATAAGTATCAAACCAAGTATCTCAGAAACTGTTTCCTCCACGGGACCACAGTTTGTTCGGATTAATTTATAGGGCAATTTATGTCCCCCGAGAGTGTTGAAAAATAGTAATTAGTGAAATTTAACATCTGAGCATGGTAAGGGAAGGAGCCCTACTGATACCACTATAAATCCAGGGTAACTATTGATATACCCAAGGATGCACCTCCCTGAGGAGTAACATCAGAAACTTACCACTTACTATTGTGGGTACTGGGGTAGCAGAGTAGAGGTCACTTAAAATATCCTCTGGTTAGTCTATGTCAATCACAAATACCAGGAGGTGGGGTGAGGGAATAGTAACTGGAGTTGCTACAATATATTATCCAATTTGTCAGTTTCTAACAAAAAAATTACAAAGCATTCAGAGAAACAAATTGATGGCCAAAACACTGGGGGGGGGGGGAGAGACAACACAAAAACTGCTTGTGACAGAGGCACCTGGGTGGTTCAGTCAGTTAAATGTCTGAATTTGGCTCAGGTCATGATCTCAGGGTCCTAGGGTAGAGTCCCAAGTCCCAAGTCTGGCTCCCTGCTAAGCCGGGAGTCTGCTTGTCCCTCGGCCTCTGCCCCCACTACTCTCTCTCTCAAATAAAATCTTAAAAAAAAAAAAAAAAAACTGCTTGTGACAGAGACTAGATGTCAGATTTAACAGGAAAAGACTCCAAAGTGGCCATTTATAAGTGTGTTCACAGAACACATGGATTAAAGAAACCATGATTAAAGAAGTAAAGGGATGTATAGTGACAATTTTGCATAGAGGATGCCAATAGTGAATGGAAATTGTGAAAAAGAACCAAGTAGACATTTTAGGAGTACCTGGGTGGCTCAGTGAGCTAAGTGTCTGCTTTTGGCTCAAGTCATGATCCTGGGATCGTGACATCAAGCCCTGCCTTGGGCTCCCTGCTCAGCGGGATGCCGGCTTCTGCCTCTCCCACTGCCCGTATCCCCCCCCCCCTCCCGCTCGTGCTTTCTCTTGCTCTCTCTTAAATAAAATCTTTATATATATATGTATTATAAAAGGGCAAAATGAATAGAGTTCTATATGACTAATGTTTTTATATATCACTGGTATTAAGCAGGGAAAATCTGAAGCTGATTCTGATGAGTTTAAGATTTCTGGGGTAAACTTTGGAGCAACTATTGAAAATATTTAAAAAACAAAAGTTGAAGTTAGAGTACTACGTTAGAAAATACTTAATGCAAAAGAAAGCGCAGGAAGAATAATAAACAAAAAGACATAAGACATACAGAAGGAAACAAAGTAGAATAAACCCAATATCAGTAATGTTAAATGTGAATGGATTCAGGAATCAGAAGGCACATATCAAACTGGGATGAACAAACATGATCTCGCGATATGCTGTTTACAGGACACACACTGGAGATTCAAAGGTGGATACAGATGGAAAGTAAAAAAGGGATAGCAGAAAAATAGATTATACAGACGGCAACTACAAGAAAGCTGAACTGGTTGCACCAGTAGCAGACAAAATAGACTTCTACACAAGTTACCAGAGACGTTTTATAATGATGAAAGGGTCATTTCATCAGGAATATATAACAGTTATAAGTTACTTATGTACTTAATAACAGTCCCAAGATATGTGCAGCAAAAATAGAAATGAAGGGAGGAACAGACAGTTCAGCATTCATAGTTGGAGACTTTGGTATACTGCTTTTAATAATGTATAGACTAGCTTTTCAGCATCACCAGAAAATAAGTACCATAAACCAGCTAGACCTAGAAAGCATCTGTAGAACGGCTCTAGAACACTCTACCCAGCAACAACAGTAAAATATATGTTCTCAAGTAGCAACTGTAACTTTCTCCAAGATAGACCATATACTAGGTCATAAACCAATAAAAAAAATTCTAAGATACATTTATTTGAGAGAGAAAACACAAGTGGAGAGGGAGAGAGAATCTTAAACAGATTCTGTGCTGAGCTGGGAGCCCATCTTGGGCCCCGTCTCATAACCCTGAGATCATGACCTGAGCTGCAATCAAGGGCTGGATGCCTGACTTCTGCACCACCTAGGCGTCCCTATGAATAAATTTTTAAAAAGTTGAAATAATCCAAAGTATGCTCTGAGAACATAGTAGCATGAAATTAGAAATCAGTAATAGCAGGAAAAAGTTTAGGAAACTCAAAAATCTGTGAAAATAGTCACTCCTAAATAACCAGTGGGTCACAGAAGAAATCAAACAAGTCAGAAAACATTCTGAGATAAATGAAAATGGAGATAACAACATACCAGAGCTTATACGCAGCAGTAGCAGTGCTTAGATGGAAATGTATAACTGTAAATGCCTATGTTAGAAGGAAGGTGCTAGAGTGACATAGTTGGTTAAGTGTTGGACCTTTGGTTTCTGCTCAGGTCGTAATCTTCAAGTCGTGGTATATAGTCGTGGGATATAGCCCTGCATCAGGCTCCGCACTAAATTAGCTTTAGTTCCTCAGTGCAGAGTCTACTTAAGACTCTCTCTCCCTTTAACCCTCTCCTATCTCTCTAAAATAAATGAATAAATCTTTAAAATTAAAAAAAAAGGGAGATTTCTAGTTAATAGCCAGTCTTCCACCTAAAAGACACTGGAAAAAAGAATAAACCTAAAGGAAAGAGAAGAAATGAAATAGTAAAAATTATAAATACAGTGGGGGCACCTGGGTGGCTCAGTCTGTTAAACATCTGCCGTTGGCTCGGGTCATGATTCCAAAGTCCCAGGATCCAGCCCTGCATCAGGCTCCCTGCTCAGCAGGGAGTCAGCTTCTCCCTTTGCCCCTCACCCCACTCATGCTCTCTCTCTGAAATAAGTAAAATATTTTTTAAAACTATGGAGGCATTGGGTGGCTTAGCACTTGAGCATCTGCCTTTGGCTCAGGTCGAGGTCGTGATCCTGGAGTCCTGGGATCAAGTTCCACATCAGGCTTCCTGCAGGGAGCCTGCTTCTCTCTCTGCTTGTGTCCCTGCCTCTGTCTCTGTCTCTCATGAATAAATCAGTAAAATCTTTAAATAAAAATTATAAATACTATGAATAATGAACCATCAAAAACGAAATTAAGAATATAGTTCCATTCACAACATCAAAAAGAATACTTAGAAACTTAAAGGAAATGTAAAACTTACAAAATATTTTGAAAAATTAAAGATGGTCTAAATAAACAGAAAAATAGTCCTTGTGTATGGATTGGAAGGTAAAGATGTAAATACTCCCCAAACTGATCTACAAATTGAGCACAATCCCAATATCCCATCTGACTTTTTGTAGGAATTGACGACCTGATTCTAAAATTCACATTTTATACTTGTGAGTAACCCAAAATAAGTAAAGCAGTACTGAAAAAGAACAAATTCAGAAGACTCATCCTTCCTGATTTCAAATTAACTACAAAGCAGCAGTGACCAAACCTGGCATAAGGGTTTCACACCATATATAAATAAATAACTAAAACAAAGACCTAATTGTAAGAAAAAAAAAATTATAAAAACCTGTAGAAGAGGGGTGGCTCAGTCAGGTAAGCATCCAACTCTTGATTTTTTTTTCTTTTTATTGAAGTTCCAATTTGCCAGCATATAGTATAACACCCAGTGCTCATTCCATCAAGTGCCCTCCTCAGTGCCCATCACCCAGTTACCCCATCCCCCCGCCCACCTCCCCTACCACTCTTGATTTCAGCTGGGGTCATGATCTCAGGATTGTAAGGTTGAGCCTCACTTCAGTCTCCTCAAGATTCTTCCTCTCCCTTGACCCCTCCTCCTGCTCGCATACACACACTCTGTCTCTAAGCATAAATAAAATCTTTAAAAAATAAAACCCTCTGGAAGAAAACATAGGGGTAAATACTCAAGATGTTAGATTTGGCAAAGGATTCTCAAATATGACACCAAAAGCCCAAGCAACAAAAGGAAATAACATGTTATACTTGATCAAAATTAAAAATTTTTGTGCGATTGAAAAAAAATTTTGTGCTTCAAAGGACACTATCAAGAAAGTGAAATGACAGCTCACAGAATGGAAGAAAGTGTTTGTAAACCAAATGTCTGATAAGCAGTTTGTAGAATATGTAACAAATTTTGCAGTTCAATAAGATGACATGTAAGCCAGGTAAAAATGGACAGAGCATCTGAATAGACCTTTCTCCAAGGGTTATACAAATAGCCAGTAAGCACAGGAAGAGATGCCTGACATCATTAGTTATCCGGGAAATGCAAATCAAAACCACAATGAAATACCACTTCACACCCACTAAGATGGCTAGAATCAAAATGTCAGAACACTAAAAAAAATCTTCGAATTACACACTTTTAAAGGGGTGATTTATATGGGATGTGAATTATATCTGAAGCTGGTTTATAAAATACATAATCATATTACATATTAAAAATAATTTGATATCAAGTAATCAGTAAAAAATTTCTGATTATCTCATAAAATTTTTGTTAATTCATTTCAAATTAGATACTCCTCTACACAGTGATTGATTCATAAAATCTTTTAATCTACAAGTTCCTTACTTTAGTTCCTCTTTTATCTCTTTTTTCCCCTTGCTGTTTATTAGTTTAAAAATTCAAGTCTTTGGTCCTATGGAGTTTCTCACAGTCTAAATTTTGCTGTTTGCATCGCAGTGGTGTAAATTAACATGTTTCTGTCACCTCTGTATTTCCTGTGAATTGATAGGGTCTAGAATTTCATTTAGTCTCTTTTGGTATGTCTTACTGCCCTTTTTTTGCCAAGTTATAAACCATTAATGATCAATACCTCTTCATTTGGGGATGGGGGCTTTGCTGCAAAATGGTTATCTTGTACTTCTGATATTCCTTCTTCATTTATTAGCCAGAATATTTCTATGGAGAAAACTTCCTTCATATTGTTTGATTACCCAAAAATACAATTTGTATTGAAAAGCCAGGATGAATGCTGCCTTCTTTCCTGTTTTTTAAAACCAGTTTTCAAAATAATTATTTGTTTCAATAGCATCTTTTAAAGGTGATAAATTAGCTTTGTTTTTTCTTGGCAATGTCAGATGAACTCATGAATTTTTTTTTTTTAAAGATTGTATTTATTCATGAAAGACACACAGAGAGAGAGGCAGAGACACAGGCAGAGGGAGAAGCAGGCTCCATGCAGGGAGCCCCATGTAGGACTCCATCTCAGAACTTTGAGATCATGCACGCCTTGAGCCAAAGGCAAACGCTCAACCGCTAGGCCAAACAGGCATCCCGTGCTCATTAATTTAAACATGTTTCGTGTATTTCAATTTATTTTTCCATTTTTGGCCATCGGGAACCTCCACACATTGACTTGAGTTTTGACACACTCCTAATAATCTTTGATAGTTTCTTTGCTACCTGGTAAGATGTTCCAGGTGGACATTTACTGCCCTCAAAATGCAATCAGCCATTTCTCTAAGGAGCCATGGTTCCTTTTAGTGGGAAATATTTGAAGCCAGTCTAGGTGCTAGGGATATTCATTGCTTGAAGATTAATTATATTATGAGTTCATACTGATATTTTTGATTCAAATTTAAGACTATAAATTCAAATTGTAACTTTTTCTTTGCCTTTAACCCCTAATAATATAAATAGGCACCAAACCAGATAGAAATTTTATGATGTATATTTATCCATCCAGTATTTCACAGACTTCTTTTGTGTATGTTATGCTAGGTACTGGACAAGATCAAAAGATAAATTAGGTACTATAAAGTGTTTTCACTAAATCCTTCTCTCTCTGCTCCGAGCTTCTCACATCTTGCCTTCAGTCTTCCCCATACATTCTTTAGATGTCTTTAGTTCTAAAAAAAAAAAAAAAGAAAAAAAGAAATCAACAGAAGGAGATTTATCAGTGACTTATGTAAGATCCAGTATTTAGTTCCACCCCTAACCTCTTCCCTGAACTCCACATCAGAATGGGTAACTTCATATATAATTTTATACGAATATTTCTCTCTAAAATTTTTCAAATTTAATTTACCTAAAACCAAAATATTCTTTCTCTTCATCGTTAATCCCTACCAAAATCATTCTTCCCCTTTCATTCTCTATCTTGTTTGGTGAAAACACCATCTACTCAGTCACCCCTGTTGGAAACCTAGGGTCAGGTTATTCTCTCCTACCCCTTTTTACCCCATCCCTGATAGAAGATCATGCCTAGGTGGTTTTATATCCTAAATTTTTCTTAGATGTATTTTCTCTATCCTCAGTACCACTTAGTTTGATCCTATTTTATCATACACTCATACTGTTGTAATAGCCACCCTCAAATCTACACTCTATATTGCCATCAGAATAACCTGTACTACTCCCCAATGGCTACTCACATATTGAATAAGATTTCATTAGGTCCCAATAAAACAAAAAAATATCTCATTAGGTCCTTAGCATGGCATAAACAAATATAAGTGGCCTTGAGCAGAGTTATTAAAGTCTCAATTTCCTTTGTAAAATCAGATTATTATCATCTTACTTCATGGGTGATAATATATCTACAGCTCCTAATCTTAGCATCTGCTCTGTGGTAGACAATTACCCAGTACAGGCAACTTCATATATTTTTACCTGGATATTCCTCTTAGAGGCATCTCAACATCAGTATGTCCCTTTCCTTAACCTTCTTTTCTGTCTTTGGTTTAAGTTAGGATATAGGATGGAAATGAAATTATCTCAGTTCATTTTTCCCATAATTAAAACTTTGTTAGTATCATTGGGAAAGTTAGCGTTCAGTTTTAAATGTGGCTGGATATTTAAACATGCAAATTCTTATTAAATATTGAGTCTTCCCATCTTCCCAAATTACTTGCAATATTAGCAGTCTTCATCACTTTTTCTTTAATCATATGAGTCAGGCATCTTATTTTATATGCTTATAGCTACTCCATTTGTTTTGTTTTGTTTTTTTAAGATCTTATTTACTTGGGAGAGAGAGAGCACGAGCGGGAAGAAGCAGACTCTTCACTGAGCAGGGAGCCGGACATGGGGCTCCATCCAGGGATCTTGACCTGAGCCAAAGGCAGACACTTAACTGACTGAGCCACCCAGGCTCCCGAGCTACTACATTTTAATCCCAAATCCTTGGATAATTTTTATCAGCTAATCTCTATACCAAAATATACATACTCAAGATGTACTCTGTATCATGTAAGAAATAGAGTAGACATGAAATTTGATCTCCATTTTACTTATTTCTCACTTTTTTCTAGGGCAGTAGCAGCTAACATTTATTGAGTGCTTACTTAATGCCTGGAATTATACTAATTTAATCTTACTATCTTGAAAGTGTGATTTCCATTATTCCTGTTTTACATACGAGCAAATACGCATACAGAGATGAAGTAACTTGATTGAGATTTAATGCCTCACTTGTAATTGGAAGAGTCAGCATCCAAAACCTAAAATTTGTCTAACTTAAACCATTTTTATTTTTATTTATTTATTTATTTTTAAAGACTTATTCATTCATGATAGAGAGAGAGACAGGCAGAGACACAGGCAGAGGGAGAAGCAGGCTCCATGCCTGGAACCCGACACGGGACTCGATCCCAGGACTCCAGGACCGCGCCCTGGGCCAAGGGCAGGCACCAAACCGCTGAGCTACCCAGGGATCCCCGTAACTTAAACCATTTTTAAAATAACAAGGCTATATACCTTATTTGCCAAAAACTTTTCAACCCAACTGCAAAACAACAACATGGGATTTAGCAAGTATTGCTTTCATAAGCAAACATGCTATTTCATCAGTGATTTGGAATAAAAGGTAGGGGTGGGTGGGAAGGAAACTGTTTCTGAATTACTAGTTCACATTGCAAAGTATTACACAAATACATTTTTTTACTTTTAAGTACTGTGTGAATTCTATGTTAGTAATTGGAATTAAGTGATATTTATCTTTATTCAAGAATTTTGAATGAGCTCCAAATTAAATATACATACATGTACATCTAAATCTACACAGGTGGGGAAAGTGAGATGTTTAATAGAATTATGTAATTGATAAAAATTTCAGGCTATACTTTCTAGCTTCTAATCTATATCAATATTATATATAATTTTTTCAAATCGTATAATTTCATTGTAAGTTTTGTCACAATGTACGATATTGCAAACTTCCAAAATATATTGATCCATGTAATTTTTTATCGTAGAGTATGTCATGAGACTAAGTTTCCACAGACATGTATTGGGAAATGCTTATAATACATGGAGTACAAGACCTTTCTCGATCAAATCTTCATCTTCCTCTCATCTTCTGCTATATCAGGCTTTGCAGCTTAGTTCTTGAACAAGCAGAACTTGTGGAAGCAACTCATAGTCCATTTTATTTTTGTCTTCTCCGTTTAAATGTATTCTGTGGTTAGTTTTTCCTCCAGCTTCTTGAAGGTCAAGTCTTAACTTTTCTGGCTACTTTCAGGAAATGAAAGCATTATTTTCAAGAACTAATAAATTTAATTCAGTTAAAGGTTTCCCTCCTTTCCCACTTCAGTTGTACTACAGGTGTTTAGTAAAAAATGAGGTTCTCCTGGCTTCCTTTTTCTTTCTGTTTTTGGCCTTTTTGGCCTTTTATTCCTCTTCATTTGCTAACTATGGTTTCTGGTCCCTCCAGGATTGAGAGAGGCAAGGCTTGAGTAAGAAGAAAAGGTCTTTAATACTAGTAAAAGGAGCAGCAGCAACAGCTAACGTTAATATAATGTTTATTTTGTGCTAAGGACTCCACTTTACATATAGTAGATCAGCTAATCCTCACAAGGCTCTGAGGTAGGTTCTGTTCTCCCTCTTTTACTGTTGAAGAAGGTAAGGCATAGTTTCATGACGTGGCCTAAGGTCACTCAGCTTTATAAACATGAAAAGCAGTACCAGGATGCAAACCCAGCACTCTGGGAAGTCCCATCTCAACCACTCCTGTGTTGCTTTTATATACTGTGGGAAATGGCAGGCATACTTCCTAGTCTTGGCCAGAGTTTAAATCACACTTGTACCCTTTCGATGTTTTCCAAGTGTGACATACGTTTTCCATAGACCTAAGACAAAGAGCAAACATGTCTCAACCCCTTTCTCTTGCAGAAGAGTAGGAGGGAGTGTGGGATGGGGTTTGGAACTCACAACACACTGATCACTGTCTACAAAAATCCTTTTGTAATATTTAGCTCTTTGAACATTGAAGGTGGGTGTAACTCAAGGTTGAAAAATAGTTTTCCACTACCTTATTGCATAGATGTCCTTACCACTCAATTTTGGCCAGCAGTACCTGTTTGAACCCTCTACACACCAGGATTGATGGTTTCATTTTAAGACCATGTTGCACATATTCTCCAAATGCTCTTTAATTCCTTCCCTTCGTACTTCGTACCTTTGTTCTTGCAGATGGTCCCTGGATTAAGATTGTGTCACTTGCTCTGAATCACATGATCTGCATCAAACCAACACTCTTGATGGCCAGGCTTTTAAAGAAGCTAGTTTACTGTGGTGCAATAGAGAAAGAAAAACATTATAGATAGTCCTTCCATTTTCTTCTTTTTCATCTCATTCCTATGAGGGAAATCAGCAAATATGTTGAACAGTGGTTTGCTCAAACCAACTTTAACTGCCTAGTGTGTTGTGATTACTTGTCTTTGGGAAAGGTGTATGAAGAGATTTATATTTGAACTCATCTCTGATAATGATCAAGGTGGTGATTTCAGTGGCTTTACCTGGTTGTCTTGGCACAGGGCTTTATGTCTTTTATCCTTTCTGTTGTGTTATCCCAGATTGATCATTTTGTCTTCCCATATTAGAATATTCAGTGACCTTATATTTATTCTGCTAGAAGTCCTTAAGTTTTTTTTTCCTTTTTCCCCTCTATATACACATTTATCTGCATAGAACATTCAAAGGGATGTTTATCTAATGGATTGTTTGTTTGAGCATGTCCTCTGCATGCTCACATTTTTTTTTAAGATTTTATTTATTTAGAGAGAGCGAGTATGAGCAAGGTAGAGAAGGGCAGAGGGAGAAGGAGAAGCAGACTCCCCACTGAGCAGGGAGCCAGACACAGGGCACCATTCCAGTATCATGACCTGAGCCGAAGGCAGATGCTTAACCAACTGAGCCATCCAGATGCCTCTTTACTTTAAAAAAATTTTTTTTAACTCCAGTATAGTTAGCATACAATGTTATATTAGTTTCAAGTGCATGCTCACATGTAGAATGTAGTATGGTACTGTTTAACAATTTGCCAGTACATACATTGCCCAGGGAGGCACACGAAGATGGTGAACACTGGCTGAGATTATGTGTGATCCCATGATAACCTGGAACTCCTTTCTGCTTTATTACTTGGCAGAGTTCTGCTTTCGTTAGGCCTTGTGCTCTATGATGCCTCCTCTACCTTGTACATTTAGAATTATTTCATTCATTGCTTTCACATAGCACAGCTGCACATTTTGTAGTCTCGGTTAGGAACATGTCTTTTTCATAAGGACTGTAAGCTTATTTAGGTCAAGAACAATTACTTGTACTTGTGTTCTTCCCTTCACATAATAAAGTGCCTCACATTGGGTGAATCCACTGTTAAATTTTCAATAATGTAAGCAAAATCAGTTATAATTTGACTGTTAGAAAACTTGATTCAGTCATACTAATACTTGTGCCCAAAACAAGGGAGGTAAAAAATAGTGAAGTTAAATCCTACTGTACCTATCATATTTCATGCATAGGCATACTAGACCTGGGAACTAGTATTAAAGGAACATTGAAAAGTAGAGGTGGTTAAGAGAAAGGATGTTAATCAGATTTTAAGGAGCACTTAAAGGGATTAGGGATGTTTAACTTAAAGAGAAGAAACCATAGGAAAGAGTGGCATGTGATTGCCATCTTAAATTTTTGAAGGCAAAAAAAAAAAAAAAGTTTTTGAAGGCTTTTTTAAGGGGAAAGAAAAAGTAGACCTACTCTGTATGACTTTAAAGTTTGAACCTGAAACCCCAGTGTTGTAGCAGTATGCTGGGTGGGTTTTCTTTGTTTTTGTTTTTTTTTAAGATTTTATTTATTTATTCATGAGAGAGAGAGAGGCAGAGAGACACAGGCAGAGGGAGAAGCAGGCTCCATGCAGGAAGCCCAACATGGGACTCTATTCCAGGACTCCAGAATCACGCCCTGGGCCAAAGGCAGGCGCTTAACCACTGAGCCACCCAGGGATCCCCATGCTGGGGTTTTTAAAGAAAAAAAATTTTGCTTAATGTGCAAAAAAAAAATAAAATAAAATAAATACCCCTACTCCTACCAAAGACCTCATATTCTCTTGCTCCTTGTGTGTGATGTGGATACAAATACTCTTTCATCACATTTTTCATCAAATTGTAATAGCTTCTAAGTACTTCTCCAAAGTGGATTTGTTTTATACTTATTTCAGTACTCACAATAAAAAAGTTATTTACACAGATAAAATATTTGACATATATAGTTGTATTTTTTTTACACTGGAAAAGTACTGTGATCTAAGTCAGAAGACCCAGATCATAGCTTTGGTTGTCATTCATTAGTCATGTAACTTTTTTATCTAATGGATTCGCTTTCTTATCTTAATATTAAGAGACTAATATGAGCCTCCCCGACTTCACATGGAGAGTGTAAAAAGAGGTTAGGAGAAAAGTACTATAAAAACTGAAGCATTTTTAGATGTGCTAAATTAAAACTATTTGAGAATGTCAGTTTCTTATATTTTTAGTAAACGTGAAATCTGATAAAGGCAAACTGACTTCTTTTTTAAGGGAAAATCCATTCAGTTGATTGGTTACTAACAATTATTTAATAAGTTTATTTCCAGACAGTTTGTCGCATTGTATTAGAAACATAAACAACAACTGCTTTCATTTGTTGAGCATTCACAAAGCACCAGGACTGCGCTAAGCATTACTGTCTGTATTGTTTTGTTTAATCCTTTAACAACCGTGGAGGAATTGTTGAGGAAAGAATCCAGGCCTATCATATTCTAAAACTTGAAATCATAACTGCCTATATTTAATCATTTTATATTCTAAAGGAAGCAGCATTGAGGTGAAGAGGGCGGGCTGTGGAGCCAGCCTGTCTGGATTTGAACTCACCTGGGTCTGCAACTTAATAACTTCCTGACTTTAGCAAAATAGTTAACCCTTTTCTGTTAAACAAGGATAATAATGTATTTATTGACAATAAAATCAGCTAAATTGTCAAATGGGAAGCATTTAGGACAGTGTTTGGCACAAAGAGAGCACTCTGTAACTCTATGTAATTGTCCTATACAAACTATTATTATTTAAAACTATCCAGCTCATTAAAACAGTAGCTCACAGACTCCACTGATTGGAGTGGAGAGTTTGGGGAAATGTAAGGAGAACATATTTTAATATATTCTTTCCCTACCTTGAACTTTCTCACTACCACCCTTCAGCTTTTTTATTTAGCACAGTGGCCACATGAAAATAATGTAAATCACCTTCTGTTTCAACCACTAACCCATCAATTAATGCTTATTTTATGTATTTTTTAGGAAATTTCTGATTTATTTGCATCCTTGAAGAGCATCTGTAGAAGAGGAAGGAAAAGATGGGTGTGAAAACATTTACTCATAGCTCCTCTTCCCACAGCCAGGAAATGCTTGGAAAGCTAAATATGCTGCGGAATGATGGACATTTTTGTGATATCACTATCCGTGTCCAGGACAAAATCTTCCGGGCACATAAGGTGGTACTAGCAGCTTGCAGTGATTTCTTTCGCACCAAACTTGTAGGCCAAGCAGAGGATGAGAACAAGAATGTGTTGGATTTGCACCATGTTACAGTGACTGGCTTCATACCCCTTTTAGAGTATGCTTACACGGCCACTCTGTCAATCAACACAGAGAATATCATTGATGTTCTCGCTGCAGCCAGCTACATGCAGATGTTCAGTGTTGCCAGCACCTGCTCAGAGTTCATGAAGTCCAGCATTTTATGGAATACACCCAACAGCCAACCAGAAAAGGGTCTAGATGCTGGACAAGAGAATAACTCTAACTGCAATTTTACTTCTCGAGATGGAAGTATTTCCCCTGTGTCTTCAGAGTGCAGTGTGGTAGAAAGAACGATTCCTGTCTGCCGAGAATCCCGGAGAAAGCGCAAAAGCTACATTGTTATGTCTCCTGAAAGTCCTGTAAAATGTAGCACACAAACAAGTTCTCCCCAGGTATTGAATTCTTCAGCTTCCTACTCAGAAAATAGAAATCAACCAGTTGACTCTTCTTTAGCTTTTCCCTGGACATTTCCTTTTGGAATTGATCGAAGGATTCAGCCTGATAAGGTTAAGCAGGCAGAAAATACCCGGACTTTAGAACTACCTGGCCCATCTGAGACAGGTAGAAGAATGGCCGATTTTGTGACTTGTGAGAGCACAAAAACTACCTTGCCTCTGGGTACTGAAGAAGATGTCCGGGTCAAGGTAGAAAGGTTAAGTGATGAGGAGGTCCATGAGGAAGTGTCTCAGCCCGTCAGTGTGTCTCAGAGTTCACTGAGCGACCAGCAGACAGTGCCAGGAAGTGAACAAGTCCAAGAAGACCTTCTCATTAGTCCACAGTCTTCCTCTATAGGTATAGTGTCTTCTGCTTTTCATCGTGCTGTAAAGTCCATTTGAGCATTTTTCAGTACCTTTTAGATAAAAGTTTTGTGCTGGATCCTATAAGAAACATGAAAAAGAATAAAACACAATAACTGGATTTTTAAAGATGCTATTAGTACTGTATATATGTGTGTGTGTGTATATATATATATAATGCATTGGAAAAGAAAGAAAATAGTTGAACAATTTCTGACAGGTCAAAAGCAGGTTATGTTATATATGAATTGTGAATTATTTTCAATGCAGAATATACCAGTTTTTAAAAATCCAGTTTGTATTTTATTCTTTGTCAAATATTTACTGAAAACTTTTACTCTGTGCCAAATTGGGGATATATGATGAAAAAAGCATAGTCCCTGCTGCATCTGAGGATTTAATAATCTAATTGAGAAAGCAGATGTGTAAATCAGTGATTAGTACTAGGCTAGAGATACGAACAAAGTATTAAGGGTCACAAACGAAAGAGCAAGTTAGTGCTATATATTTGAGCTGGATTTTAGTAAGTACAAATTTGCTCAGGAGAGGAAAGGACTTTTTTGAAAAAGAAAAGCCCAGAGGTATGGAAAACCATTGCATTTTCTGGGAAGCAGCAAATTCAGTTTAAAATGATGTGAATAAACTATGGTAACCTGCAAGTATTGGAAATAATGAGAGAGAAGATAAAATGAGCAATCAAGAGCATATCGTGAAGAGTCTTAAACACTAGTTTTAGTTAGGATTGCATTTAACTGCATAGAACAGATCCCATCATAGTAGCTTAGACCAAACAGGATTTTACTTTTATCACATACAATGTTTAGAAGTATGAAGTCCAGGACAGATTTTGTGGCTTTACAGTGGCCTAGGTCCCTTGTATCTTCATAATCCACCATCTTTAGTTTGTCAGTCTCATTGATACGCTTATGGCTTCATAGTTACAAGAGGTTTGCTTCATCTTTATTTTTTTTTTATTTTTTATTTTTTAATTTTTATTTTATTTATGATAGTCACACACACAGAGAGAGAGAGAGGCAGAGACACAGGCAGAGGGAGAAGCAGGCTCCATGCACCGGGAGCCCGACGTGGGATTCGATCCTGGGTCTCCAGGATCGCGCCCTGGGCCAAAGGCAGGCGCCAAACCGGTGCGCCACCCAGGGATCCCCTGCTTCATCTTTAGTGTCATATTCTAGAAAGCAGCAGTGCTTACTTCAGGAAAGCACAAATGTTCCCAGAAATCCTTAAAAAGCTTCTGCAAGGTTATGTCATGTGGTCTTTCCTAGCTGTAAGGGAATCCAAGAAGATATGTGTATTAGCTGGGTGTATAACTACCTCAAACAGAATAGGAGGAGAATGGGTATTATGTGCAGCTAGCAGAGTCTGCCACAGGCAAGCCACATAAGCTTGAATTTTTATCCTAGTGTAAATACAAATAAGACACTTAATAGATATTTAGGAAAATTAATTTGGTATTGGTATGCAAGGGAGTTTGGCTGGGCACAGACAGTCTTAGAAACCAGTTACAGTAGGGTTGTTTTTATATGAATGAAGATACTTAGAGTAAAACTATGAAGTTATAGATAAGAGACTTATAAAGGAAGAATCATTACTTTCTGATGATGTTGATATATGGAATTGAAGGAATGGTAGGGATTAGAGAACTCTGACTAGAAAAATAGTGCTAACATTTTATTATATTCATTGATTCTAAGGCATAATTTTTCATGTTATCTAGAGAGATTAATCTTTTACAGTTACTTTTTCTAATGGCACAAAAAAATGGTAATTACATAATGGATAGGAATCTATTAAATTCAGTTACTATAATATGAAAATCAGTGGAAGAAGGTGGAAACCTAGTTTTAAGAGTAAATCAACAGTCAATTTTTTGTGAACTATGCTTGGGTGATGTGGCAAAAATGTCATGCTAGAAAGCAGTTGAAAAAGCAAGATTGATGAAATCAAAACTGAAGAATAGGGCTTTTCTTTTAGTAGTGACAGATTGAATCTCAACAGGAAAAAATATATGTAAGGGCTAAAACCAAAGAACTGACCCTTGAGAAATATCTGTATTCAGAGAGAAGAAAAACCAATAAAGAATAATAAGGAGAATTTCTCCAAAAGATCAGAGAACCAGGAATGCTATATTAACTTTGTTGATTTCTTGAATTTTGACCCACTATAAGAGTTTTTCAGGGTTATCACTACAAAGTGTACTACAAACTGGATGATATAAAATAATAGTTTATTCTCTCTTAGTTCAGAAGGCCAAAAGTCTGAAATCAAGGGTGGTTGTTGTTGGCAGGGCCATGCTCCCTCAGAAGGTTATAGAAAAGGGTTCTTTCTTGCCTCTTCCTAGCTTCTGGCAGTTACTAATACTCTTTGCTATTCCTCAACTTAATAGTTCCATCCCTCTGATTTCTGCCGCCGTCTTCATGTAGCCTTCCCTGTGTTTCTGGCTCCAAATCTCCCTTACTCTGTAAGGACACTAGTCCTTGGATCAGGGCCCACCCTACTCAGGATGACCTCATCTTACTTGATTAAATCTGCAAAGACCATGTTTCCAAATAGGGTCACATTGCCACATATTAGGGTCAGGATTTGAACATAGGTTTTTGGGAGACACAGTTCTACCCACAGCACCAACTAAAGATCATATTCCTGAATTCGGGTCAAAATATTTTTCTTTTTTTTTATTCTAATTCCAGTATAATTAACAGATAGTGTTATATTAGTTACAGGTGTACAGTATAATGATACAACAACAATTCTGTACCATTACTTAGTGCTCATCATGATAAGTGTTTTTCGGTTTCGTCTTTTTTTCTTTGCTTATTTTGTTTTGTTTCTTAAATTCCACATATGAGTGAAATCATATGGTATTTTCTTTCTCCGACTTATGTCACTTAGCATAATGCCTTCTAGATCCATCCATTTTATTACAAATGGCAGGATTTCATTCTTTTTTATGGCTGAGCAATATTCCACATCTTCAACCATTCATCTGTTGATAGACATAGGTCAGGGTACTTCTAAAGAATTCAAGCGACCACACATTCAATAATATATTTAATGTTAGCTATTTGTTATGTGATCAAGTTTTTGTTAAATTACTAGTCTTTAATCCTCAAAACACCTTCTGAGTAACAAACTGTTTAATGAATATTACTATTTAATCATTTTGTCTGAGAACTTAGAAATAAAAAATTGATCTCAGTATCCTGCTAACTAGGCATGTGAAATAGTCTGATTTTACCACACTCAAGTTTGTGTAATCAGTTCAGACTTTTCTATTTAATCACGTTAGTAAGATAGAAAGGCAAAGTTAGGAACTTAAATGGAATAAACCTATCAGTATATTATAATTTCTTTCCAATATATACTATCAAAGATGTAGATTCTCTTATAGAGCTGACATGTGAATAACTATGATCTGAATATCATGTAATTAAATAATCCAAGAGTTGTTTTACTTGCAATCATAGTAAAATGTATTAATCACTCTGAATTAACTTATCTTAACTCCAAATCTATACAGTAAAACTAAGCTTTGCAGTAAAGTTAAATTCCTAGAGTATAGTAAGCAGTCAAAAAACATGAGCAGGAGAAAGGAAAAATGTGTATCATACTTTTCTGTATTCTGTAAGAATACTTCATAAGAGTATTCAATTTTAATTACTACTTATTTATTAAGACATCTAAAAGGTAGTTTGTCTTTCCTAAGGACTGTGAGAATATAATATTAAATGCATTTGTTATTACAAATCATTTTTTAAAGATTCTATTTGGGGATCCCCAGGTAGCTCAGCAGTTGGGCATCTGCTTTCAGCCCAGGTTGTGATCCTGAGATCCCCTGCAGGGAGCCTGCTTCTCCCTCTGCCTGTGTCTCTACCTCTTTCTCTGTGTGTCTCTCATGAATAAATAAATAAAATCTAAAAAAAAAAAAAAAAAAGATTTTATTTATTTGAGAGAGGAGTAGGGGGAGGGGAAGAGAGAGGGAGAAGCAGGCTCCTTTCTGAGTAGGACTCCATCCCAGGACCCTGAAATCCTGACCTGAGCTGAAGGCAGACATGTAACTGAGTCACCTAGGCACTCATTATCACAAAATCCTAAAATACTTTGATCGTCCATAAAGTTAATTCAGATAGGATTTTACTTGCTGCTTCTCTTGCCAGTTGACCCAGCAGAGGGTCGTAAAATCTGACATCCCCACTTGAGGGCAAACAGAAGCAATAAGAGCAAATTTAAAAGGGGAAAAAAAGTCTCTAAGTTTAGATTGGGTCTTGCTACTCAAAAAGATGGTCATCAATATCTGGACTAGTATAGAAAAAAACATAAGTGAGAAGGACTTCATGATATGGCTTTATTTGTCTGAGGTATTCGATTATCTTTTGGCACCAAAGACAAAATAAATAGTTCGGATTAATCCACATTTTACTATGGTAAAGGAATTCAGTTTTTTTTCTGAACTTTAAAATCTGCCATTAAAAGTAAAGCAGCTGTTATGGGGTCAATTATATTGAGATAATTTGACAGTTTTCTTAGTAACAGTAGTGATTAATTTGTTGAGATGGGCACCTAGAATAATGGTGGAATTACAAAATCCATCATATGGAGAAGTAGTTAAAAGTTTGGGGTTTGAGTCAGACAGATCTAGAATCTGCTACCGGTTTCTGTCACTTTATAAATGTGTGACTTTGAGGAAGTCATTTAGCTTAATGAGTTCCCATAACTATAAAGAGTCAATACCCTTAGGCAAAAGACCAGCAGGAACATACTTGTAGTTGAACAATTTGGGGTGGTAATTTTAATGTCTGAAAATCCGTAACAGTTACTGCAAATACCCTCGGGTGACTTAGTGTGCAGCAGGCACCTACAAGCCCTATGATGACATAAGAAGTAGTATCCTAGGGTGGTGCCTGGGTGCCTTAGTCGGTTAAGTATCTGCCTTGGGCTCTTGTCGTGATCCGAGGGTTCTGGGGTCGAGCCCCATGTTGGGCTCCCTGCTTAAGCAGGGCGTTTGCTTCTCCCTCTCCCTCTGCACCTCCTCCTGCTAGTGCTCTTATTCTCTCAAATAAATAAAATCTTAAAAAAAAAAAAGTAGTAGTAGTATCTTAGTGGTGGGGGCTTGGGGAATATAAGTATCTTTCATTACGACAGGTGTGAGTCAGTTTTATATCCCTTAAAATGGACAAATTCCTTGACTAGAGTTATAACAGTTTCTGCAACCCAGGCTGAAGAGTCTGAAGGAAGAACAAGCTCTGTCATAATCAGAGTCCCAGTATTAATATCTTTCTGATTGAATAGCCCTTAATGATAGGATTGTAATGGCAATCCTTCGCAGAAGCATTTTCATGATGTCAGATCAAGGAACATTTTTTCACAGGGCTCAGAGCCTAAATATAATATGATGCAAGGGGCCATTAAAAGGGAAGCTACCTTCTGACATATTTAAAAGAACAGTTATTAAATTTTTGTCAGCTAGATCAACTAGAGGATAGATAATAGATTCAGTGATCTGTTAAATTCAAAATAGTAGCTATGGTCTGGAGAAAACCTACAAGAGTTTTGTTTTTCCTTAAGTAACAAAAGGAGATCTTGGGGAGTCAAAACAATGGGATATAGATGAGAGATCACACTAGTTGTAATAGACAAGATTAGTAGTGATAGTAGATTAGTAGTAAAGGGATAGAAAAGACTACTGAAGAATCAGAAAATTAATATGATTTTGTCATCTTGGGAAGGAGCTGCCCACTGTTAAAGTCCATATCTTCTGGAGAATCCCTCAAAAAGATGTATGTCTTCTAACTTGGGAAACATGGATCTAGCGGATACCACCTTAACATTTTACTGCTAAATCAGTTGTTAACAATTAAGTGATAATCAATGACGGGTTTTCTTTGGTGGCATCTTTTCCAGAAGACCAAAACTCCAGATTTTAAATCATTCGGAAGCTACTTTGGTGAATGTTTTCAACATGCAGGTCATAACTGTGATAAAGCTGCAGATCTCTTGTATTCAATCACATTGGCTATTAAAAGGTTAAAACCTAAGATTTAAACTAAAATTCCCATTTGTAAAAGACAGCCTATTATTAACTCCTAAGGAGTTAACTTTGAGTCCTAAAGAGTATGTATCTTATTGCCATCAAGGCTCTTGGCAGTACTTGGGGCTACCGAGGTTTAACATTCCATTTGTAGTTTATTGCCCTTTTTTTGCTCTAAGTCTCTCGTAATTTAGAACAGGGATGTTGTTATTATTATTACTATTATTCAGGTATAATTGATGTACATTATATAATGGTTCGATATTTGCATGTATTACAAAGTGATGACAGCAGTTAAGTTCCGTTAACATATGTTACCACACATACAGAATTTTTTTTCTTGTGATGAGAATTTTTAAGGTCTACTCAGGAACTTTCAGAATGCAGTACGGTATTAACTACAGTCACCATGCTGTATATTACATCCCATGATTTAATTATTTCATACTCAGATTTGTGCCTTTTGACCACCTTTGCCTGTTTCTCCTATTTCCCCAACCTCCTGCTCCTGGCATCTATCCCTCTGTTCTTTTGTTCTGTTATCTTTGAGCTTGGTTTGCTTAGATTCCAGGTAAAAGTGAGATCATATGATATTTGTATTCCCCTGATTTCACATAGTATAATGCCCCTGAAGTCCATCCATGTTGCACATGGCAAGATCCTTTTTTCTTTTTTATGGCTACATAATATTTGTTCTCTTTATTTTTCTTGAAGTTTGTAGATGATAAGGATAGTGGAGAAAGCCTCAGTAAAATAGAAAGTTTATGGAGTTCTTAACAGTATCATCAGTGAATGTGTAGTCCTGTATTGGAGAAATAAGTTGGGATTTCCCTAGCCAGGAATACAAAATCTAGTAGTTTTCCCCACCATTGTAATATAGCTCTTTAGCATGTGAAAGCCTCAAGCCACCCTAAAAATAAACAACAACCAGAACAAACTGATTGCTCATTTGGAGGTATTTAAGTATACTTCAGTGTTTGATCCATATCCATGTCTTGCCAAGGTTGTCGGTGACAGGAAGACTTACAGGTTAGAAATATCCACGGTAGTGCCTCTTAAAATCCCCACTCTGTTGATGCATCTCAAGTGAACAATCTTGTTTATGTCAGAAACTCCCCCCCCCCGCCCCCAGAATGGCCACTTGCAGTTCCAAATTGTCATCGGTGAAATTGTGTTAGTTGAGAAATAAATATATTAGTGTTACAGAGAGGAAACATGAAAGAAGCAGATGTTTGGCCTTGAAGAGGCGGCAGTTTTAGATTGAGACAGCTCGTGAGAGATGCAGTGGTCCATAAGAATAATGCTTGTGTAACTTTTTATTTTACGGCTCAGCTAAAGGCCAGTTGTCACTGATCAGGGACCAGACAATGCCTGATTCTGGGCATATGGAAGTAAGCAAGGCAGTTCTCAGGGACCCAAAGGCAAAACTGAAAAAGTCCTTATAAAGTTTTTCTTTTTAAAAACATTTTCATTGAAAAACAATCTTCATTGAAATACAACTTACATATAAAATTCACCCATTTAAAGTATATACTTTAGGGATGCTCAGCAGTTGAACGTCTGCCTTCTGCTCGGGGTGTGGTCCCAGGGTCCTGGGATCGAGTCCTGCATCGGGCTCCCTGTGCAAGGAGCCTCCTTCTCCCTCTGCCTGTCTCTGCCTCTGTGGTCTCTCATGAATAAATAAAATCTTAAAAAAATAAAAAATAAAGTGTATAGTGGTTGTTAGCATATTCACAAAGTTGTGCAGACATCCACAGTCTAAGTTTATAACATTTTCATCACCCTAAAAAGAAACCCTGACCTTTAGCAGTGATGCCCTCCTAGTCCCATCCCAGCCCTAGGCAGACACTGATATACTCTGTATAGATTTGCCTGTTCTAGATATTTCATGTAACTGGGATCGTGCATTATGGTCTTTTTGACTGGCTTCTGTCACTTTCTATAATATTTTCAAGGTTCATGTATGTCATACCTCATAGAGTTTTGAAAAGTTTTTGCCAGAGGTCTTCTGAATTCAGCCTCTAGGCCCAGTTCAGATGGAGTAATTGGGCCGATCTCCATCCTCTTGATTATCTATTCCTCTTATAGATAGGAGTCAACACACTGGACAAACCAATCATAGAAGCAGGTGTTAGAAGGCTAGAAAACAATCTCACCAAGAAACAATGACAAATCTGAGTAGCTGAAATAACCCCAAAAGATTTTATAGGAAAACAAAATAAACCTTCCACTGAAGGACTTTAGTGTGAAATATTTGAGCTCAATTCATAATGAACTTAGCTCCCGGCCAAGGACAGGTTGCATCTCAAAAGGGGTTTTTTTTTTAAGATTTTATTTATTTATTTATTTATTTATTTATTTATTTATTTATTTATTTATTTATTCATTCATTCATTCATTCATTCATTCATTCATAGAGACAGAGAGAGAGAGGCAGAGACACAGGCAGAGGGAGAAGCAGGCTCCATGCAGGGAGCCCGACGTGGGACTCAATCCCCGTCTCCAGGATCACACCCTGGGCTGAAGGCAGTGCTAAACTGCTGAGCCACCTGGGCTGCCCTAAAAGGGATTTTAGATGTGCACTCTGTTAACAAGGTGCCCTGTGCAAGACCACAAGAACTGGATGGGTCCTCCTTTCCTGCCAGTGCTTGGTTGCCACAGACCACCAGGAGCACAACTATAATTGAGCAAGTTGAGTTTTTTGCTCATTTGCAATGTAAGATATTACACACCCTGGGGTCTTTAGAGTTTCTCAGTAAGAGGGTGTTAGAACTTAGAGGATTTGGCTTGTGTTTGGTGATTTTAGGGAGGATTCATTGGAAGTGGTGGGGTTTTCTCAAGACTGGTGATATCAGTAAGCAGGGAAAACTATGATTGTGTATCTTTTTTTTTTTAAGGTTTGTTTGTTTTTTAGTAATCTCTACACCCAGCATGGGGCTCAAACTCCTGAACCCCGAGATCAAGAGTTGCATGCTCTTCCTGCTGAGCCAGCCAGGCACCCCTATGATTGTGTATCTTAACAAATATCTAGGATCACAGCCTAATGTGAACCTAAAGCAGCAGTGACTTACTAGCTAGAGAGGGAGATGTTTGGTATTTTTGTGATTGCACAATGACCTTGGTTTTGGCTGTGCTTAAACAAAATTATGTGTTTTGTCTCGGCCCATTGTGACCTGGTCTAATGTTGTTCTTTGAGATTGTGTCCCAGTATAAAGGACCAGGGTCTAACTATGAACACCCGGCCCACTCCTGAGTGTGTCAGTGTCAGGCCGGTGTCTGGATGTTAGGGGCTGCTTTTCTCTTTCTCAAGTATGAAATGAGATAATGTTTTTAAAACATGTAGTAGAGTGTCTGCACGTGGTAAATGTTGAGTAGTGGATGGCTACTATAGTTATTTTTCACCACCAGATTTTGTGTCTTGGGTACTTAAAACAGTGGTTAGCAGTGGAAAACAGGACTCAGTTTGATGCTACAGAAGCTATCTCGTAGTACTAATTGGCAGAAGAGAGTAGAATCTCTCTTAAGATAATCCCTACCACATAAAGCTGATTGTCTCTCTCATTCTGTTTCTTAAGGTGAGAGGGTTCTATTCAGAATTCTTAGCTTTCCTTAGCACTGCAAGCAAAATCCCTGTACAGTAGAAAGGAAAACTCCATTTTCGTAATTTAAGAAACATTACTATACCTCAAGGAAAGTAATATTGCTTGTGTATCCTGCTATTAAATTGGTTTAATTAAATTCCAATTCATATGATTACTTCTGTTATCATTGGCAAAAACCATCACATTGGAGAAGAAGTTTGCAAGATTTTTATCAATAGTTGCATAAATGATGTAACACTATTTATATGTTGTAATGTCCACAGACATTATAGATAGAATTCACAGATAGAATTCTTAAAGTGTACTTTTTAACTCTTAATTTAACTTGTAGTAGTTTTTATTCTTAGCTTTTAGTGCATTAATAACCATAGGCAGGAGCAGAATGTCCTTTGTTTTAAAAGGGGCCGTCTGCTAGATGCATCTTATACTCCATTTTAATTCTTTTTTGACCAGCTTTTTAAGCAGACTCTTGATAATGCAGAATCAGTCCAAAGCAGAGTGGTTTTTATTTGCACCACACCAAGACTCCACTCCCCCCCTCCTGAAAGTAGTGTAATCTGATTGTGACGAACACAGGTGTGCCAGTCAGTCTTCCTCGCAGAAGGAAGGCCTAGTCACAACTCCAGTCCTTTTTTGCAAGTCTTTATATCTGGTCTCTCAGTCTATATTAAAAATAAATCAGAAGGATTGGGAATAAGTTAGATAAGTAGGTATGAGGAAAAGCGTAAATGTCTTTTGACAGTAAGAGAAAGAGAAAATGAAAAGATATGTGCAGAAATGCTAAACACACCAGTAGGTGTGAGGTTGGGAGGTGTGCAGAAGAATACAGATACAGTTGGGGATGAATGTAAATGCACATAGTCCCATCTCCTTTCAAAAATAATCACTATCAGTGTATTAGAACATAATGTAATAATTGGTGTCTTTGATTGCCATGAGTCATCAAGAAACAAACAAATTATATTTAGTATTCTTTAAGAAGTCAAGGCAAATGTCACAAATTTTCTAACACAAATGACTTAACTATAGTTTGGATGCTTTAAAAGGGATTAGGTTATTTTTTTATTGGAGGCAGGGAGGAATTTACTTAAGTGGAAAATGTATTCATTTCTTAATGTCAGCTAATTCAAGTGTTCCAAAGGGGAAAACTGAAGCACTGGATTCTGTTTTCATCAGAAGGAAAGTTCATTCTAAGTGTCCCAACGACAGATGATAGTTATTAAATATCCACTTGTATATGGTATTGTACAAAGTGTTACTATTAGTTCATTTTAGCTTTCATTAAAATATTGCAATCAGAAGCATGCTTCTGTTAAAGTGGACTACACAACTTTAGCAGCTCAGATTTGTTCATTTGGTGAAACATAGCTTATTTGCATACGATAAATACATTGGCAGAGTTCAGTCTCTGATCGGAACAAGCGAGATTTTTCACATCTCCCTCTCACAAAAAAAACAACATGGGTTTGTTTTTTTTTTTAAGTTACCTTAAAAGTATTTGGAAGGTCGTTGGGAAACTGCCAAGTTAAACTTGGGGGGAGGGGAGCCCAACGCAAAGAGGTAAATGTATATCAGCACTGAAACCAGTTGTTTCCTAAGACATTTGCCAGAACACACATGGGCTTTGGTTCATCAACTCAAAGAGCAAGGCAAACAGAAGTCAAGACCCAGAGCACATGAAAGTTGTGAAGTCTAAGAGAAGTTGCTCAACAGTAAGTAGGACTTTCTCACTACAACTAAATATGCTCCCCCTCCTCCAGACCCCAAGGAACTATAGAAATAGTTGCCTTGACAGTGGGCAGATTAGAAGACAGAAAGGAAAAGGCAAAAAAACACATCTCTGAGAAGTGGCCACTGACCAGTCCATTTGCAGATTTAGATCCTGATTATTCCGTATACAAGTAGGCCAGGGAATTTCAGTGAATTTGGTTTAGGTACGACCCTCCAGGAACCTAGCAAAAGCAAACAAAGTTTTTCTTGAAGAGAGCATATCCATCCTAACCTAAGCAAGTCATTCTCTCTATAAATCATTTTCAAGATCAGTAACCATTGAAAAACAACCGGGACACACAAAGAAACATAGCAGAAAGAGAACCAACAGATAAAAACAGGCAGCAGAAAGAAATTGGCATAGTTTTCACACAGATATAAAATAAATATGCTTACCAAGTTTAATGAAATAAGCATGAACAATAATAACAGACAACAGTATACTGTAAAAAAAAAAAAGTTGAAGCAGATTTGAGGGGAAAAAAATAGGACTTATAGAAAAAAGTAACCAAAATAAAGAACTCTGTCAGCATTTTGGCAGTAGCTTGGATTTTGCGAAGAGACGATTGGTGAATCAGAAGATAAAGAAGAGACCTGAAGATAAAAGAAATCACCTGAAGATAAAAGAAATCATCTTCCCAAAAAGATGGTGAATCAGAAGATAAAGAAGAGACGATTGGTGAATCAGAAGATAAAAGAAATCACCTGAAGATAAAAGAAATCATCTTCCCAAAAAGATGGTGAATCAGAAGATAAAGAAGAGACGATTGGTGAATCAGAAGATAAAAGAAATCACCTGAAGATAAAAGAAATCATCTTCCCAAAAAGATCCTTAACATTCAAAGGTTTTAACTTCAAACTTTGATAATTATCTAATTTCTAAAGTAACCAGAAAAATAGGGAAAGATTATATAATTTCCAAACTGCAGGACTGTATTGTTTTAAGGTTCTCCAGAGAAACAGAACCAATGCAATATATGCAGGTATACAGGAGATTTCTTAGGAGGGATTCACTCACATAATGGAGGATAACCCCCACAGTCAGCCACCTGCAAGCTGAGGCCCTGGAAGGCCAGTTGTATCATTCTAGTACAAATCCAAAGATCTGAGAACTGGAGGGCTGATGGTGTAAGTCTCAAGTCCAAAGGCCCAAGAACTGGAAGTGCTGGTGTCCAAGAACAGGAGAGGATGGATATCCCAGCTCAAGCAGAGAGAGCGCACATTTGCCCTTCTACCTTTTTGTTCTATTCTGCCTTCAGCAGATTGGATGTTACCTCCCCCTGCATCTGCTTTTTATTCAGTCTACTAATTCGAATGCTATCTTTGCCAGAAATGTTCTTACAGACACACCCAGAAATAATATTTTACCAGGTATCTTGGCCTCCTTAGCCCAGTCAAGTTGACACACAAAATGAACCATCACAGAGACAACGGTGAGAAACTGCTGTGGAGAAGAGGATAAGGGGTATGGACAATACAAACATAGATTGATAAAGCCCTAAGAAGAGAAGAGAGAAAGGCTGAGAATTTTCTAGAATTGATGAAAGACATCAATCCATAGATTAGAGCCCAGCAAATCTCAAATAGGAATTATAAAAATACAAACCTAGACACATTATAGAGAAAATTCAGAAAATAAGATAGAACAAGATACTACATTCAGAAGAATGACTTCTGAAACCAGTGGAATAATATCTTCAATGTCCTAAAAGAAAATAACTACAAAAAAAAAAAAAAAGAAAGAAAATAACTGCCAATCTAGATGTCAACACACAAAAATATCTCTCAAAAATGAAGGTGAAATAAAGATATTTTTAAAAAACAAAAATAGATTTATCATTACCAAATCCTCACTGAAGAAAATTCTTAAGGATGGACTTCAGGCAAAAGCAAAGTGAGCATAGATGGAAAGTAATATATTACAAGGAAGAGGTTAAATATATGGACAAATGTAGGTAAACACTGCATAAAAGAGTAATGTTTTGTGGTACTTTATTCAAAACAAATATAATAATTTGTGAGTTGCAGAATAAGAATGTGTAGAAAATGGAGTTAAACAGATCCTTAACATTCAAAGGTTTTAACTTCAAACTTTGATAATTATCTAATTTCTAAAGTAACCAGAAAAATAGGGAAAGATTATTTATTATCATTTATGCTTAACAAACTCATTTTTAAAAATGTATAAAGAAATGCAGTGGGCCAGGGAGTCTGGGTGGCTCAGTTGGTTAAGCATCTGCCTTCCACTCAGGTCATGTCTCAGGTCCTGGGATCCAGCCCCGCAAGGGCTCCCTACTCTGCAGGGAGTCTGCTTCCCCCTCTTCCTCTCCCTCTGTGCCTGGTCTCTCTCTTCTACTCTCACACTCTCTCAAATAAGTAAAATCTTAAAAAATAAATACAAAGGGCCAAGAATAGCCAAGGAGTTTAGGTAGCAAATGAACAAGGTGAGAATACTTGTTTGCTGCTCTGATATCATATAGCTCTGGTAGCTGAAGATTGGCATTAATGTAAGTTCAGACAAGCAGATGGGACTAATATAATGAGAACCTGAAAACACACCCATACACTTCGAGGCCTGCAGAGCAGAGAGACAAACTTTTCAGTAAATGTATTTGGTTATAAAATCAGCTCCAGGTGGCTTAAAGAAAAGACCTTAATGTCAAGGGCAAAACAAAATCTTTCATAAGATTATTTGAGATGGAGAAGGATTTTTTTTTTTTTAAGTAATCTCTACACTCAACATGAGGCTTGAACTCACAACGCTAAGATCAAGAGTTGTATGCTTCATTGAATGATCCAGCCAAGTACCCCAGGATTTTTAAAAACAAGACCAAAATAATGGAAAACTGTACATTAAGAGTGAAATGGATAGATTATGAATATTATAAACGGTGTAAACTTTCACCTGTAATAGCATGGATCAGTCCACAATATTGAAGGAAAGAAGATAGAAGAGTATTATAAACTCAATTTATGTAAAGTTTGCAAGCAGTAATACAAAACGGTACTGTTGGTGGTGAGAGCACCTGATTTCCCTTAAAGAGGAGGATAGTTAATATTTTAGACTTAGCTGCCATGGTCTCTTGTCACAACTGCAATAACTCTGCTCTGCCATTGGTGTAAAAGCAGCCCTTGCTCGTTCATGGCTATGCTCCCAACAAGAACCAACCCCTAGTTTGTAGGTACATGTTTTGGAAGTAACATTACTATTAAAAGGAAGAGGGCCAAGAAAAAAGGGAGGAAAATGGTGACCACAAAAGATAAGACAGTGATTACCTCTTGGAAGGAGGGAGTTTGTGTTCAGGGAAGGGTAAACGATTTATAGGATGCTAGCAGTATTTTAGTGGGACTTGTATGGAGGTTACACAGGTATGTATTCACTTTATAGCTCTCTTGAATTCTATGTAAAAGTTCTATGTACAGTAAGTCATGTCACAAGTTTTCAAAAATACGTGTTTCTTTAAATGATTGTTACTAACATTTATGTGAATTTTTGCTTAGTTTACATTTGAATTTGCTTATTTCTGAAATTTATATCAAATACTCTACAAAATTTAAGTAGTAATATAAGGCTGTTGTCTTATATATGATTTCTATTTAAAGATTTCTTTATATTTGTTTTAGGGGCTTGGAGATGCAGATTGCAATTAATATATTGGTTTATTTATATCACTGTATTGACAGCTGTCCTCTTTTTGTCCTTCTGTTCACAGGCTCAGTAGATGAAGGCGTCACTGAAGGGTTACCCACACTTCAAAGCACTTCTAGCACTAATGCTCATGCAGATGATGATGATCGGTTAGTACCAACATAGTATGTCATCTTCTTATAAAGGAATGTGTTTGCAACTGTAAATCCAAACATTTTATTTATTTTTTTTAATTTTGTTTATTCATGAGAGAGAGAGAGCGCGCGGCAGAGACACAGGCAGAGGGAGAAGCAGGCTCCATACAGGGAACCCGACACGGGACTCGATCCTGGGACTCCAGGATCACACCCCGGGCTGGAGGCGGCGCTAAACCGCTGAGCCACCCAGGGCTGCCCAAATCCAAACATTTTAAATGGGAATTATATAAGAAGTTTATTAGTGCCTCATTTTATTTTACAGAGTAAAGAGATCGTTATATCATAAATTAGACCACCTATACAGGATTTTTTGGCATTTTTAAAACTATGCAGGCCCATCACTTTTAAATAGTATCTGTATCAGGTGTTGGTGAACTGTGAACCACAGGCCAATTCCAGTTCACTTCTTTTATTTGTAAATAAGTTCCAATAAAACCATGCTCATTTGTTTACATATTATCTGTGAATGGCAAAGTTGAATGGTTGAAACAGAGATCATATGATGTACAAAGCCAAAAATATTTACTGTTTGACCTACTGCAGAGAACAATTGCCAGGTCCTCATCTATAGACCCACAATCCCCAAGTCATTATATTCAAATTGTCCTCCCTGCTTCATATTTCCACATAGATGTTTAAGGGGCATTTCAGACTTAACATGGCCAAGACCTGACCCTCTAACTCCCCATCTAAATCCTCCTCATCTAGTCTTAACCATCTCAAAACAGCATCGTCATCAATTAAATGTACAGAAGCACAGCCTTGAGAGAGAACTATGAGGATCTGTTTGGTACATGGTATGTTTGGGGAATGAGAAGAAATGAGGCTGGACAAGTATACAGCACCCGTATCTTGAGGAATCTCCTGTGCCTTGCAAAGGGGTTTGGACTCTATTCTGACGGTAACAGTGAACCATTGCAGGATTTTAGAGGGGTTGATTTAATCAGATGGCTGTGAAGCAGAAGAACGGATTCAAGGGGTGGAGGGCTAAAGAGAGGGACTTACTAATTCAACCTTGACTGATGAAGGCCTAAATTAAAGCCAGTAGTAGGAAGGAAAGCATTAGAGAGATAAGGATGCCTGGTGTAAAATCATTCATGATGTGTGACTTAAGATGCTGGATATTCTGGACAATAATGTTTTTCATACTGACATCAACGAAACTTTTAATCTAACAGTCAAACTCTCAAAAAGTTGTTTTTTCTTTTGTTCATTTAAAGTTGTGCAGAAATGTTTATTCAACTTAAAAATCAGAATCTGGTTGCCTTCTTTGGTCTGTTTTTTTAGATTGGAAAATGTTCAGTATCCCTACCAACTCTACATTGCTCCTTCTACCAGCAGTACAGAACGACCAAGTCCAAATGGTCCAGATAGACCTTTTCAGTGTCCAACTTGTGGGGTACGATTCACCCGTATTCAGAACCTAAAACAGCACATGCTCATCCACTCAGGTAATGTCATCTTCCCTATTGTTGCATAAATGAGTACTTGAAAAATTATATTTAGAAATCCAAGTTAAAAATAGAAAATAGGTGTTTTTGAGTTTAAAAAATATGTCTCTGAGAAATCAGATAAGCCTAACTCTGTTGCTTAAATGGTACAGTGTCAGAAAGCTATTTGCTTAACATATTTGCTACAGGCATAAGTATTCAGATTAAAACTTGAAGGAGTATGTGTATATAATGAATAAATAAAAGGTATTGGGTATATTACGGGTATGTATGTGTATGTGTGCAATAAAGCACAAATATAAATAGAGCAAATGAAATTAAAAGGGTATTTATTGGTGTTCTTTGCACTATTCTTATAACTTCACTTTAAGGTTGGAAATTATTTCCAAGTAAGTGTTTTTTAAAACTTAACAATAATTTAATTTCAATTCTTTAATCCTAAATTTCTCTGTACCCTGATTAATTAGCACTGTAGTAATTTTTAGTACAAAAGATTTTAAATAAATGATCCATAAAACAGATTTGAAATTTAAATTCAATATTACATAAAGGCAACAAAATTCTTGTGGGAAAACACTAACATCTTTGCTACTGTTTTCTGCTATGTTACTATCTTACTTTCCTGTGCCATAGATAGGTCTAATAGTTCTGAGCTAACACCAATTCCCTATGACTTTATTAAAACAACAGATTGTATTTTTTTTTTAAGATTTTATTTATTTATTCATGAGACACACAGAGAGAGGCAGAGACACAGGCAGAGGAAAAAGCAGGCTCCATGCAGGGAGCCCAGTGCGGGACTCGATCCCGGGACTCCAGGATCACACCCTGGGCTGAAGCCAGACGCTAAACCACTAAACCACTGAGCCACCCAGGCATCCCAACAGATTGTTTTTTAAAGGGCTTTTTGCCAAAACTGTAATAATTAATTGGAAGAGACAATACACTTTATGATTTACATATTAGTTTCTATATATTTTTTCTATCACTTCACGTTAAATGCTCAAAAACCCAATTCACAAAAAAATAAACAAAACAAAAAAAAACCCAATTCACCGAATGATAATTCTACCATGATTATTAATTACATTCAGAGATGTTAGATTTTTCTTTTTTTCTTCTCATTTCTCTGTCAGGGAATGAAGACTAGGTCCTTTTTCTATCTTTTCAGTATAAACTGTACTACTTTAAATGAAATAAAATAATAAATTTATGGAGGTTTCAATTTTGTTTAAAAACTGTGTTTAAATTATGTTTTTAAGTCTATAAAATAGATGATTTAGAAGAATATTCAAAAGTCAACTTCAGTATATTAAATAGTTTACATCTTCTAATGCCTTTCTTTATTTTTTTTTTAATTTACTTATGATAGTCACAGAGAAATGGGGGGGGGGGGGCCAGAGATATAAGCAGAGGGAGAAGCAGGCTCCATGCACCGGAAGCCCGACGTGGGATTCGATCCCAGGTCTCCAGGATCGCGCCCTGGGCCAAAGGCATAGGCGCCAAACCGCTGCGCCACCCAGGGATCCCTTTTTTTTTTTTTTTTTTTTTTTAAGCACTAGTGACTTTTCAGATGTTCTGTACCTTTTCTGAGATGTTGATTTGGAATCCATTTTTGCTGGTGATTTTTGTCTTTTTAAATTATCTATTGCTACAAAATTATAATTCAGAAATTGCGAGGTTTGTGACCTTTCATTTTATTTTGTTTTTAGATAATATTTTGTTTGCTTGATTTTGTAGGAATTAAACCATTTCAGTGTGACCGCTGTGGGAAAAAGTTCACCAGGGCTTACTCGCTTAAGATGCATCGCCTAAAGCATGAAGGTAAACGCTGTTTCCGGTGCCAGATATGTAGTGCCACTTTCACTTCCTTCGGGGAATATAAACACCACATGAGGGTTTCCCGGCACATTATCCGCAAGCCTCGGATTTACGAGTGCAAAACATGTGGCGCCATGTTCACCAACTCTGGAAATTTAATCGTGCACCTGAGGAGTCTGAACCATGAAGCGTCAGAGCTAGCAAACTACTTCCAGAGCAGGTGAGGTGCACAACAAAAACGAACCAGGAAAACTGCTGACTAAACTCTCTTTTCCTGCTTTTAGGGCAGCCTGCTGTGTTTTTTATCAGGTTGCCAGCTAAACAATCACAGTCTTTTTAAATTCCCACTATCCATACTCTGATCTCCTGATCTGATAAAATTTTGCTGAATCTTCTAAATATATACAATTATAAATATTTTCCTAGTTGATAATGGAAATTTTTCCCTACAGAAGTAGACCATTTACTTCTTGCTTTGTCTTTTTTTTTGTTTTTTGTGTTTTTGTTTTTTTCAGTAACATAAGGTTAAAGTAATATAGACCTTATTGGAAGTTTTACCCTGTCAGATGATCTTAGTGATATTGAATTACTTCAGACCCTTTGGATGTCAAAAATTTTAAGCACTTCTCATCTTTTTAAATTCTATACAAAAGAATATATATTATCAATAAAGAAAGAAACTCCAACAGCCACTATAATGGATTTGATTATTTAGATCAAATTTCCTTTTTCTTTCAGTTTAGAGCTCCATGCTTTTAATATTAATAATTTATTATAATAGAGTTCCTTTCTGATTTATAGAGTATCCAAGGAAATCAGGTTCTAGTTCTGGCTCTACCACTAACTGCTGTTATAATTGAACATGTCACTTTACAAATGAAGAAGCTTGAAACATAGAGAAAGATAAAATGTAAGCTTTAAAGATGATTTCTAAGGTCTCTAGACATAAAATTCTATCATCCTTTTTTAATATTTTGTCAGAAATACAAATCTATAGGAATCCTTTTTGGTTTTTATAAAATATCCCTAAACTTTTAAATTTTAAGTCATATATATTTTTTATATCTTATTTTTCAATAAATTCCAAATTATTGCTGCATAGATTTTGTTTTTCTCTTCAACCTGACATTCATGCTTAATCATGTCTGGGTGTCTGGTTGTCCTATCACTAAACCTAAATTCTACATGTTATATCAAACGTTTTTTGTTCAGAACTAAAATAGTGTCTCAGTTAACCACTCCTGTTGCCTGTATCTTCCCTCTATCATCCCATTCCTCCTATCTAACACCTAAAAACTTTTTAGAAAATATAACACAGGACATTTTAAATTCCTTTGGAGATGAACAAATTTTAATTTTTTTTATTAATACTGGACAAATTCTAAAATAATCTTCCTGAATGTATTAGTTCTTGATAGTCCTAGTAGAATGAACTTTTTTTAAGTTCAGTAAGGATTTAATTAAAGCATCTGAGATTTATTTTATAATGTTTATTTTAACTACAAAAAATGCATATAGTAGAAAATGTCAATGTAGGAAAGTATAAAATAGAAGAAATTAAATTTTTTTCTCATCTCACGACTCAAGGAGACTCTCCACTATTGTTAACATTTTGATATATTTTACTGTCCATATTCAAAAATTAAATATTTAATTCTAGCAATAGAATATTAAATATTTTCAATATTAATAAATATGTCCTTAGGACTAATAATATAACCAGTCTCATGACATTCATTTTCAAATTAATGCCATTTATGCCTAAGGACTTAATTTCTTAACCAACTTCTATCCCGGAAGTAATAAAAAGCTAGGTTTATATACCTCTTAATTAGTATATGATCCAAGAAGGGTTAAGTTATTCAAATGATCTTTGCTTAAGTGAGCATGCTAATTGCATTTGTTTGTATACAGAAACTCTTCTACATAGAACAAAAAAGGCTATTTAGGTGTCTAAAGTAACAGTGAAGGTGCTAATCTTACTGTTAAGATGGTGGTAAAGAGAATTGATGTACTTTGGTTCTTATGGATGATTCTGTTCATATTTAGGAAAGTTTAGAAATTGAAAATCCTGAATTATAATCAATCAAGAATTAGAGAAATGAAAAATCCCAATCTTGTTTTACAAATCAGGTCTTTTTATTGTGGCTAATATATTACTGGTTTGAAAATTAACTCCCTCTTTCATCCTTTGCCTCTTACCTAGTGATTTCCTAGTACCGGACTACTTAAACCAGGAGCAAGAAGAGACCCTTGTTCAGTATGACCTTGGAGAACACAGTTTTGAAAGCAACTCCTCTGTTCAAATGCCTGTAATTTCACAGGTCTCCTCGACCCAGAATTGTGAAAGCACTTTCCCCTTGGGGTCTCTTGGTGGGCTGGCAGAAAAAGAGGAAGAAATGCCAGAGCAGCCAAAGGCCAGTGCTTGTACTGAGGCAACCAGAGATGACCCCCCAAAATCAGAGCTGTCTTCTATAACCATTGAGTAATTTCATGGTTTGGCTTCATTTTTGGTTTTTGGAAAGTGCCTGTGCTTGGTCTTGTACATTTAAATTTAACTTAATTTTTTAAACAAAGAAGAATGTGGGAAAGAATTTCTCTTTTTACTTTGTAAGCCCCGCAATTGATGTCTTATTTTTCATGACTGAGAGATTGCTTCTTTAAGTGCACAGTAGTATGATGTTGAAACAAAATCGAAACTATGAGACTTAAGGAGAGCTAGTTAAGGCATATATCAGTTTCTTCTTCCATTGTTAAAACTAGGCTAACGAGAACATTAGATAAAGAAGAATTCAGATGATTGTTGACCTTCCTGAGAGGAAAGGTTACACCAGAAGCAAATTACTGAACAGAATTTGACAGGTAGCCTGAATAGATGTTTACTCCTATACACAGGACATTGTACAATATTTTGTAAAGCCTGTTGGTTTTGGAAATATTTACGGTAAGACTTCTTAAAAATAATTAGGGTAAATACTTCTGAAATCCAGTGTAGTCTTTTTTTTTTTTTTTTTTAAGCTTTGTCATTTCTCTTGTTTTTCATGGTGAAAATTTGGTGTTGGGATAGGCATTCCCTGAACTTTTTTAGTACTACTCCAAATCTATCTTTTTTCTGTGAAAGAAGGCAAAGAACCATGATTAAGAATAGTCAGGCTGTGCATGAAGTGACCAGGAGTGGAAAATGAAGTACGTGAATCTCAGCTTTATAGGAACTCTTTTAATACTGCTTTTCTGACTAAAATTGTTGTTTACCTGGTCTTTGAATGTTAATACCTGGCTAATTAGTCATTGCCTAAATCATTTTTTCTTCTTGCCCCATGAACAGTACTTCCTCTTGCATATACTGGCATGATATCATATAAAGGAAAAATATTGGAGATACTCTATATTTTATATATAGGTTTATGTAATCTTGGGGATGTTTCTATTGTGCTGATTTGGACAAAATAAAAGAATTCTCTGTTAAGGCTATGTTCTTAACCCAACTAAGATTGTTTACAAAGTTCCATATGTCAGTGATATTTTGTTTTTGTTCCAAAATATTTTTAGACATTGCCAAGTTTATTAAAAGGGTTAGTGTAGTTTTTACACAATGTAAGCAATAATGTAAAAGATAAGAGGCTTTAGATTAATGATCTATGATTCATAAATCTAGGGGAAAAAAAGAATCGTTAAGACTAAAGGAAAACCTTAAATTTAAAAACCTTAAATTAATATCACTTCTTTTGCTGCTAAAAAAAAAAAAAGAAAAAAGAAACTTCCTGGTTTATAGTTGAAATTTATGTGATATTCTAGACTGAAGTATATATACTTTTCATCTGTTGCCATTAAAGCATCACTGACCTTGATCCTAGATAGTCATGACTCCATGAACAATGAACTTCTGAGTAACTTTTTTTCTATGTATAGACCCAAAGTTTAATAATTATGAAAACACCTGATTAAATTAGAAAAAGAAACTAAATACAGTCTCTTACTCAAAACACAAGATTTTAATTTTGTCCGGGTGCTAGACCTGAATAATAAAATTCATTTTTAAGCTATAGTGATTTTATTGTTTCATTTTTTTTAATTGGCTAATTTTATGATTGATTTTCTTCCCACAAATGTAAAGGAAGGGAAAGTAAATACATTGAAGATTTTTTTGAGGCAACATTCTTTTTCCAGATCCTGCTTTCTTTAACTTGTTTCCAACTCCTTATGTCTGTCTTGAACCTGCTTTCCCCCTTTACTCCCAAACAGGTATATTACCTTTAGGAGGATCAGCATACACAGGTTATGTGATGGGCTTCCACCAATTTTGCTTTTTACTAATAGGGGTAAATTTCTTTTTGCAACAGACTGGGTTACTTAATTAGTAACAGTACTGCTGTGTCTCAACTAGAAAGGTCAGGATTTTTATTTTTAATGTCCTACATATTCTTTTTTTTTCTTTTGTCCTACATATTCTTGAAAATTGTCATGACTACCAATGGATTAACCTTGGAGTTATTGGCAAAAAAAAGAATAGGTAAAATTATGACCAGGAATCATTGTTGCCTTCAGTTTTAAGATTTTTTTTTTTTAAGGAATTAAAGAAAAGGAAGGTTAAGAAAAGAAAACTGGGGATTTGTATGGTTGAAAGTGTTTAAGCTCATCCCCTGTGCTGAGAACTCTACTTTAAGAGAGCCCACAATTTTGGCAGCTCTAAAGTAGCCTGTGTTCTCAGAATGTAGGATTACCACCACTGTGTATTCTTTCCCAAATGGACACTTTAAATTTTCATCAGTAATTACAAATTGCACAGATTTCCAAGTTTAATGAAAAATTTGAATATACTATGAAAATGTATACTTGATGTGTTTATTCCCCAAATCTTAGCAATACAGGTAGCTAACAAATCTTTAACATAAAATGATAAAGCAAAGGCTTTTTTTCTCTTTCATTGAGGCTCTACATTTTTCTTGATACACAATTTAAGGGTTTTTAGCTTTTGGATCTGTTTTAGGAAATTAAGCTGCAAGGGATAATTGTATATAGTGTTATTTAGTTTATTTAAAATTCATCAAAGAGAGGGGTACCTGAATGTGTAAGTTTTACCAGAGTATATGGAAAACATTGCAAAGAGAAGAAAGCCGGTTATATTATCCCATCCATTAGAAATTTCCAGTTAAAAAATTCCAGTTTAGAGTACTTAAGTATATCTGTCTTTGTTAAGGCCCAAGAGGGTAACTTTGTGATCTTTTAAAGGGCTTAAATGTTAGGAAGCGGGATAAATTGCCTTTTTAAAACGAAGTATTTTATACAAGAAAAGCATTTATTTTCCATTTCTATGTTACCAAATAGGTGTGATACACTTTAGGAAGGAGTTAAAGATGTTCGCTGTAATACTGGATGTGACAGCTCCTGCGGTCATTCTTTCCATTTTTAGGGGTGTATTCAAACAGTGGAAGCGTCTAGCATGACAGTGATTGTAGTAATTCAGAAATAAAGGGATTAATATTGGAGGGTTTTTTATTTCAATTTTTATAAACAGATACAGATGGATTATCAACAAATATATTTAAATGGATTTCTCTTATTTGGAATTTCTTTTTTTTTTTCCTTATTTGGAATTTCAAGTCCTCTTCCTAATTTGTATTTCACATAATTAGTTGCACAGTTAGTACATTGCTGGTTTTTAAAATTCCCAATTTCAGTGAGACAAAGTGTACTAAGATGTTTAAATAGCCTCATTCCATCTTATATTTTAACCTTTCAACAACCATTCAGGGTTAGGTAATTAGGTTCCATGTATGACACATGCCCTTTGTTTTAAAAAACATAAAAACTTGTGTTTTGTTAAAGTATTATATCAGATGGAATGGACTAGTCACCATGTTTAATTGCAGTATCATTGGTAACTCTTGTTACCTTCTAACTACTGAGCCAGACTCTCCCATTGTATAAATGATTCCCTGGGAAACTTTAGAAGTTGTATTTAACTCTTTCAGTCTTTTTTTATTTGATCACTCACTATTTTATTTTTGTAATCAATCTAAATAGAGGCCAGTTATCTTATTTAGTGGCTTCTATTTTGAAGATTCTCAGATCAGTCTTAGTCTCTTAGCTTTGTAGTCCCTGAAAAATACATTACTGTATACGGTAATGACAATGGAGAGAATTATTGTTATTGCTTGATGAATGAGCAGTCCTAAACTTGTAATACCTTAAATGAAAGGAGTTTGAGATTTGATGACGAAGAGAATTAGAAACTTTCATGTGGCACTGACTCTATTTTCACTCATCTGCAAAATGTGAAATAACTGAAATATACATCCATCCAAGTGAGGGAGAATAGTTTTCTAGGTACTAACGGGGGGGGGGGGGGGGACAAGTAAAGTTTGCGTTTGCAAGTGACCCAAAGTTGCTAAAAGGTAAAAAATGTGATTTTCACTCTAAGTTATTGACATAAAATACTTTATTTATAATATATTCAGATTTTAAAAGTAACAGAGAAGAATGTATAGAAACTAGATTTTCTTTTCTAAAGCAGTGGAACAAAATTGGGGAGAGTGCTATTATAGTAAATGCATCTATGAGGAATATTTATAGGTAAGCATACTCCTTTAGCTTTAAGCTAAAATGGTCAAAATTTATATTTTATTTTGCCTTATACCCACTTTTTTAGTGTCCTTTTGCTTGACAGAATGTGGTGAGATAGGGTATTTTTACTTGGAAAGTCCACAGCAAGACGAATTTACCAAAAGCAATCATAGTTCAGATTAAACAATGAAGTAGAATTGAACCAATTTCCAGGTTCAACTAAGGAACAGACACTCTGTGGATATTTTGTTTTTAGATTACTAATGTGTTGAAATTTATTAATGGGAGAATTAAGCTTATATCAGATTATGAAACGTAGACGCTTAGTGACATCATAGCTATACTTTTTTTTTACCTCATGCTAAATTCTAATACATTTAGATATTTCTACTACATTGTAGTGATTATATTTTTATGATAGAAAAAAATAGTTCCAGGTCTTTACATATAGTCTCTGCAGAGATGTCAGGCGATGTTACTGGAATCTCAGTTTGGCGGTATCAAAATATGAAACTGCCTTAAAGTGCTCATGCTACTTTAAGCTTCCTCTGTGCAGGCCCCATGCCAGTTACAACTAATACCAAGGTTCCTACGTACATTATAGTTTACAAAGAATTTAAAAGTTGAGACCATTGACTGACAGCAAAAAAAATTTTCTAAAAATTTTTTTAACTTAAAAATTTTAAATTTCAGTTTGAAGTGCCTGGTTTATAAAATCTAATTCTTTGGTTATTGCCTTTCTCTTTTAAATTGACTAATTTTGCTGATTAAGCTTAAGACCCTGGGTTCCGTTGTGATGATTTATTGATAAAATTCACTGCTTGATGGTTTGAGGGGCTAGTGTCATGACTCTTATTAAATTATCCTTGTTTTCTCAAATGCTGGTCCAGATTTCATAATCCAATTAAACAACCTAAAAAAATCATCCTGTAATTGAATGTTCAGGTTACCAAAGTACATCACCTTCTAAAGAAGGATAAATCTTCCCTGCTTTAAGAAGAGCCAGTCATCTCCCCTTAACACACGTTTCCGTTGGCATCAGTGGAAGCTGTGTTCATTTAAAGGTGGGAAGCCTTTCGTGCAGTTCTAGAAACAGCTATTTTCTAAAGAGAACCTTTTCTGTGATTAGGTTATAAATGTGTTTTCTCTAAAAGCTTTGTATTATTTCAGTTATCAATTTAATTTTCAAGTTGGTAGATGCAATGTAAAGTCTCTCATACTGAGAGTAGTCATTAAATTATTGAAAGTTGCACTGCTTTTCATCTTTCAGGTGCCTGAAATGAATGCCACCAGGTATTTGGAAGGATTAAGAACGTGAACTATTTGTTTTCTTCCTTCTACAAAGTGATGGCTTCTAATGCTATATTTCAAGATATTTAAAACGAAAAAAAAACTGTCCCTAATAGAATAAGATTTGGTTTTGATCCAAGTACCAGTAATATATTTGATTTTTCTGTTATTGCTGGTGCCTCCTGTTGCATCAGATAGAGATTGCCTGCCTCTTTGTAGGGCACCCTTGTGGCACCTTATGTCCAATTGGAAGATAGTATATGGCTTCTTTGTGCCTCTACTGTCTTTTCAAAAGCCATTTTATAAAAACCCTAGGTAGCCTATTTTAATATTTAAATATATATATTTGTGAGATACTTTTAGAACAGACTTTTTTTTTACTTTGAAATTCCTGTATTCTCATTTTTAAGAGTAAATTAAGATTTTTCAAGATTAGGACTTGTCTTTTTCCACAGCAGCATAATGAGAAAGTCAGATTGAAATTGAAATTGACCATACTTCAGTGATAGAAGAAATTGATGGCTTAGTTATAGGAGACAGATACGAAGGGAAAAAATTGTGTTAATGTCACAGAAATGAATCTTTAAGTAAAATTGATTTTGTTTCTGTATTTTCATATTTGCTGCTACAGTAGCTCAATATTTTACAGAGCTAACATACGAATATGACTCCATTTAAAAACTGGAGTACTTTCTAGTACAACCAGCCTGGAAGGAAACTGTACACCACAGTTTTCCAGATGGGTGACTGACTGCTTTGTTTAGCCGATGCATGCTCAATATTTTCCTGTAGGCCAACATCAAGGAAGTCTAGGGGAAAGTTTTTTACCTTCTGCAGCATTATGATTCTTTTTGGGCCTGGCATTTTGTGAAACCCTTGGGGGAGGGTAAAGCTGGAGCAGAAATGTGAATTAAAGTATGTAGGTGGGTGTTTTCATGTCTTCTCCCCTCTCCTAGAACCAGTACAACTCTCTTAACTGTGCCAGTCCCCAGTTCACCAGCTTTGTATCCAGTCGTCATCTCATTTAAATATGGCTTTACTTGGTGACAGTGGCCATAGCTAAGTTACTTGGCATGTTTGACTTTCAACAATAATGAAAATGGTTTTGGGATTTTGTTTTCTTTCCTAAAAATGTATACAATGTCAGAACTTCACATTTTATATACTAGTATCTGGCTATTAGTATTTTACAGGAACCATAGTTCTTGGTGACTTCATATATATATATACATATATATATATATTTTTGTGACTTTTTTGTAAACTAAGTGCCGTTTCAACGTTACAATCATTTTTAGAGTTATTGTAATCAATGTGAATATCATGTTTTTTCAAATCTGTTCTGAGCCTATAGTGTTTGCTTTGTGAACATATGTGTATTGTATATATTCTGTATAGTTACATTGTACTGAAATATTAGCTTGTTTGATATAAGGAAAGTATGTATTGAGTACCTTTTTGCTAGCCTGGTTGTTTAATCTTTTTTAAAAAGGTTTAAACTTTCTAAAAAAAAAAATCTTTAAACTGGCCTTTATTACATGGTCACAAATAAAGTTGCAGTTAGAAGGGATGGGCAGGGAAAAACTAGTTTTGAGTGTCTTTGAATAGAAACATAAGACTAAGATTTTTTTTTCCTCATTAAAATATCTTATTAATGCTTTATGGAGTAAAACTTCTGCCTTTGTTGTTTATTGTTAGCTGGAAGGAAGAAATTGGTGGTGCTGGTTGAGAAGAGCGGATGAGAAAGTCCTCAGACTAATGCATTACTTAAATAAGCATCCACTGAGCGTGCACAGACCAGAGTCTTACATTAGACTGACTGCACACAGCTGCCTCCCGGGCGAGGAAGAAAAGAGCTGAAAGTGCACAGATCCCAAAAATGCCGGCCCTAAGTTTGAAAGAGACACAAAGGAAGCTAGTTAGAGAAACTCCTCAGATCCTGGAGCTATTGAACCGGGTTCTTGGGCAAGGCTACTTCCTGAAGGGGGTGCATTGGATCTTTACAAGCTGCTCCGAATTTTCTGAAATTGTACTTTATTGACGAAAGACCTCTTGGTAACATTTCAGTAATATCTTACACCCGAAAAGTAGAAAACAGGCGTTCGGAGGGGCCAGGGGAGCAGCTCATGGCATAGGTAGTGAGCCTATGAGAGCCTAAGGGGAGGGCTTTCTAACTTTAGATTCATCTAGATATGGATTTTAATGATAATTGGTCTATACAATGAGTAACAAGCAAAGAAAATTATTTCATTGGTCCCAAGCTACTAGGATATCACTTCAGATTTCAGTTCAGGGAGGAAGAGGTTAGGTTTAAGAAGCATTTTAAGAAGCATTCTTTTCATTCAGTGAATGTGCCAAGCGGGTTATTTTGTTTAAGTAAAAGAGGGAGAGAAGCTGAGGGAGGGGCGGGGAGAGAGAATTTGAGGCAGGCTCCACACCCAGCACAGAGGCCCAGTGCAGGGCTTGCACCTCAACCCTGAGGTCGTGGCCTGAGCCCAGGTCCAGAGGCGGACACTTGAGCCAGTTGAGCCACGGAGGCGCCCCTGTGTGGAGTGTTTTTAACAACTGTTTACCAAACCATTCAATGACAGCAAACTGTCGGGTTCTCCGCTCAGTCACAGGTGCTGTATGTAGAATGTAGAATGTAGAAATTAAAGTGATTACAGTCGGCCCTTGAACAGTGTGGGGCTTACAGGTGCCTCCCCCCACACAGTAGAAAATCCGCGTATAACTTTGAACTCTCAAAAACTAGATAGCCTACTGTTGACTAGAAGTCTTGCTGATAACATAGTCAACACTTTTTTTTATGTTGTATGCATTATGGTACTGTATTCCTACCGTAGAGTAAGCTAGAGAAGAGAAGAGGTTACTGAGAGTCCTAAGAAAAAGCACACAGTGCTGTACTGTATCCCCAAAGGAAAAAAAAATTGCATAAGTGGACCCGCGCAGTTCAAGCACATACTAAGGGTCATCTATATCTAGAGTTTGATTTGCATATGATTTACGTACCGGAGTAATTCCTTTCAGAGAATGATGCTAAATGTAATAACCAAAGATGTTTATCTCCTCACCTGATAGAGTTGAAGCTAAGAGTTTGGCCGTTCTCTTTTGAACAGGAATGTTTGTTCTAAGTACTAAACTAAGTTAACAAACAAACGTGAAGAGTTTACGTGGGGGAAACTTGCTTGTAAACATTGAATCCCAGAGTTTAGTGTAATTTTTTTATATGGGTAAACTTTTATACAGATGGAAAAACTAAGAGGCATATTCAATCTAGAAAGAAATTCCTCAACAAACTGTCTTGAACTCTGGTTTGAACACCCTTGGGGACCAAGGGAACGCTAGTTGTTTTCCTCACCCCTGATTGGTAAGTGAATATTGCAGAAGCTCTGGGCAGAGTTGGCATCAGAATTATTTTGCGGGACTTGCACACATAACCCCACACCCTGCTTTCTGTCCCTGCCTAGTTTTCCCCGCAGCTAACATCTCTGACTGCCTTGCGCTGGAGATGGTGTAGTGAGTAGGTGGGCCTGTCTCTGACCGGAGGTCCTGGATCCTTAGGCTTAGCAGCACGTTGGCACACACCCTCCAGCACGGGCCAGCCTCAGGTGAATTGCCTCTGATGATTCTTGCCTTCTAGAGCCCCTGTGTTGGGGAAGTTATTTTAGAACATAGAAAAAGATCAAATGAAATTCCTGTAAACCGTTTTTTCCCCTTTTTTCAAGTTTTTATTTAAATTCCAGTTAACATATAGTGTAATATTAGTTTGAGGTGTACAATTTGGTGATTCATCATTTACATGCAACGCTCCGGGCTCACCGCAAGTGCCCGCCCTTAACACCCATCCCCCATTTAACCCATCCGCCCACCCACCTCCGTGTCAGCAACCCTCAGTGTGTTCTCTGTAGGGTTGCCTCTTATCCCCGTGTTCATCTGTTCCATTTCTTAAATTCCATGTATGAATGAGTGAAATAGTGTTTTGTGTTTCTGTGACTTGTTTTGCTCAGCATACTACCCTACCCCCATCCATGTCCTTGTCCTGTAGACCAGTTTAAATTAGGGGCTAAGGCATAGGCTCTCCTGGGCCCTCCAGGCAGCAGCAGTTCATGGCAGGATGTTCATGTGTGTGTGATCATGTCTGTCCAGGCGCAGAATTTTTATTTTGAATGCAAATGAGTCTACAAGACGAGTAAAAATTCCTTTTAGGTATGTTTTACAGTTTATGAAATGCCAGCGCGTAGGGAGCCTGGCTGGTTCAGTCTGTAGAGCGTGTGACTCCACTTCAGGGCGGCGGGTTTGAGTCCCACGCTGGGTGTAGAATTTACTAAAAAATCAAATGCACCTCTCGTGGAGTTCGACAGCGGGCGAGATACGCAGGGAAGGTCGTAGTGGACCTGTGGTCCCCACGGGCCGGGCGCCCTGCACTCCACCTGCAGGCCCTGCGAAGGGCTGGGGGCTGCAGCTGTAGAGGGCCCCAGAACTGTCCTGGTCCTGCGGGTTCCAGCACCTCGGGACACCCCGAGGGGAGGGTAAGGCTCTGGCGTGCAGGGGAGTGTTCTGTCCTTGCGCCAGGTAAATTTGGAAAAATCGCGTATGACCTCGTTCCGAAGATGCTGACCGTCCGTCTTGGTGTGCCCTTCCAGCCACCCCCCCGCCCCTCAGGCCGCGCCCCACTCAGCCCCCCCCCCATCCCCAGCACCCCCGGCCTGCGCGGCCAGCTGATCCCAGTCAGACCTGAAGGCCCAGGCAGGCCCCACCGCCCGGGACCGTCCCCGGGGCCCAGCAGCCCAGCCACCCCGGATGGCTGCCCCCGGCACCTCAGGTCCGGCTCCACCAAGCCCTTCCTCGGTCCCACGTGGTTGCGAGAATCATGTTTAAGGTTTGCTTTCTAGGCAGAGCCAGAGAACACAAGGGGGGGCGGCTGGTGCGCTCCCGCCGCGCCCCAGGACCTTGGTCACCACCTGGGCCGAGACCGATGCTCACCCCAGGCGCCCCTAGTTGTGAGAGTGAAGTGAGTTCTGTGTAAAATACAACCACACTTGTGTATGGCAGCCGTGTGACAGGCCTTGTCCGCCCGCAGTGTGTCCCTTCCCTGACTGGCTGGGGCTGCAGGGACTGTCCCGTCTTCTCCCCTGGAGCGTCTGACACCATGAACTCAAGGACTCTCGTGTATCGGAGCCTTAGTCCCGAGGGACACTGGGGCGGGGTTGGGGGGGCAGCGGTGGGGCGCCTGCCTTTGGCCCAGGGTGACCCCAGGGTCCTGGGATCGAGTCCTGCCTCGGGCTCCCTGCAGGGAGCCTGCTTCTCCCTCTGCCTGGGTCTCTGCCTCCCTCTCTGTCTCTCATGAATAAATAAAATCTTTAAATAAAATAAAATAATCTCTTTAAAAACAAGAATTCTTAAAGTCCTCTGTGTCCAACGTGGGGTTCAAACTCCTGGCCCCAAGACCAAGAGTCACATGCTCCGCCGCCTGAGCCCGCCAGCACCCATGTTACTCATCTGGAGAGGAAGGCGTGAGGTTTCAGGCTGAATGTGGTCGCGGGGAGTGTGGCTGTAATTCTGAGAACAAGCGTCCTCAGCCGGCAGACTTTCCCCAGACTGTTCTCTAGAGCTCTGGCCCTGCCCGGTCCTCCCTTTGGCAGGTTGACTCCCGCCAGGTCCATCCCTGTGCGTCCCCTTCCCAGAGCTTCCTGCACCAGGAGCCTGACTTCAGGAGATGCTGGTTTAGGAGGTAAAGAAGGATTCTAGAGACAAAATTTAAAATAACCGGTTGCCATGAGAGAAACCCCGAAGAGTGTGCGTGGGAAGTGTGAAGGAGAAGGGGGCGGGAGGCATCAGGGAAGGCAGCGTGGAGGAGGCCACGGTGGAGCTGGGCCTTCCCTGGAAGGAGGCCGAAACGGGGGAGGCCGCCGGGCGCTGCAGGAAATGCGGGGGCTCCTCTGCCCTGCGCCCCGGGGAGGTCCCCGGGCAGTCCAGGCGGGGCCACCGCCGGGTTTCGGCCAGAGAGGCCTGCTCTGGAAGGGTCAAGAGCCAAGAGGGCAGGCGCGGAGGCCAACCGCCATGGCCCAGGAGTCACCTCAGGAGCTCAGGGACCAGCCCAGGGGCGGCGGGGCCCAGGCAGTCCTGCCATCCCTCGACCCCTGCAATCCTTAGGTGACCTCCCGTTGCTTTGGGGGGGGCCTCCGTGTCCTCGGGAGAACGGGGTGGCAGTCGGTTCCAGGGCTGAGCTCAGATCACGGCCGAGGAGAGGAGACGGGTGTCCTCCCGCAGCTCCTGAGCCCCGCGGCCACCTTCCCTGCTGTCGCCGGATCGGCTCGGCCTGCGGAGCGCACGGGTCCAGGCCCTGCGGGTCCGCCTGGAGCAGGAGGACGGGGGAGGGGGAGGGGGTGCGGGAGGGGACGGTCACGGGGGACGGTCCACGGGAGGACGGGGAGGGGGCAGGGGGAGGATGGAGGGGGGCAGGGGAGGACGGAGAGGAGGGCAGGGGAGGATGAGGAGGGAGCAGGGGAGGACGCAGAGGAGGGCAGGGGAGGATGGAGGGGGGCAGGGGAGGACGGAGGGGAGCAGGGAGGGGAGGGAACAGCAAGTGCGAGGGCGCCGAGCAGGGCGCGGGCGGGGCGGGGTCCCCACGGCGCGGATTCGTGGATTCGGTGGAGGGCCCGTGGGGGGAAGAGGCTGCAGGCAGACGGAGCCCGAGCCGCGGGGAGGGGGGGGCGGGTCGAGGGGTCCGTGGGTGCCCGCGAGCCCCTCTGCGCCCCGTTGGGGGGCCGAGCGCTGTGAGGTGCCACGGGGCGCCGCGGCCTCCCGCGGACTCGGTGGGGACCCGCGGGGGCGGCGGTCGGGGCCTTCCCTGGGCGGGAGCCCGCGACCCGGAATCGAGTCCCCGCGGGGAGCCGCCCCCCCCCCGCGTCTCCCACGGATGAACACAACGTCCAGGAGCCAGCGCCCAAGCTCCGCCCCGGGAGCGCCGTGGTGGCGGCTCGCGGACCCGCGCTGCGCCCCGGGGGCCCGAGCCCTTGGGGACCCGCCCGGGGCCTCCGCCCTGCACGCTGCGAGCCCCGAGCGCGCGGCCCCCGACGCGGGGGCGGCCACGGGCGGGGACGGGCACCCGGAGCCCCGCCGCAGCCCCGCAAGGCCGCCCTCCAGGTCCGGGTCCGGGTCCCCCGGGCGGGCCGCGGGGAGCTGCTCTAAGCAGACCCCCCCCCAGCCCCCGGCCGCTCCCGTCCGCGCCGCACCGGAGCGCAGGTGCCCGGAGCGCCAGGGGGCCCGGCCGGGGGCGTGGCCAGCGGAGGGCGGAGGGGCCGGGCCGGCAGCCCGGGGCGGGCCGAGGACGCCCACGCCGCCCGCACCGCGGGTCCCACGGACCGAGGCCACCCAGCTCGGCACCCAGCGCGCGTCGGGTACGGCGGGGCCTCCAGGGGCTCCGGGCCGCCCCCCCCCCGTCCCCCGGGCCGGGCGTCGGCGAGAGCGGAGCCACTGAGGCCGCGGGAAAGCGCCTCGGCGCTCGGGGGTGCCGCGCCCGCGGGCCGGAGGGAGTGGGGCGGCGGGGGGCGCCTAGAGCCGCCCCGGGACCTCGCCCGACCTCGGCCGCCGCGCTCCGAGGAAATGCGGTGCGCGAGCGCCCCCTGCCGCTGCTCCCGAGCACGCGCGGCCCGAACCCGCAGCCCAGGCCTTGGCCCCTCCGCCCCACCGAGCCCGCGCCCCGCGTCCCGCGCCGCCGCCCAGGCCTTGGCTCCTGCTCGGTTTCAACAGAGCCTTGGGCTAGACCACGGCGGAGTTGTCCTGGCGGCGCGGGGGGCGCGGGGCGGGGGGAGGAGCGGGGGGCGGGGAGAGCAGGGGTGCGCGGGGCGGGTGCGCGGGGCGGGGTGCGCGGCCGGGGGTCGCCCTGGGAATGACGGCCCGACCGCGTGCTCGGCTCCCTGGCCGCGGGGACACGTCCGCATCCGCACCGGTGGCCGCGGCGGAGGGCGCAGGGGAGCGGCGGGCGCAGGGGCGAGCGCCTGGACTCAACCTGGACTCAGCGCGTCGCGGCCGCGGGGGGGAGGGGGCTGCTCCTGGAGGCAGCGGGACCGCGGGCCTCACTCAGGGCCGCACCTGGGCTTGCATCCAGCTCTGCGGCCACGCCCCCCCGCGAGAGGACAGGTGGCCGCCCCCAGTTGTGGCGGGGGGGCCCCCAGGCCCTCGTTATCAGGGGGAGGCTCCCCCTGAGCCCCTGACGGCCCTCCACGACCTGGGAAGGCCCCGCAGGGGTCCCGGCCCGGCAGGTGGGTGACCCTGTGACCTCACACCTGCTAGGAGCCTGGCCTCCGCGGCCGACACGCTTCCGGACAGCGGCCCCCCCGCCCCCGTGGCCGCCAGGCCGGGGAGCCCGAGGTCGCCCCCGCCTACACCAGGGGCCCTCTGCCGTCACCCCGGCACCCCGAGGGTCGTCGGTCTCCACCCGGCCCCCTGGCTCCCTCCCACAAAGGAGCTTGTCACCAGCTCCAGGCCCTAGCGGCTGTGCCCATCTCCGGGACGGCCAGGGCCGGGGCAGGTGGCCGGGCCGCGGCTCCGGGGACTGGTCTGCGACCATAGGGGGAGCCCGGCGCGGCCCTCCTGCCCCCCAGCGCCCCCCCCCCCGACTCCCACCACCCGCCCCCAACCACACACCCCATCGTGTTCCCGAAGCTCCTGGAAGAAGGGCGCAGGCTAAGAATCTCCGTTGGGAGCAGAGGAGGACGTGGCGCAGGTGCTGCCCACCCGGGGCGACCCCCAAGGCGCGGGGGGGGGGGGGGGGGGCAGGTCCCTGGAAAGGACACAGGCCTCGTCCTGGTGGAAGAGTCTGCGCTGGAAGTGGCTCCGAGGGACAGTGGGAGGTCAGGGCACTGACACACCGCCCCCTCAGAGCTGCAGACAATGGGACTGGGGTGTCCACCCCCGGAGAAGGAAAGGAGCGCAACAAGAAAAGGGGAGCGGAGCGGTGAGATCCTTCAGGGCAGCAGATGTCTTCAGCGATGTAAATCATCCCTGTGGGCCCATCTGAGCCCCGAAGCACTTAGCCGGACTGCCAGGTGCTCCTGGGGGGTCGAGTCACTCTCTGCAGCAGCAGGGATCAGGGGTCAGCCTCCCCCCTCCCCGGGGGCTCGCTCCCTCTCACCTCCCGCCTGGCCACCAGCTCGGAAGAGCTGGTTCTCGGGGAGTTGGGCCCCTGGTGGCCTCCGGCTGGGGGGGAGCCCGAGGGGCCCCACAGGCCCAGAGCCAAGGCCAATGGCTCAAGACCTCTGCTGTCCCCCCTCTGCTGTCGCTGCTAGTGTTTGTCATCTTGAGGGAGAACAACATGAACCGTCTCTTAAGTAATGCCGAGAGGTCAGAGCAGGTGACACACTCCTGTTCCTGCTTGGTGTTTGGTCTCTGGTGGCTTTCTGGGCGCTCCTCCTGAGGGTCACCCCAAGGAATCCTGGCGGTGTGACCAGAGGGACCAGCCCTGGGACAGCGGTCTCCGCCCACCTCCAGCCGTCCATCAGCCAACCCCTTACTGAGCCAGCTGAGGTGGCCCGGCAGCCAGGGGAGCCCAGGGGCACCGTTGGGCCACCCAGAGGGCTGGTGCCCGGGCTGCTGGGCATTCCCTACGAGGCGGGCACCCCCGGCCCCGCTCCATCCTACCCGCTACCTCTGGCAAAAGGCTGGGGAGTGCAGGATTCACAGCCCTCGGGGCGGCCAGGGCGCCAGCCCTCGATGCCTAGATCCAATAGGTACTCAGCAGGGGACACTGGCAGCAGCCAAAACTCCTGGCACCCAGGATTTCTGTCTGTGCCATGGGAAGCACCGCAGGGTCCTTGTGGGGCTGGAATTAAGTAGAGCCCCGGGGACACCCAGAAGGGCCCCACGATCAGGTGTGAGATCTGCGGCCACGCACTCGCGCAGTTCCAGAAACTCCAATGTCTGAGAACCAGTGACATCAAGATCCACCTCGCCTTACGTGTGGCTGCAGGCGCACAGAGCGCGTGTGCACACAGACACACACACGCCCAGGACTCCAAGCCTGGAACAGTGAAAAGCATCCTTTCAAGCCCAAAACGCAGAGGCCCCCCTACATCCGAGCCTGTAGGCGCCCCAGAGCCCCTGGGACATAGAGCGGGTCCTGGTGGAGCAGCCAGGTCACATCCCTGTGACATAGGCCATTCCAGACGTTGGTCCCTCGATGCATACCCTGCTCCCGCCCGCAAATGTCTGTGTGCGTGTGCATGTGCGTGCGCGCGCAAGAACATACAGGCCTATAGGTCACAGCCAGCGGCCCGCGGTGAGCGACCTCCATGAGGTCTCCCGCCCGCTGCCCTCAGCGGAAACCCCTACCCCCCACCCACACCCCCCCAGTGGTCCCCACTCCAAACTGCCTTGGACGCTGCCCTGGGGACGTATGTCACCCAGGTCCTGCCTGAGGGCCAGCGGCCCTGACTGCGGAGTAGGGCCCAGGGGACCCGAGAGGCCACAGGGCCGCCCGGAAAGCCTCGTGCGGGGCCTGATGCCCACGGGCCGCCGCCAGCACCGCGCTAAGAAGCCCCTGAAAAGCGGCAGCCTTCGGCTCGCCACCCCACCTGCCTGCCCAGAGGCGACGTGCCCGGTCCCCTGGGGTGCCCGCAGCCCGGAGCTGCCACCGCGCGGCCTCTGTGGCTCCGAGAACCCGGACCTGAGCCCCTTCGGTGTCTATAAAGAACACGCGAATTCATCCAAACTCAGTTATTTCTGCACAATCTCCATCTGGAGGCGCCTGGGGGGACCAGTGTTGAGCACCTGCCTTCCACTCAGGGCGTGACCCCGGGGTCCTGGGATCAAGTCCCGCATCAGGGTCCCCACAGGGAGCCTGCTTCTCCCTCTGCCTGTGTCTCTGCCTCTGTGTCTCTCAGGAATAAATAAATAAAATCTTTTTTTTTAATTTTTATTTATTTATGATAGTCACAGAGAGAGAGAGAGGCAGAGACATAGGCAGAAGGAGAAGCAGGCTCCATGCACCAGGAGCCCGACGTGGGATTCGATCCCGGGTCTCCAGGATTGCGCCCTGGACCAAAGGCAGGCGCCAAACTCCTGAGCCACCCAGGGATCCCTATAAATAAAATATTAAAAAAAAAAAAGGAATCCACATCTGGACTAGACTCCCTATCCATGCAATTGCATTAAACACTCACTAAACTTGAGTTTAAAGGTTTTTGGCTGGTGGCCAAAACAACTGAAATTCAGGACAGTTGGGGAGATTCAGAAAGATGGATCTTCGGAGGCTAAGGAGCCTCAGGGAGGAGCTTGACTTCCCGTCTTAAGGATTCCTGGACTATATTCTTGTCCAGTCAGGAGGAAATGGATTTGGCTCCACGGTCTTTCTAAGGGAACTGACACGTCGCTGAGCTTCCAGGGACGGACTGAGGCCGCGGAGATGGGCCAGGAGCGCAGGACACACCCTCACTCCGCTGCCCTGGGCCCAGGGGAGGCGGGTGCCTCCAGCCTGTGGGCCCGCTGCTAAAGTGCTGGTGGGTTAGAATCACCTGGAACACCTGCTGATGCACATACTGCATGGCCCTGGCCTGGAGTTCCTGATGCAGGAGGTCTGGGCGAAGCATGAGCCTTCCCAGGCGGTGCCAGGGCCCAGGGGCCACACTGGGGGAACACGCAGAGACTCCTGGGGGGGGCGGCTGAAGAACTATCTGTATTTTTAACCCTCCCCCAGGTGGAAAACAATGGGGCTGAGGAGCCACAGTAAATTGGAAAGGTGGGGTGACAGAAAGGGGGTGCCCTTAGGGGACAAAGGGACTTTCACAGTAAAGTCCTCCTGCATTCCTGGGGAGGGAGTCAGGCCATGGGGGGAGACTGAGGACACTATGGGCAGGCACAGGCTGGCCTCCCTATGCACCGTGTGGGCTGCCACCACCTCCACACCCGAGCGGAGGCGGGGACCTGGGGCCCCTGAGTGCTGGGGAGGCAGAGCACAGGGAAGCCCCTCCCTGGATGTCACCATTTAGAACGCGGTGCCAGCTGCGCAGGGGTCTCCTGACAACAGCGTCTGTCTGCTGCTTGTCAGGCCTCGCTAGAGAATGGAGCCCTCCCCCTTCCCTGGACGGAAAATCCAACAGCATCCGTGCTCAGGTGTCAAGACAGAGCTTCTCCTTCCTCCCGAGAGCAAAGCATTCAGGCTGAAATCAGAGGCAGCTCAGGTCCTCCAAGAAGCCGGTCCAGATGGCTGTGACCTGACTGTCCCTCCCTCTGGTTCCCACACTCATGCAAGGCAACGACTATTCGTTCAGCAAACGCGTACTAGCATCTTCTAGGAGCCAGTTTGGGCCAGGGATACGGTGACAGCCAGGAGCAGCCCATCATTGTTCATGGCTGGCCGGCTCCTCTCTCTAAGCCCCGCCTTTCGCCAGCCCAACTCGCATTGTGCCTTGGCGAACAGAAGGCTCTCACATGTCCCTTGGAGAATTCCCTGAGCCCTCCACCCCGCAGACGGTTGATGCTACCGCTCTGTGTCACTCCGAGCAAGGAGAGAGAGAATATTCTAATAAGGAGACACCAAGGAAGGTGCACTGGAGGTGTGAGAACACTTCAGGAAAACGCTGGGCCTCCTGCGCGGCTCAGGGACCCTCTGCTGGGCCCACCCTGGACCGCGTGGCTTTGCGTGTACCCTCATGCCTGCGTGCACAGGTGCACACACGGATGCACAGATCACCCTTGACCCCCTGCACGGCCTCAGGGAAAGCCGCACTTCCTCCTTCTTCCTGGGGCGCAGCTCCCCCTCTCCTAGGGCACCCAGGCTGGGCAGAGGCCGCACCCCCCGCCTCCTCTCGGCCCCACGTACCCTTCCTTCCAGGGCACCAGGCCCTGCTCTCAGAAGCGAACATGGGCCCCTACTGCCTGGAGGGGACCACAGGGCGCCGTGGCCCCTGCTCTTAGCCCGACTCCAGCGTCTGTGCTGAGGGCAATTTCAATCCAGCTTACTGCTTGCAACTGGGGTAGGAGGAAGGCGGAAAGGGCGCCCGCAGTAAGACCAGTGAGAAAACAATTTACCTAAAAACAATTTACTCATACACACAAATACACACACTGAAGCCCACCCTAGGAGCTGGTAAAAATTCAGATCTTAGGCCCGTGTGTCTTCCAGAGTCTCGCCTGGGTTTCCTGAAGTGCGAGCCTAGGAACCGACAGGGCGCCACGGCCCCGCGGCAGGGATCCCGGGGCAGCCCTGCAGGGCCCCTGCGCCCGGGGGCAAGGCGGGCAGGTCTGCGGGCCGGGAGGCTGTGTCCTCACGCCTGCGGCCCCGCCCGGCCAGCGTCCTCCTCCCACCTGCATGCGCTGCTCTGGAGGCCGGGGCGCCCTCTCCGGAGGCCTGGGGATTGGGTTCACAGTCTGGGTTCCGGGGCGCCCAAGTCAGGGGTGCGGTGAGCGGTCCTGTCCTTGGCCGGCACGTGCGCACGCTGGGGTGGCCGCGGATGGCCCTGCACCTACACCCCAGTCTCCTCTCTGATCCAGTCCCGAAATACAGCGAGCCTCGTGTACACGCCCGGCTTGTCCCTCTGGGCGCAGCCGTCGCCCCAGCTCACCACGCCGGCCTGGAAGATCCGCCCGTCCGCCTCCACGCTGGACAGGGGGCCCCCGGAGTCGCCCTGCGGGGAGACCCGCGCCGAGGTGTGAGGGCCCGTCCCGCCCCCTTGCCCAGGGCCCCGCCCCCTGCCCGGCCCCGCCCATCGCCCTGGACTCCGCCCCCTGGCCGGGCTTCGCCCCGCCTCCTCCCCTGGGGCCCGCCCCCATCCCGGGCCCCGCCCCCTACCCCTGGGGCCCCGCCCCCTCGCCTCAGGCCCCGCCCCCGCCGGGCCCGCCCCCGCCACGCCCGCACCTGGCAGGCGTCCATGCCGCCGCTGAGGTAGCCCACGCACATCATGCGCGGGGTGATCTGCTGCGGGAGCAGGCTCTCACAGGTGGTCTGGTTGATGACGCGGATCTCGCCCTTCTGCAGGACCAGCGCGCCGGAGCCTGCGCGGGGGACGAGGCTGACGCGGGCCATCCCACGGCAGGGGCCTCGCAGCCCCAAGGGCTCCAGGAGCTGCTGCCGCCCAACCGAGGGGCCGTGCTGCAGCCCTGCGGGTCACCGCGCGGCAGGGGGCGGGGGACGGGGCGTCGCCGGGAAGCGGTGTGGGAAGGGGCAGGAGGGGGCGCCCCGGGTCGTAAGGCAGGAGCGCCCCAAGTCAGGGTCTTCTTTATCCGCTCTGCGCTCTACAGAGCCCGCAGCGCTGTCGCATAACTGAGCTTCCCATACAGGTCTCCCCACCACCGGCCTTGGGACGGAGGCAGAAGGACGGGGAGCCCGGGCTCCCGCCCAGGCCTGCATCACACGCGGCTGCCTCCAGGGGCCTGGCCGGCCTTCCACCCGGAGCCCGGCGCCGCTTCGCTCCTGGACACCTGGCCCCGCCAGCGGGGGGGGGGGGGGGGGGGCGGTGTCAGCCCACTCACCTCCTTCCTGCGTGTGACCCCAGCCGGTGACCCAGATGGCCTTGCCGGCGGGGAAGCTGTGCGAGGTCTCGGGCAGGCAGATGGGCCGCACGGTGCTGCTGTACTCGGCCGGCTTCTCCAGCTCCAGCAGCGCAATGTCATAGTCGAAGGTGAAGTCGTTGAAGTAAGGGTGGGAGATGATGCGCTTGAGGCCGAGCTCCTGCACCCCAGTGGCGCTGCGCTTGCTCTGGTCATGCAGGCCCAGGAAGGCGGTCCACACCATGTGGTCCGAGTACCTGGGACAGGAGCCCCGGCAGCTGCGGTGAGCCGAGCGCCCACCGAGGCCGGCCACCTGCTGCTGCCCCCGTGGCCAGTGGGCCGAGGCTTCCGAGCGGCTGCAGCCCTCCACCGAAACCGCTGGTGGCTGCCGCCAAGCACTCATCCCCTTCGACCCCCTTGTTTCCTTCTTTTAATACATTTTCTTCTGATGCCAAAAATATATTTCTTAGGGCAGCCCAGGTGGCTCAGCGGTTTAGCGCTGCCTTCCACCCAGGGTGTGATCCTGGAGACCCGGGATCAAGTCCCGCATCAAGCTCTCTGCGTGGAGCCTGCTTCTCCCTCTGCCTGTGTCTCTGCCTCTCTCTCTGTGTCTCTCGTGAATTAAACACACACACACACACACACACACATATATATATATTAGTGATCTGATATTCCACAGAAGGCATAACACAGAACTCAACACAGACTCTTTTAACAGCGGTATGTACTCTAAGAACAAAATGAGTTGGGAAATAGGCTGAACCACGTCTACGAGGTTTGCTATTGGTAGTGGGACACGAGTCACAACTCCAAACGGTACCCTGTATACTGGCAGACTGAACACATAAGGATGACACACTGACACTGCTGGGAGCTAATCCCCGGTGTGGGGGAGGAGATACAAAGACAGTAGGGGAGAAGGGCGTGCAATCAGAGGTAGCAAGAAAAGCTCAGGATTTTTCCAAAAAATGATCCCAAAACAATGACATCCCCAATAGCACCCAGAACATCAGATGCTCCTGCTCCCATAGGCACTCCCAGGTCTCCCTCCCCTGCCCAGGGCCCGATTCTCAACTCCTACCCGCAGGGCTTAGGTAACCTGTGCACCATCCATCCCCACACAGCACACACCGTGGGCGCATGTACGTATGTGCATGTGCACGTGTACATTCACGTGTATGTGTGCGTGTATACATGTGTGTGCATGCAAGTGCACGGGCACATATACATGTATGTGCACGCATGTGTGCACATGTGTGGATGTGCGCCTACATGTATGTGCATATATGTGTGTGTGTGTGCGTGTACGCATGTGTGTGCATGAGCACACATGACGTAGCAGGTCCCCCCCACCCCAGAAGCCTGGGAAGTGCAGGGAAGAAGCCTGATCCATCTGGGGCCCCCGCAGTAACCACAGCAACAGTGTTGCCTGCATGGACCACACTCTCTCAAGGAAGACTGGGAATCAAGAGGAGATTGGGACGCCTGGGTGGCTCAGCGGTTAAGCATCTGCCTTCAGCCCAGGGCATGATCTTGGAGTCCTGGGATCGAGTCCCACATCGGGCTCCCCGCATGGAGCCTGTTTCTCCCTCTGCCTGTGTCTCTGCCTCTCTCTCTCTCTCTCTCTCTGTCTTTCATTAATAAAAAAAAAAAAAGGAATCAAGAGAAGATGGAAGAGGAAATGAAAAATTCAGTGATGAAGCAAGACAAGGAGGGAGAAGGAACCGAGGGTGGGGGGCGGCATACGTGGGGATCCAGGCTTGCCATGCCGAGGGTCTGGAAGCAGCGGGGTTGTGGCAACTCTGAGGACGCCGAGTGCCCCGGGCTGGGTCCCACTCACGGGATCCCTGGCGGGAAGGCTAATTCCAGGCCTGGGCCTGTGCAAATACAAGACGCGCCGAGAGCCCCTGGGAAGGCCCGAAAGCACAGAAGTGGCTCAAAAGAACCAAAGAATGGGGGCCGATCAAAGGGACACGGGGCCATGCTTGAGGAGACAGCAGTGTCAAATCTGGAAGAGTCTGAGCCACAAGCAGGGCATTGGGTTACAACCCGAGGAGACGCGAGTGTGCGAGAGTCCACACGGATATCAATAGCGTGGAAGGGAAGGGCCGAAGCTTCCTCACAGAAGGGCTGCACGCTGCCTCAGTCCCAAAGAATAAAGAAAGGGGGGCTTGAGCGCGGGGAGCCCTGGCAAGCACCGCGTGGGCCCAAGGAGAAAGACCCACATTAACCGGCGATGTCAGGCCGGCATCCTGGGCCTGCTGACGGGGCGCGACCTTCTTTCCAAACCCTCAGAAGCCGTGTCTAATATCACACGAACATGAGACGAGCCCGGGGGGGAGGGGCATTCGACAGGACCCCTGGCCTCCAGACTGTCACGATCACAGAAACAAAGACGCAGCCTGATCGCAGCCTGGGGACACGGGACAACAGAAGGCAAAGTGGTAACGCAGACGGGCTCCGGCGCCCAGGGGAGCTGAGTGTGCAAGCCACGGAAGGCCAGGTGAGCCCGCGGGGGCTCCGGGGCTCCTAGCAGGGGCCCCAGGTGGGCCTCGCTGTGCGGGGGCCACACCGGTGCACGGCCAGGGAAACCGGGTGACGGCGTGCGGAACCCCGTCTCTATCCCAGGGTAATCAGTGTTACAAGTTCTGCAGTGAGCTCTCACCCTCCCGAAGAGGATCAAAACCACTTTTGCCAGGGGCAGAGCAAAGTGTGACAAAAACGAGGGAGGGGGCCAGCTGGGGTGCGCTGCCCTTCAGCCCAGCAGGGCCCCGGGGACAAGGGCCCTGACCCGGCTCCCCCACCCCCGCCTGACCTCCGAGTGACCTCCATCAGCCACGCCCGCGTGCACCTGCCTGGGCCCTGGCTCTCCTGCCAGCCGCAGGAGGGGGACTACAGCCCAGCCACCCTCCTTTGCGCAGCCAGCAGAGGGTGGGGATCCTCCGGAAGGCTCTGCTCCCTCCCCTGTGCCTGTTCCTCCGGGAGGAAGGGGTCCCAACAGACTCCCTCGACGGCCGGCGGCCAGAGGGCCTGGGCAGGCTGGCACGAGGACACAAGGAGCCCCGGGCCTGGGCAGGCCACCTGCCCCCGCGCCCCCGTCCTGGGAGGCCAGCATGACCCCTCCTGAGAGACCTTCCCCATGCCAGGCTGGGTGTGCCCGAGGATGCGAGGCTCCCATGGGCAGAGCACACGGCGTGCCAGGTGCAGAGCCTCTCAGGAGCAAGAGCACGTCATTCTCACAACTCCAAGGACAGGAACTCATGGTGTCCCCCTTACTGCGGAGGGACCTGAGGCCCAGGAGGCGAGCATGACTTGCCCAAGGTCACCAGGCAAGCAGGGCTGGAGCGTGAATGTGAGTCTTGAGTCAGCCAGTGCCGAGGAGCCCCCGTGCACACTGACCCCCACGAGCCTTGGCATCCGCACGCGGGCTCTAGTCTCTCTGTGCCACTCGCTAGCTGCGTGCCCTCGAGCTCCTGTCCTTACCTCCCTGACCCTCCATTTCTGGAAAATGGGGATGTAATGGGAGCAGGTGCAGTCACACGGTAACTGGGCTTCTGGAGGGGCATCCGGATACCGCGGTACCTAAGTCTGTGTCTGTGATCACTGCTGTGAAGCCCCAGCGGCGCCAACCTGGCATGACGTACACTCGGGGAGAAAGAAAACACAGAAGGGATGCCTGCCGGCCTACCTGAATCCTCGGTCGTCAATGAAGCAGTGAGCGGCCGACACCAGCCAGTTGGGAGAGATGATGGAAGCCCCGCACACGTGGCCCTGGCCCAGCACGTGGAGGCTCACCTGCCAGGGCCACTCGCCTTCGTCCGCATTCGTGCCCCCAACGACCCGAGACTGCCTGGTGAACGATCGCAGCCCACAGTCTGGGAGAAGCAGAAAACCCAAAGGTCAGAGGGTCGGGGTCTGGGCACCGGCGCCCAGCTGAGCCAGAGGCCGTGGGAGGCTGTCCCCTTTCGGGGGGGACCCCCTACAGGTATCTCTGAGACCCGGAGACCCCACTGACTTTCACCTGGCCCCTCTCCTTGCCCCAGACCCCAAACCCTCTCACTCCCACCTCCCCATTCCTGCCCAAATGCGTTTGGAGGCCTTCGGACACCTGCTGGTTTGCCTGGATTTAATTTGAGTGTCATTTGCCTAGACTTCCTTGCTGACAGACGAGAGCTGGCCCAGGGGACAGCAATCATCCTTCCCCCCCGGGCAGACACACACTGTCACCAGGGGAGAGCTGGGTGAGTGAGGCACTGGCATGACTGGCACCTCTGTAGAGGCCTTGCCCAGTGAACAACCTGCACAACCGTGCGCAGCGGCCCTGCTCACCGCAATCCTTCTCATCCGAGCCGTCACTACAGTCCTTCTTCCCATCACACTCGGGGTTGCTCTTGCTCAAACAGAGCCCATTGTGGCAGCGATAGGTGTGTTTGGTGCAGGCCACAGTTCTCACTGCACAGCAAGAGGTATAAGGGGCAGAGAATCAGTTCCTTGGCAGCACCCAACCAGAAACCTGATGACCCGTCCACCTTACGCCCCTCATCAGGCTGGCCCCACCCATCCACACCCATGCCCACGCCCACGTGCTCCCAGCCCCACCGGAGGTTCTCCACCTTCTGGAACATTCTCCCCCCACCAACACACTTTCTCATCACGCTTCACACATAGGGTGGTTTGTGCTCATCAACCTTGGGACACCCTACAGTGTGAGCGAGGCCACGGCTGCCTCCTCCTTCCTGGTCCCACCAGGAGAGAAGTCCCTAAAGGAAGGTGGGGCTGGGCCAGGCCTCACCCAGGTCACACGTGGCCTCATCGGATCCGTCCCCGCAGTTGTCCGTCCCGTCACACTGCTGGTTCTGTGGGAGGCACTTCCCGTTGCCACACCTGAAGGTCTGAGCTGGGCAGCCTGGGGGCGGGAGGCACAAACACTGAGCGGTGGCCCAGCGGCCCCTGCTGAGGGTGGGCCGCAGGGAGGCCGGCCAGCCCCGCCCCACACTCACTGCACTCCTGCTCGTCGCTGTTGTCTCCGCAGTCGTTCACGCTGTCGCACACCCAGAAGAGGGGCTTGCAGAACTTGTTCTTGCACGTGAACTGGTAGGTGGCGTTGCATTCTAAAGGGAGCGGGGGGGGGGGGGGGCAGCGTGAGCCGGGCTCCAGGCCTCCAGTGCAAACTGCTCCCCAGGGAAGCAGCGGCAACCACAGCTGCTGGGGGGCAGGGGGCTCCCCGGCTATGGAACCGACCCCAGGACTGCAGAAACACTGTGCCATTCGCTCAGAGGGAGGAGGGAGGGAGGGCAGGGGGCGGGGGGGGCGGGGGGGGGGCATAGGGCACTCACGGCAGTTGAGCTCGTCGCTGTAGTCCGTGCAGTCAGCCCAGCCGTCACAGCGCAGCTCATTCCGGATGCATCTCCCCGTGTGACACATGAACTTCCCCGGGCACGCTGCGGGGGACAGGGTGGGCCTCAGGTCCGCGGCCACCGGCCCCGCCATCCACGCTGGCCGCCCTCCCTCGGGGCCACCCTCACGGCCACACTGACGACCAAACAGGACCCTGTCCCCCAGCCGGCCCTTGGTGTAGAGGGGCAGGGGTCCCGGGCCCCAGCGGGCTGGCGCAGCGGGGACCTACCACCCAAGGCCGGCCCGGGTGGCCAGCCGCAGAGCCACAGCGAGGGGCCCTCCTGGCCGCCCGGCCGCAGCCCCAGGGGGCTCCACACAAGGTGGACGGAGGCAGCCACTGTGCCCTGTCCCCCGGCCCGTGTCCCCGGCCGCCCACACCCGCTGAGTGCTAGGCTCCCCCAGCCCCACTCGGAGCAGCGGTAGCCTGGCAGACGGGTGATGCGTGCACCCGCTCCGCGTGTCAGGCGGCATCCCGAGATTTCCTGAGTTCTGAGGCTGGAAACGTGTCAGCCCGCTGATGTCACAAGGCCGGTGACAGAGCCAGGCCGGGGGCGGGCGGCGCTCCTGGCTCCTCGCCAGGAGTTCTAGTTACTGATCAGAGGGGTCGTTCGCCTCGTCCCGCTCCGGGAGCCGAGCCGAGCAGGAGCCCGCAACTTAAGTCTGGATCCTGTGCAGACGGGAACCGTCTCCATGACGTCGGGCGGAACCAAACCGTCAGCGCCAATGTGGGAAAACCGCCATGCGCGGGAATGAAAGGGAGAGACCACCCGACTGTCGGAGCTCAGGGTAGTCACTGCGGCGCCCACGCCCCGTGGATTCTCACGTGTCTCAGAATCGCGCTACTAGTCCCAAAGGCGCTAAAAGGCCACAAAGTCAGGCACAGATTGGCAGGGTCAAGGCCATGCTGGAACAACGGGACAGACGGCTCGGGGGCCAGGGGGACCCTTTGGGCCCCGGTGCCTCGCAGGGGCTACAGGGCGCTGTGCGGACCAAGCACTCACTGCCGCCTTCTCCAGTAAATGCATCTATGGCAGGGTTTTATTTTTCCCTCAAAAGGCTGCCGGAGTGGTACACACCCCGCGTGCCCTGGTGTCTCGGAACTAGGGGAGCACAAGGCTAGGAAGACCCAGCTGGAAGGTCCATCCAGCCCCTCTAGCCGGGCTGCTCCCCCTGGAGACGTGTACTCACGATCACTGGAATCGTATGACAAGTACTCGGCCAAGAACCCCGTGTCGGTGTAGGACTGGTCGGAGTGGAAGCGAACGGTGATCTTGTTGCTCCTGCTGGCGACCACAAACTGGGGCCTCTCTCCGCAGTACCTGGAGGGGGTGCTCGACGGTAGGAAGAGGGTCCTGCGGGGTTGGGGGCAACCCCCCCCAGCACCGGCCGCCCCAGGGCGCTCACTTCTCCCCGTTGACCTCCACGTAGTCCTTGGAGCAGGTGCCCGGGGGGGTGTTGGGCTCCAGCATGTAGAAGGCCTTGAAGAGCACCTTCACGTTCTGGTGGCTGGGCACCTAGGGAGGGACACGCGCTGGGTCTCTGTGGCTTCCCCGAAACCCAGCGCCGCCTGGGCTGTGGGCGGGGGCCCGCGGGCAGCACGGAACACGCAGCAGGAGGGATGCGGGTTGGCCGTTTGGAAGAACCTCCAGGCTCAGAGGCGAGAGGCACCCGGTTCCCCTAGAGAGCGTGCGGGCCTCCCGGCGCCGTCAAGGAAAGGGCAGCCGGGGCAGCCAGGATGGCGCGAGGGCGGCCTGGGCGCCAGGACACTGGTCCAGCTCGCCGCCCTTTAGCGATTGCTTTCTCCGCGCTCGCACACATTCTGCGACTTTACCTGACTTTACCTCTGAGAGGCCCACTCGCCGTCACCCCCCTTCCACCCGGGAGCAGGCCGAGGCACGGGGGGACCGGCCCGGGTCCCCCAGGCAGTCCCGAGCAGGAGCTAGGATTCCAGCGGCTTCTGCGGAGCCGCAAGCTCGCGCCCCTGCCCCTGCCCCGCACTGCAGGCTGCCGAGTTGGCTCTGGGGGCAGCTTGGGAGCCCACCTCCTCTCCCTGCCCTCCTCTTGCCATCCCGGGGCGCCCCCTCCCCCTGCCCTCCATCTCCCCCGCCCCTGCCCTCCCGGGCACCCGCCGGCTCCTACCTCAATGTCCCAGGTGCAGTTCATGTTGGGCGGGTAGTGGCCAGGATAGTAGGGGCTGCTAAAGGTCCCCTGGCTGCCGCGTAAGGAGCCGCCACAGCCTGAAAGGAGAGGCAGGAGACGGGCCTGAGCACCGAGGACCCCGTGGCCGGGTGGTCTGACGCCGGGGCCTGACCCTCCAGGGAGGCCTCCCAACCCACACAGGAGGTGAAAGGCCCCGCGGCTCCGAGCTTCGGACCTCTGTCACCGACCTCTGTCACCGACCCCGGCCAGTTCCCAGCCGGACCGCCCGGCCCCTGGGCCCCGCCAGCCCCGCCTGGGCCCCGTCGCGCCCGTCCTTACTGCTTAGCTTAGGCAGCTGGAAGAATGTGGCCTCAAAGCCAGGGTGTCGCCGCTCCGTGTTGGTGATCAGCGTGACGAGCAGGACGTTCTGGGAGGAGAGGAAGGTCAGGTTGTAGGAGGGAGGGTAGGTGCCACACAGCCTGCGGGGGCAGAAGGGGCGCGTGTTACGGGGAGCACACAGACCCCGCGCCCGGCCCTGGTCCCATCCAGGCCCTGGTCCCTCAAGAGCCCCTCCCTGCATAAACGACCTGAACACGGATTTAGTTAAAACCACAAAAGCTCAGGGGCGCCTGGGTGGCTCAGTCGATGAAGCATCTGCCTTCGGCTCCGGTCACGGTCCCGGGGTCCTGCACGGCCTCCCCGCTCAGCGGAAGCGTCCCCTCCCTCGGCTGGTCCCCCTGCTTATGCCTGGTCTTGCTCTCTCTCTTTTTCTCAAATCAATAAATGCAATTTTTATTTTATTTTATTATTTTATTAAATTTTTATTCATGAGAGACACAGAGAGAGGGAGAGGCAGAGACACAGGCAGAGGGAGAAGCAGGCTCCCTGCAGGGAGCCCAATGTAGGACTCGATCCCGGGACTCCAGGGTCACGCCCTGGGCTGAAGGCGGCGCTAAACCGCTGAGCCACCAGGGCTGCCCTAAATGCAATATTTTAAAAAGTAAAAACAACAACAACAACAAAAAAAAAACAGCAAAAACTCACAAACCTCCAATGTCTGACTACAGAAGATTCGTTAAACTATGGACTAAATGATAACAATAAATAAATAAATAAATAAATAAATAAATAAATAAATAAATAAATAAAATATAAATAAATAAATCATAATAATAACAGTAACAGTGAGAGCTCCCCCAGCACCCGGGAACACGCCAGGCTCCGTGCTCAGCTGCGTATCTGTGAGTTCTTCCTAACAACTCTACCGAGTAAATACTAGCCGCTCCCCCCCCCTGGATTCCACAAATAAGGAAACTGAGGCACAGGCAGTAAAATAACTCGCCCAAGGGTCCACAGTTAATAAGTGGAGGGGCTGAAAACAAAACTTGGGCATCCAGGCTCCGGAACCCACGCAGCTGACGCCCGAGTCACTGGCCTCTACGCGCCGCCAGGTGATGCAACTGTCACCGAGGAAAGAGCCGAGCCGACTGACTGGGACAGACCATCACGCGTACACCCGCACAGCACGTGCGTGGACGGGCCTTCGACACGAATGTGACGTGATTACGTCCAGGTGGGACAGTCACGATGGGGGCTTGAGCTCTCAGGCGGGGCTATTCCCCGCCTTCTCCCCCCGGAACCCTGTGCTGCCTTCGTCGTACAACCCAGAAGCCAGAGGGGGACCGCGCCCCGCACACACACTGGAGCCGGTTGCCCAGCGGCGGCCACAGACGCTCCCATCCCGGCCGGAGCCGGGACGTTACCCCATTATTCACCATGAAACGTCTGCCCCGCTCATTTCCGCGGGCGGCAGGAGAAGGTGGCCCACTGAGGCAGGCGCCGTGAGCCGCGCGAGCACCCCGGCACCCCAGCTCAGCAGGTCAGCAGGTGCACGTTGTGGCCACTGGGCCGTACCGCCCCTGGACACGCTGTCCCCGGGACTGGGAGCCCCCGGAGCGGCCGATCACCCTGGGGCAAGCCCTTCGCACGCACACACTCAACACGGAGCCCACTCCCTAACGGCCTCCTCCCTGGCTCGTCCACTCCCTAACCACCTCCTCCCCGAGGCTCGTTCCGGGGCTGGTCTCCAGGCCACCATCACCAGCCCTAGCACCCCACCACCAGGTGCCAGGCGACGAGACACGGCACTGTGCCCCAGAACCCCCCGGAATTATGCAACCAGCGACCCGAAACCTGCGGAGCTGCCTTGCCTTGTCTTGCCCGGAAACCACGACAAAGGCCCTTGCCCATGTTCCCTCCACCCCCGGGCCTCCTGGCGACCCGGGGCTCCCCTGTGGCCCCGCCCACGGGAACTGTGGGTCACAGAAGATCTCTTCAACGGCAGCGTCTCCCGATCCATCGACCTCCACATAACTGGTAACAATGTGGGGTCTGCACCCCCACCCCGCCCCTCGGCCCCGGGGTGACCTCCTTGCCCGGCCCACCTGCGGACGTCACCTCCGAGCTCTGCAGGAGCTCACACTGAGGACCACGCACCCTGACCTCTGATGCCCGGTGGCGTGCAGGGGCCCAGCATCGGCCGCAGCTCCAGCCCACGATCCCCTCCCCCCGCCCACCTCCACGCCCCCGGGACACTCACTGCACCACGGCCCGGGGTTCCACGGGGCTCAGGGTGTCATACACCATGACCAGGTCGCTGCCCCGGTCGTCACAGGTCGCGACGTCAAAGCTGCGGAAGGTGAGGCTCAGCACGAAGTCGGCATCCCCGCGCAGGGTCCACTGGCAGCGGGCCCGGGCCGGGTACGGGCTGTCGGGGAAGCCGGGCGTGGTGAAGCGCATCAGCTCCCCACTCCGGGCATGCAGGGCGAAGCTGCAGCTGTCTGCGTGGGACACAGAGAGGTCGTGGGGGCAGCGCTGGGCAGAGGCGGCCAGAGGTGGCGGGGGCAGCCACCCAGGGCCTTCCTGGCGCTGCACCTGGGCCTGGGCCCTCTGAGGTGTCCCCGGCCTCCCTGGACCCCCGACGGATGGAAGACGGGGCTTCTCGCGGCCTGGGACAGGTGGGGGCTGTATGCCCGCGTGGGGAGGCACCCCCCCTCTGGTCTGGGAGGAGGACAGGATACTTACTGTCCTGGGCGGTCTGTACTGTTCTGGGGTCAGTGGCTGAAGAAGAAGGAGGAGGACAGAGCGGTTACCGACGTGCAAGGTCCCCGCTCCTGCTTCCTTGCTCCCGGCGCGGGCATCCTCTCGTCCCTGCACCTGCTCGGGAGCGCGGCCTGCGCCTCCCCCCACTGCCCGGCAACTGCCCACGCCTGGCGCCCCGTACTCACGGAAGGCCACCACCGAGGTGAGCACGAAGGAGTTGAGGGCGCGGGCTCGGGGCGGCAGCACGGCCGCCCGCTCCTGGGCCATGACGCGCTCGGCATCCTCCACCAGGTACTGGGGGATGCTGAACTCGGACCAGTAGTAGGCGATGATGCTGCCCTCGCTGGGGGAGAGGCATGAGGCTGGGGCGCGGCTGGGCACCGGGCTCCCCCTGTCCCCATCCCCCCCCCCAGGTGCCGGGTGCAGATGGGACGGCTTGGGCCCCGACACCCTCCTCCAGGCAGGGGCCCGCCCCAGATTCCTCACGCTTGCCCTCCCTTGGATCCCTGAAGCCAGAGCCCGTACCCTGTTCCCTCTCCTCTCGGTCTCGGCACCCACCCGGACGTGTGCTGGGGCCGCTCGGGGCTGGGGAGCTGGGCAGCAGCCTGGGCTGCGGGCGCCCAGCTCTCCGGGAGCTGGGCACACTGACCCCCAAGCCCCCGGCTCTGTCTCCTTGACTCGGAGACGGGATGAGAATGCCACCTGCCACACGGCGTTCGTACACAGTAAATCAAACAAAACCGAAAGTCCCCTTGAGATAGTCTATTTTTAAAAAACAGTGTGTTGAAGGCGGTTAAGGAAGGAAAATGTGGAGCCTCGCTGAAGCCCTCCAAGCCCAGATTTGGAAAAGTAACAAACGGTCACCACCGTTACTGAGCCGCTTATGCGGCAGACAAGCCACCTGCCCTGGCCCCGGGTCCCCTGGCCACTTCCTTACGGTCGCCCTGCCTGGGAGGGCGCACAACAGCGGCTCCGAGAGACAAATAGGCCTGGCTCTCCAGGCCCACTCCTCCGCCTGCGAGCTCCCTGCCCCACCAGCCCTCTCCCCAGCACCCACCTGAAGGCGGTCACCATCGACTTCTTGTGGTAGGGGCCCAGGGACGGCACCCCACTGTACAACAGCTTGAGCTGGGGAAAGGAGACAGGGCTCACAGGCGGGCCGGAGAGCGGCAACAGCACCCCCCGACCTGCGCCCCCTTCCCAGGCGCCTGCCAGGGATCTGGGAGGGAAGGGAGCCGTGTCCTTTGGGTCTGGGTGAGGGCGGGTGCGCCAGGGGTGACAGCAGGGACGGGGCTCCCTGCCCTGGGACCGGACTCACCGCTTCCTTCACCTTGTTGGCCAGGTTTGCAAACTCAGTGGAGTTGGAGTTCTCGTAGGCATCCACGAAGTTCTCGTTGGTGATCCTCAGGTAGCCATTGAAGATCTTCTGAACCCGCATGTTCTGGTCTATGGGAGGCAGAGAAAGAGGGTGCTCAGCGGTGGTCACCATCACCCCCAGTGTCCTCAAGCTGCCCTCGTAGCCCTCGGGGAGTGAATGCCAGGAGGGGCCCGGAGGGGCCTGGAGGGACCAGGAGGGATCAGGAGGGGCCAGAAGGGACCAGGCAGGGCCAGGCGGGGCCAGGAGGGGCCAGGAGGGATCAGGAGGGACCAGGAGGGGCCAGGAATGACCAGGAGGGACCAGGAGCAACCAGGAGGGACCAGGAGGGGCCAGGAGGGGCCAGGAGTGGCCAGGAGGGGCCAGGAGCAACCAGGAGTGACCAGGAGGGACCAGGAGGGACCAGGAGGAGCCAGGAGGGACCAGGAGGGGCCAGGAGGGACCAGGAGCTATGAGGAGGGACTGGGAGCGACCAGGAGGGACCAGGAGGGGCCAGGAGGGACCAGGAGGGACCAGGAGGGGCCAGGAGGGGGCCAGGAGCCACCAGGAGGGGCCAGGAGACACATGGCCTGGGGCCAGCCCTCCACCCTTAGGGCTTGAAAGAGCCAGGAGAGACAGGGCCCCAGACGCTTCCTCGGCTGCCCCCAGCTGCCCCAGTTGTCTCCCTCGCGCCACACCCGTGGGCCCCGCACCTATCCCGGAGAGGAGCACTGTCCCGCCCTCCCCCCCAGGGCCAAGCCCTGGCCCTACTCACACTGGAAGTGCCACATCAGGAGGCAAGCCACGAGGGAAAGCAGGACCAGGCCGGCCAGCCCGGTCACCAGCAGCACCCAGCGCTTGGGGCCCCGCTTCTCCACCTTCCTGGTGTTGTTGACCGGCAGGAACTCCACGCCCTCCTCGACGCCACTCATGCTCTGAACAGAGAGACGCAAAGCGGCTCAGGGACGGCCGTGACCTGGGCGGGCAGCTCCCGCGTGGACAGCGGGCCAGGAGAAGCCCCCGCGCCCTGGGCCGGCAGCGCCACGCTCAGAGGGCTTTCCAGCTGACAGGTCCCAGCAAAATGACACAGGCGGGCTAAGCCCAGCCGTGAGTCACCCCAACCAGGTGGACGCCCGGGGGGGCGGGGCGGACCGGCCACCAGGGCGTGTCACCTCCTCCAGGTGCACAGAGGCTCCCCCCCCCGCCGCCCTCCCCCCGCCGCCTAGCCAACGCTGAGCCAGCCCCACGGAAGCTCGGCAATAAGGCGGAACCCGCCAGGCCCAGGGGACACGCCGTCTGTTTCCCACCTTAAGTGTCCCTGTCCGGGATCCCCAGGTGATGTGGGGCCCGTCTCTCCGGGAACCCACACCCACACTCACGCCCAGGACAAGGACGGGAAAGAGCAAGACTTGCGACAAACGGGAGGGCAGCTTACCCGGGCTCCTCCCGGAGAGGGCCGGAGAGGGCCAGGGAAGCAAGGACAAGGACACACGCACCCGAGGGCCAAGAGGAAACTGTCCTGCCCTGTGACACGCACTCCGCGTGCCCTTAACCCCGGAGAGGAGCTCCGGCCCCTCAGGGGTGACCCACTCCAAAAGGGGACATGACAAAGGCAAGAGCCCCCACGTCCCAACCCCCCAGACGCGGCCGTGTGCGGTCCCAGGTGGGGTTTTCCTCTGGTGCCCACCTCACGCTCCACCGCGTGCGGGAACTGACACGGCTGGTCTTGTCACGCGGGAGCACCATCTGGGAACTCCACCACTCTGAGCCCCCCCATTCCTGCCACGCTGGGTCCTCCTATTTCTGTTCTTCAACTGGTTCCTGCTGCGACTTGAATATTGCAGCAGGAACACAGCCCCTACCTTGGGCCTCGGATTGCAACGTGTAAGTATATCAAATCAACGTGCTCTGTCCCTTAAACCAACACAACGTTCCACGTCAATTATGTCTCCATAAAATACGTTTTTAAAAAGGAATGAAACACACCCCAGAGGTGACCGCTTAAAGTGCTTTCACCAACTGCTTATTTTGGAATTTATCTCCGTATTTCCAGGTAATATGCCAATAGCACTATCTCTTGATTCATCTATTCAAAAATATAATCATCTGACTTCCTATTATGATCATGTGAATTCTAATATCTTTCTTTCTTTGGGTGGCTCAACTGGTTGAGCATCTGCCTTCAGCTCAGGTCCTGATGTCAGGGGTCGTGGGATTGAGCCCCACATTGGGTCCCTGCTCACTGAGGAGCCTGCCTCTCCCGCTGCTTGGGCTCTGTCTCTTGCTCTTGCTCTCTGTCAAATAAATAAATAAAATTTAAAAATAATAATAACCATATCCTTCTTTCCTTTTGTATCTCCCATCCCCCCCAATAGTTATAGGGCTAAAATTTGTTTTTTTAAAAATCATATCCATACTCAGCTGACCCTGGCAGGGTTAGAGATGTCCACCCCCAACACAGTCAAAAATCCACATATAACTTTTGACTCCCTCAAAACTACTCATAGCTCTACTGGTGACCAGAAGGCTTACTGATTAACACATATTTTGTACGTTATACGAATTACAAACTGTACAATAAAGTAAGCTAGAAAAAAAGAATGTTAAGAAACTCATAAGGAAAATACATTTATAGGACTAAACTGTGTTTATTAAAAAAAAAAAAAAACCAGGATCCCTGGGTGGCGCAGCGGTTTAGCGCCTGCCTTTGGCCCGGGGCGTGATCCTGGAGACCCGGGATCGAATCCCACGTCGGGCTCCCGGTGCATGGAGCCTGCTTCTCCCTCTGCCTATGTCTCTGCCTCTCTCTCTCTCTCTCTCTCTCTCTCTCTCTCTCTGTGTGTGTGTGACTATCATAAATAAATAAAAAAAAAAACAACCCACATATAAGTGGGACCACACAATTCAAACTGTGTTGTTCAGAGGTCAACCATATTAGTCTTTGAAAATATTGTTCTTTATTGTTTCCTTCCCAGTACAACTAATTTATTTCCCCTGCTGCAGAATTCATTTACTTGGATTTCTTTTGAACATATACCCAGGGCTTCCTAGACAATCTTAGAGCCCTGCAGTACTTTTCTAATCTTCCACATAGAAAGTCTGTCAAATAACCTCTCACTTCATTTTTTTTCCTGGAATCTTCCCTCCTCTGTCCTTTCCCATAACTATTGTCTGGAACTTCCTTCAATAGCATCCAGGGAATTTCCTTCCTCTCCGTCTTCTGTTAAAACCCCTATTCCTCAGGGATGCCTGGGTGGCTCAGCAGTTGACCATCTGCCTTCAGCCCAGGCCATGATCCTGGAGTCCCGGGATCAAGTCCCACGTCAGGCCCCTTGCATGGAGCCTGCTTCTCCCTCTGCCTGTGTCTCTGCCTCTCTCTCTGTCTCTCTCTTGAATAAATAAATAAAATATTAAAAAAAAAAAACTCTTCCCTGGATTCCATGTCTTCATCTTTCTTGGATTACTTCATTTGGGAGAAATACACACTTCACTAGCTTCTCAAGAGGAAAATTTTTTGAGATGTTGCACACTTCTGAAAGTACCTTACCTCTGTATGCACATTTGTTGATAGTTTGGCTGGGTATCGAACTATAGGTTTCAAATCATTTTCACTTAAAATTTTGAAGGCTCCACTGTTTTTTTAGCTCCCAGTTTTGCTTTGGAGAAATACAAGAACAGTACAAATCCATTGTTTCTTATTCATAATTTGTTATCCCTCTCTGAAAGCTTTGAGGATGTGCTTTAAATTGAGTCTTTAAATTTCATTATCCTGAGCTCTCTCCACCGGCCCTTTGAATTTGGAGATTCATTATCTTTCAGCCTGGGAAACTTTCTTGTACAGGCATACCTTGTTTTATTGTGCTTTGCTTTATTGCACTTCACAGGTAATGCACTTTTTACTAATTGAAGATTTGTGGCACCATGAGTCAAGCAAGTCTTTGAGTGCCATTTTTCCAATAGCATTTGCTCACTTCATGTTTCCATGTCACATTTTGCTAATTCTCACAAGACTTCAAACTTCTTCATTATTAGTATATCTCTTATGGTGATCTGTGATCAGTGATTATGATTCACTGACAGTTCAGATGATGTTTGACATATCTTAATAATAAAGTATTTTTAAGTTAAGGTATGTACATTGTTTTTTAGACATGATGCACACTTAGTAGACTACAGTATAATGTAAGCATAACTTTTATAAGCACAAAGAAGCCAAAAAATTCATTTGACTTGCTTTATTTGCCATTTGCTTTATTGCAATCACCTGAAACTGAATCCACAACATCTCCAAAGTATGCTTGTATTATTTCTTAAATTATGTCCTCCCCTTCATTTTCTCTAGTCTTTCTGCAATTCCTATTATATTGATTCTCTACTTATACATTCTCACTATTATCCATCTCATTGGGGTTTTTTTAAGTAATCTGTACACCCAACATGGGGCTCGAACCCATCACCCCAAGATCAAGAGTCACACACCAGCCAGGCACCACCCCCTCATTGTTTAACTTTTCCACTGAATTTTTCATTTCTGCTGTTAACTAATTTCCAAGAGTACTTTCTTATTCTCTGAATTTTTCTCTTTCTTGTTTTCTGAACTTTGAATGCAAAATCTTCTCATCTTTGTGTTGCTGTCAAGTACCTTTTCTGTTTTGGACTTTCTTTTTCATGTTGAAGAAAGGATGTTAGATTGTTCATTCATATTTAGGAATGAGGTCCTAAAGACTGACTGGAAGCTCTGTGTGGATGTTTGCTACAGTCACTTCACCGTGGCTACAATTAAGTGGTGAGCTACTTTTTTTTTTTTTTTTTTAACTAGGCACTTCCAACTGTTAGACTATGTCTATCGTTTTTTCCTATGGGATGACTTAATTGCTCCACAGAATAATTTTCTAATCTCCTGGATAGAGTGATTTAAACCCAGCCACTAGCATTCTGGAATATGTGAAAGAAGAGGCCTTTGACTATTTTTCACCCCTCCCTACAGCCTTCCTCTGCACCTAACATCCTCAAGTCTAGAGAAATCTATTTCACATCCCTCATAGAGGACTGATGAGGTAGGAGTACATTGGTTTGCTATCTAAGTGGGGATCTGGGGATTCCTAACAATACCCTTCCATAGCTCTCCTTTATCTGATAGCCTGAGCCCAATTCCTGAACCTGATAGAGGACATTATCAAAGAACCCTGTAAGAATATTTCCAAGAGCTAAGGAGAGGCATATATCTTTAAATTCAACAGGCCCACTGAATAGTAAGAAAGATAAATGAAAAAGCACACTTAGCTGAATATATCACAATGAAATTTCAGGACACCAAGGATAGAGTAGATCCTTTGCATCTCTCCCTGGTGTTTTCTCCCTTCTCTCATATTTTACATTTCTTTGTCATTGGTTCTATTCTGGGACTTTTAAAACTTACTCCTGTGTAGCTTCTATGGAATTTTAAAAATGGCTTCACTGACATATCATTGACATAAATTATACATATTTAAAGTGTGCAATTCTTGGCATATATATATATACACCCATGAAACCATCACCACAATCAAGATAATAAACATATCTATCATCTTCTAAAGTTTCCTCTTGGCCCTCCCTTCCCATTCCTCCCTGATTCCCTCTCCAGTCCCAAAGCAACCACTTATCAGCTTCCTATCAGTAAAGACTAATTTGCTTTTTTCTAGGACTTTGTGTAAATGGCATTATTCAGCATGTACCATGTACTCCTTATTGTCTGGGCTCTTTTACTCAGCACAATATTTTGAAATTCATCCATGATATTACGTTCATTATGCTAATAGTGCATTCCTCTCTATTCTTGAGTAGTAGCCCATTGTATGTATGTACAATGATTTACTTATTCATCTGTTGAAAAACGTTTGGGTTGTTTCTAATTTGAGGCTATTACAAATAAAGCTGCTATAAACATTCCTGCACAAATCCTCTTATTGGCATATGCTTTCATTTCTCTTGGATAGATACCTACGAGTGGAATAGCAAGTTTGTGGGACAGGTATATTTTTAGTTTTTTAAGATGCCACCAACCTATTTTCCAAAGTGACTGTATCATTTTACATTCCCATCAGCAGCGTGCAAGGACTCCCATTGTCCACGTCCTAACCAAAATTTGGTATGGTCAATGTTTTTCATTTTACCCATTCTAATAGATATATAGTGGTATCTCACTGTGGTCTTAAGTTGCTTTTCCCTAATGACTAATGATGTTGAGCATCTTTTCATGTGCTTAATTACCATCTGTTTGTCTTCTTCGGGGAAGTGTCTTTTCAAATCTTTCCCTGATTTTTTTTTAAAGATTTTTATTTATTCATTCGAGAGAGAGAGAGAGCACAAGCAGGTGGAGAAGCAGGCACCCCATGGAGCAGAGCCCAACATGAGGCTCAACCCCAGGACCCTGGAATCATGACTTGAGCCAAAGGCAGCCGCTTAACTAACTGAGTCACCCAGGCGCCCTTTCCTCTAGTTTTTAAAGTTGGTTTGCTTATCTTCCTATTACTGAGCTTTGAGAGTTCTTTCCATATATTCTGGTTACAAGTCATTTAACAGATATATAATTTGCAAAGATTTTTCTCCTAGTCTGCAGCTTGTATTTTCTTTCTCTTAATAGAGTCTTTTGAAGAAGAGAAGTTTTTCATTTTGATGAAGTTTAATTTGTCAAGTTTTCATCTATGGATTGTGATTTTGGTGTTGTAGCTAAGAAATCTTTGCCTAATCCAAAACACCAAAGATTTTCTCCAATGTTTTCTTCCAACAGTTTTACAGTTTTAGATTTACATTTGGGCCTATAACCCAATTTGAGTTTTAAAATTTTTTATTTGGTGCAAGGTATAGATAAAAGTTCTTTTTTTTCTCTCTTTTTCTTTTCCTTTTTTTGTTTCTTTTTTATACAGATATAAAAGTTGTCTCTTTTATGAGTTGTCTCTGCACCTTTATCAAAAACCAGTCAGTTCCCCCTGCTTGTGCTCGCTCTGTGTGGCAAATAAATAAATAAAATCTTTCTTTTTTTTGGGGGGGTGGGGGGAGGGGGCAAGGACACAGCGGGGAGGGGGGCGGGGGGTGCAGGGGGAGGCGGGCGGGGGGTGCGGGGCAAATAAATAAAATCTTAAAAAAAAAATCAGTTGCCCAAGGCAGTGCCTGGCTGGCTCAGTTGGTAGACATGCAACTCTTGATCTCAGGGTCATGAGTTCAAGCCCCATGTTGGGGATAGAGCTTACTTAGAAAATAAAAAAGTTTAAAATTTTTTAAAAAAAATCCATTGTTCATATATTTGTGGGTCTATTTCCAGACTCCATTTGGCTCCATGGATCTATTTATGTGTGTTTATGCTAATATGATATCATCTTCACTACTGTAGCTTTGTAAGTCAAAAAAGCTATTGAAATATTCAGTGAGTGTAGCCAGGTTGCAGGATACACAGAAATTAAAAAGATTAATACATAAAAAAATCAATTGTATTTCTACATAATAACAATGATAATAACAATGACCAATTGGAAATTTAAAATTTTTTTAAATGCCATTTACAATAACATCAACGATATGAAATACTTAGGAGATAAATCTGACAAGATATATACAAGACCTGAACCCTAAAAAATACAAAACAGTACTGAGAGAAATTTTAAAAGACTTAAATACATCAAGTAATATCCCATGTTCATGGATTGGAGGACTCGATATACTTGTCTATTCTCCTCAAATTCATCTAGATATTCAATATAATCTTGATCAAAATCTCAGCAGGCTCAGGGCTCCTGGGTGACTCCTGGTTAAGCATCTGCCTTTGGCTCAGGTCATAATCCTAGGGTCCTGGGATTAAGCCCCCTGTCGGGCTCCTTGATCAGCAGGGAACCTGCTTCTCCCTCTGCCTCTGCTCCTCCCTCTTCCCTTGTCTCGTGTTCTCTCTCAAATAAATAAATAAATTTTTTTAAAAAAGAAAAGAAACATTGGTTAATAGATCAGATAATAATAATAAAAAAAAACCTCAGCAGGCTTTTGGAGAAATGGATAAATTGCTTCTGAAATTCATATGGAAATGCAAAATACTCTGAAGAAGAAGAAGAACAAAATTGGAGGACCAATGTCACCCAATCTCAAGCCTTATTATAAAAGCAATGAACCTTAAAAAAAAATCATGTATTTCATTTCCAAGAGTGATGTTTTATTCTTTGATGGTTACTTTTTAGAGCAGCCTTTTCTTATGAATGCACTACCTTCTTGCTCTTTCTTAGGATACCAACTCGATTTTATTTTACATTCAGAACTTTGTCTTTGCCTCTCTCTTTCAGGGTATAGATTTTCATTAAATGCCCAATAGTCCTTGGTAGTCTAATCATGTTTTAAAATGAAAAAAAAATAGTAAGGTTTTGGCTAGGCTCTTTGGATAAAGTGTATGTTTACATATATTAGACGAAATGTAACAAAATAATAGCTTATTAAGTTTATTTTCAATTTTCAGAGTAGCTGCACTCTTTTTTCTTACATGACCCTCACAACAATCCTGTAATCATTCATGACTGGTGCCATCACTCCCGCTCTATAGATAAGGCAGGGAGACTGCCCATGATGACTGCAAGATCACGCAGCCTCTTGGTGGCAGACCCAGATTTGATCCTGTTTTTCTGCCTCCCAATGAGAGCAGTTTCAGGAATTCAGGAAGCAGGTGTTAAGGGAAACGGAAAGCAAGTTCCTTGGGAAGGGGAAAGTGGCTGACAGCATGGACAGTGCACCCCAGGGGCGACCCCCAGCCTTGCTATAGAGCAAAGCTGTCAGCACTGGGACTGGCTCAATGGCAGGGCCCTGGTTCCCCCTGCTGGGGCTCCAGTCAGCCCGGACCTGCTGTTTAATCAGTAACTGGACGGCTGCCTTTTACAACCTTACTCTCAGCTCCATTCTTAGGCATACGAGGGATCACCCTGCCTAACCTAGTCACTTTATTGATAAGGAACTGAGGCTGACAGAGAGGGAGTGTCCTGTCCAAAGTCACAAAGCCAGCGAGGTCAGTAAGCAGCAAAGTTGAGATAAGAGCCACATCCTTCAACCCTAAACGGGGTTTCAGGCCTGCACACCGTCCATCAGCCTCCAGAGGAGGAGGTGGCAGGGAGCTCCCACCCACTAGGTCTCAAGTGCATCCGTAACCATCTCTCCGTACATAACAATCTCTCTGCAGGGCCATAAAGCTAACGGAAGACAAAGCGTGCCAGTGCCTGCTTCCGCCTCTCCTTTCTCTCTTTCATAAGAGTAAATACATCAGCAGGTGCGCCTAAGAACTCAGTGCTGGGAAGCCAGGTGCTTGCTTATGAACAGAGACAGAGGCCCCATAACTCTCAGGGCCAATTCCACCAGCCAGTTCAAGTCGGATCACGGCCAGAGTCCCTAGAAACACAGCAGGGCTCAAGGCCAGCTCCGACAAGAGAGCAAGGAATGATTTCCCGAAGGACAGATGCCCAGAAAGGCCTGGAGCCCACACACAGTGAAACGCAGAGGGTCGGAGGGGGAGAACCCAAGCGATGGGTTGCACAGACAAGATCACATTACCACTTTTTCCATCCAACGTCCTGGAGGAAACAGGGGGCAGAGGCCAGAAAATCAGGAGGGAGGGTATGTAAGCCTTGAAGAATATTTACTTTCTGTTGTTTTAAGCACACAAGTACAAATTGAAACATATCTTCCCCCAGGATAGTGACTATGCAAAAGAAAATGACTGGGGTGCCTGGGTGGCTCAGGTCATGATCTTGAGGTCCTAGGATCGAGCCCTGCAGGGGACTCTTTGCTCAATGGGGAGCCTGCTTCTCTCTCTCCTTCAGCCCCTCCACCTGCTTATGCTCTCTCTGTTTTTTGTTTTTTGTTTTTTAACATTTTATTTATTTATTCATGAGACAGAGAGAGAGAGAGAGAGAGAGAGGCAGAAACACAGGCAGAGGAAGAGGCAGGCTCCATGCAGGGAGCCCGATGTGGGACTTGATCCTGAGACCCCAGGATCACGCCCTGGGCCAAAGGGAGGCGCTCAACCGCTGAGCCACCCAGGCGTCCCCCCACCTTTCAAATAAAATCTTAAAAAAAAAAAAAAAGAAAAAAAGAAAGAAAAGAAAATGACTTACAGAAGGTATTTGATGATATAGGAAAGACTCCTGCAGTCACCTGACTCCCATCCAGTAAAAATCTCCCCAGAACTGAAAACTAACTGCTAAGCAAACAAAACTTGGTGTCCAAGTCAACCAAAAAAGTCCTTCCACTTTGAAAGGAACCTTCTCCTGGGTCCCCTGTCATCAGCTCCAACTCTCCGGGACCCTCCCCCGGGCTGCAGGGACCCGCAAACCCTAAGCCAGAACTTGCCTCTGGCAGCTTGGAATGTGGTCTTTACTAGAGAAAAGCAACTGGTAAGTGCATACATTTATAAACAGCAAAAATAATACTGACTATCCAAAAATCTACACAAGATTTCAATCAGAGCAGATGGAGAGAAAAATGAATCATCCAGAAATCTGCCAGACTTTTTTTTTTTTTTTTTTTTTTTTTTTTTTGTGGAGATTGTTCCTCATTTGGTGATGGTCGGGTGTGACCTGATGGGAAGGCAGGGTATGAAACTAAACACTGAAGCAGTCACTTTTGGAGTCGTGGGATGACATTACACAACGCCTGGTAATCTGCTTCTGCTGCTGAAGATCAAGATCAAGGGGCAGAGGTGAAGTCACTGGATGGAGACACAGGTGTTTTGCTCAGTCCTGAGACGAGGACAAGGGTGGCCGGCTTCACGTGCCACTGCCAGCTCCGTCGCTGACTTGCGACACACGCTCTTCACCCACAGCTCCGCGGACTAGTGTGCCCACCACCAGGGGAGACGGATCCCACCTCCATCCATGATGTCACTGCCACCACCCCAGTCATGCAAACGTCCCTCCGATCGTTCAAGCAGGAGAGGACAGTCTGAGCCTCTGCAGTGGTTTACCAAAGTGAGGACTGTTCTGGAGCACTCGAAGATGCCCTCCTTGGCTGGGAGCAAGACAAAGCCCGCGGAACTCTCGGGGCCACCCCGATGCCTGTTGGGGTCAGAGCCTGGCCAAAGTCCCCAGAAACAGAGCACGGCTCCAAGCCTCCTGAGACGACAGAGCAAGGAATGACCTCTAAACCCCAGCACTGAGTGTGTCACCCTGGACGACGCTGAGCACGGACACACCCAGCAGACACAGCAGAGGTGACGCTGGAGAAAGGCCTCTTTCTCCAGCAGCTGATTTCGCAGGGAGGTGGGTCCCTACTGAGCTGGGCTCTCTCCAGCCCCGGCGGCCACGGACGGGGACAGCCAGCGCGCGGCCAGGGACTTCACCGGCACAGAGAGGGCACCGGATTTGTTCATCACAGGATGACCGAGGGGACAAAAGAGAAAGGAGAGAGAGCCCGCGCTCAAAGCCTCCACCTGCCCTGCTCTCCAAGCTGTGGCGAGTGATCCCACGGAAGCTGGCGTCGCGGGAAACCCACGGGGGGCAACGGTTCCCGTGCTCACACCACTTCGGCGTTTCCCAGACCCGTGGGGCCGCGAAGAACAGTAGAATAAAGCGGAGCAGACACGGTGCTTGCCCGCGGCTCGTGCCAGGCCCACTGGACGGTCTGAGGCTGCAGGGCCGGGGGGGGGGGCAGTCGGGAAGCTGAACAGACCCCCCCCCAACACCCCGGTTCTTCGGGGGCTTCCTCCTAGGAACCCACCCTGGAGAGCCCAGCCGGCCACCCCAAGGCCCCCCCCCAAAGCCCCCCCATCCCAAGGCCCCCGCCGCCTGCCCTATTTTAAGCAACCAACTGCGGGCAAGGAACCTGCCCTGTGGGGCTGCGCCCTGCGTCTTGCCCCAGGACTCCCCACGCAGGGTCCCACAGAGGGGCTCAGTGTCGCCCTGAGGTCCCTGAGGCCTGCCCAGCCCCGAGTGGACTCCCTAAACCCTCCCGCCCTCTGGGTGACCAGCCCTCTTACTCTTGCCCTTTGACCCCGTCCCTGTCTTCAGCTGCTGGGAAATGGGTGAGGCTTCGGGCCCCGAGGAGGATCCAGAATTACGTGTGGATCTGTGACCTCAGGCCATCCAGGGGAGCAAAAAGCTGACCCAGAGCCAACAGTATCTGCTCAAGGAAGTCCATCACTACTCTGCCCACCTGGTCCGAGCGGGAGGGGAAGTCCCCGGGTCCTGACTCAGCCACTGTGGCTGCTCTGTCTGCGCAGAAACTCAGTAGTCCTCGCAGGCCCGCAGCTGGCTACTGCGGGGGTCACGCTGTGTCCCCTTCCCGGCTCCCTGCACCGCCCAGACCCTGCGCACGCAGCCGTGGGCCGGGGACCACACGCACCTGCAGCGAGACCCCGTAAGGTGACATCAAACGGACTGAGCGCAGGACCACCAGATACAAATCCCTTCCTTCCTTTTTGCGGGGTTGGGCTGGTTATCACCGGGATTAGGGGTCAGGCCTGGGAACCCCGAGCCCCTGGGGCAAATTCTTCTCACTGTGCCTCAGTCTTCCCCTCTGAAAAGTAGGTTAATAACCCCTTGCACCTTTTAAGTAGAGGTGTTGTAAAACGTAATTAGCTGATTCCTGCTAATGACAGAGGCCTACCTACTATCGCCCTTCGATTTTCATTTCTCCGCCCACAGTCCATCCACCTGCCTAAAGCGACCGAGGCCCATTCCTCCCTCCCGTCTGGGGGAACGCCTGGAGTTCAAGTTCAAACATTATGATGAAACAAAAACACTGTGCGGCCTCAACCATAGCCCATGGCCCCTGCCCTCTTGCCACTCGCCCAGGGCCAAAGGCACCAGGAAGGCGTCCTGCTCCCACCTGGCTCCCATCCCCCCCTCCCCTCGTCTGAGGAAGGCAGGGAGTGGCCTGGGGGAGAGAAGCAAGCCCTCCTAGGGACCTCCGCACCCTCACAGCCCAGAGGAGACTCACCTAGCAAAGCCATCAAGTCTGCCACCTACTTACATTCCAGGCCTCCGTCTACACTTCAGGTTTCCAGTCATTTCCAAAACATGTTTTTAAAACATTAAAACATATCTCAGGGACGCCTGGGTGGCTCAGTGGTTTCAGTGGTGGAGCATCTGCCTTTGGCTCAGGGCATGACCCTGGGGTCCTGGGATCGAGTCCTGCATCGGGCTCCCCACGAGAAGCCTGCTTCTCCCTCTGCCTGTGTCTCTGCCTCTCTCTCTTTGTGTCTCTCATGAATAAATAAATAAAATCTTTTTTAAAAAGAATCTCAGGGTCACCTGGGGGGCTCAGTCGATTGAGTGGCCAACTCTTGATTTCATGATCTCGGGGTCCTGGGATCCAGCTCCACAGTGGGTCTGCTTGGAGATTCTCTCTCCCTCTGCCCCTCCTCTCCCTCAAATAAACAGATAAATCTTTTAAAAAATCCATTTCAAATGCAATTATTTGCAGAACCTCAAAATAATAAAATAATGAACAGACTGGCTCAAGTAGCCTCAGGGCCCAGAAGGTGTCCAGACTATTCCTTGAAAAGCTGCCCTCAAGGACTGTGACCGGTTTCCAAGCCGTGCGGTTAGAGGACGCCTCACCCGAGGCCTTCCTGGGCGGCTATAGGAAGGCGGCCAAGGCTCACGGGGCTCTGGGGACACCTGGACAGTTGCCAGGGCTCTCAACCCGTTGTCTGCGTGCCACACAGCTCAGGGGAGAGGGCGGAGCCACCACGAGCATATTCATGATTTCTGCACATCTTTGTGCCATTTAGGCATTTTAAATACAGATTATCTCTAACTCCTATAATCAGGTTGCATTTCCAGATGAGGAAATGGGTAAAGGAGGGTTAACATCAAAAACCCAGATGGCTGGGACACCTGGTGGCTCAGCGCTTTAGTGCCACCTTCAGCCCAGGGCGTGATCCTAGGGTCCCGGGATCGGGTCCCACGTCGGGCTCCCTGCATGGAGCCTGCTTCTCCCTCTGCCTCTCTCTCTCTCTCTCTCTGTCTCTCATGAATAAATAAATAAATAAATCTTAAAAAAAAAAAAACTCAGCAAAACTCTATCTGCTTCTGGGGCCCAAGCGGTGAGAGGCCTTGCCCAACTCTGTATATGCATTTCCACCCTTGCGCCACAGGTGTAGGGGTGCTGACCCCCCACCTCTGACCTTGCTCCTAGCCGGGGAGCCCCACACCTGTACGGAGCTGGGAAGCTGCTCCCATCCTGCCCCGCTCAGAATGGCTGCGCTCCCCTCACCACCCCTGAAAACACAGCCCAAGGCTCGGCCCCTCCAGGGAACTTCCACAGACCATCTTAATCCACAGGATTTTCTCCTTGGGGCCTCCCCCCACCCCGTGGCCTGTACGCCCACTTGGCATCAATGATACCCCACTGTCATGCTAAGACCAGGCAGTCCTAGGGGGCCAGGGTACCCCAGTGTCTTCTTCATTCTGCGTCTCTCTCCAACCCCCTCTATGACCTTGGCCAAAGGTCATAGAGTTTGGTTGGTTGGTTGAACGACTGAGGGACCTCTCTTTCCACAGCCACGCTTGGGTAGCCTACCCCGGGCCAGCCGGGGATCTCCCGGTGCCAGGGCTTGCATCCCCTGCGTGCTTCATCCTCCTGGAAGGGGACAGAATGGTCGGTCCACACCCCAGGGTTCTGCTGACAGCCTCCCCGGCTCTCCAGTGTCACCCGGCCTGGCCACCTGTGCTGGGCAGCTCTACCCAAGTGTGGACTCTCCCAGCATCTTCCTCTCCTGGTCTTCAATTAAATGCACCCCCACCCCCCCAGGACACAACGTCTTTTGCAATCCCACCGGAGAATTCCAGATCAGTGGGAGAGAACGCCACCAGCAGCCCCCACTCCACTCTCGGCCCTTCGTCCTCCCAAGTCTGCCTGGGTCCTGTCCTGCCTGGCTCCTCTCCTGAGAGCCTCTTCCCACCCAGCCAGTGTCGCCCCTCCGGCCCCCAGTCACCGGATTCAGGGAGCACAGGGCTCTGCCAGGAGCTGCACAGCCAGAGATCACACCCGAAACAAAGCAAGAGAGACGAGAGCAGCGCCGCGCAGCCCTTCTCATCCTTCCCCCCACGACCCACCGACCCACCGAACCCGCTTTCTGACGTCTCGGCCCGTGCTTTTCGCACTCACTGCCTTTGTTACTGAGAGAACGAGGTTCCCCTGCAGGTGTGTGAAACACCACGGGGAGCCCCCTGTGCACCCTCCGCCCAGCTTCTCCCAGCAGAAAGGTGCTGCATCGGGATACCCAGTGCGGACGCAGGCCGGCGATCTGGGTCTCTCCTTTTCCTTCGCTCATTTGTGAGTGTGAGTTCGAAGTTCCACGGCACTGATCTCGGGCGTGGGGGGGCCCCGGCCACCAGCCCAGATAACGGCTGGTTCTGTGTCCAGCACCAAGATCCGTCCCGCTGCCCTTCGGGAACCACCGCCGCCTCCTCCCCGTCCCCTCCCCGCCCGTCTATCCTCCTGTCCTTGAATTGTCCTTTCAAAACCGGCACATAAATGAACCATCCAGCGTCAGTGTTTTAAGATTGCTGGCGTCCTTCACTCTGCACACTTCTCTGGACAATCCTTTGGTCATCGCGGGCACCGGGGCTTGTGCTGCTTTGCGCTGCGTCGTATCCACGGCAGCAGGCGCCACAGGCCGGCCTCCCCCTTCCCACCGCTGCCGCGCGGCCCCAAATCCACAGAAGCTTGGGGCGCCCCCCCCCCCGCCTCCTGGGACACCTCGGTTCCCAAAGCCTCTGTTCAGCCACCGAAGCGGGGCCCTAAAGCCAGAGTCCGGGGGCAGGAGCCTGGTGGCAGCACGCAGGACAACGTGGCCCTGGGGGCCCCTGGAGGCCAAGGGCACGCTCAGCAGCGTCCCCGCGGTGTGTCCTTGGAGGCGCGCAGACGCAATCCTGCCTGCCTCCCGGCACACCCTCGCTGGGGCAGCAGTGCTTTCCCTGGGTGCCAACCTCGGGCAGCACCGGCGACACCGAGCGGGAGGAGCAGGGCAGCACAGCGGCCCGATGGCTCCCCGGCCTGGCTGGTGGCCCGCGGACTATGCAAACTGTTTGTCACCTCTGGCCACCTCCTGCCATATGCGCATGGAGACACTGCCCACAACCCAGCGGCGTAACTCAAACATGGACCAGCCTGGGGCCCACGGGCCTTGGCCCATCGCCTCCCTTCCCCGGGGCCCCAGGTCCATTACCTGCCCAACAACGGCTCAGGGAGCACACACAAATAATCAAAACAAATAGTAATCATAAACGGTGACAGGCCCACTTGATGAAAGCTTACGCGGGAATCAAAAACGGGTTTTCAAAGAGTAGGTAATGCCACGAGAAAACTCTAGGATGCACGGTGGGTCGGGTCGGATGAAAACACAAGGTCAGGAAGCCTACAGGCACTTCCCATCCCGCTAAGCTTGCCTCCCTGTCTCCTCCCAGAGGCTCCCCAGGGGGCCCCTCCCTCTGTTTTAATCAGGTGACTTCCCCAGGGTCCCCTAGCACCCCAGACACCCCCCAGCCCCAGCCTCTCGCCATCTCAAGGCCAAGCACTTGCTCTTTCAGAATGGGAGAAAGGGGCTGCCTTGTTCCAGTCCATGGCTTGAGACAGTTAATACATGTTTGATGCACTGATGGACCACGACCTTAGCTGCAGAATAGGAATTAGATTATGACTCTATTTGGGGGAGAAAACGCATCACAAATATATTAACATCCACGTGAGTAACAGCCTGGGGGTGCTCAGTTGGTGAAGCTTCAGCTCAGGTCATGACCTCAGGGTCCTGGGATGGAGCCCCCCCTGCACTGGGCTCCCTGCTCAGGGGGAGTCTGCTTCTCCCTCTCCCCCTGCACACACCCCCCCCACTCGGACTCACTTGCACTCTCTCAAATAAATAATTTTTTTTTTTAAAAAAGGCCTTGGGAGATTGTAAGCCAAACTACTTACAGGGGTTATAAAACCCCAGGGAAAGAATTTCAGAGGAACTTTGCTTTCTACCTTGCATACTTTTGTATTGCTTGATAAAAACAAAGAAACAAATTAAAAAAAAAAAACACCTTCCTAACTTTTGTATTCAGAAAAAAAGTAATTTATTTTTTTTCTGTTAAAAAGCAGTTTCATTTAGAAAAATGCATAGGCAATACCAAATGATTAAAAATGCCTTTCTAGGGGATTCCTGGGTGGCTCAGCGGTTTGGTGCCTGCCTTTGGCCCAGGACGTGACCCTGGAGTCCCGGGATCAAGTCCCACGTCGGGCTCCCTGTATGGAGCCTGCTTCTCCCTCTGCCTGTGTCTGCCAGTGTCTCTGCCTCTCTCTGTCTCTCTCTCATGAATAAATAAATAAAATCTTTTTTTAAAAAAATGCCTTTCTAGGGCATTTTCTCTCCTTTCTCAATTCTTTTCATTTATCTGAGTTATCCAAATTTTCTTTAAATATGTATCTATCAGGGACGCCTGGGTGTCTCAGTGGTTGAGCACCTGCCTTCGGTTCAGGGCATGATCCCGGGGTCCTGGGATCGAGTCCCGCGTTGGGCTCCCATGGGAAGCCTGCTTCTCCCTCTGCCTGTGTCTCTGCCCCTCTCTCTCTCTGTGTCTCTTATGAATAAATAAAATCTTTTTTAAAAAATGTGTATCTAGGGCAGCCCGGGTGGCTCAGCGGTTTAGCGCCACCTTCAGCCCAGGGTGTGATCCTGGGGTCCCGGGATCGATTCCCACATCAGGCTCCCTGCATGGAGCTTGCTTCTCCCTCTGCCTGTGTTTCTGCCCGCCCCCCCCCCCTCTCTCTGTGTTTCTCATGAATAAATAAATTAAATTTTTTTTAAATGTGTATCTATTAGTCTTTTTTAAATGATAATTTTAAAGGGTATAACCAAATAAAAATATGGGGAAGGAAGAATTTACTTTGCATTTTCAGGAGCCACACAACAGACCTGGCTCTTACTAAGCTTGCCGTTGACTCCACATACTAGATCTCCTACGGTGCCCTGCTTGTTCTTCCTCGGCCTCCTCCTCACATCCCAACCGTGGGAGCAGGTGGGTTTTGTTTCCAGTGTTAGGGTGGGGCACCCAGCACAGCACTCACTCCCGACACAGATGGACACAATTGCTGGCACCCCACCAAGCCGGCCGTCCAGGTCCTAGTGACTCAGAATTAAGTCATCCGAGGTATTGGCCTTTCCCTCCCAGGAGGGTGTCATCTACAAAGCTGATAAGCAAACGCTCCGAAACTTCATCAGAATTGTTGGTAAACAAGAAATGGCACAGGAGGCAGGCAGGAGTTAGGAGCCGCCCCCAGGCTAACCGCACAGAGTGACAAAGGGACCCTCTTAGGCACAGTTGTTCGGCCAGACGCGGATCTTCCAGACCTCGCTGGTCTTCCAGCCCCCGGGACGGGGACACCACCACGACCCTGCAGATAGAAGAGAAGGCCGCAGACACAAAGGAGATGAACACAACAAGAGCTAGATAAAACCTATGCATATGGTAAGGCCTGTAAGGAGGCCAGGGAAATGTAAACAACCAGATTTGCTGGCCTGGGTAGATGAGTCTTTTCTTTTTTTTTCATTTTAAAACTGCCTTCATGGCTATAATCATGTGTATAATAAATAAAGCCACATTTTGTTCAAAGGCTTGTTGAAATCACACCTCCAGTCAGTCTCCTGGTCGACCGGATGAGTAACTTCATCAAAAGGGGAAACCAGACGCGTTTGGTGCGAGAGGTTTTTGTGGACTTGGGTTGGCGCCTGGTGCTCACCACTCTCTGCTTAATAACGTGTTCCCGTATTTTGCTGGGGATGTGCATCAATCACCATCATCTTTGGAATACAACTGTATAATGGCTTTGCGGTTAAGATCTAGGCTTTGAAGTCATGCAGATCTGGGTTGGAACCCTTGTTCTACCTCTAACTGCCTTTGGGTCATTATGCAAACCCTCTGAGCCTCAGTATTCTCATCTGTAAATAGGGATGCCCCCCCCCCATAGGGTTGGTGTGAGACTAGAGAGGGATGATGAGCTGAAATACACCTATTCAGTGACGGGTAGAAATGGCTGTTACCATATTCTGCTCTACCACTCCCCCAACATCACCACCTCAGGGAAACAAAGGCTCCAAGATTTGGACCAGTTTGCCAACTGCCCCCAGGAACCCAAGGATTCCGTTGCTAACCCTGGGCAGAATTTAGCAAATTCAGAAAATACTAGATTCCAAGACAGAAATTTTAGTAGAGACCTGCTTCTGGAAAGTCCTTAACAAAGAAAAAGAGGCAATTGATGTTCGAGAACTCCGAACTAACTGCAGACACCTTCTCACCCCTGCCAGCCTGAGCCAGAATTCTGAGAAGCCCAGGCGTTTCCATTGCCACCTATGAACTGCGAGCTGGCCATTGGAATCATGGTAAGCCCCCAGCATCTCAGAAGCATCCTAAGAGGAGGAGAAATCCAGTTTCTTGCCCAAATCAAACTAATTCTTTCCCGTCATAAGCCAGCCGGGCCTGAGCTCCACAGACGGACAGCCCTGTCTTAGCACCCTCGCGGTCCTAGTAGAGTAAGCAGAGCCAGACCACCTGGCTTCAAATTCCAGTCCCACTCTGACGTCAGGCAAGTTCTTAGCTCTCTGTGCTCCCACTTCCCTCACCTATGAAGGGGGAGTAATACTGCTAAGAGGCATGATTCCCGGAATATGCCCAACAGAAGCTAGCAGTGATCTAAACACTCCGTCCTGAAGACGTGGCCCTGGGCTGAGGGGCTCGGCCACACTCTCTTCCTCTAAGAATAGACTTTCTCTCTTGGGAGAGACATGAGCCAACAGTGTGGGCAGAACCAGAGGCCACAGGAGGAACTGACACCACGGGAACTCCAGCACCCAGGGGCCACCGGCCACCGCAGCGCAGACCGCCACCTGCCCCGGGAGCAAAGCATGAGAGGCCCAGGTGGGGTGAGGATGTGGCGCTGCCACCAGCAAGCAGGCTCGGAGCCGACCCACCCACGGGCGTCCCCATGGCTTTAGACGGCCCGGGCCTCCGACTGGGGCAGCCGGCAGGCTAGGGTTGCTTTCTCCGCCTGTTTTCCCATCTCCCAAATGAGGCCACGAAGGTCCAGGCCTTCCCGGGGCCGAGGGCAGCAGGGAGGCCCCCCTGGAGTAGCCAGGCTCCCTGTTCATTTACAGCACCTGGGGGCGAGCCCCCCCTAAAGAGCCATCCGGGTTCATCACTGCCCACCTCCGCTGCTCCTCCCTGCCCCCCTGTGCACACCTTCCCGGCACACGGGCCTCTGAGAGAGCCCAGCACGTGTTCAAGAGAACCCAGAAAGGAGGGAGTTTTTTTTTTAAGTTTTGTTTTGAAGGGGGGGGGGGCGGCGGGAGGAAGAGGGGAATGAGGAATCGGTCGTAGTGGTCATGGGCACACATAGAAGGGTCTTTCTTGGGCAGCCCAGGTGGCTCAGCAGTTTAGCGCCGCCTTCAGCACAGGGCCTGATCCTGGAGTCCCAGGATCGAGTCCCGCATCGGGCTCCCTGCATGGAGCCTGCTTCTCCCTCTGCCTGTGTCTCTGCCTCTCTCTCTGTGTGTCTCTCATGAATAAATGGATAAAATCTTAAAAAAAAAGGGGGGGGTCCTTTCCCATAGAAGCTGCTGTGCAAAGAGTGGTCTCATTCCCCAAAACTCCTCAGAGAGCCCCTGCGTTCAGCAGCGCAGGCCGGCCCTGCTGGGAGGCCAGTCCCCACCACCGGCCAGGTTCCTGGCCTCCGCGGGCCTCCCACCAAGACGACACCACCTTCCTGTTTGTCACCAGGCCTCTTCCAGCTCAGAGATCCAAACTGTGTACCTACACACTACAACTTACAGAGGGCTCGGATGGGAAGTGTCCCTTTCCATCCTTGCAACAAGTCTATACCATACATGTCATCCCCATTTCATAGTTACAGAAACTGAGGCTTCCAAAGATTAGGTCACATCTCTGAGGTCACCGGCCAGGAGAGGGGAGGCACCGGGTCCTGGCTTCACGCTGGACACTCCAGCCACATCACAATGGCCATATACACAAGAACCTCCAGACAGAACTCTTCTCCATCCATGCAGGAATGGAAGTAGCCAGAATCCAGAACTCAAAAGCACTGGTTCCCCTTTGGGGCTCAGCACTACCTGGCTGGGCTCTGCTGATGGGGTGAAATCAGGGGCAGCAGCTGTACCTCTTGGTCGGGGAAGGGGTCAAGGCCGAATCTGCAGACCCTGACTGCAAACACTGCAAGGTGATCCAGGGAGCAAGCTTCCTGCTAAGGCATGGGATGGGAAGGAGTACGTGAAGCCTTCCTGGAGGCATGGAAGTGAGCCTTGGGCACAGTCGGCTACTTTCTTCAGGACCCACTGCATCACGTCGAATTTTTGCACCTCTTAGCAGTACTCTCTGCACTGTCATTTCCTTAAGGGAAGCAGTGCTATCTTGTCTTGGGGAACCTTACCTCCAATAGTGCCGGGCCCGGGACTAGCCTCGGAGCTGGTTCAGTAGAACTTGGCAGGAGAGAGGACGAAGAGTGATCCATGTGAAGGAAAATCGCAGAATCAGTGAAGAGGGAAGAACCCGATGGAAGAGAGAGTGTGTGAGCCTCGCAGAAGATGAGAAAACCGGCAGGGACCAAGGGGAAAAGTAAGCAAGGGCTTGCAGGTGACAAGAGAGAGCTGGCTGTGGTGGCTCAGAGCGAGGCAAGGAGCCCCAGGCCCCGCCCCTGGGCGCCAAGACTGGCAAATCCCAGAAAGGGAAGTGGAGGGGGAAAAAAAACCCAAAAAACCCCAGCCCCGAAATAACAAATACCAAACAGCAGGCCCCCCACTGCGGAGGCAGGAGGCTAGAGGCCCAGCAGGCAGGTATCAAGGATTCGTAAACACGGCACTTACAGAAGGGAAAATAAAAGGCGGGCACGGGGTGGATGGGCCTCCAGCAGCGAGGCTGGGCGGGAAGGGCCCGGGCCTCCAGGCTGGCCGCCCTGACTGCGCTGCTTCTTTCCACACAGGAAGTCAAGTGTGGAGAAAACAAGGGGGCCAGGGGAGCTGCTCTGGGGTCTGGCTAGCCGCCGCAGCCCCCAGATCTGGCCTTCTGCAAACCCCCGGGGTCACCCCGCCAACAGGGGAAAAGGACCCGACTTCAGGGACCTACGAGGTCTGGCCCGGCCGCCCGACGGCGCAGTGCGGGGCAGCGGGTGGTCCCGGACCCGCTGCGGAGTGACGGACCCCCCCGACGCCCGCAGGGAGGAAGCTGCCTCCCAGGGCGCCCCGCCCGCTGCGCCCACGGTGCCCGCCCTGACCTGGGGCGCCCTGGGGCCCGGGGTCGCAGCGACGGTGCGGAGGCCTGGCCGGGCCGCCTTCAGGGGGCCGCCGCCGCCCCCGCCCCCGCGTCCAGCCCCCGCGTCCTGGGGCTCCCGCGGGGGCTCGCTGCTGTGTGGGTCGCACCAGGGACCTTCCGCGGGCGCAGCCCCCACCCGCGGCCTCGGCCCTCGGCGGCACCTGCGGACGGGGCCCGGCCCCCCGGAAGCCCCCTCGCGGGGCGCAGGGGCGCGGCGCCTCCGCCCGGCCCCGACGTGCGCCCCGAGCCCAGCGCCGGACCGCGGACGCCGGCCAGGCCCGGCCCGGGGCGGAGCGCGCCGCTCGGCGGGGACCGGGGCGCAGGCACCCGTCCGACAGGAAAGTCCACCTGCCGGGCCGCCCGGGCCGGGGGCAGCGGAGCGGGGCGCCTCGCCGCGCTCAGCCCGCGCCGCGGCCCCGGGACGCTCGGGGCGGCCCCGCCCCCTGCGCCCCCTGCGCCCCCTGCGCCCCTCCCGCCCCCTGCGCCCCCCCTGCGCCCCTCCCGCCCCCTGAGCCCCCCCTGCGCCCCCCCTGCGCCCCTCCCGCCCCCTGCGCCCCTGCACCCCGCGCCCACCTCGGGCCGCGCGCTGTACTTGAGGCCGGCGCGGAGGTCCAGGCGGCCGCGCTCGCCCTTGAGGGCGCGGCTGCTCTTCATGGTCCCGGTGGCGGGTCGCGAGTCTCAGCGGCGCGGGCCCCGCGGGCGGCCGCCTGCCATCGCCGTGGGAGCTCGGGGCGCGCTGGGGGCGCAGGGCGCGCGGGAGGCGCGCGGGGGGCGCGGGGGGCGCAGGTGCGCGGGGGGCGCGCAGGGGCGCGGGGGTGCGCTCGGGGGCGCGGGGGGCGCGCAGGAGGCGCTCGGGGGCGCGGGGTGCGCTCGGAGGCGCCGAGGGCGCGGGGTGCGCTCGGGGGCGCGGGGGCAGGGCAGGGTGCGCGCAGGCCGAGCCGAGTTCCGGTCGCAGCCCAGCGTGCGGCGCCGAGGTCCTCTCGCGCTCGCTCTTCCTGTCCCGGGCAGGTAGTTTCAGGGTGTGGCCTCCCCGGGCCCGCCCCGCCCCGCCCCTCGCGGGCCCGCCCTCCCGCCCTCCCGCCCTCCCGCCGCGCGCGGGCCCCGCGCCCCCACCCCACCCCCCAGCCCGGGGACCCGAAGCTGATGGACACGGAGACCCGGCGACCCGCCTGGCGGTGGCCCCTCGCCAACCGCGCCGCCCGCCCGGGTCCTGGGGAGGGACCTAGCAGCCCGCCCTCTCCCTCTCCCGGAGGTGACCCCTTGCGCT